>NC_031991.1:55878831-55978537 GCF_001879085.1 Nicotiana attenuata
GGGGGGGGGGGGGGTGTCGATGCCCCCTTTTCCTCGCGAAATCGGGTTTATGACATTTGGGAGGACAACTCGTTCCCTTTTGGGAATTGGGTTTAAGAGAAGTGAAGAGTCGCCACCTAATGATTAAAGTGCATTAGGACGCTAAGAAGGGTTTTGTTTGGATAACTAGAGATTGGGTTGTTGATACCCAATTTTTTCCTATGTATTTTATACACAAAATGCTTTCAAAATAACATGTACATGCTATATAAGCATGCCCAAGTGTTTTGGTATTTTTTCCTAATTTTTAAAAGATTTTAAAATCAAGTTATTATCCATTTTAGGAGTACAAAAGTTAGTAATTATTCCCAAAACTATCAATTTTGGTGAATAATTTATTTTATTCTCATGTTTATACCAAAATATAGTTAAGGTAATTTTTGTATATTTTTACAAATTTATTTGGCATTTTAAAAGCTAAATTGCATATAATTGCAATTTTAGCCTATTTTAAGATTAATAGCATTTTATAATTATAAAATTGGTTCCAGTATTTTTAAATTAATATTTATATATTGTTTACTGATTTGGTACTTTTGATTTAATTTCAAAATTATTTTTTACTATTTTTATAAAATAAAAGGGAAAACTGGCTATTTAATATATAGCTCCAATTCATTTCAATTGTAGCCCATTACATTTCAATTTTAGCCTCCAATTGACCCAATCTTAACCCCCAATTGGACCGGCCCAGTTTCAATTTTAACTCAACCCCTTAACCCGTTTATCCAACCCGCCCGGTTTTCTTTTAATCCAGGCCGTTGATCCTTTTGATCAACGGCCACGATTACCCCTTTCCTTTTTAATTCACCTAACCCTACCCTAATCCCCCCATTTCATTCTGTTAGCCGCCTTTGGATACTCTCCCTCTCTCAAACTCTCTCGAAGGTTCCCTGGAACCCTAGCCTCTCTCATCCTCTCCGACCATAACCTCACCGGAATCTATGGCTTCTCAGGCCATGGATGGCCTGTACTCACCTCCCTTCACTCTTAAACTCTTGGTACTCGAAGTCTCGAGGCCTGACCTCGATGGTGTTCTTTCAGATCTTCTCAGATCCATGGTTTTGAGGCCTTTCCGGCCTTGCTCCGGCACATCCAAAGCATTAGGAGCCTAATTCTAACTCATCCGACACAAGATCAGACTTTCTTCCAAGCCTTTCTTATTTCTAGGGTTTCTCTAAAACCCTAAGCTATTCGAGGTTTTCCTCTGGTTTTTTTCTTAGATCTATGCTATATCTGTGTCCTACTGGAGTTTTTAAAACGTTTTCCCCAATCTTTTCTTTCAAAATTTGTTTCTCTTCGATTTAAGGTTTCTGAAAAAGTTTTAAAATATTTTCTGACTCTTCTTCTTCTTCTTTTCTTTGTGTGAATCTGTCTATGCTATGTTCTTATGTTCTCTTTTCTACCTCGCATGTTCTTCTCCCGTGTTCTTATGTTTGCCGTATTATGCATGTTCTTCTATTCTGCTCCGTTCTTTCTTCTACTGGTTTCTATATTATGCTTTCACATGTCTATCTTATGTGTTCTGTTACCCCTATGTTCCTTTACTGTATTTTTTTTACTGATCTTTTAATCCTTTGTTTGCCTTTACTGGACCTTTGTTCGAGTTCTAAACATGTTTCATCTACTGTTTCTTAAGTTTATATCACCTCTTTTCTCTTCTGAACTTGCTTAAGTTCTAAGCTTTTCTTAAAACATGTTCTTTATGCTTTAAATCAACTTTTTCACACTGTTGCTTCAAAACTTGCTATTGTATCTGTGTGTTTTCTCATGAGACTCTGAAAGAGACCTCTGAGCCTGTTTCAATGGCTTGCCTTCTTGTCTCTGTATCCTACTCGAGTTGGAAACCCTAGGGTTTGGGGTTTTTGGCGAGTTTGATCTTGTGTGTGGACTGGGGTTCCATTATGGAACCCTGGATTTTCTCAAACTCATTCTGAGTCTATGAACTGAACTTGAACCTCTTTGTTATAACTCTGAACTTTTCTATGCTAGACTCTTTTCTAATTAGCATGACAACTCCTTCTTGTTTCACATGTCTGTATGCTTTATATATGAGGAATCCTTCCTTAAAAAAAAAAAGGTTTTGCCAATTTGTGATTGATTCAGAATTCCTTTTAATAAGGTCCGATTGATTGTTACTGATTTTCTTTAATTAAACCTTTCTTCACCTTTTCTGGTTGGATTCATTCATACCAAAACCCAATTTCTGATTTTTACTGGCTGTTGATTGATTGCCTTTCCTTATTTGCACAAACCGTGTTGCTATCAAACTCTTGCCTTAAATAACTTCTATGTATTTACCCTTTATTGTACTGCCTGGAAAATATTTTTTCAAATCCCTTTCCTTAATTGTTTTTACCCGTTTGAAATCAGAATCCCTTAATTAAAGGGAGATTGATTTCAATGTTATTTCCTTACCTTTTTTCTTGCTTATTTGCTGCATTATAAAAAGGGCTCGACCCTTCTGCATTGAAACAAGTTTTAAGCTCTGAAAAAACTTTACAACTAAAACAACCTTTGAACTTTTGAATCATAAGTTCAATACTCATACTCTCACACGCATACTCTCAATCACAATACTCTTTCAATTCTCTACTCTCTTGTGAGACTTTTGTACTGCTTTGCTTGCAACTTGGCTTTTCAAGACTGCTGTTTTACTTATTTGTTTTCCCTAAAACTGGTATGTCCCAGTTTAATTTCAGCTCCTTCCCTGTGTGTTTACTTTACAGTTGCCATGTTCTGGTTTACTTTGTTGTTTGTGCTCTGTATTAAGCATGTTCTTTCTGTTATGTTTACTGCTTGCTATAAAATCCCCATACCCCCATTCCCCCTATGTGTGTTGAGTTAAAGTTCATGGCCTGGCCGCATCCAAATTGCTGCCCAGGTCTGAACCTGTCCTTCAATAGGTCCTAACTCCCAAACTCAAGCTGACAGGCTGGTCAGGGGTGTGCCAGCATCCTAATTGCTGGGCATGACCACTAGTTTTGTCATGGCTTTCCCTAATTCCCCCTCTATTGCACTTAGGCTTATTCTTAGACTCTAAGTTCTGCCCCCCTCCTATGAGCCTTGCCTTGGGGACCTTGAGTTCCCTCTGAACTTGGACATTTGAGGGCTGGCCCTTCCACACTGCACTATAATCTGATCCTGCAAATGTAATTGGGTGTGAGCACTGCCTGGAGTTCATGAAGCTTCTTGGAACTTTTACACACCCAAAGGATGAGAAAGGCTTTGGAAATCTGATCTTTGGAAGTTGGTTTATCTCATGTTTAAGACTAGGAGTCTGAATTAGGCTCTCCTTGGTTGGAACTTTAATTTCTGATATTTTTCTTCTTTTATTTTTATTGATTCATTCGGGTTGTAATAATTTGTAATAACTATTGGGGGTGTATAGTGAAAAAGGGAGGGTCACTCATGTTATGCATGTGGGTAGACATCATGCTTTAGGTATTTATTTCTGCAATCACAGTCCTTTTTTTTCCGCTTATGCATCCACAAGAAATACTGCCTATAAGTTTATGCATCCACGTATAGAAATCCTGCCTATAAGTTTATGCATCTACATATAGAAATCTTGCCTATAAGTTATTTCATTACTGCATTAGAAATCCTTCCTATAAGTTGTTCCATTACTGCGTTAGAAATCATGTCTATAAGTTATGCATTTCATTAGAAATCATGTCTATAAGTCTCTGCACTTCTGCATATAGAAATCATGATTATAAGTTTCCTGCACTTCCGCACATACACATATCATTAGGCAAACAATCCATAGGTTAAAAATAATCAATTGCATCTTAGATACCATGCTCATAGGATTCCTGCACTTACGTAACCGTTTTAAAATAAACAACAATTAGAATTCATGCCTATAGGAGCAATCGTTTAAATCTGATTCACCCACAAAGTCTAAAATCAGTAATAATGTTGTTAACATCCGCAGAATTAGTTTATTTCTAAAGTCAGTAATCTTCTTTAAAATCAGTATGTTTGACCTTGTTAGATATCATGCCTATAGGTTTCACCTAGGCAAACCATTAGGTAATCAATTAATTACACCAGTCTTTAATAATTACAACCAGCAGGCAGGCCTAATTCGGACTTCTTATCTGAAAAATATGTGATAAATCAGCCATCCCCTTTACGTAAGTTTAATTCAGACCACAACAAGTATTTGAAGTCATGCTATACAATCTGCTCTTTCAAATGAGGAGGCCTGTTTGAGCCTTAATTGCTATTTGCTCTCCCCCTAACTGCTTATGTGTTCTTGCTTGCCGCCTTAGACTTTTTATCCTTTTAAACTCTGAAAAGCCCCAATTCCCTTCCCTTTTAGGATTAGTAGTCTCAATGCCTCCGAGACTGATAGGATTGGGACGGGTAATAGCATACAATAAGTAACGACACTATTCCGCGCTTTAATACCTTAAACGGGGTGGAAAAGGGTAGACATGGAGATGATGATCACGTGATAACACCACGCGTATAATTGGTTACCGGGTGTTGCGTGGATGATCCATGTTATTTATAAACCTAGGATCCCCCTCCATCCATATGTGCTTACATCAGTTTTCCAGTTCTTTAAACTTTGTATTTCACTTTAATTCAAACCTCTTTGGAATTTCCAGCACTGTTTTCTTTTTTAAACTTCCGCCCATTTTACTTCTTTGTCTGATTATTTGCATCTTGACCCTCATTTTTCTGCATTTATACATTCTTTTAAACGAACATGAAACCATCTATTCCCTAACTTCAGCATGCTTATTTAACCTTTATACAATCCTACTTGTAATCGTTATGTGAAGTTGTCTTGTATGTTTATTCGCTTTAAAGTCACAAATTGTAGCATGGTCGGGAACCACACTAGTGGATCTTGGGGGGGGGGGGTGCCTAACACCTTCCCCCTGGGATAATTTCAAGCCCTTACCCGTTCTCTGGTTCTTTTCTTTTTTTACTCCTTGGTATCCTAATGCACTCAATCATTAGGTGGCGACTCTTCTAAATCTCAAAATCCAAAATTCCCAAAAGGAATAGAGTTTTCCGCCCAAATGTCGTAAACCCAATTTCGCCTTTAGAAAAAGGGGGCATCGACATGGGTAAGAGCTTGAAATTATTCCAAGGGGAAAGTGTTAGGCACCCCTCAGAATCCACTAGTGTGGTTCCCGACCAAGCTATTGTTGTGACTTTAGGGTACAAATAACATATAGACAAATAAGGCTTCAAATAAGAGGGGATTTTCACATAAAGGTTGCGAATAGATGGAGTGAAAAGAACGAAAGAAAAGCTGAATTTTGAGAGGAAAAAAAAACTAGTTTGAGAAATTTGAAAATAAACAATGAAATAAACAAGTAAAAGAGAGGGGGGGGGGGTCCTAGGTTTATAAATAATATGGATCGCCCCACACAACACCCGGTAACCATTTATACACGTGGTGTTATCGCGTGGTCATCATATCCATGTCTACCCTTTCCCACCCCATTAAGGTGTTAAGCGCGGGATGGTCTCATTTTATTTATTGCATGCTATTACCCGCCCCAATCCCATCAGTCCCGGAGGCATTTGGGACTACTAATCCTAAAGGGAAAGGGTATGAGGTTTTATAGTTTTAAAAGGACAAAATTCTAGGGTGACAACCAAAACACATAGAGCAAATATGGGAAAGGCATTCAGACACATAAGGCTCAAACAGACCTCCTTAGATCAGAGAAAGCATATAGTTTAGCATGTCTTGCACGTACTGATTAGGGTTTGATTAAACTTAAAAGTTAAAGCAGGCTGATTTTTCACATATTTTCAGATAAGAAGTCCGAGTTAGACCTGTCCGCTGGTTGTAATTAATAAAGACCGTTGCAGTTTATAACTTTTACCCTAAGGCTTGCCTAAGTGATAGACGAAAACCTATAGGCATGATGTCTACATATTTCAGAAATAAGAAAATGAACTGATTACATGCTGATTTAAAGGGAAGTTGCTCGTTAAAAATGAATTTTAGAAAACACGAGTTCTGCTGTTGGTAACGCATTATTACTGCAAATTTTAAACTCATAAGCGAGTGAGGCTATTCAGATTTGAATTAGAACCCCTATAGGCATGCTTTCTATGTGTTTGCCAACTTAGAACATTGTTATAGACATAGAAGAGTGCAGAAATCCTTTAATTAAGGGATTCAAATTCAAACAGGTATAAAACAATTATGGAAAGAAATTGATCAAACACTTGTGTAAAGCATGCAATTGAGGGTAAATACATAAAGGTTATTTAAGGACAAAGTCTCTGAGATACACGGTTGTACAATTTAAGGAAAGAAAATCAATTAACAGCCAAGAAATCGCAAGGTCTTAGATTTGGTATGAATGAACCAAGTCAGAAAGATGGAAAAGGTTTTCACTTAAGGAAAATCAGTAAACAATCAATTATACCTATTAAAAAGGAATTCTGAGTCAGTCACTAGTTTGAAAACCTCTTTGAAGAAAGATTTATCACACATATAAAGCATACAGACACGTTTAAGCATGAAATAACTGTCATGCCAATCAGTAGAAGAGTCTAGTGTAGAAGAAATTTAAAAGTTCAGAGTTGTTTGTAAGAAAAGAAGTTCAGACTTAGTTCAAAAACTTAAAAGTTAGTCCGAGAGAGCCAAGGGTTCTAAAATAGAACCCTAGTTCAGTCACATGACCAAACCTCGGCAGAACCCCCAAATTCTAGGGTTTCCACCTTGAATCAAATACAGAGATGAGGAAGCAAGTAGTCGAAACAGGCTCAGGGGTTTCTTTCAGAAACTCATGAGAACACATGCAAACACAGTAGAAAGAGTAGAAGAAACATGCTTAAGAAAGTTTTTTCTCAGAAAAAACCTAAACAAGGATCAGTAGAAGGAAAATATCAAAGAACACAGTAGAAAGGTATAGTATAGCAGGACATAGTAGAAGAAATACCATAACATAGTAGAAAGCCCATGAGAACATAATATGGAAAACATGGTAGAAGAAACACAAGCGTGGAGCATATAGAACACAGTAAAGAACATTCAAGAACGGAGTATAAAACTCAGTAAAAGACCATACAAGAACATGGTAAAAGAAAAAGCACAAGAACACAGTAGAAAGCATGCGAGAACATGATATAGGAAACACAGTGAGACAAACATGTGAGAGCAGGGTATAGAGACACAGTAAGAAAAAGAAATATTAAAAAGCACAGAAGAACATGTGTGGTAGAAAGGAAACATATGAGCACAGTAGAGACAAATACACACAAAGAAAGGGAAAAGAAAAGTCGGAGAAACATCTTAAACATTTCAGAAAACCCTAAATCGAAAAAGAATCGATTTTGAAAGTAATTTTTGAAAGAAAGTTGGGGAAACCATTTGAAAACTCAAATAGAGCATGGATACACAACAAATCTAAGAAAATCGAAGAAAACCTCGAATAGTTAGGGTTCAGAAGAACCCTAAAATGAGAAAGGCTTTGAAAAGGTCCGATCTGAGTCGGAGAAGATCAGAATCAGGCTCAGAAGACCAGGATACGCCGGAGCAAAGCCGGAGATGGCCGTAGAACCTTGGATCGGTGGAGATCTGAACGAACACATTCGAGGTCAGACCTCGAACCTTCGAGTACCAAGCGTATAAGAGCAAAGGGAGGTGAGTTTAAGCCTCTCATGGCCTAAGAAGCCATGGATTCCGGTGGTTTCGAGGTTGGAGACGGTAGGAGACGATTAGGGTTTTGAGAACATTCGAGAGAGTTTGAGAGACTGGGGTGTTTAGAGGCGGCTGATAGATGAGGAATGAGGGGACTAGGGTAGTCGTTTGGATTAAAAAAGGCAAGAATGAATACTGTCGTCGTTGGTTGTACTTGACCTGTGCCTCAGCCTTTTCATCTATGATCCTGTGACCTCGAACAAACTCGGGTTGACCCAAACCCTTGTGATTGTCCTCCAGTCAGCCTGAATAGTGTGGGTACAACCAGCATGGTATCTGTCTGGTTCAATGGTGTCCTTTCCCAAGACAATTTTGCAATGCCACATATGCTGAGCCTGGCACCTGTGCGGACTATCGTCATTCTGGAAGTCAGCTCGGAAGTGATTCATCTTGTCGACCCTTGGTATAACCTGCTTCCTGCCAGCCTGTCTCATAACTCGGAGAGGGACATAAGAGTAGGTCCCCCTCAAACCGATCAGTATCAGAAATGGCGCATCCCTGGATCGAACGATGAATTATTCAGTAGGGAACCACTCGAACATCCATTGTACCCGGTCTTCAGTCAAATTATCAAAGAGTCCGACCCATTCTCTAGCATTCTCTGGTTGGGAGAACATGTTAGGCATGTAATTCATTCGCTTTGGGTGATGAAAGGCGATATGATCACCCCAGTCCCTTCAATGGATTTCCTGTCGGTACTCACCCTTTTGGAGATGTTCCATGAGCCAAAGTTGAAGTAGCAGATTACAACCCTCGAAGTGTTTGGCCCCTTGTTGACACCTTTCTAGGGCTCGGTACATTTCTACAATGATCATCGGCACAAGATTGAATGGTTGTCCGTCAATTCCTTCCATTAGAGTTTTGGTGACCATAGCTAGCCTGGTATGGATTCTTGCTTTCTTCATTGGAAACACTATCATCCCCAAGAAACAGAATATGAAGACAAAGACCCTTCCATAAATATGCCCCAATGATGTAAGGGCGAACTCGTCAGGATAAGTACGGTAAGATTTGCTGTGACCGTACCTCTCGTACAAGTAGTCAAAGGGAATGTATGACTCCTTCAAACATGTCAAGTATGGATTTTTCTTTAGACCCATCATCTTGAGAAAACCTCTACCCTTGCGATTTTCTGGCATCAATAAACCCGGAGTTTCCCACGGTATACCAGCCAGTCCTCCTATTTCCTCAAGCAGGGGTGTCATCTCAATGTCTCCGAAACGGAACACAGACCTATCACAATCCCAGAATAGGGTGGCAACTTCTATGATTTTGTTATTGGGTTGAATTTCCAAGAGAGAAGGTAGGTTTCCCAAGTATTTCCGGACAAGAGTCTGATCGCTGGAATGAAGATCCTTCCACCAGCTTAGCAGTTTGGGGTGGATGTGGGTGGCCATGCCGAATCTGGGGACTTCGTGCCTCATATTTCTGCAAGAAAAAAAGGTTAGGCCCTTACCCCCACCAGACTCGACTATTTAGTATCAACAATTGGCATAAAAGCATTTTAGTTCTCCAAATAATTGAACAAAACGTGGTAGTGTCCGTTTGGGTTTTGGAAAAACCCAGTTGTGACAACCCAAAGGGTCATAACCTATTTTTTAATTGAATTCTATGTCTCCGAGGCCTTGAAAAACTCATTTAGAGTCGCCTCGATTTGCGTGCGCAGTCCAGGCGCGTAGCCGAAAAGCTTAAATATGAGATTCTGTGAAAAATGCTAAGTTTAATGTTAAAATGAATAAATTTGACCTTGGTCAACATTTTGGGTAAACGGACCCGGACCCGAGATTTGACGGTCCCGGAGGGTCCGTAGGAAAATATGGGACTTGGGCGTATGCCCGGAATCGAATTCCGAGGTCCCAAGCCCGAGAAATGAATTTTTGAAAGAAATTATTTTCTGAAATATTTTAAGGAAATTGTAAATGAAATTTCAGTAAAACATGTTAGTATCGGGACCGTATTTTGGTTCCGGCGCCCGGTACATGTCTTATATATGATTTAAGATGTTTCTGTAAAATTTGGTGAAAAACGGACGTCGTTTGACGTGATTCGGACCTAAATTGGAAAATTTGATGTTTTATGAAGTTGAAAGAATTCATGGATTTTGTAGTTTAATTCGAAGTTTATGATGTTATTTTGGCGATTTGATCGCACGAATAAGTCCGTAGGATGTTTTTGAGGTTGTGTGTATATTTGGTTTGGAGCCCTGAGGGCTCGGGTGAGTTTGGTTAGGCCACGGGTTGCATTTTTGAACTTAAAAATTTCTGGTATTAACTGACCTGCATGCTTCACATTTGCAAAGCCAGGCTCGCAATTGCGAGCCCGCAAATGCGACAAACCTCGCAAATGCAATGGAGGGGACTGGCAGCCTGAGTCGCAAATGCGACCTCACCATCGCAAAAGCGAATTCGCAATTGCGACCAGACTCTCGCAAATGCGAAAGTCAAGGATTCCGTTAGTGTTTGCAAATGCGAACTATATCTTCGCAATTCCCACATCAGCAGGTCGGGGTTCGCAATTGCGAACCCCTATTCGCATTTTCCATAACTGAGACCTGCAATTTTTACACTTAAACGATTTTGAACCCCATTTTTACTCATTTCTTTCAATCATTAACATCTTTTGACATGATTCAACCTAAAATCAAAGATTTTCATGGGGGAAATTGGGTGTTTTGGCTAGAACCTAGGTTTTTCAAAAATTGGGGATTTGGACCTCAATTTGAGGTCCGATTTCAAAACAAATTATATATTTGAGTTTGTGGGGAAATGGGTAATCCGGTTTTGGTTCGAACCTCGGGTTTTGACCACGTGGGCCCGGGGGCGATTTTTGGCTTTTTGGGTAAAACTTTGGAACACTCAATTTCATGCATTGGGGTTGATTCATTTAGTGTTTATTAATGTAATTAAGCAATTTGTGATTAGATACGAGCGAATTGGCAGTAGAATCAAGGGATAAAGCTATAATTGAGGTTTGAGTTGTGTTCAAGGCATCGAGGTAAGTGTTTGGTCTAACCTTAGCTTGAGGGATTAGGAGTTGCGTCCTATTTGCTATTTGTTTCTTGTTGAATACGATGTATAGGCATGGAGATGAGTATCTATACGTCGGTGTCGAGCATGACCTTGAGTCTTATATTGTGATTTCCATGATTTCGTTGCATTATTCATGCCTTGGTGAAAATTTCTATTTGTGTGCCAATTTGTAGAAGAGTCTAGTGTAGAAGAAATTTTAAAGTTCAGAGTTGTATGTAAGCAAAGAAGTTCAGACTTAGTTCAAAAACTTAAAAGTTAGTCTGAGAGCGTCAAGGGTTCTAAAATAGAACCCTAGTTCAATCACATGACCAAACCTCGGCAGAACCCCCAAATTCTAGGGTTTCCACCTTGAATCAAATACAGAGATGAGGAAGCAAGTAGTCGAAACAGGCTTAGGGGTTTCTTAGAAACCCATGAGAACACATGCAAACACAGTAGAAAGAGTAAGAAGAAACATGCTTAAGAAAGTTTTTTCTCAGAAAAAACCTAAACAAGGATTAGTAGAAGGAAAATGTCAAAGAATACAGTAGAAAGGTATAGTATAGCAGGACATAGTAGAAGAAATACAATAACATAGTAGAAAGCCCATGAGAACATAATATGGAAAACATGGTAGAAGAAACACAAGCGTGGAGCATATAGAACACAGTAAAGAACATTCAAGAACGGAGTATAAAACTCAGTAAAAGACCATACAAGAACATGGTAAAAGAAAAAGCACAAGAACACAATAGAAAGCATGCGAGAACATGATATAGGAAACACAGTGAGATAAACATGTGAGAGCAGGGTATAGAGACACAGTAAGAAAACGAAATATTAAAAAGCACAGAAGAACATGTGTGGCAGAAAGGAAACATATGAGCACAGTAGAGACACTTAGGCGATTTTCCAAGAACAAATCTTCTTCCAAACCTATTGTAAGTTAGTTTTTACTCATTTCTTTCAATCATTAACATCTTTTAACATGATTTCAACCTAAAATCAAAGATTTTCATGGGGGAAATTGGGTGTTTTGGGTAGAACCTAGGTTTTTTAAAAAATTGGGGATTTGGACCTAAATTTGAGGTCCGATTTCAAAACAAATTATATATTTGAGTTCGTGGGGGAATGGGTAATCCGGTTTTTGTTTGAACCTCGGGTTTTGACCACGTGGGCCCGAGGGCGATTTTTGGCTTTTTGTGTAAAACTTTGGAAAACTCATTTTCATGCATTGGGGTTGATTCATTTAGTGTTTATTAATGTAATTAAGCAATTTGTGATTAGATACGAGCGAATTGGCGGTGGAATCAAGGGATAAAGCTATAATTGAGGTTTGAGTTGTGTTCAAGGCATCGAGGTAAGTGTTTGGTCTAACCTTAGCTTGAGGGATTAGGAGTTGCGTCCTATTTGCTATTTGTTTCTTGTTGAGTACGATGTATAGGCATGGTGACGAGTATCTATACGTCGGTGCCGAGCATGACCGTGAGTCTTATATTGTGATTTCCATGATTTCGTTGTATTATTCATGCCTTGGTAAAAATTTCTATTTGTTGTGTAAAGTTGTGAAAAGAATTGTGACCTATGAATGTTGAGGAGCGTTGGCTCCAGTTGTATAACGAATGGTGAAAACATAAGTGATAATTGAACCTCTAGAGCAATGGCTCGAGTGATGAAGTGAATTGTGAAGTAAAAGTTAGAAAGAGAAGAGATCATTATGTTGCCCCCTTGCCGGGCTATTGTTGAGTTGTGGTTCCCTTGTATTGTGTTCTTCATTGATATTACGGATACTTAGGTTGATGATTCTTTGTGTTAGGTAAGGATTATGGTTATAGCTGAGGTAGTTAGATGTTGGGACAAGTTTGGGTATAGCTGAGGTAGTTAGGTGTTGTAACAAGTTTGGGTATAGCTGAGGTAGTTAGGTGTTGTAACAAGTTTGGGTATAGCTAATGTAGTTAGGTGTTGTAACAAGTTTGGGTATTGCTGAGGTAGTTAGGTGTTGTAACAAGTTTGGGTATGGCTGAGGTAGATAAGTGTTGTAACAAGTTTGGTTATAGCTGTTTCTTTTTCCCTTGCCGGGATAGTGTAGACCTTTTGATCCCTTGTCGGGACTCTTGTTATAATTGTAAATATTAAATATGGATCGGGTTGCACGCAACAACAATATTATATATGGATCGGGTTGCATGCCGCAACAATATTATATATATAGATCGGGTTGCATGCCGCAACAATATTATATATGGATCGGGTTGCACGCCGCAACAATATTATATATATGGATCGGGTTGCACGCCGCAACACTATTATATATATGAATCGAGTTGCACGCCGCAACAATATCATATATATGGATCGGGTTGCACGCCGCAACACTATTATATATATGGATCGGGTTGCACGCCGCAACAATATGATTAGGGAGCGGGTGGTACGCCTACCACGAGATATAATGAAATGGGAGCGGGTGGTACGCCTACCACGAGATATAATAAAATGGGATCGGGTTGCACGCATGCAACAAGATGTGAAAAGAAAGTGAAATCGGCCTTTGTTTCCCTTATTCTTGCTAGTGGTTGGATTTTGATTCCTTTATGGTTCTCTTCATATTCTGTTTTACCTGTTATTCCCTGAAGCATGTTTCCCCCTCCCATCCTTACTTGCTTATACCTGCTTTACTTTCCGCTGTATATTATATAACTGCACAGGTTTATTTGATAGTCTGGTCCTAGCCTCGTCACTACTTCGCTGAGGTTAGGCTAGGCACTTACCAGCACATGGGGTCGGTTGTGCTGATACTACACTCTGTGCTCTTTTGCACAGATCCAGGTCCCAGACAACAGCAGTAGCTCGGGAGCCAGCCTTCAGTCCACCGAGACTCCAAGGTGGCCTTGCACACGTCCGCAGGCCCGGTGTCTCCTCTATCTTATATTTCATTCTGTATCTCATGTTTTCGAGACAAACAGTGTTATATTTCTTTCAAACGATTGTATTTAGTACTCTTAGTAGTCCGTGGATGTTGTGACATCAGTTCTTGGGTAGAAGCACATGTTGATTTCCGCATTTTGTTCAGCTTATATAATTTAAGTCTTCCGCTTTAATGTCATATTCCGCTGTTATTTAAATATTTATCGCTTGTTTTTATGAATGATAAAAAGGATTTAAAATAAAGGAATAAGGAGTTTATGATTTGTGGCTTGCCTAGCTTCTTCGAGTAGGCGCCATCACAACCCCCGAGGGTGGGAAATCCGGGCCGTGACAAGTTGGTATCAGAGCTCTAGGTTACAACACGGACAAGCCTAGTAGAGTCTGAGGGATCGGTACGGAGACGTCTGTATTTATCCCCCAGAGGCTATGGAGTTAGGAAAACATCACACTTGTTCTTTCCCGTCGTGCGGTCTTGTTTCTCAAATGCTAAATTGAAACCTCTACTCTTGTCCCTTCGCGAATGGCGAGGTCATGTACCGCTTCTTCAACTGAGCAGCAGCACAGACCAGTGATAGATCAGCTACGTCTTCGGAGGCTTTGTGGAGGTTGGATAAGTTTCACCAAGCTCTTCACTACTACATTCAGCGCTGCATCTACTGAGGATCCCCAGGATTATCTAGACAGCTGTCATGAGGTTCTCAGGAACATGGGGATTGTGGAGACCAATGGGATCGATTTTGCCACCTTTCGCTTGTCTGGATCCGCAAGGCCTGTTGGAGAGATTATTGATTGTCTATACCAGTTAGGTCACCAGCTTTGACTTGAGAACAGTTCACGCAGCTATTTCTGGAGAAGTTTCTCCCCATCACTCAGAGAGAGGTCTATCGGAGGCAGTTTGAGCGTCCCCAGCAGGGTTCTACGACTGTTACTCAGTACGAGATCAGATTCATTGACTTGTCTCGTCATGCTCTTGTCATACTTCCCACCGTGAGAGAGAGAGTGAGGAGGTTCATTGAGGGACTCGTCCAGCCCGCTCTGTTAGCTAGAGGTGGAGGTAGAGGTATTAGAGGTGGAGGTAGAGATGCTAGAGGTGGAGGTAAAGGTATTAGAGGTGGAGGTCTTGAGACCCGTGTAGATTTGTTGCTTTTAGATATGGTTGACTTCGATATTTTATTGGGGATTGACTGGTTATCACCTTACCACGCTATCTTGGACTGTCATGCCAAGACTGTGACCTTAGCTTTACCGGGTATGCCTCGTTTAGAGTGGAGAGGGACTCTTGGTCATTCTACCCGCAATGTTATCTCGTATGTGAAGGCTCGGCGTATGGTCGAGAAGGGGTGTTTGGCCTATTTGGCATATGTTCGTGATTCTAGTGCTGAGGTCCCTTCTATTGATTCTGTGCCCGTTGTTCGTGAGTTTCCTGATGTTTTCCCTTCAGACCTGCCGGGTATGCCACCCGACAGGGATATTGATTTCTGCATTGATTTGGCTCCGGGCACTCAGCAATTTCTATTCCGCCGTATCGCATGGCCCTGCCTGAGTTGAAAGAGTTAAAGGAACAGTTGCAAGATTTGCTTGAGAAGGGCTTCATTAGGCCCAGTGTTTCGCCTTGGGGTGCGCCGGTGTTGTTTGTTATAAAGAAGGATGGGTCAATGAGAATGTGTATTGATTACCGGCAATTGAACAAGGTTACAATCAAGAATAAGTATCCATTGCCGAGGAGTGATGATTGGTTTGATCAGCTTCAGGGTGCCCAGGGTATTTTCAAAGATTGACTTGCGATCTGGCTACCATCAGTTGAGGATTAGGGCATCCGATGTCCCTAAGACAGCTTTCTGCACTCGGTATGGGCATTATGAGTTCTTGGTGATGTCATTCAAGTTGACAAATGCCCCAGCAACTCTTATGGATTTGATGAACCAAGTGTTCAGGCCTTATTTGGATTCGTTCGTGATAGTCTTCACGATGATATTTTGATATATTACCGCAGCCGAGAGGAGCACAAGCAGCATCTTAGAGTGGTTCTTCAGACTTTGGGGGATAGTCAGTTGTACGCCAAGTTTTCGAAGTGTGAGTTCTGGTTGAGTTCAGTTGCATTTCTGGGTCATGTTGTGTCAGCAGAGGGTATCCAGGTTGACCCATAAGGGTGCCCAGTTCAGATGGTCGGACGAGTGTGAGGCGAGCTTTCAGAAGCTCAAGATAGCTCTGACTACGGCACTGGTGTTGGTTTTGCCCACAGGTTCCGGGCCTTATACAGTTTATTGTGGTGCATCTCGTATTGGACTAGGAGCAGTGTTGATGTAGGATGACAAAGTCATTGCCTATGCTTCGAGGCAGTTGAAGATTCATGAGAAGAACTATTCGGTTCATGATTTGGAGTTGGCAGCCATAGTTCACGCATTGAAGATTTGGAGGCATATCTATATGGCGTGGCATGTGAGGTGTTCATGGATCACAAGAGTCTTCAGTACTTGTTCAAGCAAAAGGAGTTGAATCTGAGGCAGAAGAGGTGGTTGGAGTTGTTGAAGGATTATGATATCACCATTTTATATCATCCGGGAAAGGCCAATGTGGTGGCCGATGCTTTGAGTAGGAAGTCAGCCAGTATGGGCAGTCTTGCTTATATTCCGGTCGGTGAGAGGCCGCTTGCTTTGGATTTTCAGGCTTTGGCCAATCAGTTCGTGAGACTGGATGTTTCTGAGCCCAGTCGTGTGTTAGCTTGCACGGTCGCTCGTTCTTCATTATTGGAGCGTATCCGTGATCGGCAGTATAATGATCCCCATTTGTGTGTCCTTAGAGACACGGTGCAACGCGGAGGTGCCAGGCAGGTTACCTTAGATGATAATGGAGTTTTGAGATTGCAGGGTCGAGTATGTGTGCCTAATGTGGATGGGCTCCGAGAGTTGATTTTGGAGGAGGCCCATAGCTCCCGGTACTCTATTCATCCGGACGCCGCGAAGATGTATCAGGATTTGCGGCAGCATTATTGGTGGCGTAGAATGAAGAAGGATATCGTAGCATATGTGGCTCGTTGTTTGAATTGTCAGCAGGTTAAGTACTGTCGTCGTTGGTTGTACTGACCTTGCATGCCTCAAGCCTTTTCATCATATGATCCTGGACCTCGAAAAAAACTCGGGTTGACCCAAACACCTTGTGAGTGTCCTCCAGTCAGCCTGGAATAGTGTGGTACAACCAAGCATCGGTATCTGTCTGGTTCAATGGTGTCCTTTTCCCAAAGACAATTTTGCAATTTGCCAATATGCTGAGCCCTGGCACCTGTGCGGCACTATCGTTCATTCTGGAAGTCAGGCTCAGGAAGTTGATTCATCTTTGTCGACCCTTGGTATAACTGCTTCCTGCAGACCTGTCTCATAACTCGGAGAGGGACATAAGAGTAGGTCCCCCTCAAAACCGATCAGTATTCAGAAATGGCTCATCCCTGGATCGAACGGATTGAATTATTCAGTAGGGAAAACCACTCGAACATCCATTGTACCCGGTCTTCAGTCAAATTTATCAAAGAGTCCGACCCATTCTCTAGCATTCTCTGGTTGGGAAACATGTTAGGCATTGTAATTCATTCGCTTTGGGTGATGAAAGGCGATATGATCAACCCCAGTCCCTTCAATGGATTTCCTGTCGGTACTCACCCTTTTGAGATGTTCCAATGACCAAAGTTGAAGTAGCAGATTACAACCCTCGAAGTGTTTGGCCCCTTGTTGACACCTTTCTAGGCTCGTACCATTTCTACAATGATCATCGGCACAAGATTCAATGGTTGTCCGTCAATTCCTTCCATTTAGAGTTTTGGTGACCATAGCTAGCCTGGTATGGATTCTTGCTTTCTCATTGGAAACACTATCATCCCCAAGAAACAGAACTATTGAAGAACAAAGACCCTTCCATAAAAAATATGCCCCAATGATGTAAGGGCGAACTCGTCAGGATAAGTACGTAAGATTTGCTGTGACCGTACCTCTCGTACAAGTAGTCAAAGGGAATGTATGGACTCTTCAAAACATGTCAAGTATGGATTTTTCTTTAGACCCATATCTTTGAGAAAAACCTCTACCCTTGCGTATTTTCTGGGCATCAATAAACCCGGAGTTTCCACGGGATATTATTACCAGCCAGTCCTCCTATTTCCTCAAGCAGGGGTGTCATCTCAATGTCTCCGAAACGGAACACAGACCTATTCACAATCCCAGAATAGGTGGCAACTTCTATGATTTTGTTATTGGGTTGAATTTCCAAGAGAGAAGGTAGGTTCCCAAGTATTTCCGGACAAGAGTCTGATCGCTTGGAATGAAGATCCTTTCCACCAGCCTTAGCAGTTTGGGTGGATGTGGGTGGCCATGCCGAATCTGGGACTTCGTGCCTCATATTTCTTGCTAAGAAAAAAGGTTAGGCCCTTACCCCCACCAGACTCGACTATTTTAGTATCAACAATTGGCATAAAAGCATTTTTAGTTCTCCAATAATTGAACAAAACGTGTTAGTGTCCGTTTGGGTTTTTGGAAAACCCAGTTGTGACAAACCCAAAGGGTCATAACCTATTTTTTAATTGAATTCTATGTCTCCGAGGCCTTTGAAAAAACTTCATTTAGAGTCGCCTCGATTGTCGTTACTTTGCCGCAGTCCAGGCGCGTAGCCGAAAAAGCTTAAATATGAGATTCTGTGAAAAAATGCTAAGTTTTAATGTTAAATGAATAAATTTGACCTTGGTCAACATTTTGGGTAAACGGACCCGGACCGAGATTTGACGGGTCCCGGAGGGTTCCGTAGGAAAATATGGGACTTGGGCGTATGCCCGGAATCGAATTCCGAGGTCCCAAGCCCGAGAAAATGAATTTTGAAAGAAATTTATTTCTGAAAATATTTTAAGGAAATTGTAAATGAAATTTCAGTAAAACATGTTAGTATCGGGACCGTTATTTGGTTTCCGGCGCCTCGGTACATGTCTTATATATTGATTTAATGATGTTTCTGTAAAATTTGGTGAAAAACGGACGTCGTTTGACGCTGATTCGGACCTAAATTGGAAAATTTGATGTTTTATGAAGTTGAAGAATTCATGGATTTTGTAGTTTAATTCGAAGTTTATTGATGTTATTGTTGGCGATTTGATCGCCACGAATAAGTCCGTAGGATGTTTTTGAGGTGTTGTGTATATTTGGTTTGGACCCTGAGGGCTCGGGTGAGTTTGGTTAGGGCCACGGGTTGCATTTTTGAACTTAAAAAATTCTGGTATTAACTGACCTGCATGCTTCACATTTGCAAAGCCAGGCTCGCAATTGCGAGCCCGCAAATGCGACAAACCCTCGCAAATTGCAATGGGAGGGACTGGCAGCCTGAGTCGCAAATGCGACCTCACCATCGCAAAAAGCGAATTCGCAATTGCGACCAGACTCTCGCAAATGCGAAAGTCAAGGATTCCGTTAGTGTTTGCAAATGCGAACTATATCTTCGCAATTCCCACATCAGCAGGTCGGGTTCGCAATGCGAACCCCTATTCGCATTTTCCATAACTGAGACCTGCAATTTTTACACTTAAACGATTTTGAACCCCATTTTTAACTCATTTCTTTCAATCATTAACATCTTTTGACATGATTCAACCTAAAATCAAAGTTTTCATGGGGAAATTGGGTTGTTTTGGCTAGAACCTAGGTTTTTTCAAAAATTGGGGATTTGACCTCAATTTGAGTCCGATTTCAAAAAAAATTATATATTTGAGTTTGTGGGGAATGGGTAATCCAGGTTTTGGTTCGAACCTCGGTTTTGACCACGTGGGCCCGGGGCGATTTTGGCTTTTTGGGTAAAACTTTGGAACACTCAATTTCATGCATTTGGGGTTGATTCATTTAGTGTTTAATTAATGTAATTAAGCAATTGTGATTAGATACGAGCGAATTGGCAGCTAGAATCAAGGGATAAAGCTATAATTGAGGTTTGAGTTGTGTTCAAGGCATCGAGGTAAGTGTTTGTGTCTAACCTTAGCTTGAGGGGATTAGGAGTTGCGTCCTATTTGCTATTTGTTTCTTGTTGAATACGATGTATAGGCATGGGAGATGAGTATCTATACGTCGGTGTCGAGCATGACCTTGAGTCTTATATTGTGATTTCCATGATTTCGTTGTGCATTATTCATGCCTGGTGAAATTTCTATTTGTGTGCCAATTTGTTAGAAGAGTCTAGTGTAGAAGAAATTTTAAAGTTCAGAGTTGATGTAAGCAAAAGAAGTTCAGACTTAGTTCAAAAACTTAAAAGTTAGTCTGAGCAGCGTCAAGGGTTCTAAAATAGAACCCTAGTTCAATCACATGACCAAACCTCGGCAGAACCCCAAATTCTAGGGTTTCCACCTTGAATCAAATTACAGAATGAGGAAGCAAGTAGTCGAAACAGGCTTAGGGGTTTCTTAGAAACCCATGAGAACACATGCAAACACAGTAGAAAGAGTAAGAAGAAACATGCTTAAGAAGTTTTTTCTCAGAAAAAACCTAAACAAGGATTAGTAGAAGGAAAATGTCAAAGAATACAGTAGAAAGTTTATATGTATAGCAGACATAGTAGAAGAAATACAATAACATAGTAGAAAGCCATGAGGAAACATAATATGGAAAAACCATGGTAGAAGAAACACAAGCGTGGAGCATATAGAACACAGTAAAGAACATTCAAGAACGGAGTATAAAAAACTCAGTAAAAGACCATACAAGAACATGGTAAAAGAAAAAGCACAAAGAACACAATAGAAAGCATGCGAGAACATGATATAGGAAACACAGTGAGATAAACATGTGAGAGCAGGGTATAGAAGACACAGGTAAGAAAACGAAATATTAAAAAGCACAGAAGAACATGTGTGGCAGAAAGGAAACATATGAGCACAGTAGAGACACTTAGGCTGATTTTCCAAGAAAACAAATCTTCTTTCCAAACCTATTGTAAGTTATTTTTACTCATTTTCTTTCAATCATTAACATCTTTTAACATGATTTCAACCTAAAATTCAAAGATTTTCATGGGGGAATTGGGTTGTTTTGGGTAGAACCTAGGTTTTTTTAAAAAATTGGGGATTTGACCTAAATTTTGAGGTCCGGATTTCAAAAACAAATTATATATTTGATTTCGTGGGGGAATGGTAATCCCGGTTTTTGTTTGAACCTTCGGGTTTGACACGTGGGCCCGAGGGCGATTTTTGGGCTTTTTGTTTGTAAAACTTTGAAAACTCATTTTCATGCATTGGGGTTGATTCATTTAGTGTTTATTAATGTAATTAAGCAATTTGTGATTAGATACGAGCGAATTTGGCGGTGGAATCAAGGGATAAAGCTATAATTGAGGTTTGAGTTGTGTTCAAGGCATCGAGGTTAAGTGTTGGTTCTAACCTTAGCTTGAGGATTAGGAGTTGCGTCCTATTTGCTATTTGTTTCTGTTGAGTACGATGTATAGGCATGGGTGACGAGGTATCTATTACGTCGTGCCGAGCATGACCGTGAGTCTTATATTGTGATTTCCATGATTTCGTTGTATTATTCATGCCTTGGTTAAAAAATTTCTATTTGTTGTGTAAAGTTGTGAAAAGAATTGTGACCTATGAATGTTGAGGAGCTGTTGGCTCCAGTTGTAATAACGAATGGTGAAAACATAAGTGATAATTGAACCTCTAGAGCAATGGCTCAGTGATGAAGTGAATTGTAAGTAAAAGTTAGAAAAGAGAAAGAGATCATTATGTTGCCCCTTGCCGGGCTATTGTTGAGTTGTGGTTCCCTTGTTTGTGTTCTTCATTGATATTACGGATACTTAGGTTGATGATTCTTTGTGTTAGGTAAGGATTATTGTTATAGCTGACGTAGTTAGATGTTGGGACAAGTATTGGGTATAGCGAGGTAGTTAGGGTGTGTAACAAGTTTGGTATAGCTGAGGTAGTTAGGTGTGTTGTAACAAGTTTGGGTATAGCTAATGTAGTTTTAGTGTTGTAACAAGTTTGGGTATTGCTGAGGTAGTTAGGTGTTGTAACAAGTTTGGGTATGGCTGAGGTAGATAAGTGTTGTAACAAGTTTGGTTATAGCTGTTTCTTTTTCCCTTGCCGGGATTAGTGTAGACCTTTTGATCCCTTGTTCGGGACTCTTGTTTATAATTGTAAATATTAAATATGGATCGGGTTGCACGCAACAACAATATCTATATATGGATCGGGTTGCATGCCGCAACAATAATTATATATATAGATCGGGTTGCATGCCGCAACAATATTATATATGGATCGGGTTGCACGCCGCAAACAATATTATATATATGGATCGGGTTGCACGCCGCAACACTATTATTATATATGAATCGAGTTGCACGCCGCAACAATATCATATATATGGATCGGGTTGCACGCCGCAACACTATATATATATATGGATCGGGTTGCACGCCGCAAACAATATGATTAGGGAGCGGGTGGTACGCCTACCACGAGCATATAATGAAATGGGAGGCGCGGTGGTTACGCCTACCACGGAGATATAATAAATGGGATCGGTTGCACGCATGCAACAAGATGTTGAAAAGAAAAGGAAATCGGCCTTTGTTTCCCTATTCTTGCTAGTGGTTGGATTTTGATTCCTTTATGGTTCTCTTCATATTCTGTTTTACCTGTTATTCCCTGAAGCATGTTCCCCCTCCCATCCTTACTTTGCTTAACCTGCTTTTACTTTCCGCTGTATATTATATTAACTGCACAGGTTTATTTGATAGTCTGGTCCTAGCTCTGTCACTACTTCGCTGAGGTTAGGCTAGGACACTTACCAGCACATGGGTCGGTTGTGCTGATACTACACTCTGTGCTCTTTTGCACAGATCCAGGTCCCAGACAAACAGCAGTAGCTCGGGAGCCAGCCTTCAGTCCACGAGGACTCCAAGGTGGCCTTGCACACGTCCGCAGGCCCGGTGTCTCCTCTATCTTATATTTCATTCTGATATCTCATGTTTTCGAGACAAAACAGTGTTATATTTCTTTCAAACGATTGATATTTAGTACTCTTAGTAGTCCGTGGATGTTGTACATCAGTTCTTGGGTAGAAGTCACATGTTGATTTTCCGCATTTTGTTCAGCTTATAATAATTTTAAGTCTTCCGCTTTAATGTCATATTCCGCTTTATTTTAAATATTTATCGCTTGTTTTTATGAATTGATAAAAAGGATTTAAAAATAAAGGAATAAGGGAGTTTATGATTTGTGGCTTGCCTAGCTTCTTCGAGTAGCGCCATCACAACCCCCGAGGGTGGAAATCCGGGCCGTGGACAAGTTCGGTATCAGAGCTCTAGGTTACAACACGGACAAGCCTAGTAGAGTCTGAGGGATCGGTACGGAGACGTCTGTATTTATCCCCCAGAGGCTATTGGAGTTTAGGAAAACATCACACTTGTTCTTTCCCGTCGTGCGGTCTTGTTTCTCAAATTGCTAAATTGAAACCTCTACTCTTGTCCCTTCGCGAATGGCGAGGTGTCATGTACCGCCTTCTTCAACTGAGCAGCAGCACAGAATCAATTAGACCTATTAAAAAGGAATTCTGAGTCAATCACTAGTTTGAAAACCTCTTTGAAGAAAGATTTATCACACATATAAAGCATACAGACACGTCTAAACATGAAAGAACTGTCATGCCAATCAGTAGAAGAGTCTAGTGTAGAAGAGATTTAAAAGTTCAGAGTTGTAAGTAAGCAAAGAAGTTCAGACTCAGTTCAAAAACTCAAAAGTTAGTCTGAGAGAGTCAAGGGTTCTAAAATAGAACCCTAGTTCAATCACATGACCAAACCTCGGCAGAACCCCCAAATTCTAGGGTTTCCACCTTGAATCAAATACAGAGACGAGGAAGCAAGTAGTCAAAACAGGCTCAGGGGTTTCTTTCAGAAACTCATGAGAACACATGCAAACAGAGTAGAAAGAGTAGAAGAAACATGCTTAAGAAAGTTTTTTCTCAGAAGAAACCTAAACAAGGATCAATAGAAGGAAAATATCAAAGAGCACAGTAGAAAGGTATAGTATAGCAGGACATAGTAGAAGAAATACCAGAACATAGTAGAAAGCACATGAGAACATAATATGGAAAACGTGGTAGAAGAAACACAAGCATGGAGCATATAGAACACAGTAAAGAACATTCAAGAACGGAGTATAAAACTCAGTAAAAGACCATACAAGAACATGGTAAAAGAAAAAGCACAAGAACACAGTAGAAAAGCATGCGAGAACATGATATAGGAAACACAGTGAGATAAACATGTGACAGCAGGGTATAGAGACACAGTAAGAAAACGAAATATTAAAAAGCACAGAAGAACATGTGTGGTAGAAAGGAAACATATGAGCACAGTAGAGACAAATACACACAAAGAAAGGGAAAAGAAAAGTCGGAGAAACATTTTAAGCATTTCAGAAAACCCTAAATCGAAAAAGAACCGATTTTGAAAGTAATTTTTGAAAGAAAGTTGGGGAAACCGTTTGAAAAATCAAATAGAGCATGGATACACAACAGATCTAAGAAAAATCAGAGAAAACCTCGAATAGTTAGGGTTTCAGAAGAACCTTAAAATGAGAAAGGCTTTGAAAAGGTCCGATCTGAGTCGGAGAAGATCAGAATCAGGCTCAGAAGACCAGGATACGCCGGAGCAAAGCTGGAGATGGCCGTAGAACCTTGGATCGGTGGAGATCTGAATGAACACATTTGAGGTCAGACCTCGAACCTTCGAGTACCAAGCGTATAAGAGCAAAGGGAGGTGAGTTTAAGCCTCCCATGGCTTGAGAAGCCATGGATTCCGGTGGTTTCGAGGTTGGAGATGGTAGGAGACGATTATGGTTTTGAGAACATTCGAGAGAGTTTGAGAGAGTGGGGTGTTTAGAGGCGGCTGATAGATGAGGAATGAGGGGACTAGGGTAGTCGTTTGGATTAAAAAAGGCAAGAATGAATAGGGGCCGTTGATCTCAGAGATCAACGGCCAGGATAAGAGGGGATCTGGGTCGGGTAGGGTTTAGTTGGGTCAGGGGTGGGTTAAATCGAAATTGGGTTAGCCCGTTTAAGATTGAAATTGGGTTTTAATTGGGGGTTGATTTGGGCTATAATTGAAATGAAACAGGGCTAGTATTTAAATAGCCAGTTTTTTCCTTTTTATTTTATAAAAAATAGTAAGATAATTTCTGGAAATAAATTAAAGGTACTAAATTAATTAATAATATATAAATATTAAAATAAAAATACTGGAACCAGTTTCATAATTATAAAATTCTATTAAATCTCAAAATAGGCTAAAATTGCAATTGTATGCAATTTTAGCTTTAAAATTACTAAATAAATTTGTAAAAATGCGCAAAAATTATCTTAGATATATTTTGGTATAAATGTGAGAATAAAATAATTTATTCACCAAAATAATAATTTGAGGAACAATTTTTGGTTTTTGTACTGTCAAAATTAGGATAATAAATTGATTTAAAAAATCCTTTAAAAATTAGGAAAAATACATAAAACATTTGGGCATACTTATATATGCATATGTATGCTATTTTGAAAGTATTTTGCATATATAGAATATACAGGGAAAAATTGGGTATCAACAGGGGGGGGGGTGTGAGGTATCTCCCTCAGGTGTAGCGCTTGGTGTTGCGTTTTCGTTATCTTCCCTACCGGCTTCGTTGATGGAATCCAGAAGGTTGTTCGTGACACCTACTATTGCCTTTAATCTTGCGTCTCCCTTTCCTGCCATTGTCGGTTCTTGCAAGGCAGAGAAGAGGTGATTATCCCTTTCAAGGATCTAGATGAAACTAAATCTTAGCTAAAGAAATCCAAACAGACAGCGCCAAATTGTTTGACCAAAAGTTATCGAGATCTTTTTGGTTAAATCAATTAGAGATGGTGAAGAGGTAAATCTCAGCTAAGAATAATGAAATCTAGATTGAAAGATATTGAGGATGAACACAGTGGATAATGTTTCTTAATACCACGAAATTGAACGAGTAAGCATCGATATGATAACTTTGAATGTAGGAAGGTATTGTAAGGACTATTCTTGTTTTTCAATCAAATGTTCAAGAGAAAGAAAGAAAAAAGATCCCCCGTTACAGAGCATTCCCCTTCTATTTATAAGGGACAATCCCCTCCTAAACCCTAAAAGATATGACAAAAAAGAATATTCCAAAGTATATTCTGACGGGCTCGTGCTGCATCTACACTACTACCAATGTCGTACGTTCTCCGGCCGCTACCAGTCATTGCCTTCCTCAACGACCAAAGGATGCCGTGTCGTGAGAGGTCCCGTCCCTCGTCAGTGGCCGAGGTCGTCCAAATTTTGACCAATACAACTATAATTTTAGAGCTTTTAAAAGGGGCTGGCTCAGCCGAGTTCAGCCTTAACAGGTATAGAATTATAGCCTATTTGGCCAAGCTTTTTTTGGGTCCAAAAGTGCTTTTTTTGGCCAAAAGCACTTTTGGCCAAAATTTGAGGTGTTTGGCCAAACTTTTAGATGGAAAAAAGTGCTTTTGAGGAGAAGCAGAAGCAGTTTTTGAGAAGCAGAAAAAAGTAGCTTATCTCCAAAAGCACTTTTCTGAGAAGCACTTTTGAGAAAAATACACTTAGAAGCAGTTTTCAAAAGCTTGGCCAAACACTAATTACTGCTCAAAAGTGCTTTTCAAATCCATTAGCCAAACACAAACTGGTTCTCACCAAAAGCACTCTTTTAAAAAGTATTTTTGAGAAAAGCACTTCTCAAAATAAGCTGATTTTAGAAGCTTGGCCAAACAGGCTATTACACAGCCCAAATTAAAGGGTTGTTAGTCCCAGATGAGTTAAATTTTGTATTTGCAATCTCAAAAAGTTCAGAATTTCAGACAAACCCCACCTTGATAGAAAGGATTTTGGCCCCTCAAATATATGAAAAGACGTAAAGGGTTAATTAACTAGGCTATGATTTTGTTTACCAAAAGCTCAGTGTTTGTGCGTTAAAAGTAAACTGGCTCGAATATGCTTGTAAACCATGAAGGAGTAATGTCTCTAAAAGTAAAATGATGGCAACTGATTGAGAATGAAATGAAAGTTTTGGTGCATTAACAGGAATAGTGGACTCTTACCAGAACATAAATATTCATCTACTTGATGTGAAAGTGACAACCCATCAAATTACATATTTGGATAAATTTATAAGCCTAACATCTGGCTAGTAACAAATACTTTAAACAAAGAATGAATAAAAAATTAAGGTCTGGAAAGTTCGAACTGTCGTTAGATAATGTTCTTGCGCGACGCATGGGATTCATAAGCACTGGCTAGTTTAATATTTTGCTGATAGTGAGAATCTTTTCATTCGATTCTATATATATAAAAAAACCTTATTCAATATATCCACGAAACTGATGGACTAAAACGGCCTAAAAAATACTCTTAACATGGTGTGATATTGTCTGCTTTGAATATATCTCACAAGGTTTCTTAAACAATCTTACACCATTAAAAGTATCCAACTCCCTATAAGAAACTTCTTTCTCCTTTCTAGCTTTCATTTCACGTGGAATTTTGTTCACATACGCCCAACAGAAACCATTCATTATACGTTCCACTAAGGCATCACTAAGAATTAGTACGCAAGTAGTGTTATTGAGACGCATCACTATTTTGTCACCTTCCACTAATTCATATTTTGTTCCCCATTTTGACTTAATAAATTTCCTCATCATAGTTTCCACTTAAACCCCAAAAGGCAAATGCCCTCGTTTTTTGGCTTTTTAAGATTCATCTCAACGGTTCACATGCAAAAAGGAAATTGGGAGGAAAGATTTGGAAAAGATATTATGTAAACCGCGTTATATGTACTACTTTTTTTTTTGGGTGTAAATATGTACTACTTACTAATTAAATAGTGTTGCATGTCTTCCATGAAATTCAGTTTCTTGATACCTTTTTGACTTTGTATGAAATTGATTAATGCCGCAACAAAAAGAAAATTACAAACTGCCTTTTTTGCCATATTTTGTTTGTGCCCATATGTCCGTAATAAGCATGTATAAATGGAGCCCTAAGCAGCTCTGTTTGCAGCAAAACCTAGGAATTATTAGAACTGTGGAACATATATAGTAAGATTAATAAGATTATAAGTTCTTGTAGCCATGGCTGGCCCTTTCTTTCGTTTATTTTTGGCTTTTCTTTGCTTTTCTCATGCCATCCCAATCACAAGTAAGTTAATCTTTCAACAATCTCAATTAGCTTAACTTCTTTATTTTATTGATCAATGATTATATATTTATGAACCATGATTTTTATTTACAGGGAGTAGAAGTCTGCTAGTGGACATATCTCAAGAACATAATGTGTTGGAGAATACCCATATGGTACTTAAATCTCCATCTTTTGCCTATAGAAATTAAAGCTCTTATATTTTCCTTTTGCATTTGGAATCAGTCTGATGGAAACTTATTTTTTTTAATTTTAAAATTGTTAGGCAAATATGGAGAAGAGATTGGAAGTAGAAGAAAGAATAAGAAGAGTACTAGAGGCAGAGGCAGAGATCAATGATTATCCAGGTTCTGGGGCGAATAATCGCCACACACCAAGACCACAACTTGGGAGAGGCTGTGTCGAATGCTAAGTTTATTATACATAGATATATGCATGTTTCAGATATTTACTGCATAGGATCGGAGTACTGTGTTAATAAAAGATGTAACTAATTAGCGAGACCATTTTGGCTCATATTTTGAATAGCTAAAGGAGTTCATATAAGAAAAGTTGTTATGGAGTACATCTTCTTAGAGAGGAGTAGCTGAACTATATATATTGTGTGGACTTCTACTACTACTATATATGTTCGTTGGTGAGTTATGGCAATTCAAGTCTGTTCTCTAGATCTATATATGGAATGATATACAATGCAAGTTATTAGGAAACTATAGGTCATTGCTTGTGTTTTCATTTGCTTTCCGATGCCAATCACAAGTCCTAAGTCTCATGACCTGAAAGAAGGAAGGAGAAACAATATATATATTGGATAATCTAACGTGATTTACCTATTAAAAACGACAGTTAACTCCATATACTTTTAAAGTATTTATTTTACATTCTATACCTACTTTATAAAACTTTATTTACTTCTTAAATCTTTACTATCATTATATGCCATTAAACATATCTCACCTTTTAAGGGATTAGATTATCTCTCCCAGATTCTTTTAGGATATCTTCAATCAACACTTAATTGGAATAATATTATATCTTTCTCGAAATTGTAGTAAGTATCGTGTGCCCATCTAATCTTTCTTACTGGTTCGATCATACAATCACTTCTTTCAAGTTTTTCCTCTCAAGCAAATAGCAAGCAAAAAGTTAAGGAAAGGATGAAGAGAAAATTAGCTTTCCATAGCACTGAAAAAGTACTTGGAAAGGGCAATAAGGTTTCTTCTCCCGTTGAAATTCAATCGGGAGAAGTGAAATTATTGGATGAAACTCCACATGCAATCTATGAATCGGCTTCCAAAAGAGATGATAATGCTAGATTGCGAAATTACGATCTCAATTCGAGCATCAAAAAAGGATGATGGCATAAAAGTTAGTAGGAAAAAATACGGTATGGTAAAAAATAGGGTTTCGGGTCTAAAAAGACGAAATGTTGGTGACAACAATGGCGAAAAGAAGCTTTCAGTATTGTTAGAAATCAAGCATACCACAATATTTTAAATAGGAGTACAATATTCAAATCAAGCATCCCACAATATTCTAATAAAGAATAGGATATTCGAATCAAGCATACCACAATATTTTAAATTGGTATACAATATTCAAATCAAACATATCGCAATATTCTAATTTGAAATATAATATTCAAACCAAAATAAAATATTAGAATAAAATATTCAAACCAACACACTTTAATAGTATCACATTAATAGTTTATTCTATTTTATGATTAAATGTTGGTATATTGTTAGAAATTATTTGGAATACTACTTCTCTTTAATAGTATATTCTAGTAATGTTGATGTAATATAATATTAGATTTTGATTAGATACTTCAGTAGAATATTCTAGTATTATATTTTGAATAATACGATACACATTAGAAAACTTTTGAGTTGTAAATCAAAAATTAAGTTAAATATGTGAGTGAAATAATAATATAATATAATTTGAATATCTGTGTAGTTATTGAATATTATCATAGATGTAGTGAATACTCTAAGTTTTAAATTAAATAATATATAAAGTAAATGGCATCAATATAAAAAAATGGATATGCCTATTTATTTGAAGAATATTATTGTAAATGTATATTGAATATATAAACTAAATAATATCTTTGGTTTAAATTAAATACTGCTATTTATTATGGAATGCATATTTAATTTTCTTACTTTTAAGAGTTTGTATTGTAAAAGGTAACGTATTTTCTAGGAATATGATAAACTTGAGTAATTGGCTTTGATAGGAGAGAGGTAAATAGCAATATTCAATTCATTACCTCTAGTTATGGCTATATTTAAGGGATATTATCCAATATAATCGTGATTGTTGGATAAAGAAGGTATATGAAGTAATTATTTTAAGGATTTTTAACTTTAGGATATATGGTGTAAAGAAGCCATGTAGATAGGTATATGGCGTAACTTCCCCAAGAAAAATATTAATATTGAAGGGGCCGGACAGAGTTTTTTTCCAGAGTAATTTTGCAAAATTCATAGGACTTAATGATGGTACCGTACAGATTATGTATATTTATGTAAGCTTTTTTTGTTGGTTTAGCTAAATTATACGGGTTCTATTACTTAAAATCATGTATCATCTTAAACCTACTGACTGTGAAATGCATAATAAATAATAAGTAATCATTCATATTCATTTATAGACTCTGTTATATAGTGCTCTATTAATCAAAATAAAAGTGAATGTCAAGCGGATGCCATTGTTTCATCGTACAAGTTTAGAAAAGTTTATGTGTCAATATGAGAAGTTTCCATTCAAAATCTGAAGTCACTGTTTTATTTCATTAGAAAGAACAATTTAACGAGTTTCCCACACCTATGAAAAGTTAATATCTGAAGTCTATAAAAAAAATTCAGACATGTTAACGATTCACCAGTTTCTTTTAAATTTTTATTTTTCAATCATAACGTTAGTATTTCCTACTGGTGATGTAAAATTAGTCAATTTGTGATATGACATTCTGAATCTATATCTATCTATTATTAAAAGGAAGAAAGTTTAGTATAGGATTGTGACAAATGGCGGCATAAGAAAATGACACGTGTTAATTTTTAGGACAAGAAGTAGTTATTAGGAGTAATAATTAGTTATTAGGTATATTTTATTAGAATTAAAATTAAAACAATTAAATAACTTTTTTTAAGTAACTGTAGTAGAATAGGAAGAAAAAGTAACAATTTGTAAGTAGTAGTGTCCTAACCGCTTGCAAAATAAAAACCACGTTTTTAGGCAAGTGGTTGTTCTATTTATGCAATAATAAAACTGAACAATAGTTTTTAATTATTGATCTTCATAGAGCACATTTTATTTAAAATAATTAATATTTTATTTAATTAATAGTATATAGATATAGCATTTCTTGTGCAATTATGGCGGAGATATAGCAAAAGTGGTGAAAAGAAACTGTACCAAGCCGGTGAAAAGAAATTGTACCAAGATTAAGGGAGAATCTCTGGGAAGCTCAACGTAGGATTTCAAAGCATAATGGAATTTCCTATTTGTGGAGCACTTCGATTCCTCTCTAAATTCTCAAAGTAGTCTGCTTACATGTCAAACTTGAACTTCTCTATTGGTAATTTCGAAATTCCCATTGAAGTGGACTATGCACCAAGATGTTTGATGATATACAAAACTTGAACTTTTCTGTTGGTAATTTCTTGGGTGTTAGTTTGCGATTGTTTGAATAATTTCTTGAGTGATTGTACCTGATTGCAAGGTATCAAAATTACTGTTGTAAGATTAGGTCTCTTAAGTTTAGCTCTATTGTTATGTGTTCCTGTAAGAACAACTTTTTCTATAGATCGGGTTCCAAAAAGGAATAGACGATCAAGGAAGATGAGGATGGATGATCCGCCAACTGCTTGTGTAACAATCTCTTCTCTCTTGAAGAGAAAGCAAAAGATGAACGAAGATGCACCTACTTTTTCCAGTTAAGTTGTCTACTTTATCTCCCTCTTTCTTTTAATCATGTGTTTATTGAGTAGTCTTAATGATAATCATTGAAGTGGACTATGCATCCAAAATGTTTGATGATATGCCTCACTCGTACACCGAATGATATTTGAATAAACATAGTGTAAAACATGTTTTAAAGAGATTTCTTCTCGTGAATGTATATCTTAAAACTGATCTTTAAGAACAATCAAAGCTTTAAAATTGTATTTCGACTCGCAGTGCAATCACTATGATTATTGCAAGTAATAATTCATTTCTTTGATACGTCTAGCTTTTCTCTCTCTCTCTCTCTCTCTCTCTCTCTCTCTCTCTCTCTCTCTCTCTCTCTCTCTCTTTGTAATATGACAAAATCTAATCAGCAATTAGGCCGAGCTAATCTCTGATATTTCAAATTTGGTTCTTCTTTGATATAGAGTAAAAACAAAAAAAATAATAATAGAGAAATGGACTTCGACGTTCATGATCTGCTTCTTNCTAGAGGTAATTGCCTTTGCCCGTTTTTCGTTAATGATACTTTGACAAATTACTAGCGCTTTTTAATTGAAGACTTTTGTAGGTTTGATTTTAGTATCTTTGAGCTCAAGCATCCGGAACTATATTTGATAAAGTGAATTTATACAAACATGCTTTTTTACTATTAGTTTTATATTAAATTGCTTACAAAAACTTATGCTTAAAATCTCTGTTTCTTTTTCAAGGAGAACAAAGTCATTTGACCCTGTTGATATAGCATTCTGTTAGAGCTGCATGTGAACTTTCATGGCATTCTCATCATATTATAGTTCAGTTATTATTATTATTATTATTATTATTATTATTATTATTATTATTATTATTATTATTATTATTATTATTATTATTATTATTTGCTTTCTGAATGTTCACTTGATTTGTATCATCTTTTAACCTACTTGTGGGAATTGTGGCGAATTCAAAATGTCGACGCTATAAATATGTTGGTCACCAAACTCAAAGATTATTAACACTAAATCGAGAGAGGAATGATGCGTTTCACTTTGGGCTTTAGGGTCTTAAGAGCAATATTGTTGGATCTCATCCTCTTGATTTTGCCTATCACTCTGTAAGGGAAGAGGGGGAAAATCGAACAATAGGTATTTGCAACTATTTTCTTCTTCGTTACAAATAATGGTATCTTTCTCTTCATCTCCTCTTACCTCCTCATATTGAAATTATACTTGCCTTGATACAGTACTTTATTCAAGGTTTTTTTCGAGACTCAGAATACATCATTCTTTGAGCTCCTTTAGTCTCAAATATCCATTTTTCTTATAGTATTTGAATTCTTTGGTTTAGCATAAAGTAATCAAAACATCGATCCATTATTGTATAGGTTGTGCAATTATTTTTGCAGTTGGCAACTTTTTATATAATGCTAACCATTCTACCAACATATCTTTCTATTAGTATACATCATAAATACGTCATCGTTTGTATTTTCTTCGAGAGTAATGCATAACGATTTGCACTGAAAAAATTTCTGGTCCAGAAAGATATGACACGAGCATGTCCATCTATATTTTTTTTGGTAGTCAACGTGTAGAGTCGTATTATATAATTTTTCCATTTTAAGATAGAATTGGATCTTACTTCATACGACCCTAAATTGTAAAGTTTTAGGTGATATTAGCATATATGGTAATCTTACAAGGTATAGAATAGGAAGAGCGGTAGTGTTCATTGATATTTTGAAGATTAATTATTCACAACAATGTTAAAGTTTTGGATGAAGCAAGTGATTTGGAGTAAAGAATTGGATATCTGTAAGTGTAAAATAATACTGCTATTTCTTCAGTTTTCAAGTTTCATTTTTCCTTCTCTTCTTTATTTTAGACCACTTTATATACTTAAAATCATATTATCCTTAAAGTACACTTTGTTATTATAACTAAAATACACACATTATTTGTTCATATTTAAACTTAAAGAGAAGAAGTGCTACTTTGGAAGACATGTCGTCTAAGTTGTTTTATCCAATTCAGAAAATTGTCATCTTTTGAGGGGATAATATGGATTCTTTTAATACCCATCGAAGCTATTTTGGTCTTAAATATGGCATATAGTACTAACCGTTGAATATTGACAAGATGACATAATAACATATAATCATTAGAAAGATTTAATAGGCACTAGGCAGTATATGGATAAATTTATGCGCAACATTCTGATTTGCAGTTTCACATTCTTTCACAAGCCTTAAGTTATTATTGTGATGAGGTGGTTTGTGACACTATTTCTTGAACCCTTTCCACTACTGTATTTCCCATAGAATATTTTATTGCTCCATGTTTCAATTCATGCTATATCCTTTCCTTTATTTATATGATTCTCATGTAAGAAGGGATGTGGCCAAAACGATGTGAGTTAAAGTATCTATATGGGAACTGGTCGTAAACTCCTTACCTGGTATATATCCCCTTCCTTATGAATAAGTTTTCCGAGTACAAGAAATGAGTGCTCCTAATGACTTTTCTCTCTTCGGTTACTATTTAACTGGCCTTTTGTTTAGTGGTAAACTGTAACCACTTATCTTCTACAGAGGCAAATGGAAAGCAATCTACAAATACCTGAAAAGGATTATTTAATGTCAATGGAATGTCTTTTATGTAGGGCTACCCTTTTTTTATACACTGTATTTCAGTGTAGACGAAGACATTATCTTGAACAGATTGATGAGTTAAATCCTCTTAGTAGAGATTTTTTCAACAAGATTTATCCCAACATGTAGGAGTAACCAAATTTTCTCAAGTGAAAATAAATATACAATGTAGTTAGGTTGAGAAATGCTGAACATTTATAGGTTTCATCAGCTCTTTTTCTTTGATATGACAATCACACAACAAGAAAATCTAAAGGTATTTCTCATTTATCATCTTTTTTATTTGTGTTCTATTTTTATTCTTTTCTACTTGTGCCATTGTTATTTAAGGTGCATGCAGCTAATTATTGCTGTTAAGAAACTGATAGAGATATTCATAAGAAAAATGATTTTAGTTTGAGTAGTTTCACATTCAAGCTTGTCAGAATAGTCAGAAGCCAAAAGCAAAAAAAAAAAGCTATGCTATGCCACATTTTTAGCTCATGATTTTCCCCATTATGTTATACGTAGGAAATAAGATTTGAACCAAAAGTGATATATGAATATATTGACAGGAAGCTGAGTTTTCGTGGCTATTAGGTATGTGGAATCAATTGTCAATAGCCACTTTATGGGTTCGTATGCATTTGTTTGTGTAGGCGATTTTTTTCAATAGTTGTTTTTCTTATTTCTTATGCTGGATCTTTTAGCAATAATTTTTTTTTGGCACTATTACGACATAAGATGGGGATATTATTTGCTTTCACAAATCCCTTTGAAAGCAAGGCAACAAACGATATTGCTTTTCAAAGGTTCCTTCAATTTTGGAGTATGTCCCCAAGAATTGTCAAGTTTGTGATGCGTCCTCTTATTGTGATATTGGCCCTTAGAGTATAAAATACTGTATTTATTTGAAGAAAGGTTTTGTAACGAAGCAGTAGCAGTTACGTATACCATAGAAATGTTAATATAATAAGACTAATCCAAAAAAAATAAGAATATAGAATCTGCAATGTGTCACACATGATTCATATATATATATATATATATATATATATATATATATGTGTGTGTGTGTATATAATGTTCTGCGCATTACGCGGGTATGTATACTAGTGATTTTTAAATAAAATATCACTAAGTTTTGTTGTCAATATACGTGGGAAAGACGGTTGTGTGGTGAGGTTTTATTTGGCTAAAGCAATTGATAGCCCTTTATTACCAAGAAATTACCATCTTTTTCATCAAGTGCATGCATGACAGTATTTGCTAATGTCGTCACCCATTCGCAAAGAGTTAATCATGTCAAAATATTACTAACTACAAATCAATCCCTTTCAAGAAAGTTGTAGTTAGATAGCCAAAGAGTTAATAATGTTAAAATATGCATATATTAGGTAAAATAAAGTCAAGCACTTAATTAATATCTGAGCGATTTGGCATAATTAATACTACATGTTGATGGAGAAGTGGGTTTTGATGTGGTAACCATTCACTATATTCGTTGCTACTCGCTTGCATGGTCCCACGAAAACCTGGTGGTAAAGAAATCATATTATTTTTTATACATTTAAAATGAAGAAAACATTTCTTGAAATTCTACAAAATTCGGTCAAAGGCTATAAGTCGTATTGAACGAGATAAAAGACCCCCCCCCCCCCGCCCCTCCCTAGTTTCCTGCTTTGGTATTCAGTAGCTTTATCCAAGATTTCGGTAAATTAAAAGTTTGCTATAAGTCGTAATCGTAGTGGAATTAGTACATTAGAAGATATTTAAGACTTTAACTTATTCCTAGAAGATACTACTGTATTGGTCAAAATTTGGATTAGACTTAATAGCTGTAAATGGACGTGGTCGAGGATTAAGCCAACCACGGCATGAGGGCGAGGAGTGCCTTAAGAAAGATTATTGCCGAGGTCGGGCAAAGGGTGTAAGAAAATAACAGTAGGATAAGTTAGAATAGAACGAAGGAATATTTCATCGAATATTCCTTCCGTTGTACCTTTTTAGGGTTTTTCAGGATGATCCTCTATAAATAGGAAGAGATAAAGAATAAAAAAGGGATCTTCACTTTTTGATAAGAGCATATTGTAAAGGGTTGACTATAAAGAAGATATAAAAGCTTGTCTTGTTCACTGATTACATTGTTCATTCACAGGATCCAAGAATTCGTTGTCTATCTTCACTTTCTACCACTCCATGTTGTTGTCAGGAAGGAGAATCATCCAAGTCACCTAACATTTGAGTGATAAATTCCTTCTTATTACATTTATTGCCATTATCTACATTTATTGCATGCTTCTATCACTACATTCATTGACAATCATTGAGCATATGCTTGATATTTGTCATTCTTGAACACGGTCCCATATCACTAATATACCCTAATTTCAGATCTAGAATTTATTACGTTTTACTAGGATTCACCCTCTATTTCCTCATTAATTAGTTTAACAAAAAGCTTAACATTTTTTGGTCAAACAGTTTGGCGCCGTCTATGGGGAGGTTCTAGTTAAAATTTTAGTTTCTTCTAGATCAAAAAAAAAAAAAGAAAAAACAACAGCCATCTTTTTCTCGTTCGGACGAACTAACAATGGCAGGAAAAGGAGATGAAAGACAGAGAGCAATAGTGGGCGTCACTACTAACATCCTGAACACCATCAACGAGGTTGACAGAGAAGACGAGGAGAATGTGACGCTGAGTGTTACACCAAGGCGGAGTGACTCACCTCTCCCTCATGGAAGTGTAACCACTTCACGCGAAAGGGGAGCCTCCACGTCCACAACTGAGGAAGCGCCACCAGCAGTGAAAAAGGTATCGGAAGTGTGGTTGACAAGTACTCTAAACAACATACTTGACAAACCCATTCAAAGGGCGAATGAGGCGCCACACAAGTGGATACAACAACAACCACAAACGAGCAACCTGCTCCTACTCTCCCAACAGGTAACACTCACACTGCTGTTGAGGCAGGTAACGACGCACTTGCTGCCATTTTAAAGAAAATGCAAAAAAAGGAGAACGAGAATAAAGCGCTCCGCGACCAAATGAGGGAGCATCAAGAAATGGTCGATAAGATATCGGGCGCCCCGAAACTGCTGCCAAAACGGGACGTCGGCCGGTTCGTCGAACAACTGTACAACGAGGAGGCAGCCCCACATGCCATACCAAAGAACTTCAAAATGACACAATATTTGAAGATATACGATGGCACAACAGACCCCGAAGATCACATCATTCATTACGTCATAGCAGTGAAAGGCAAAGACCTCTCAAAAGAGCAGGTACCATCGGTGTTGCTGAAGAAGTTCGGCGAAACCCTAACAGGGGGAGCCTTAACATGGTACTCACAATTACCAGCACGTTTGATTACAACATTCGAGGAAATGGCCGATAAGTTCGTCACCTCCCACACCGGAGCTAAAAAGGCGGAGGCCAGGGTGAATGATATATTCGCCGTCAGACAGTCGCCTGGCGAGGGACTCAGGGACTTCCTCGCCCGGTTTAACAGAGTAAGAATGAGCTTGCCAAACGTATCAGAAGGATGGCGGTGGCAGCTTTCCAGAATGGATTGAACAGGAATGGCTCGAGGGCAACCAAAAAGTTATTGAACAGACTCATGAAATACCCTCCCACCACTAGGGAAGAAATTCACAACGCCTATTGCGCCGAGGTGAAAGCAGACAAGGACGATCTCAACGGTCCAACCTAACAGCTAACGTCAGTCCAAACAAAGTCGAAGAAAGATCGCTGTAATGACGGCCGACGAGACCATCCAGGTCCACGCCTCAACCGGGACAGGCACCAACCATATGTCAGAACGGCCATCCCACCATCTCCTTGCCACACAGAAGGGCCATCTAGGCCCCATACAGGGACTTAGCAAAATGAAAGAGGTATGCCTCCACTCTCATCTGCTCAGAATTTTTGTGTTTCCCCTTCAGATATAGTATACGCACTGGAGAAGCTCGGACTGAAGGTGAAATAGCCACAAAAGATGAAGTCTGATCCAAGTACCAGAAAGTTAAACGCCCTCTGTGAGTTTCATCAGCAGCGGGGTCACAAGACCGAAGACTGCATAGCTCTACGGCAAGAAGTGGTGAACATGCTTCACCAAGGACACCCAAGGGAGCTGATGAGCGATCGAGGAAGAGCCAACTTCGGCTGCGGACGAGAACAATACCAAGGCCCTCCAAAGCTACCCTCACCCGCCTGCACCATCCAAATGATCATCGGTGGAGGCGACGACGCAGCAATCAATCACGTAAAGTTCAGCACCACACATAAACTGAAGCGGTCGATCACCCACGAACGGTAAGATGACCTCGAAGACAGTATCATCTTCGATAAGTCAGATACCCATGGTTTGACCTTTCCTCACTTCGATGCTCCTGTCATTACTTTACGTATTTTAGATACTGATGTAAAAAGAATAATGGTAGATGACGGGAGCGGCGCGTGTATTATTCACCCCCGAGTTCTCACACAAATGAGACTCGAGGACAAAATAGTACCACGCTGCATCACGCTAATAGGTTTTAACAATGCAGTTGAGCGAACCTCAGGAGAGATAACACTACTCAAGCTGGCCAGAGGCATCACCCTAGAAACAACATTTCATATCATGAACCAAGACACAGCTTACAACACCATCATAAGGCGACCATAGATATACGCCGTGAGGGCCATCCCGTCAAGCTTATATCAAGTAATCAAGTTCCCTACTCTGTGGGGGATTTTTAACATCCGAGGCGAACAACGCACAGCCTAAGTATGCTACCGTATCGCTCAAGATTTTAAACAAACTTAACAGTTAATGGGAACATGCTCGGAAGCATAGCAAATACCAACGTCGGGGTCTGAATCTGACGAACAAAAAGACATCATCAAGGATCCCGACATCGTAGAAGCCATGGGGTCAACAATAGAGGACCTTGACCCTATTCAACTAGACAACAGCGACCACAGTAAAAAGGCCTACATCGGCCATAAACTCTCAGAACCAGGTAAATGTCATAAATTTTTAATTGACAACGCCGATCTGTTTGCTTTCTCTCATACAGATATTCCAAGTATCCCGAAAGACATTGCCACACACAAGTTGAATTTCGATCCATTCTACCCACCAGTACGGCAATTCAGAAGAAAGTTTAACGCCGCAATCAACGAGGCCGTCCACGAAGAGGTAGAGAAATTTCTCACCAATGGCTCCACTCGGGAATCTAAATACCCCCAATGGGTCACCAATGTGGTCATGGTGAAAAATAAAAACGGGAAATGGCGCATGTGCGTGGACTTCAAAGCCTGTCCGAAAGATTCCTTCCCGTTACCTCACATCGATCAGCTCATTGACGCAACAGCGGGACATGAGTTATTAAGCTTCTTGGACGCCTACTTAGGCTACAACCAGATCCTCATGGAGGAAGAGGACCAGGAGAAGACCACCTTCATCACCCACCAAGAAACGTACTACTATAGTGTCATGCCATTCGGGTTGAAGAACGCAGGGACGACTTATCAAAGGCTGGTCACCAAGATGTTCAAGGACCAACTCGGCAAAACAATGGAAGTTTACATAGACGATATGTTGGTCAAATCAAAAAGGAAGGAAGACCACATCGACCATCTGAAGGAAGCCTTCGGTATACTAAGGCGATACGACATGAAGCTGAACCCCGAAAAGTGTGCTTTCGGTGTAACCTCGGGAAAGTTCCTCGATTTTTTGGTGTCACAACGAGGCATAGAGGTCAATCCCGACTAGATCAAAGCCATCGAAGGAATACCCGAAGTATTGACCAGCAAGAAACATGTACAAAAGCTGACCAGCCGCGTAGCTGCCCTGTCGAGGTTTATCTCACGGTCCTCTGACGGATGCCACAAATTCTTTAACGTGCTTAAAAAGGACAACGGACTACAGTGGAATTCAAAATGCATTGAGGCCTTAAGAGAACTAAAGGCATACTTATCTTCGCCCCCGCTACTCGCCAAAGCAGAACCCGGCGAGCGCCTCCTAATATACTTGGCCGTATCAGAGGTTGTAGTAAGTGCAGTGCTGGTCTGTGAAAACAAAGGTACACAATCTCCAATCTATTACATTAGCAAAACCCTGGTCGACGCCGAAACACGGTACCCACACCTCGAAAAGTTGGCCTTGGCATTGGTCATAGCTTCACGAAAGCTTAGACCCTATTTTCAATGTCACCCCATATCGATGGTTGATCGCTTCCATCTCCGCACTACTAAAAAGTAGCAAGAGAGGGTCGCAATAGCTTTTACCCAATTTTGGGTCGGGATCGAATCCTCAGAGAGCTAGGATTGGAGTTGAGTATCTATTTAGGTTGGAATTGCGTATTTGTTCCAAATATCACTTCTATTCATTTTTGGTTTTTCTTTATATTCTACTTTTAACAAACTACAAATTATAATTGCAACTAAATTAAACTAAGAGTAAATTTCTACAAGTTGTATCTAATGGTTTAAAAGGCACTAGGGTAGTGACTTTCACCTAGGTGGCCAATTGACGGGTACTTGCATCCAAGGCACGATTGACATGATTGAGGAATATGTTATAACCGTTGCTCGATACTACCCACTCTACACCTCTCGGTAGAAAGAGTGATTTTACTCAATTGACTTTCTCAAGACCGATTGGGTATGCTTATTTGTCCAAGCAACTAGGGTTCAAGTCGGGTATTACTCTCTCGAGGATTAACCCTTTAATTGGGACTATCAAATCTCTTGAGTCCATCCCAATTCCTTGTTGAGTCAATTTTGGAGACTTAGGCTCTCTTTCTCAAGAAGAGCCCAAGTCAACTTAGCACAAACTAGTGTTTGCAACCACTAATTCATAAATTAAACCATAAAATTACCCAAATAACAAGCACCCATAGTCAATCTAACCTTAAATCACAACACCCATCAATTACCCACACTAGGGTTGAGCCACAACCCTAGCTAGTGGGTCTAGCTACTCATGCTTGAAGAGAAAATCAGAGAAATAGATGAAGAAAAAGACATATTAATTAATTACTAAAGTAAATACAAAGATTCAATGATTAAAACTACGTAAAAGTGCCCAAAATGGCTAAGAAAAGTCTTCTCACGAGTGCAGCTACTGCATTACAACGTCAGATGCCCTAAAAATGGAAAAAAAATCTATTTATACTAAGCTGGAAAAACTGGACAAAATTGCCCCTGCGGGGTCAGTGCGGACCGCACAAAATGGTGTGTGTCCGCACTAGGCTCTTGAACTTGAAATTTCGACTCTCTGAACCCAGGCTCCGCGGACCGCACAGAGACTACGGCCGCAGAGGCTTTCAATGCGGTCCGCGCAGAATGGACTGCGGACCGCACAGGCTTCATTTTCTGAATTTGGAATCTCTCTGAATTTGGTTCTGCGGACCGCACAGAATGGTCATGCGGCCGCGGTGCCTTGATGCCTGGAAATCTAACTCTCTGAATCTCCCTAGTACGAACCGCACAAAGTGTACTTGTCTTTGGTACTTGTGCAGGTTTCACTCCTTCCGAACCGATCTTTGACATCTTGTCACATTGTTGATCAAACCTGCAATCAACCACAACTTATGAGCCTTTTGGGATGATTTTGTATGAATTCATAATCAAAGCATAAGCACAAAGGGGTATAAAATGCGTCAAAATCCCTAGTTATCAACTCCCCCAAACATAAGCTTTTGCTTGTCCTCAAGCAAACAAAATAAGACCCACCTCTTAAGGGATAATCCAAGAAATTTTCAGCTTTCCTAAAGCAACCTCAACTAGCATCAATTGGGACTAACAATTGCCCTCGACACAATTAGTTATTAAAAACATTTAACCTTTTACATACCATGGATCAAGTGCGACACAAGAGCATCAAGAGTTGACTCAACACATCAAAGAACTCTTTCAATTACTTTGGTCATTGCGGAACCCAAACTCACACATATTCTCCCTAAGCAAACCTCACCTTTAGAATATTGGCACACAAAACCAGGTTATTGGAAATTCACTCATCTCTCTCAAGGAAAGGTCATAAGTCTGGCTCTAAGTACCATATGCTTGCCCCTTATGTAAGTATCCACCAGTGTAAGCTTCATTTCACTCAAGATCATATAGGGCTTTTGTGGAGTCATTGTGAAGGCTTTTGGTCTAGGGTAGGTCATGTTTTTGTTCAAGTGGGTTCCATCTTCCCTTAAGCACTTCTTTGATTCATTTGGCACAATTCACTTGACTCTTTGAGTCATTTCATTTCTTTCTAAGGGGTTAGAGAGACACCATGTCACTCTTTCTTGTGCTTTTCACACCTTTTCTCCTTTTTCAACTTTCCACGCCTTTCATTCATTGCTTTTCTTAAATCCCTTTTTATTCTTTTTCACTATTGAACTATTCTTTTTGTCTTTTTTGCTTTTTCTTTCTTTTTCATTGTCCTTTTCCTTTTCTTCTANTGAGGAATATGTTATAACCGTTGCTCGATACTACCCACTCTACACCTCTCGGTAGAAAGAGTGATTTTACTCAATTGACTTTCTCAAGACCGATTGGGTATGCTTATTTGTCCAAGCAACTAGGGTTCAAGTCGGGTATTACTCTCTCGAGGATTAACCCTTTAATTGGGACTATCAAATCTCTTGAGTCCATCCCAATTCCTTGTTGAGTCAATTTTGGAGACTTAGGCTCTCTTTCTCAAGAAGAGCCCAAGTCAACTTAGCACAAACTAGTGTTTGCAACCACTAATTCATAAATTAAACCATAAAATTACCCAAATAACAAGCACCCATAGTCAATCTAACCTTAAATCACAACACCCATCAATTACCCACACTAGGGTTGAGCCACAACCCTAGCTAGTGGGTCTAGCTACTCATGCTTGAAGAGAAAATCAGAGAAATAGATGAAGAAAAAGACATATTAATTAATTACTAAAGTAAATACAAAGATTCAATGATTAAAACTACGTAAAAGTGCCCAAAATGGCTAAGAAAAGTCTTCTCACGAGTGCAGCCTACGTAATACAATGTCTGATACCCTAAAATGGAAACAGAATCTATTTATACTAAGCTGGAAAAAATGGACAAAATTGCCCCCGCGGGGTCAGTGCGGACCACACAAAATAGTGTGTGGCCGCACTAAGCTCTTGAACTTGAAATTTCGACTCTCTGAACCCAGGCTCCGCGGATCGCACAGAATGGACTGCGGCCACGAAGGCTTTCAATACGGTCCGCGCAGAATGGACTGCGGACCGCACAGGCTTCATCTTCTGAATTTGGCATCTCTCTGAACTTTGGTTCTGCGGACCGCATATAATGGTCGTGCGGCCGCGGTGCCTCAGTGCGGATCGCACAAAACCTTCTGTGGCCGCACTGCCTTGATGCCTGAAAATCTAACTCTCTGAATCTCCCTAGTGCGGACCGCACAAAGTGTAATGCGGCCGCACTAGGCCTGTTTCTCTTGAGTTTTGTCTTATATTTGACACTTGTGCAGGTTTCACTCCTTTTGAGCCGATCTTTGACATCTTGTCACTTTATTGACCAAACCTGCAATCAAGCACAACTTATGAGCCTTTTGGGATATTTTGTATGAAATTATAATCAAAGGATAAGCACAAAGGGGTATAAAATGCGTCAAAATCCCTAGTTATCAATGGTCACCTAAGGAGCATCCTACATAAACCCGAGCTGTCGGGGAGATTGGCCAAGTGGGCCATTAGAATTGAGTAAGCATGATATAACATATCAGCCGCGAACAATGATAAAATTGCAGGTACTCGCCGACTTCGTCACCGATTTTAGTGCCAAAATAATGCTTGAGACGGAGCAAGAAACTTCGTGTACCTCTCCCAGTTTACCCGAACTTTGGGTCCTATACACCGATGGCGCTTCCAACGCGTCAGGATCTGGACTGGGACTCGTACTCAAGGTCCCAATAGGCAAAGTCATTTGCCAGTCCATACGGTACCCCGACATGACTAACAATAAGGACGAGTACGAGGCCGTAATTGCAGGACTGAAGCTAGCTCTCAAATACGGAGCATGACGGGTCGTTCTCCGATGCGACTCACAGCTCGGTGTCAACCAAGTCACAGGGACTTTCCAAATCAAAGAGCAAAGGCTACAAAAGTACCAGGAAGAAACTCATAAGCTACTATTGGAATTCGACGAATGTCAACTCGACCAAATACCTCGAGCATAAAACATCGAGGCAGACGGCCTCGCCAAATTAGCAGCAGCAACCAAAAACATAAGTGGAAAAGAAAATGTGGTTACACTCCTTCACTCGTAAATAGACCAACTTGAGGTACACTCTGTAAATTTAACTTGGGACTACGCAACCGTATTATAACATATTTGCAGGAGGGAGTACTCCCATCAAACAAAAAAGAAGCCAAAAAGCTTCAAATGCAGGCGGCCAGATGCATTATTGTAAACCAAGACCTATACAAAAGAATGTTTGGCGGCCCTTTGGAGAAATGCCTAGGGCCAAACCAAACAAGATGTGTCCTCGAGGAAGTACACGAAGGCCACTGTGGTGCCCATACCGGCAACCGAGCCCTCATCAGATGCCTCATACGAGCGGGCTATTATTGGCCCACCATGAAGAGGGAAGCCGCCGACTTCGTCAAGAAGTGTGAGCAGTGCCGGCAATATGCTCCTATGATATACCAAGCGGGCGAGAACCACCACTCAGTCACATCGCCATGGCCATTCATCAAATGGGGAATGGACATCGTGGGACCACTTCCACCGGGACGAGGTAATATACGTTTCCTTTTGGTTTTAACTGACTAATTTTCCAAATGGGTAGAAGCAGGTGCATTCCCCCAAGTACGAGAACAGGAAGTTATCACATTCATATGGAGAAACATCATATGCCGCTTCGGCATCCCCAAAGAAATCAGTTGTGACAACGGACCCCAATTCACCGGGAAAAAGACCGCCGAATTCTTCAAGAAATGGCACATCAAACAAATACTCTCCACGCCATATCACCATGCAGGCAACGACCAAGCCGAGTCCTCCAACAAAATAATACTAAACATCTTGAAGAAAAAGCTTGAAGACGCCAAGGGACTATGGCTGTAACTGCTACCAGAAGTGCTATGGGCATACTGCACCACGCCAAAAAACAAGCATGGAGAAATGCCATATTATCTAGTCTATGGGACTGACGCCATGATACCAGTCGAGGTCGGGGAACCAAGTTTGAGATACTCCAATGAGAGCGGACCAAGCAAAGATGAGAACATGAAACAAGACCTCGACGAAGTTGAGGAGCGAAGAGACATGGCTTACATAAGAATGATAGCCCAAAACAGCAAGCAGAACGGTACTACAACAAAAAGGCCAAAGTACGAACACTCAAAGTCGGGGACTATGTACTTAAGGCCAAAACACAGGAAAGAAAAGACCCAAGAGAAGGTAAACTAGGAACCAATTGGGACGGGCCATACAAAATCACGGCAGTAGCAAACAAAAGATCATTCCAACTAGAAACAATGGAGGGAAAGCTACTACCAAACAATTGGAACGTCGCCCACCTCAAATACTTCAACTTCTAAGAACTGATGCCCTCCAAGTCATACTCTTTTTTCCTCACCCGGGTTTTTTCCCAATTGGGTTTTATCGGGGAGGTTTTAATGAGGCAACGAAGAGGATGTCTCAAACTTCAAGTATAATTCATCGCCCCGCCTATCGACTACTTCTCTAGGCCGAGCGATGAAGGGACTAGGTAGACTGGAACTTCTCAAATGTATGTACGAAACAAACAAAAACGTGTAATAATCTCCGATGAATGAAATAAAGCAGCATGCAGCATCTTTGCACAACTCCACCAAATCATTTTACATTTTACATTCCACCTCGCTCGAATTACTTTATATTCGACCTCGCTCGAATTACTTTACATTCGACTCCGCTCGAATTACTTTACATTCGACCACGCTCGAATTAATTTACATTCGACCTCGCTCGAATTAATTTACATACGACTCGCTCAAATTAGTTGATTTTCGACCTCATCAAACCTCGACCTCGCTCGAGCTAATTAATACTCGGCCTCAAGTCGGTTTATGTTCGACCACACCGAAATCAACAGTGCATGCAAACGGCCGAAAAATCAGGGATTTTCCCGCATAGCAAACAAAAAGAAAAAGAAAAGAAAGGGAATTCGGAAATACATAGAAAAAAGCAATTGATCCATTTCAATTGCCGGATTACAATACTTTTTACAAAGGACTCGAGAACGCCTTCACAAAAATAGCAAAGCCAAAAAAAAATCTAAGTACAAAAGCTTCGCGCCACATCATCCCCATCAGCATACTCGTCATTATACCAAGGATTAGAGGCAAGCCCATCCACGACATCGTCATCATCATCCCCGCCGGGTGTACCAGGGTCGTAACCACAAGCTTCACGAGCGGCACATGCCTTGACATGGACACCCTCAAGCTCCACCTCGGAAACCTTCTCGGCAACCTACAAAGACTTGTACATGTCAAGTTGAGCCTCAGCATGGACCCACATTTCAACTCCCGCGACACACCGGGATCGGCGGAAGTGTGAGATGTAGACGATTGTGCCTAATGTTGTGTCTTCTCGGCCCTCGGGGCAACGACTTACTCATTTAACTCTGACAGCTCCGCCTCCAAACCCATGATCCACTACTCCAACCTCGCCACCTTGAGCACCGACGTCTCCGCCTTATTAGTTTGCTTGGACCTGCAAACACAGAGAGCGTCATCTAGGGCCGCCGCCTCAGCCACAGTGGTCATTCATACTTTCTCGGCCCGACCCAACTTTTCGATCTTGGCACTCAGCTCATCCCTCAAATTGACGGCCCTTGCCTCCCCCTGCTCGAGTTCAACCGTTAAAGACGCCACCTGCGCCTGAAGGTCAACATTCTCGGCCATCACCCCCTTGCTCACCTCGAGCTCGTCCTCCTTGGCCTTTAGTGCTGCCTCAAGCACGCTACACCTACTGATGGCCCTCATAAGTTCCTTGTCCCTCTCCTTCAGCTCTTCTCCTTCTTCGTCAGCTCATCATCCTTCTATTTGAGCCCGTCACGGAGCGATTGAAACTAGCCATCCTGGGTGAGAAAGTGGGCCAGCGTTTGGTGCTTGGTACGGTACTCTTTGTACTTGGAGGTCATCTTCTTAAAAATGGTCATCCTCCGCTTCTCCCGCTAGTCGCGCTCGATCCCCATTAAAAGAATCTGACATGCAAAAAAAAAAAAAAGAGGTTAGTGTAAAAAAATTACACATACGAAATAAGCTTAACCTAACATGGAAAAGCAAGCTCACTCGCAGGGCCATGCCAGATATACCCGACGATTGATCCGCATCTTTCAGCTTCTGTAGCATCGTATTCTCGAAAGCCGTGCACAGGGGAGCAAAGGTCATCATCGCCCGTTTTGAGTTGGCCAAGAGGTCGTAGTCCACGGGAATGACTATATTCCGATTAGGACCTTCCGCCCTTATCTCCACACGAGTAGTCCTCTCCACGAAGGCCCGTATATTATTAGGGTCGATGTCCGAACCAGTCATCGCCCCCCGTAGGGACAGCTCTACCTCTCCCAGCCGCCGATGACGAGCCACCTTTAGTAGCCCGCATAAGCTCTCCGCCACCGCGAACCCCTTCAACCTTAGAGGACCTCCTCTCCATGGCGGCACCCACCGCAGAAACAGCCTCAACATCTGGTGTAAGCACCGATTCGCTACCAAAGCAACGAATCTTTCTGGCTCAACATCAACAACAATGGCCTTCGCAGTCTCCACCCTTCGTCTTTTCCTTGGCGATGCCTCTTCGCCGTGAGAGAACTCGTCCACAAGATGAAAGATAGGCTGAGAAGATATCTCATCCGGCACGACAACAGTTTGAGGGGCGGAGTCCCTCATTGGCGCAACTTGGGTCCGACCTCCTCGAGCGGACTCAGCTAAAGCAAGCTGCATTCCAGCCGATGCGACAGCTTGGCAAAATGCAGGCGCTGTAGCCTTCGCCTTTTTGGAAACTCACCGACCTGGCACCAAAGGAAGGTCGGGTCAAAAGCAATAGTGAACGGCAATAAGTTAAGGTAGAAACAACACTTACCGAACGGAGTCTTGGGTCCAAAATGCTTGTGAAGGACACCCAGTCGCAAATTCCCACGGTGTAGGGTAACACGCGAGCAACCCAATCTTCAATATCGAAGATGGGAGAATGTGCACGCCTCTCAGTTGGAAACAAGGAAGGCATGAGAGCCGAAAAAGAAAGAAGAGGAATAAAGAAAAGAACGAACATACAACAATATACTTACAATTATAGTTCCATTGCCCGGGAAACCCAGTTGGGTTCGCCACCAGGTGCTCGGTTTTGATGAAGAAGTATTTATGCCAAAACTGCCTGTTCGCCTTATTATCCATCCCGGCCACCAACCCTTTGATCCCACTATATCGCAGATGTATCAACGTGCCTCTATAAAAGCTGGGCGAGAATAGATGCAGCAGATAGCAAATATTGAGCTCACAGCCGACCAACTCTGCATACTTCGCCAGCATCAGAATAACTTTGTATAAATAAGGGGAGAGTTGCGCCGGGTAGACGTTGTAAAAGCGGAAAAACTCCTCCGCTAATGGGGGGAGAGGAAGAGAATAACCAACTAAGAATGGGTAAACGTAGAAAGCACAATATCCAGGTCGGTGAACCTGAACTATGTCGTCGCCCGCCAAAATAATCTTGATGTGGGAAAGAATACGGTATTTGGACCGGAGGTTGGCTATTTGACGCAGCCCCGTCTCTAAAAGCTCTTGAGCAGGAACGAAAGAGGGTTCCTTTGGGAAGTCATTTCTGACCAAAGGATTCTTGGGAACCACCTCCTCCACGGTGGGGAAACTTTCTTCCTCCTCAGCCATGGATTCCTCACCATCGGGAGGAATGACTACCGTTAAAGGAGTGGCATCAGTGACTCTGTCGTAAATATAAGGGGAATTTGACATGTTTCCGTAGTAAAGTGTGTACAGTAAAGTCGGAGAAAGAAGATGTCAGTCGGGAAAGAAATCAGGGATTGAAATTGAAGAAATTGCAAGAAATCAGAAGTGGAGATCCAAGAAGAAGATCAAAGGAAAATGATATGCATGCAACAAGGGGAATGCTGAAAGTTTCAAAAATGGAACCCCTCTCCTCTACTTATAGGGTTGGGTAACACCGAAATCAAGGCAAAGAGCCGTCAACGGCACCAAAATCGAAGCGATAAAAGCACAGAAATTGCATTGTGAAGATGCGTAATGATGACGCGTGTGGCATGACGTCATCCTACGATAGCCACACCAACCGCAACCCTACTGCCAATTCGACCTTGGCCGATTCGATTCAATCATCACGACCAAATTTCCTCTAAATGGATGCAGACAGGATCCGCTCATCGAGGACGTCCAAGATCATGACCTCAACAAGCGGAGGGACTAACTGTATTGGTCAAAATTTGGATTAGACTTAATAGCTGCAAATGGACGTGGTCGAGGATTAAGCCAACCACGGCTTGAGGGCGAGGAGTCTCATTAAGAAAGATTAGTGCCGAGGTCGAGCAAAGGGTGTAAGAAAATAATGGTAGGATAAGTTAGAATAGAATGAAGGAATATTCCGTCGATTATTCCTTCAGTTGTACCTTTTTAGGGTTTTTCAGGAAGATCCTCTATAAATAGGAAGAGATAAAGAACAAAAAGGGGATCTTCACTTTTTTGATAAGATCACATTGTAAAGCGTTGACTATAAAGAAGATATAAAAGCTTGTCTTGTTCACTGATTACATTGTTCAATATACATTGTTCATTCACAAGATCCAAGAATTCCTTGTCTATCTTCACTTTCTACCACTCCACGTTGTTGTCAGGAAGGAGAATCATCCAAGTCACCTAACATTTGGGTGATAAATTCCTTCTTATTACATTTATTGACATTATCTACATTTATTGCATGCTTCTATGTTGGCCCAAGTAAAGGAAAGTTTTGAAGATTGACAAAGGAACTCAGACATGGACCAGGTCCGTCCTAGTGAAGCACAAATATGGTCAACTCAAGCATGTGAGATGCACGTGAATGAGATAAACCTAACTTACCTGAAGTGATATCTCCACATCTTGATCGAAAAGGTTGCATATTGGATAAGGAGAAAGACTCCTTACTCAAAGAGAACACGGTTTAAGAAAATGATAGAGTTAGAGGTTGAGATCAACTAGAACTCTTCCACCAAGGAAGAGTAGCATCAGAATTCTAGTCAATCTCTATTTACTAACTCTATAAATATCAATGTTGTTCTCTTTTACGGGTAACACACATAAACAGAAGTTAAACGTGAATTGAGAGCAAAATAGCAAGGCAATTTTGCAAGAAATTTGTGTGTGATTCAAGCATGCAAACATGAAGCTACTTGAACCAGATAGAAGAACCAGTTCCAAGTGTCTGTCTTTTATTCTAGTTCAATTGTAGTAGGTGTTTTCATATTGTACCTTTCAGCTTTATCTACAATCAATTGTATTAGGTACTTAGAGTTTTCAAGTTAGAGTTAACTTGAAGTTGTCGTAACAGTTGAGGCTGTGTGCTACAATGGGATTAGAGTTAATCCTAGGTTTACAAAAGAGTTTTGTAAATGCAGTTTTTGGCTCAAAGATTTTAGTGGAGAGTTTGGGAAATCCTACTGGAAAGTAGGTCGTGGTTTTTTCACCTTTTGAGCCAGGTGTTTTCCACGTAAAATCTTTGTGTTCTTAAATTTCCGTACTTATTGTTCCGCAACAGTAGTAGTTGGAATACATAGAAGAACCAGGTCCTTCTATAATTAGGTTAAGCGAAAAATTGGGCACCACACAAATCACCCCCCCCCCTCTTGTGTGGTATTGAAGTATAAAACATCAATTGGTATCAGAGCAGGTTATCCTTGAAGAGGCTAACACCTTAGGAACAAATCAAGATGAGTGCACCACCTGGAAACTGGGAAGGACATTCCACTGCTAGGCCTCCACTCTTTAACGGCCGGTACTACTCTTGGTGGAAAAATATGATGAGAGATCACATCATCGGAGAGGACTATGAACTCTGGGACATTGTTACTAATGGTCCCCTGGCTACCATGAAGAAGAATGCTGAAGGAGTGGATGAGCCAAAGACTAGAGCTGACTGCACTGCTGAGGACTTGAAGAAGTGGGAAAAGAATGCTAAGGCCAAGAAATGGCTTGTGTGTGGACTTGGTCCAGACGAGTACAGCAGAATTCAAAGTTGTACTACTGCTAAGGAAATTTGGGACACTTTACAAGTGGCTCATGAAGGAACTCCTCAAGTGAAGAGATCAAGAGGAACACTGTTGTATTCTCAATATGAGAATTTCACCATGAAGGAAGCAGAAACCATCCAAGAGATGTATACAAGGTTCACAACACTAACAAAAGAACTTAAGTCTCTTGGAAGGATTATCCTTGAAGAAGACAAAGTTGAGAAAATTCTGACAAGGGTTTTTAGTTACTTGGGAAAGCAAAATCATTGCTATTCAGGAATCAAAGAACATTGCCACTCTCAAGTTGGACGAGTTAATTGAAAATCTCACCGCCTATGAACTGAGAAGGCAAACCATGAAGATGGATGCTCCCAAGAAGGAAAGATGCCTGACTCTCAAAATCGCTGAAGGTGCAGATCTAGAGGAAGATGAAATGGCTATGATCACGAGGGACTTCAAGAAGTATCTAACGAGAGGAAATGGTTCTTCAAGAGGTGCAACTTACAACAAACCAAGGGTCCTTTAAAAAATAGACCAACGAGGGCTGTTACAAATGTGGTAAGACTGACCACATGATCAGAAACTGTCCTCAATGGGAAATTGAATAGAAGAAAGAAAGGGCTAAACGAAGAAACAGGAAGAAGGAATAGGTTCATCCTAAGAAGAACAAAGGATCAACAAAGGATATGGTTGCTGCCTGGGGAGAAAGCTCGGATGAGGATTCAGAAAATGAAGATGGAGATGAACAAGCACTTATGGCCATTGGAGAATCAGATGATGAACAAGAGGTAAGTTTGATTCATCTCAAAGACAAGATTAAATTTTTGTCTAAAGAAAGGCTATCTGAGTTACTGCTAGATTTCATTGATGAGTCCGAGGTCATAAACAATGAAAAGGAACAGTTGTCTAAGGAATGTGTCATCTTGAAAGCTAAGTGCAAAAATCTGGAACTCAGGGCTAGTGAAAGTGATAGTAAAAATACTGAGTTGAAGAACCAGGTTCTTGAACTTGACACTATTGTGTTAGAGCTTAGATCTGAAAATTTAAAACTGAAATTAGGAACAGGTAAAAAGAAAGCTGATCACATACACCTCACCTAAGAAGAAAATGTAGGAAAATTGAAGGATGAGCTGTACAAAAAGGATGAGCAGATAAGAGTCCTAAAAGAAGATCTAAGTAAGGTTAAGCATGAACTAGACAGAACTTACAAATGGAATAAGTCCTTTGATGCACTATCATGGCTATAAGAACACCATAGTAGCAATAAGAGAGGACTTGGCTATGGGACCCCTGCACCTAAGTGGGATCCCAAAAGCAAGTACATCACACTTCCTGAGAACAAAATCTGCACACACTGTGGTAAGACTGGTCACTATAAAAGTGAATGTAGTGCAAAAGAAAAGGGCAGTCAAAAGAACAAAAAATTTGTTCAAGGGAAAGGTAAGCTACCACGATGGGCTAAAAAGAATTTAATTCACCCTTTTTCCTATAGAAAGGGACCCAAACTAGTTTGGGTTCCTAAGACTAACCCCTGATTTCCTTTTGCAGGTTCAAGTGAAGGGGAGCAGCCAAATATGATACATGGATAGTGGTTGCTCAAAGCATATGACTGGAAGCAAGAACCAGTTCCTTTCACTTGAGAACCTAAAAGGAGGTAATGTCTCTTTTGGAAATGGTAAGAAAGGCAAGATCATTGGGGTTGAAAAGGTAGGTAAGACAGACTCACATTCCATTGAGAATGTCTACTTAATATATGGCTTGAAATATAGCCTAATCAGTGTATCACAACTGTGTGACAGAGGTAACTTGGTAGCATTCACCTCTACCAAATGTTTTGTGATAAATCTTACCACTAACAAGATTGTTTTGCAGGGAAAAAGAGTAAACAATATATACATTGTAGATTTGTCCACTCTTTCGGAAAATGAACTCACTTGCTTAAGTGTGTTGGACAATGATCCCCTCCTTTGGCACAAAAGACTTGGACGTGCAAGTCTAAGTCAACTCAACAAATTAGTCTCCAAGGACCTGGTGAAAGGGCTGCCTAACATCAAGTTTAAGGAAGACAAAGTTTGTGAGGATTGTGCAAGGGGAAGTAGGTAAGATCCTCTTTCAAAAGCAAGAAAATGGTAAGAACGACCAGGTCGATGGAACTGGTTCATATGGATCTCTGTGGTCCAATGAGAACATTAAGCAGAGATGGTAAAAAATATGTGATGGTGCTTGTTGATGATTACTCTAGGTTTACTTGGACATTGTTTTTTACATCTAAAGATGAAGCATTTGATATGTTTACTTCTTTTGTTAGAAAAACTCAGAAGCAACTAGGTAATCAACTTGCATCAATTAGGTCTGATCATGGAACTGAATTTGAAAATGCTAAGTTTGCTGAATTCTGTGATGTGCATGGCATAGATCATAATTTTTCTGCCCCAAGGACTCCACAACAAAATGGAGTAGTTAAAAGAAAGAATAGGACACTTGAAGATATGGCTAGGACTATGCTTGTTTATAGTAAACTGCCCCATAGCTTCTGGGCAGAAGCAGTAAATACTACATGTTACATCATTAATAGGTGCATGACTAGACCTCTTGTAGAGAAGACTCCCTACGAGTTACTTAAAGGGAGAAAACCAAATATATCCTATCTTAGGGCATTTGGATGCAAGTGCTTTGTGTACAACAATGGAAAGGACTCCCTAGGTAAGTTTAATCCCAGAAGTGATGAGGGAGTATTCTTGGGATATTCTTCACATAGCAAAGCTTATAAAGTGTACAACAAAAGAACTATGTGTGTAGAAGAAAGTGTACATGTAGTTTTTGATGAAACTAACATTCTTTCTGAGAGACAGGAACATGAAGATGAAGCTATTGGGTTGGTAAAAGGTTTAAATGAAGTCACAGCCCAAGCTGAAGCTGTACCAGAAGAAGGAACAGGTGATGGAACAGGTTCTTCCATCTAGGGCAACCTGACAGGGGGAACTGAACAAAGAAGAACTAAATCTAATTCCCAAATGAAACCTGTCCATGAGCCTGTTCCTCAGCAACAGAACATGGGAGAAACATCAAATAGAAACCAGTTGGTTGTAAAACCTTACAAGTATCAAAGTTCTCATCCCATTGAGAACATAATTACTGATCCAACCTCTAGAATTAAAACTAGATCTCTATTAAAGAATATGTGTGCTTTTGATGCTTTCTTATCTCTTGTTGAACCTAAAAATGTTGTTGAGGCTTTGCAGGATGTAGACTTGGTAAATACAATGCAAGATGAACTCAATCAGTTTGAAAGGAGTCAAGTTTGGCATCTGGTTCCAAGACCCAAGGACATATCAATAATTGGCACTAAATGGGTCTTCAGAAACAAACTTGGTGGTCAAGGTTATAGCCATGAGGAAGTCATAGACTATGATGAGACCTTTGCTCCTGTTGCAAGGTTGGAAGCAATAAGACTTCTCATAGCCTTTGCTGCATACATGGAATTCACTCTTCACCAGATGGACGTCAAGAGTGCCTTCCTAAATGGCTACTTAAAGGAAGAAGTGTTTGTCAAACAACCTCCAGGGTTTGAAAGCAAGGAGTGTCCGGATCATGTAGACAAACTAGACAAGGCACTCTATGGACTCAAGCAGGCTCCTAGAGCATGGTATGAACGACTATCCAAATTCTTACTTAAACATGGCTACAAGAGAGGTAAAATTGATAGCACTCTATTCTTGAGGGAAAAAGGTAAGGATCTTCTTGTAGTATAAATATATGTTGATGACATAATTGTTGGGGAAACCACTGAAAAACTAAGTAAGGAATTTGCTAAACTTATGGGGAGTGAATTTGAAATGAGTATGATGGGTGAGCTTAATTTCTTCTTAGGCTTACAAATTAAATAAAACCCAAATAGAACCATGATCCATCAGCAGAAATATGCAAAAGAGTTGATTAAGAAGTTTAAAATGGAAGAATCAAAGGAAATAGACACTCATATTGCAACAACCACAAAATTGGACGTAGATGAACCTGGTTCATCTGTTGATCAGAAGTTGTATAGGGGTATGATTGGTTCACTTTTGTATCTTACTGCTAGCAGACCTGACATTGTTTTCGGTGTAAGGCTTTGTGCTCGATTTCAAGCAAATCCCAAGGAATCCCACTTGATTGCTGTCAAGAGAATATTGAGATACTTGAAAGGCACTACTGATTGTCGCGCCCCCTTTTTCCTCGCGGAGTCCGGGTTTGGACATTCCTTGGGAACAACTCATTTCCTTTTGGGAATTGGGTATTTGAATTTGAAGAGTCGCCACCTAATGGATTAAGGTGCGTTAGGGCACCTAGAGCAGATAACTCATAAAATCGGTTTGCATTACCGGAGACTTGGGTAAGGGCTCGAAATAACCTTGAGGGGAAGGTGTTAGGTACCCCTCGCGGTCCACAACGGTGGGTCCCGGCTAAACTCAAATTATGTGAATTAGTCATTAAAGAAACAAAGCACATAAACACATAAAGTTAATTTAAACGGGGTAAAGGGGGTCCTAGGTTTGTTGGCCTATAGGATCACATCTGTACAATACCCGGTAAGCCTTCCTCAAATAAAGGGGTTACACGTGGCATTAGCGCACAGGTCATCATATCCATTACTACCCAATTACCCTCCTCTTGGTCATAGCCTAAAGCATTCTAACAACCTTAAGAATGTATCCTATGCGTGCATTACCCGTCCCTTTACTTATATAGTCCCGGAGGTATTTAGAACTTCTAGTTAAGGTGGATCTAGACTCTCCTACAGTAATTAAAAGGAGAAAATTCTAGGCGACAAACAAAAGACGTAGGGCTGGACCAAATATAGAACACTTAAAAGGCTCACATTTTACCTCCACAAATAGAGCAAGCAAGTGCACATCTCAAACAACAAATTTTAGATGTTTCAGAGAGGTCCTAGAATAGGATATCTAGGTGGGCATGACAAGCAGAGAATATGCAGCATTACGTTAAGGCAAAGCGTTGAAGACCTAATCAGTTTGCCTACTGATTTTAGGATCTGTTGAATCTGAACAATTCATGAATAAGCACAACATAGTTTCCAGTTTTTATAAGATTTTAATTACCTACAGGCTTGCTTAGGCGGAGATACCCTATAGACATGCTGTCTAAAATGTAATCAGGATCAATTTAAAACAAATAGTTTTGAACTTATTAAGTCCTATAGGCATGCTGGTCTAGGTGCTGAGCATTACAAAGCTGGTTTACATACATTTAATCCTAGAACATGATATCTAGGTGTTGGGATTGCTTTTAAACAGGATAGTTACTGATTTTTGCGATGTAGACATGGTTTTAAAACAGTCCTAAAGCAAGATCTCTAATGCACATAACGAATGAACGCTTTTGTTAAGCAGGATTATAGCAGTAATTTAATAACAGAATTTCTAGGTGATCATGATTATGCAGAAGCAGAATTTCGTAACAAATGAGGTGATGAGCCTATAACATATTTTCTAGTATTCCAAACAATCCTAAAGCATGATTTCTAAAGCATAATAAACCTAAGGCATGATTCCTAATGCAAGTAAGCATACTAAACCTAGAGGCATGATTTCTACCCGATTTCCCTCACAAAAATCATATAAGAATCCTCCCCCTTTACTAATTTCCCCAATATCTGTTTACAAGGATTATTATGACAGACCATAAATAAATTACATAATGAATAAAAGCTATACTATAGGGAGTCTGAAATAGGCCCAAAGTGAACCTGGAAATACCAGGCCTTCAAACAGTCCCAGATGCCATAGTCTCATGGTGTCCAATAAGGGTATCCTGGTGCGTCAAAGTTTCCAAGGGCCTCAGGGACCCCGGACAATGCTCACACCAAGATCCTTTTAAATAGAAGAGTAGTTATGTGCAGTGTGGAAGGGCCAGCCCTAGTGTGCTAGAGTTCGGAGGAACCTCGTGGATTCCTAGGCAGTACACACACTGGAGGGGCAGAACTTAAGTAATCTAAGAGTATAAGTGAGAGTGCTTGACATAAATAATTTAGGAGTAAAACAGTTCAGGGGGTCCAAGAGTGAAAACAGTTCAAAGGTAGAAATAGTTAAGGAGTAAACAGTTCAGGAGTGAAAACAACAGTTGGAAATATTCTGAAAACAACAACATAGTCACAAAGCAAGAATTCACATTGCCTAGATTTAGCAGAAGGAGTTTAGCCTTGAACTCAATCAACAACAGACAAGATCAATTAGTTCAGCAAAGGTTCCTTGTTGTCTTGGTCCATTAATTGATACTAGGAGAACATACAGTCTTGTATCAATCATAGGGTAGCATGTTGGGATCAGACACTCACACATAAAAGCAAGCAAGTTGAGGGCATAGAGACCATGACTTAGTCAGGGGTTTATTAGGGATGAACATCTATAACAGGACAACAAATCATAGATCTAATGACATAGGGGCAGACACATAGACATATTGTAAGCAAAAAAACACATAGGTCTAGCAAATAGAATAGGCATGTTGATGACAAAGAACCTACTGATTCATGAAACTAATCACGCTAAAAACAAACACATAGGTCTATTTCAAAACAGGCATGTTGATAACAAAGAAGATACTAATTTAATGACATGAAAGTAGACATGTTGAGGACACACAAGTCTTAGTTAATAAAAACAGACATGTGGACATATTGAAGACAGGAAAACCACATAGGTCTTTGTTAAAATACACTTAAAGAACATACTAATTCAATGACATGAAAGTAGGCATGTTGAGAACAAGAAGCATACCGATTTTGTAACATGCAAATGATCATGTTGAGCAGTAAGTACATAAACTAAATCATACAGATGTCTGAATAATAGTAAAGTGAGGCATACCGGTTAGGAATTTGCAGTAGGAGAGTGAAGTTAATAGGTTCCAAGATATAGCCTTGGCTTTCAGCCGGCTAAACAGTGCAATAGACAAATAGTAATAGAGAGTAAGAGCTTTTAGATGTATTTTTCCTTAGGTTTTTGTGTGTTTAAAACAGAGTGATGTATTCATAGGAGTCGATTAGTGTAAAGTAAATAAGGTAAGGTAGTTTAACATTGCAAATAAGTCAAGGAAAGAAATCAACCAATCAATTAGGCTTGACAGGGCAGAAATCAGGGAGTTATATCCAAAGATAACTCGGATTGAGTTTCAAATAAGGCAAGTGGTGAGTCTGACAGCCAATTATGGTGAGAACACCATAAATCAAGCAATTAATCACATATATAAGGTAACATAAGTAATTAGAGACCAATCTAGGGTCAAACAACCCCTTAATAGGCAAGAGACGTTAATTAGGAGTCTCAGAATTAAGGAAAGCAGGTAAAAAATACAGTAAATCATCTTAGCAAAAATGAAACCCTAGACAGTTGGGTCCATTATTCAAGAAATAACGGGCAAAATGTTGGAGCGGACAATGAAATAATCAAACAATTAAGACTGGAACACAATTACGAAAGAAAGATTAATCAAACACATAGGAAATTTCAGAAAAGTCCTTTGCAAAAACAGACGAAGTGAAACCCTAATTGTGGAAAACTTTAGGATCAATTAACAATAGGAAAATCATAAAGCCATTAAAGAAAAACTGTTATGGAAACTCGAAATCGTTTCAGATATACAGAGATTTGACCAACAAATAACAAGGAAGCAAAAACCCTAATGTAACAAGGTGCTAAAATCGATTAACAGTAAAAGAAATAAGAGATCTTTAAAGGAAAATTACTGATAAATTCATAATCACTCCAGATCTACAAAGATCTGGACAGATTCATATTTAAAAAGATTAAGGTTTTGAGAAAAAGGAGTGGGATAAAGAGAATATGGTTTTGAACTAAAGATTCGAACCATAATACTCAAGATAATAGCACTCACAAACGGAGATGACCGTAGGCAAACTCTTAAAAAGTTTTGAACAAGATCTGGATTAGATTCTCTTTCATGAAACAACAAAATCAAACAACCAGAAGAGGTAAGAGGCCAGTAGAAGCCTGAAACAACCATGGAATCCCATGGAATAGGTAGGAATCGAAGGGATTAGGGGTAGGTTTAGGTGGCACCGCTTAGGGTTAGGGTTGGGCCTCAAAGAGAGCTGGAGAAGAGGGGATTCGAGGGCGGCTGGTGTGGGAAAATGATTAGGGTTAGGGGGTCGTTTAGAATAAAAAAGGAAAGAGTGAATAGGGGTCGTTCATCTCTGAGATCAACGGCCGAGATTTGACGGGGTTTGGGTCGGGTAGAGGTCTTTAGGGTTTCGGTTGGGTAGATTTGGGCCTGTTTTTATTTGAATTGGATTGGGGGGGGGGGGAGGGGTCCGATTTTGGGTATAAAATTAGGGGCTATTTGTTAAATACCCATTTTTAATAAAAGTAATTTTATAAATAGCAAATTAAAAGATAAAAAATGATTTTTATGCATGTAGGTGATTTAAAATAATTACTTAATATTGTAAAAAATATAAAAAGTCATTTTTTTTGCATAGATAATGTAGCTATGCATATATGTGGGCTATTGTTGCAAAATACACAATTATAGTTTTTAAAATGCAAAAATGTAATTGAAAAAATGCAATTGAAATATTTGAACACTTATATGAGCATGAATGATGAATTTGGATGGTTAAATCAACATAAAGTAATATGAGGGATAATTTTGAGTATTTATATATTAAAAATACAAAAATAAATGGATTTAAGGACTTTAAAAATTATATAACAATTTGTGCATGTTTGTAAATGCATGTACTATATTTTGAAAGTGTATGCATATTTTAAAATATGTGAGGGAAAAATTGGGTATCAACAGCTGCCCCTTTTTACCCGGGAAGGATGAAAGAGTTTTCGAGTAAAGAATGATGATCGATTTTGACCGAATGGGATGTTTTTGAAAAATAGAGGCCGAACCCTGGTCTTTGAGATGCCTACATATCCCTGGTTTTACAGGAATCAGGCCATGTGTAGTTCTAGACCCACCGGTGAATGAAGCCGATGGAGTTGTTATAGGAATGGTAGCTAGTTTCATCAAAAGGTTCTTTTGTGAAAGGTGAGGTCGGATAGAGTTATGGTCGCGAATCCGGAATGTAACGGATGTATTATAGGGCAGATAGCTTGATATCACGGACTGGTATGGGTAACCGATGAGAATCGGTTATGAATGGCAAAGTAAGAAAAAATGGCATGAGCGGAAACCGGGGCGAAGGCTGCTCTTGTTTGAAAAACGGTTACCTCCTGGATTACCTGCAAAACTCAAAATACGATGCATGCAGGTACGTAGATTACTGGGAGAATTTAAATGTGATGCAAATTCTCTTTGGACCATGAAAGATTGTATTTATACGGTGCGGATGACGTCCTTAGACTATGATGTCCTGGGCCATGAATTGTGAGATAGGAGATTCGCAGGCCATGAAATGATGTTCTCGGGACATGAAATGGTGCCTCCGAACCATGACACCTTTGAATAATGATATGCAAATTTGAGAGATCCTCAAGCCATGGCATGGTGTCTTCCGGCTATGAGGATGATGCCTTTAGACAATGACGCCTCCGGACAAGTTGGCGATGTTTCAGCCCATGAGATGCAAGAACATGATGCTAAAATCAACAAGACAAGGCTTAGTCTTCTGAGGTTGAGGGCAGAGCTTAGACCGAAAGAGGAGCAAATAGATAGAGTCGGAGAGACAGCGCTTAGTCTCGACAAATAAAAGCGATGATTGGCCTTATGCGAATAGGAGGCAGATATTAGCCTCATGCAAGATTTGGGACAGGGCTTAGTCCCATGCAGATGGAAGGTAAAGCTTAGCCTTATGCAGATATGGAGGCAGGGCTTAGCCTCATTGTCACGACCCGGATTTCCCACCCTCGGGGGTCGTGATGGCGCCTACCAGTGAAAGCTAGGCAAGCCAACCAATCGAATAATTTACCTTGTTTCCATTTTAATCCGTTAACAATTAAGAACTAGCATTTAATAAACAACAGAATTTAATAAGCGGATGACTGAAATAAAATGTTTTAATAATACTACCAATACCAATCTATAACAAATCTACCCAAGACTGGTGTCACAACTTCCCAGACTCTCTAGGAGTACTACAAATAAAGGTCTGAAAAAGTAATACAACACTGTCTCTGGGAATACATGAAAGAAACAGGATAAAAAGATAGAAGGAGACGCCAAGGCCTGCGGACGCCTGCAGGACTACCTCGGATCGCCTGATGAACAAGAAGCAGCAATCTCACTGCGGTCCGAAAGCTATAGCATCGGGATTTGCACAAAAGAGTGCAGAGTGTAGCATCAGCACAACCGACCCCATGTGCTGGTAAGTGCCTAGCCTAACCTCGGCGAAGTAGTGACGAGGCTAGGACCAGACTACCAAATAAACCTGTGCAGTTAAATCATATACAGCGAAAAATAAAAGCAGATAATTACAGCAAAAGTTGGGCGGGGGAAACATGCTGCGGGTAGTAACAAATAACAACAGAATACCAATAGAGAAATGTAAGTAACGCCATAAATCAATTACCAGCGAAAGATAAGGAAATAAGGAACAAGTACACATGTAATACCGTTGAAGGCGTGCAACCCGATCCCATTTCATATAATACCATTGCAGGCGTGCAACCCACTTCTATTTCATATAGTACCGTTGCAGGCGTGCAACCCGCTCCTATTTCATATAGTACCGTTGTAGGTGTGCAACCCGCTCCCATTTTGTATATTACCGTTGTAGGCGTGCAACCCGCTCCCATTTCATATATTACCGTTGCAGGCGTGCAACCCGCTCCCATTTCATATAGTACCGTTGCAGGCGTGCAACCCGCTCCCATTTCATATATTACCGTTGCAGGCGTGCAAACCACTCCCATTTCATATTTCAACACCAATCATAAAAGAATCTCAGCAAGGAAACAATAACATCTCGGCAAGGGAACAATAATATAACAACAACATCCCGGCAAGGGAACAATAATATAACAACAACTCGGCAAGGGAACAACAATATAACAACAACATCCCGGCAAGGGAGCAACAATATAACAATAACATCCCGGCAAGGGAACAACAATATAACAACAACATTCCGGCAAGGGAACAACAATGATAATCTTCATATGAAACACGAATAGACCACAACAGAGTCATAACAATTTCAATACAAGACTCACGGGCATGCTTGACACCGACGTATAGATACTCGTCACCATGCCTATACGTCGTACTCCATAGTTAGCACATAGCAATTAAGACACAACTCCTAATCCCTCAAGCTAAGGTTGGACCAAACACTTACCTCGATGCCACGAACACTATTCAAGCCTCAACTATCACATTACCTCTTGATTCCACCACCAATTCGCTTGTATCTAGCCACAAGTTTTTTAACTATATCAATAAATGCTAAATGAATCAATTCTAATGCATGGAAATAGGTTTTCTGAAGTTTTTCCCAAAAAGTCAAAAATCGACCCCGGGCCCACATGGTCAAAACCCAAGGTTCGAACCAAAACCCGATTACCCATTCACCCACGAACCCAAATATATAATTTGTTTTGAAATCGAACCTCAAATCGAGGTCCAAATCCCCAAAATTTGAAAAACCTAGGTTCTACCCAAAACACCTAATTTCCCCCATGAAAACCTTTGATTTTGAGTTGAAATCATGAGAAAAGATGTTAAAGATTAATTAAAACAAGTTGGAAATGACTTACAATCGATTTGGAAGAGTACTTGTCTTTGAAAAATCGCCCAAGAGTGTTTTGTTTTTGAAAGGATTTGAAAAATGGTTGAAACACGTCTAAGTTATGATTTTGCAGGTTGCAGATGTCGCAATTGCGACCAAGGTTCGCCTTTGCGAACCCTTCAGAAGACTGCTATCATCGTATTTGTGATTAATGCTCGCAATTGCGAACTCGCTTTTGCGATGACATTGTGCCATTTGCGACACTGAAGGATTCTAGGCCACTTCGCAAATGCGATGGGCCCTTCGCATTTGCGATATCGCTTTTGCGATGACTTCGTCGCATTTGCGACCCCAAGGCAGACCAGGTCTTTTTTGCATTTGCTGTAAACGTTCGCATTTGCGGGCTCGCATGCGAAGCCTGCAGACCTGCAACACACCAGCAATTCCTAAGTGCAAATTTCACTCCGTGGCCTATCCAAAACTCACCCGAGCCCTCGTGGCTCCAAACCAAACATGCACACTAACCTAAAAACATCATACGGACTTGCTCGTGCAATCAAATCATTAAAAAAACATCAACAACTATGAATTTAGCGTCAAAATCAAAGAAAATCTCAAGAACTTTCAAAGTTTCAAATTTTACAACTAAGGTTCCGAATCACGTCATATGATCTCCGTTTCTTACCAAATTTTACAGGCTCGACTTAAATCACATATAAGACCTGTACCGAGCTCCGAAACCAAAATACGGGCCCGATACCATCAAATTCCAAACACATTTCATTTCCAAAAAAACACATATATTCCAGAAATTAATTTTCTTTAAAAATTCATTTCTCGGGCTTGGGACCTCGGAATTCGATTCTGGGCATACGCCCAAGTCCCATATTTACCTACGGACCCTCCGGGACCGTCAAATCATGGGTCCGAGTCAGTTTACCCAAAATGTTGACCGAAGTCAACTTAATTTCATTTTAAAAGCAAAATTTATCATTTTTCACAGATTTTCACATAATGGCTTTCCGGATACACGCCGGATTGCGCACATAAATCGAGGTGAAACAAAAGGAGGTTTTAAGGCCTCGGAACACAGAATTTATTTCTAAAACAAGTGATGACCTTTTGGGTCATCACATCCTCCACCTCTAAAACAACCGTTCGTCCTCGAACAGACATAAGAAAGAAGTACCTGAGTCGGAGAAAAGATGGGGATATCGGCTCTGCATATCGGACTCGGACTCCCAGGTCGATGCCTCAGCAGGCTGACCTCTCCACTGAACACGAACAGAAGGGAAACTCTTCGATCTCAACTTACAAACCTGCCGGTCTAGGATAGCTACCGGCTCCTCCTCATAGGACATATCCTTGTCCAATCGGACAGTGCTGAAGTCTAACACGTGGGATGGATCACCGTGATACTTTCGAAGCATGGACACGTGAAACACTGGATGCACGGCTGATAAACTCGGCGGCAACGCAAGTCTGTAAGCCACCTCTCCCACTCGATCAAGAATCTCAAATGGGCCAATGAACCTAGGGCTAAGCTTGCCCCTCTTCCCGAATCTCATCACGCCTTCATAGGCGAAACCCGAAGCAGTACCCGCTCACCGACCATGAATGCCAAATCACGAACCTTACGATCGGCATAACTCTTTTGCCTGGACTGAGCTGTACGAAGCCTATCCTGAATAATCTTGACCTTGTTCAAGGCATCCTACACTAGATCCGTACCCAATAATCGAGCTTCTCCCAGCTCAAACCATCCAACCGGCGACCGATACCGCCCACCATACAAAGCCTCATAAGGAGCCATCTGGATACTCGACTGGTAGCTGTTGTTGTAGGCAAACTCCTCTAAAGGAAAAAACTGATCCCACGAGCCTCCAAAGTCAATAACACAAGCCCGGAGCATATCCTCCAAAATCTAAATAGTCCGTTCGGACTGCCCGTCCGTCTGAGGATGAAACGATATGCTCAACTCAACCCGTGTGCCCAATTCACGCTGAACTGTTCTCCAGAAATGTGAGGTAAACTACGTACCCCGGTCCGAAATGATAGACACGGGCACACCATGAAGACGAACAATCTCCCGAATATAGATCTCAGCTAACCTCTCAGAAAAATAGGAGACTGCCACAGGAATGAAATGCACTGACTTGGTTAGCCTATCAACAATAACCCATACTGCGTCGAACTTCTTCTGAGCCCGTGGGAGTCCAACAACAAAGTCCATAGTGATACGCTCCCACTTTCACTCAGGAATCTCAATCTTCTAGAACAAATCGCCAGGTCTTTGGTGCTCGTACTTTACCTGCTGACAATTCAAACACCGAGCCACATACGCAACAATATCCTTCTTCATCCTCCTCCACCAATAATGCTGCCGCAAGTCCTGATACATCTTAGCGGAGCCCGGATGAATAGAGTACCGAGAACTATGGGCCTCCTCTAGAATCAACTCTCGAAGTCCATCCACATTAGGCACACAAATATGACCCTGCATCCTCAAAACTCCATCATCTCCAACTGTAACCTGCTTGGCACCACCGTGCTGCACCGTGTCCTTTAGGACACACAAATAGGGATCATCATACTGTTGCGCCCCCTTTTTTCCCTCCCTTCTGACGGGGAGAGAGGTACGGGTTTCGACATTCATGGGGTGTATTGACTCATTTCCTTTTTGGGAATTGGGTGTTTGAAGAGTCGCCACTTAACGGATTAAGGTGCGTTTGGGCACCTAGAGTAGTTAACTCTTGGGTTGGTTTTGCATTACCAGAGATTAGGGTAAGGGCTCGAAGTAACCTCGAGGGGAAGGTGTTAGGCACCCCTCTTGGTTCACCACTGTGGGTCCCGACCGAACTTATATTCAAAAATTCGTCCATATAAATAGTGGAATCAGATAAGTTGTTGTAAAGCACATTGAACAATTCAAGTAGTGAAATAGAAGTTTGGACAAATTATAAAAAAAAAGTTTTGAAACGGGGAGAGGGTTTGGGGTAAGGAGGGGTCCTAGGTTGTTTATCCTATAGGATTACCCCCACGCAATGTCCGGTAGACACTCCTCAATGAGGGGCTACACGTGACATTAACGCGTAGTCATCATATCCCTTGTCTACCCTTCCCATCCCCTTATTGGTCATGCAAAGCGAGTTTTTGGTCACTGGTACTTATTGGGTGTTGCTACCCGTCCCTTCTTAACGGTCCCGGAGGGAGTTAGAACCTTTACTATAGGTGGTTCTAGACGTACTCCTAAGGTCTTAAAGGCAAAAATCTAAGGCGACAGTCAAAAAAGCATTTAGGACTTTCACATAATGGGAGTAATTAAGAGGCTCACAGTTTCCTCCTCATACATACAAACAGCTCATCTCAAGCACAATTAAGGTCTTCATGAATCAAAGTCCTAAAGCAAGATTTCCAAGTGATTATGCAGAAATAGACCACTTCTAGATCCAGAAGTTATAACCTAGTAATTGCCTAAGGACTCCTTTTAACAGCTTATTAGAATCAGAAATGTTGAACGACGGAAACAACTTCAAGGAAATGCAGGTTTTGAAAATGCCCTAAGGCTTGCCTATATGCAGTACTGTGTCTATATTAGTGCAGAAACAAACCAGTTTTCGAAATAGACCCCTTTAATACCTGTGGGCAGGATATCTAATGAGATCAAAGCAATTTTGAAAGAACTATTTTCAGGAAATGTCATCGCTTAATAAGACCAGTTTTAAGAAGTAAACTAGGCGAGGTGAAATTGACTTATTAGGTTAATTAGATTACCAGACGTATTTGCAAATGGAAATCCCTACAGGCATGGTATCTAGGCGCGTTACAGGTTTTAGTCAACTGGCAGTAACATATGAAAGACTTATTAGAACTGAATCAGAATTAGGCTCTATAGACATGGTATCTATATTTAAATTGATTTAAGACATGATGGCTTGGAACCAAGAAACATGGTTTCTAACATGACAAATGCAGAATTTTATGACCACGGTTTCTATCTGATGCAACCGACATTAAAAGTGAAGTCCTTACAGGCATGATTTCTATTTGATGCAAATGAAATTAGAAGTGGAATCCTATAGGCATGATTCTCTATTATGATGCAAATGAAATTAAAAGTGGAATCCTATAGGCATGATTCTACTATGCAAAAAGCAATCAGATTCAACAAGAATAAAAACCCTATGGACATGTTTTCTATTGAGTGAAGCAAGCAGATTTGAAAATAAACCCTAAGAGCAGGATTTCTACCCATGTTACCCCACAAAGTATACATTTACCCACCCTTTTACTAAATACCCCAATATCTGCTTACAAATTATTACAGGCCAATAAATGAATTACATAAGTAAAAAAATAAAAATCAAGAAGCTATTCAATAGAGAGCCTGCACTTAGGCCCAAGTTTCCCAAAGACTCCAATGGTCTTTCAAGCCTCATTTCCAATAGACAAATCAGAGTCTAGGCGCATCAAAGTTCCCTAAGGGTCTCAAGGACCCCGGGCAATGCTTACACCTAGACTTAGTAGCCAAGCATTGAACCAGTGCAGTATGGAAAGGCCAGCCTCAGTATGCCAGAGTTCAGAGGGTTCTCAAGGGAATCCCAAGGCAGTACACATACTAGATGGGGCAGAACTTATTAACTAAGAGTGAAGTGGAAGTGCAGGACACTGGTTGAAAGAAATCTATTAAAGACTGGATTTAAAAGTCTGTTTTGAAAGCAATCAGTAAGGTAATAGAGGTTGTTTGAAAGAGGTTGGAGTGATAAACAAAATCAAACACTTCAGGATAGGACCACACACAGAACCCAAATGAGTTCAGTAGTCACACAGGGGTCAAAGGGCTTGAGGATACACAGGCATTTGACTGCAAACACATAACCCCCGCAAGGGTATTTGGACTGGTTTGGGCATGCTCAGAAATAGTTGAAACTGGCATAATCACAAACTAATCAGGGAGAACATAAACACATAGAGGGGGATAGGGATTTGGGATTCATAAGAATGGTAAGCACACAGTAGGTAAATAAAACAATTGTCCAGGCATGCTTGAATAACACAAGGGAGTACATGAATTTAAAGGGAGGGGAGTCATACTACCATGTTGATAATATAACCTAACTACAAACTCCACAACAGAACCACAAGTAAAAGCTGGCTAGAAATAAAAGAAACTGAAACAAGAAGAGAAATATGTTGTTGTTGAGGCTTTAAATTAAACTAGGACATACCAGTGAAGATAGAAGTAAGCACAATGAAAGAACCAAAGAGCACAGATGATTAGCATTGGCTTGCAGCCGGCTAATAGTAGCAAAATAACACAAGGAAGAAGGGAGAACAGAGATTTTTTAATAAGAGAGGAGTTTTTTGAAAGCCAAGTCCGTCTTGTTTGTGAAAGACTTAGGGTATATATAGTTGAAAGTATGATGATAGGCTATAATTACGTATTTTAGTCGATTATTACACTCTAATTTACTGCACTTTAATTGAGTTTGAGCTTTAATCGCTAGTGTTTTGCACTAATTGTATATTTTATGCCTTGTAGGAGTGATTCCGAGCTATATAGATGTTATGGAATGAATTCAAGTGATTTGAAGCTTTAAAGTTTGAGTAAAAGTTCAAGGAATTAAGCCGGGATCGTGTTTGGGGGTCAACGGATGATAGTTAGAGCGAACGAAGACTCCAGTAGGCAGATTCCGTACTGTCTAGTAAAATAGACATAACTTTTTTCTCAGAACTCCATTTTGGCTCTACAATGTATGGTTGGAAAGTTAACTCAAAGGGCTACAACTTTCATGTTTTACGTTTTCCCAAATTCGGAACGGAACAGGGTGAAAAATGCCCAGATGCGCGGCCGCGCTAGTTTTAGCGCGCCCAGAAACAGAAAGTCAGCCAACTAGCGCGGCCAGATGCGCGGTCAAATGCGCTGCAGCGCTAGTTAAGCCCGGGAAAAGTGTCCTTTTTCACATTGGAGAAGGTTTAATTGTTTGGGCCTAACCCTACTTGGTATATATACAGGGGAGAACGTTTTTGAGAAGAATTTTTGACGAAGGAAGAGCACAGAGCCGCCATGGAGGCCGGGTTTCATCTTTTCTTCCACCAACTTAGTAATTTTTATGTTTCTTTGTATGATTTGTTGTTTTGCTACCATGTCTATGTGGAGCTAAACTTCACGTTCTAGGGTTGTGGTTCTTTCATGACTATTGTTATTCGGATATTAATTTTGATTTCTTAGTTTATCATATTGGTTTATTTATATCAATCCTGCACTTAATTATTTGATTGCTTGATCACCAATTGAATACTATCTACGAATCTAGAGTTGAACTCGAAAGTGAGAATTCTAGATTGCATATAGGATTGAATAGAGCAAGTTCTTAAACCTGGGCCTCGGGGAACGGATTAGCAATTGGGATAGACATATACCCAATTGCCTTGCTTGGTTAATTTACTGGAATTATAAATGCGTTCTTGTTGATTCTAATTCCATAGACATATAGGCGTTAGGTTAGCTTGAATAGGCGAGTAAGAACTCGACAGATTCTTATGAGCAATATTAACCCTGTCAACCAATAAACTAGATAAATTAGTTAGTCAATTCAATTGAAGAATAGAATAGGAATGTTAGATAGCCCATAACCCTAGATCATTTTCATTACATTGATATCATAAAAATCTGCTCTTTCTCTGTCAAAAGTTCATTATTTGTTTTTGTTTATTTTAATTAGTTTAGAATCAAATATTTCTAGGTTTAATTCTTGTTTAGATAATTAGCATAGTCTAATTTAGTTAATAGTTAATCACAAGTCCTCGTGGGATCGACATCCGACTTTTAGTCACTTTATTACTTGACGACCGCGTATACTTGCGTGTGCGTTTGGCCGCAACAAAGTAGGTAGTGAAATAAGGTAAAAATCATAGTAGTATACTAATTTAAGGACTCAGAATCAATCAATTAGAGAATCAAGGAAGTACTCCCTTAAGTTAAGGGAATCAAATCAAACGGGGAGATTCAATATCATATAAGGCAAGAAGAAAAATCAGTGCATGACTAAATAAGGAAGGAGTCAAGGTTTAATAAGCATAGAGTAGCCGATTAGGACCGAATTCATAAAGTCTTAGTTAAGGACACAACTCAGTAGAAATAAGTATCATAGCAAATATGGCAAGGAAATCAGTCAGCATAAACAGACGGGGTAAAGCTTGTAAGGTTTTAAAAGAAAATCTTTCAATCTCCATCAATTAAGGAAATCAAAATCAATCAAGAGGGAGTCATGATTCTGTATGTTCAACATATAAATAGGGGAGCTCAACAGATGTAGCAAAGGGCAAGGTTAGCCATATTGACAGCAAGAAGCAAGAGATAAACAAACAAAGTGAGCATGGTCACACAGAAGTGACATAAGTAGGCTAGGAATTCAGTAAACACATTCGAAGCCTAGTGACCATGAGAGATCAACAAGAATCAAATAAACAGGCTAACACACAGAACCAAGGCAAAGAGAATCATGCTGACACACAGAACCAAGGCAAAGAAAATCATGCTAACACATAGAACCAAAGCAAAGAAAATCTTAAAAATTAGGGCTTTAACAGAGTCGAGTTAAAAAACAGTAGGAGCATAAAATTGGTCAAAAAATAAGCAAGGAAAAAGGTTTAATCATAAGGAAATCGACTAAACCAAGCGTCGAAGGATCTCCGAGAAACCCTAGTTTTCAAAAAATGTAAAGACGGTTTAAAGTAGAGGATCTTTCAGAAGAAGCTCGGGAATAAGCAAATCATAGAAGGAAACAGGCTTAAAGTGTAAAAATAACACAGATCTGAGAGATTCAGGAGAGAGTTAGGGTTTCAAAGGGAAAACCAAATAGAAATCGAAAGAACCTGTTGCAGACTTCAGCGATCGTAACATATAAGGTGTGATTTTGCCCAAAATCACATCGGAGAAGCCATAAATAACAGAAACAGAAACCCTAGGTCCAAATCGGCATAGCCCAGGACCCTTGAAGGTCTTGGAGATGATGAGCAAGGCGATGAGAGACTCATTGGAGGCTTGGGTTGAAAGGATGGCCGCCGGAGATGACCGGAGAATGAGGCGTTTGACAAAGTCTAGGGTTAGATTTGAGAGAGGAGAGAAAATGAGGGCATCTGAGGGCGGTGGGGATTTGGAAAGTGAGTAAGGTTAGGGGTCGTTTGGGAATTAAAAGGAAAGGACAAATGAGGGCCGTTGATCTAACAGATCAACGGCCAGGATTTAAAATAGTTTGGGTCGAGTAGTGGATAATTGGATCTGGGTCGGGGTATTAAGTATAAAATTGTGCTGGGATTGGGGTCCGATTGGGCTATAATTGAAAGCCAAATTTGGCTGTTATTTAAATAGCCAGTTTTTCCCTATTTTAATTTTAACAAATAATAAGTAATATCTGGAAAATAATTTAAGGTGCCAAAATGATTTAAAATACCTAATTAACATTTTAAAAATACAGGGGCCAATTTTATGCATATAAAATATAATTATATTTTAAAACGGGCTAACATTGCAATTATATGCAATTTAGCTTAAAAAAATACTAAATGTAATTGTAAAAATACATAAAAATTACATTAGCCATATTTGGGCATAAGTATAGAAATCAAATAAATGAATTATCAAAACAATAATTTTGGAAATAATTATAGGGGATTTTATGGATAAAAGGGGAGAAAATAAATTAATTTAAACCCTTAAAATTATGGGAAAAATAATGAAAGCCTTGTGCATGCTTATATATGCATGTATATGCTATTTTGAAGGCTTTTATGCATATTTAAAATATATAGGGAAAAATTGGGTATCAACACATACTGCCGATCTCGGATGCGCTCAAATAATGAAGAACGAACGACTGTGCAAGCTAACACACGATTGGGCTCAGAAACATCCAACCTCACGAACTGATTGGCCAAAGCCTGAACGTCCAAAGCAAGCGGTCTCTCACCAAACGGAATATACGCAAGACTGTCCATACTGGCTGACTTCCTACTCAAAGCATCGGCCACCACATTGGCCTTCCCCGGATGATATAAGATGGTGATATCATAGTCTTTAAATAGATCCAACCACCTCCTCTGCCTCAAATTCAACTCCTTCTGCTTGAACAAGTATTGCAAACTCTTGTGATCCGTGAACACCTCACATGACACGCCATATAAATAGTGCCTCCAAATCTTCAGTGCGTGAACAATGGCTGCTAACTCCAAATCATGGACCGGATAGCTCTTCTCATGAATCTTCAACTGACGTGAAGCATAGGCAATGACCTTGCCATCCTGCATCAACACCGCACCAAGTCCAATACGAGATGCATCACAATAAACGGTATATGGCCCTGAACCTGTGGGCAAAACCAACACTAGCGCCGTAGTCAAAGCTGTCTTGAGCTTCTGAAAGCTCGCCTCGCACTCGTCCGACCACCTGAACTGGGCACCCTTCTGAGTCAACCTGGTCATCGGGGCTGCAATAGATGAAAACCCCTCCACAAATCGACGGTAATAACCTGCCAAACCCAAGAAACTCCGAATCTCTGTAGTTGATGTGGGTCGAGGCCAGTTCTTGACTGCCTCTATATTCTTCGGATCCACCTGAATACCCTCTGCTGAAAAAACGTGACCCAAGAATGCAACTGAACTCAACCAAAACTCATACTTCGAAAACTTAGCATACAACTGACTATCTCTCAGAGTCTGAAGAACCACTCTCAGATGCTGCTCGTGCTCCTCCCGGCTGCGGGAATAGATCAAAATATCATCAATGAAGACGATCACGAAGGAGTCCAAATAAGGTCTGAACACTCGGTTCATCAAATCCATGAAAGCTGCTGGGGCATTTGTCAATCCGAATGACATCACCAAGAACTCATAATGCCCGTACCGAGTGCGAAAAGCTGTCTTAGGGACATCGGATGCCCTAATCCTCAACTGATTGTAGTCAGATCTCAAGTCGATCTTAGAAAACACTTGGGCACCCTGAAGCTGGTCAAACAAATCATCAATCCGCGATAATGGGTACTTATTCTTTATTGTGACCTTGTTCAATTGCTGGTAATCTATACACATTCTCATCGATCCGTCCTTCTTCTTAACAAACAACATCGGCGCACCCCAAGGCGAGACACTAGGTCTAATAAAGCCTTTTTCAAGCAAGTCTTGCAACTGCTCCTTCAACTCTTTCAACTTAGGCATGGCCATATGATACGGCGGAATGGAAATAGGCTGGGTTCCCGGAGCCAAATCAATGCAGAAGTCAATATCCCTATCGGGTGGCATACCCGGCAGGTCTGAAGGAAATACCTCAGGAAACTCGTGAACTACAGGCACAGAATCAATAGAAGGAACCTCGGCACTAGAATCACGAACATATGCCAAATAGGCCAAACTCCCCTTCTCGACCATACGCCGAGCCTTCATATAGGAGATAACACTACGGGTAGAATGACCAGAAGTCCCTCTCCACTCTAAACGAGGTAAGCCCAGCAAGGCTAAGGTCACGGTCTTGGCATGATAGTCCAAGATAGCGTGGTAAGGTGATAACCAGTCTATCCCCAATATGACATCAAAATCAACCATATCCAAAGGTAACAAATCTACATGAGTATCAAGACCCACAATCACAACTATACAAGAACGATGAACACGATCTACCATAATAAAATTACCCACCAGTGTAGACACATAAACAGGAGCACTCAAAGAATCACTAGGCATGACCAGATACGGTGCAAAATAAGATAACATATAAGAGTATGTAGACCCTGGATCAAATAGCACTGAAGCATCCCTACTACAAACCAGAATAGTACCTGTGATAACTGCATCGGAAGCCTCAGCCTCAAGCCTGGATGGAAGAGCATAACATCGGGGTTGGGCCCCACCACTCTGAATCACATCTTTGGGACGGCCTCCTGCTGGCTGGCCTCCATCTCTAGCGGCCTGACCTCTACCTCTAGTACCTCTACCTCCACCTCTAGCACCTCTACCCCCACCTCTAGCTGGCTGAACGGGCTGTGGAACACTCGGTGCTTGAACCATGGCACGGGAACCCTGGTGCTGAGAACTGCTCGATGCTCGAGGGCAAAATCTAGCAATATGCCTCGTGTCGCCACAAGTAAAACAAGCCCTCGGTTGCTGGGGCTGGCGACCCTGAAAACTCTGAAGCGGAGGTGCACTGATAGGGGTTGGCGATGCACTATAGGACTGCTGATCAGAATACTGCATGTGAGAACCACGGCCACCTAGAGCACCGTGAGAAGCCTGAAGTGCTGACTGAAAAGGCCTAGGAGGATGGCCTCTACCAAAGGAATCTCTGCCTCTAGATGAGGCACTAGTGATTCTGCCTGAATGACGAGGCCTCTTGTTAGACCCCTGACCACCCCCTGTGATAAAACCATCTCAACCCTCCTAGACACATTGGCCGCATCCTGAAAGGAAATCTCACTCCCCGTCTCCTTGGCCATATGAAGTCGAATAGGCTGAATGAGTCCCTCAATGAACCTCCTCACTCTATCTATCTCAGTGGGAAGTATAAGAAGAGCATGATGGGCCAAGTCAATAAATCTGGTCTCGTACTGAGTAACAGTCATAGAACCCTACTGAAGACGCTCAAACTGCCTCCGATAGATCTCTCTCTGAGTGATAAGGAGGAACTTCTCCAAGAATAGCTGAGAAAATTGATCCCAAGTCAAAGCTGGTGACCCAGCTGGTCTAGCCAAACAATAATCTCTCCACCAAGTATTGGCGGAACCAAACAAACGAAAAGTAGCAAAGTCGACCCCATTGGTCTCCACTATCCCCATGTTCCTGAGACCTCATAACAGCCGTCTAAGTAATCCCGGGGATCCTCAGAAGATGCACCGCTGAAAGTGGTAGTGAAGAGCTTGGTGAACCTGTCCAATCTACACAAGGCATCAGCAGACATTGGTGCTCCATCACCGGTCTGAGCTACCATACCCAACTGAACTGCTCCGACTGGCTGAGCTGCTAGAGTCTGAAACTGGGGAGCCATCTGCTCCAGAGTGTGGGTAGCAGAAGTCCGGGCTCCTCCTCTAGCTTGTGAGACGGCTGGTGCTATAGGAAACAAGCCTGCCCGGGGGACACTCTCCATAACGCCCACTAGATGGACCAGAGCATCCTGGAGTACTGGGTAGTAATGAACCCCTCTAGGACCTGAGCTGGTCCTGCTGGAACTGCCTGGGCTGGAACCTCCTCGTCAAACTCAACCTGAGGCTCCGCCACTGGCGCTGCTGCTCTAGGCAGAGCTCTGCCCCTGCCTCGGCCCCTAACACGGCCTTGGCCTCGCCCTCTGCCCCATGAGGGAGCTACTGCTGGGGGCTCGGGCTGCTGATCAGTGAATGAGGAAGCGCGTGTTCTCGGCATCTGTGAAAGAATAGAGTAGAAATTCGATTAGCATTGAGAAACCAAGCCGCACGACAGGAAAGAATAGATGTAAAGTTTTTCCTAACTCTATATCCTCTGGGGGATAAATAAAGACGTCTCTGTACCGATCCCTCAGACTCTACTAAGCTTGTCTGTGAATTGTGAGACCTATGTAACCTAGAGCTCTGATACCAACTTGTCACGACCCGGATTTCCCACCCTCGGGGGTCGTGATGGCGCCTACTAGTGAAAGCTAGGCAAGCCAACCAATCAAATTATTTACCTTGTTTCCATTTTAATCCGTTAACAATTAAGAACTAGCATTTAATAAACAATAGAATTTAATAAGCGGAAGACTGAAATGAAATATTTTAATAAGACTACCAATACCAATCCATAACAAGTCTACCCAAGACTGGTGTCACAACTTCACAGACTGTCTAGGAGTACTACAAATAAAGGTCTGAAAAAGTAATACAACACTGTCTCTGGGAATACATGAAAGAAACAGGATAAAAAGATAGAAGGAGACGCCAAGGCCTGCGGACGTCTGCAGGACTACCTCGGGTTGCCTGATGAACAAGAAGCAGCAATGTCACTGCGGTCCGAAAGCTATAGCATCGGGATCTGCACAAAAGAGTGCAGAGTGTAGCATCAGCACAACCGACCCCATGTGCTAGTAAGTTCCTAGCCTAACCTCGGCAAAGTAGTGACGAGGCTAGGACCAGACTAACAATCAAACCTATGCAGTTAAATCATATACAGCGGAAAATAAAAGCAGATAATTACAGCTAAATTTGGGCGGGGGAAACATGCTGCGGGGAGTAACAGATAACAACAGAATACCAATAAAGAAATGTAAGGAACGCCATAAATCAATTACCAGCGAAAGATAAGGAAATAAGGAACAAGTACACATGTAATACCATTGCAGGCGTGCAACCCGCTCCCATTTCATATAGTACCCTTGCAGGCGTGCAACCCGCTCCCATTTAATATAGCACCGTTGCAAGCATGCAACCCGCTCCCATTTCATATAGTACCATTGCAGGCGTGCAACCCGCTCCCATTTCATATATTATCGTTGCAGGCGTGCAACCCGCTCCCATTTCATATATTACCGTTGCAGGCGTGCAACCCACTCCCATTTCATATAGTACCGTTGCAGGCGTGTAACCCACTCTCATTTCATATATATCCGTTGTAGGCATGCAACCCGCTCCCATTTCATATATTACTGTTGCAGGCGTGCAACCAGCTCCCATTTCATATATTACCGTTGCAGGCATGAAACCCGCTCCCATTTCATATTTCAACACCAATCATAAAAGAATCTCAGCAAGGAAATAATAATATAACAACAACATCCCGGCAAGGGAACAATAATATAACAACAACATCCCGGCAAGGGAACAATAATATAATAACAACATCTCGGCAAGGGAACAACAATATAACAACAACATCCCGGCAAGGGAACAACAATATAACAACAACATCCTGGCAAGGGAACAACAATATAACATCAACATCCCGACAAGGGAACAACAATATAACAACAACATCCTGGCAAGGGAACAACAATGATAATCTTCATATGAAACACGAATAGACCACAACAGAGTCATAACAATTTCAATACAAGACTCACGGGCATGCTTGACACCGACGTATAGATACTCGTCACCATGTTCATACGTCGTACTCCACAGTTAACACATAGCAATTAAGACAGAACTCCTAATCTCTCAAGCTAAGGTTGGACCAAACACTTACCTCGATGCCACGAACACAATTCATGCCTCAACTATCACTTTACCTCTTGATTCCACCACCAATTCGCTTGTATCACAGCCACAAGTTATTTAACTATATCAATAAATGCTAAATGAATCAATTCTAATGCATGGGAATAGGTTTTCTGAAGTTTTTCCAAAAAAGTCAAAAATTGACCCCGGGCCCACATGGTCAAAACCCGAGGTTCGAACCAAAACCCGAATACCCATTCACCTACGAACCCAAATATATAATTTGTTTTGAAATCGGACCTCAAATCGAGGTCCAAATCCCCAAAATTTGAAAAACCTAGGTTCTCCCCAAAACACCCAATTTCCCCCATAAAACTTTTGATTTTGAGTTGAAATCATGAGAAAAGATGTTAAAGATTAATAAAAACAAGTTAGAAATGACTTACAATCGATTTGGAAGAGTACTTGCCTGAAAAATCGCCCAAGAGTGTTTTGTTTTTGAAAGGGTTTAAAAAATGGTTGAAATGCGTCTAAGTTATGATTTTACAGGTTGCAGATGTCGCAATTGCGACCAGGGTTCGCAATTGCGAACCCTTCAGGAGACTGCTATCATCGCATTTGCGATTAATGTTCACAATTGCAAACTCGCTTTTGCGATGGCATTGTCGCATTTGCGACACTAAAGCATTCCAGGCCACTTCGCAAATGCGATGGGCCCTTCTCATTTGCGATATCGCTTTTGCGATGACTACGTCGCATTTGCAACCCCAAGGCAACCAGGTCTTTTTCGCATTTGCAGTAAACGTTCGCATTTGCGGGCTCGCATTTGTGAGCCAGGCTTTGCAAATGCGAAGCCTGCAGACCTGCAACACACCAGCAATTCCTAAGTGCAAATTTCACTCTGTGGCCTATCCAAAACACACCCGAGCCATCGGGGCTCCAAACCTAACATGCACACTAACCTAAAAACATCATACGGACTTGCTCGTGCAATCAAATCATCAAAATAACATCAACAACTATGATATTAGCATCAAAATCAAAGAAAATCTCAAGAACTTTCAAAGTTTCAAATTTTACAACTGAGGTTCCGAATCACGTCATATGACCTCCGTTTCTTTCCAAATTTTACAGGCTCGACATAAATCACATATAAGACCTGTAGCGGGCTCCGGAACCAAAATACGGGCCCGATACCATCAAATTCCAAACACATTTTATTTCCAAAAACTCACATATATTCCAGAAGACAATTTTCTTTAAAAATTCATTTCTCGGTCTTGGGACCTCGGAATTTGATTCCGGGCATACGCCCAAGTCCCGTGTTTTCCTACGGACCCTCCGGGACCGTCAAATCGCGGGTCCGGGTCCGTTTACCCAAAATATTGACCGACGTCAGCTTAAATTTATTTTAAAAGCAAAATTTATCATTTTTCACAGATTTTCACATAATGGCTTTTCGGATGCACGCTCGGACTGCACACGTAAATCGAGGTGAAACAAAAAGAGGCTTTAAGGCCTCGGAACACATAATTTATTTCTAAAACAAGTGTTGACCTTTTGGGTCATCACACTCATGCAGGATTCGGGACAGGGCTTAGTCCCATGCAAATGGAAGGCAGAGCTTAGCCTTATGCAGATATGGGGGCAGGGCTTAGCCTCATGCAAGATTTGGGACTGGGCTTATTCCCATGCAAATGAAAGGCAGAGCTTAGCCTTATGCAAGATTCAGGACAGGGCTTAGTCCCATGCAGATGGAAGGCAGAGCTTAGCCTTATGCAAAAATGGAGGCAGGGCTTAGCCTCATGCAAGATTCGGGACAGGGCTTAGTCCCATGCAAAAATAAAATAGCAGGTAATAGCAGAGTTTTCTTAGCTGATAATAGAATTCAGTATCCAAAGAAAAATTGTGAGTTTTGTTTAAGGGGAGGTCGGTTCGTGCCTTCATCGGCTTGCTTGGCTTGGTTCGAAGGTCCTGTTCAAATCATTGGGGTAGCATTGGCTAAATAGAGTCATTTTATATCGTAACCTCTCATGCTATAGAATTTTGAGGGTCCTCCTCAAAATTCTGCCCCAGTTTCTGATTGATTTCTAACTTTCTGCAAGTATGAGGGCTCCTCCTGTCAATACTCTATGAACCATGTAAGGGCCTTGCCAGTTGGGAGAGAATTTCCCTTTGGCTTCATCCTGATGCGGAAAGATCTTCTTCAACACCAGTTGCCCCGGTATGAACTGCCTTTGCTTGAATCTTTTGTTGAAGGCTCTGGACATTCTATTCTGATAGAGTTTCCCATGACACACTGCATTCATCCTTTTCCCATCTATGAGGGCTAGCTGCTCATCACGACTCTTTATCCATTCTGCGTTGCTGAGCTCAGCTTCTTGTATGATTCTCATATAAGGGATCTCCACTTCAGCGGGAATAACAGCTTCAGTACCATAACCGGTAAGTAGGGAGTTGCGCTAGTTGACGTGCGGACTCTGGTACGGTATCCCAATAAAGCGAATGGTAGCTTCTCGTGCCATTGCTTGTGATTTTCTACCATCTTTCTCAATATCTTCTTGATATTCTTGTTAGCGGCTTCTACAGCTCCATTCATCTGAGGTCTATAGGCTGTGGAATTCTTGTGCTTGATTTTGAAAGTCTCACACATGGTCTTCATCAGATCACTGTTGAAATTGGAGGCATTGTCAGTGACAATTAATTCTGGAACTCCAAACCGGCAAACAATCCGATCGCGGACAAAATCTGCTACGACTTTGTTACTACCTTATAAGATGCTGCTTCGACCCATTTGAAGTAATCAATAGCTACCAAGATGAACCGATGTCCATTTGAGGCGGTGGGTTCGATTGGACCAATGACATCCATTCCCCAGGCGACGAATGGCCAAGGTGAGCTTGTTGCATTGAGCTCATTCGGCGGCACTTTTATCATATCGGCACGTACTTGACATTGGTAGCACTTCCGGACATATTGGACGCAATCTGTCTCCATGGTCATCCAGAAATAACCGGCCCTAAGTTTCTTCTTGGCCAAGACAAAGCCATTCATATGCGGGACGTAAGTCCCAGCATGTACCTCCTCAATTAGCTTAGAAGCTTCTTTTGCGTCGACACACCTTAGCAATCCCAAATTAGGAGTTCTTCTGTACAAGGTTCCTCCGCTGTGGAAGAAATTACTGGACAACCTCTAAAGCGTACGTTTCTGAGTATGATTTGCATGCTCCGGATATTCTCCTTTTGCCAAATATTCTTTGATATCGTGAAACCAAGGCTTTCCGTCTGTTTCTCCTTCAACATGGGCACAATACGCTGGCTGGCTATGGATCCTTACTGGGATGGGATTGACGAAGTTCTTGTCGGGATACTGTATCATGGATGACAAAGTGGCCAATGCATCGGCGAACTCGTTCTAAATCCTGGGAACATGTCGAAACTCTATCTTCGTGAACCTGTTTCTCAATTTCTGCACATGGTGCAGATATGGCAGTATCTTGGAATTTTTGGTGGCCCATTCTCCTTGTACCTGGTGCACAAGCAAATCTGAATCACCGACTACCAGCAGCTCCTGAATATTCATGTCGATGGCCATATTGAGCCCTAGTATGCAGGCTTCATACTCTGCCATGTTGTTGGTGCAGGGAAATCTGAGTTTAGCAGATACCGGATAATGTTGGCCAATTTCCGATACCAAGACGGCTGCAATGCTGACTCCCTTGAAATTTGCTGCTCCGTCAAAGAACATTCTCCAACCGTCGTAGGACTCAGCAATATCTTCTCCTACGAATAGCACCTCTTCATCGGGAAAATATGTTTTCAGGGGTTTGTATTCTCCTTCCACAGGGTTCTCAACAAGATGATCTACCAGTGCCTATCCCTTGACTGCTTTCTGAGTCACATAAACAATGTCGAACTCGCTCAACAGGATTTTCCACTTAGCCATCTTGCCAGTGGGCATGGGTTTCTGAAAGATATATTTCAAGGGATCCATCCTTGATATGAGGTATGTTGTGTAGGCACAGAAGTAATGCCTCAGCTTCTGAGCTATCCAAGTCAGAGCGCAGCAGGTAAGTTCCAATAGAGAGTACCGCGCTTCATATGGAATGAACTTCTTACTCAGGTAATAGATAGCTTGCTCCTTTCTCCCTGTCTCGTCGTGCTGCCCTAGAGCGCAGCCGAAGGCTCTATCTAGCACTGTAAGGTAGAGTAATAAGGGTCTACCTGGCTCTGGCAGGACCAAGACTAGTGGTGTTGATAAGTACTCCTTGATCTTGTCGAAAGCCTTTTGACAATCTTCGGTCCAACTAGTTGTAGCATCTTTCTTCAACATCTTGAAAATCGGCTCACATATAACTGTGGACTAGGCTATGAACCGGCTGATGTAGTTTATGCGTCCTAGAAAACTCATTACGTCTTTCTTACTCTTCGGCGGCAGTAGCTCCTGGATGGCTTTGACTTTTGACGGGACCAATTCTATCCCTCGGCGGCTGACAATGAACCCAAGTAACTTTTCTGGCGGGAACCCAGAAAGCGTATTTTGCGGGGTTTAGTTTCAGGTTATATTTTCGTAGTCTGTCGAAAAACTTCCTCAAATCGGCTATATGATCTTTGGCTTTCTTGGATTTGATGATGACGTCGTCCACATATACCTCGATCTCCTTATGTAACATGTCATGAAAAATGGTAGTCATAGCCCTCATGTAGGTGGCCCCAGCATTCTTTAGACCGAATGGCATCATATTATAACAGTATACTCCCCACGGTGTAATGAAAGCCATTATCTCAGCGTCCTCTTCGTCCATCCAAATCTGATGGTAACCGGCTAAACAATCCACAAACGACTGGAGTTCATGCTTGGCACAATTGTCGATTAGGATATGTATGTTTGGAAGTGGGAAATCATCCTTTGGGCTGGCTCTGTTGAGATCCCGATAACCAACACAAACCCTGACCTTCCCATCCTTCTTTGGAACTAGCACGACGTTGGCTAGCCAAGTTGGGTATTCAACCAGCCTGAGGACCTTGGCCTTGATTTGTTTAGTAACCTCCTCCTTGATTTTCAAACTCATGTCAGGCTTGAACTTCCTGAGTTTCTGTTTTACTGGTGGACATCCTGGGTTTGTGGGCAACTTGTGAGCCACAATGGATGTACTCAACCCGGTCATATCATTGTATGACCATGCAAAGATGTCCTCATACCTTTTCAAGAACTATGTGTACTCTTCTTTTTTCGATGGCGACAAGTGGATGTTGATGCGGGTTTCCTTGACAGTTTCAGAGTCTCCCAAGTTGATTATTTCTGTTTCGTCCAGATTGGACTTAGGCTTGTTCTCAAATTCTTCTACTTCTCTGACGATTTCCTCGGGTATGACATCTTTTTCTTCCGAATCATTATCCTTTTGTTGCATCGTCTCATTACATGTCACAACTGTTGGTTCATCGAGACAGGAAATGGCAATGCTGTATAGATAAAGATATGGGAGAAAAAATGGTAATAAAAAATATTGATTCATTGAAGCATAAAAGTGATTTTCGATAATCTAAAAAACGTTTCGAAACATTGGAAATGTTATTTAAAACAAAATGTCAAAAAGGGAAATCATTTTTCTTAGAAAATAAACAAAATAATGTTGTTCAGCCTTGCTGCCCCGGGACTCGTCGGGCCCTGGATGGTCTGATAGTCCAATTCTTGAGGAATGATCCTTTCTCCACAGCTCGGATGGTAGGACTTTCTTCCTCCTCCTCCTCCTCCTCAACAATTACACAACAGTCCATGTCCTCATCCTCCAAGAACAGGTTTGCTTAAGGCTGTCAGTGCTTCTTTCTCCTCTGATCCGCATATGATATCGGCCTGTTGGAAGATATGACTCAAGTGCGGTATAGGTTGCTCCAATGGATAGTACGGACCTCGCCATGGTGATGACTAGTCGTTGTATTATTTCCAGGTGTATTGATATCCCAGGCCAAAAGTGGTACCATGGTGCTTTGGCTATATTGGCTTGGTGATGCCCTGAAGATATTTACCAAGACCCCTACTAGGCTCATACCCTCCCCAGTTCATCATGCTTGCTATCTTGCTATCCCACCACTTATCTTTGTCGATTGCATTGACCTGCTCGATGTGATGATGAGTTTCTCCACCCAGCTTTCTCCTATTCTCGACCATCGAAATAGTCTGACGGGTGTAAATGGGGTTGCTCTCGTCTCTATGGATAATCACCTCCTGATGGTTCCACTAAAACTTTACTGCCGGATGCAAAGTTGACGCCACAGCCCCAGCGGCGTGTATCCATGGTCGTCCCAACAGCAGATTGTAGGATGCAGATATGTCCAGCACCTAAAACTCGACATCAAACCACGTAGGCCTCATTTGTAGACGGAGATTAATTTCCCCGATGGTAGCTCTCTTATACCCATCAAATGCCTTCACGTTCATGGTCCCTTCTCGTATCTCGTATAGGCCTTTGCCCAACCTCTTCAGTATTGTTAATGGGCAAATATTGAGACTCGATCCTCCATCAATCAGGACCCTGGTAATGAAGTAGTCTTCGCATTGCACTGTGATATGCAGTGCCCTATTGTGATTCAAACCCTCAGGCGGTAACTCATCCTCGTAGAAAGTGATTTTGTGACTTTCAATACCTGCCCCACCATGTTAGCCATTTTTCCGCTGGTGATGTTATTGGGCACATATGCTTCGTTCAATACTTTCATCAGAGCATTCCTATGTGCTTCTGAATTCTGTAGCAACGACGGGATAGATATTTGAGCAAGAGTCTTGTTCAGATGATCGGTGACTGAATACTCCCTTGCTTGTACTTTCCTCCAGAGGTCATCTGGACCTGTTTCAATAACGGGAGGTATATTAGAGGCCAGTTTGCGGGACTCTCCCAAATACTCGGGTATATAGACCCTTCCAGTCCTAGTCATCCCTTGTGCGGCACCAGATTCTCCCATCTTGGTTTTTCCTTTTCTTCTAGCTTCAGCCACATAATCCCATGGTACAACCTTGGTGCTGAAAGGCGGTGTGGTTGATACTGTCACTATAAATGGTGTGGCTACTTTCACCTCAAATGGAATAGGTGCAACTGCAGGGGGTGCTACCTCAACTTCAAATGGGACTGATGTTGTTATCTCGACCTCCACTGGCGGCTGTACCTGCACTATAATGGGATTGAGTGTGACTGCGGGTTTCTTGGGGTCGTCACCCACTTTGATATGTCCGATTGATCCCTCCAGATCCCATTCTTCATCCATCTCTATCACATCGACACCTTCACCCCTGTGAACTGGGAGGGGGTTATTGCGGACATTAGGCGTAGCCTCCTTTGCCTGGATGATGTTGTTGTCAATCAAAGTCTGGATTTTGTCCTTCAATGTGCGGCATACGTCAATGGTGTGCCCTTTCATACCGGAATGGTACGCACAAGTCTTATTTAGGTTAACCTATTGGGATGAGTTCTCTGTGGCCACAACAGGGATTAGAGTGACGTAACCAGTAGCCTTCAACCTTTCATATAGTTGGTCGATGGGTTTAGCAATAGCAGTGTATTGTTTGGGTGGTCTGCGGTCAAAATTGGGTCGCGGTATTGAGTAATTTTGACGAGTTGGAGGTGACTGAAAATGAGATGGTTGAGAATTATAGGTGTGGTAGGCAGTGGCTGGTTGGGAACATCTGGGGGATGAGGGTTGATATGTAGGTGGAGGTGACGGTTGATTTGTGGGTGGAGGTGCTTGATATGTAAGTGGGGAGGTTCGGTATATGAATGGAGTTTTGGGTCCTTGGGCGACCATTACTGCTCCCACGTCCTTCTTCTTAGATATACCCCCTGACTATAATGCTTTATTAGTGGCCTGCAATGCCTCAAAGTTCGTTACCATCCCGCTCTTGATGCCTTCTTCGATCCTTTTACCAAGTTTGATGATATCAGAGAACTTATGGTTTTCAATAACCATCAACCTTTCATAGTATTGCGGATCTTGTGCTCTGACAAAGAACTTGTTCATTTGTTCCTCGTCCAATGCTGGCCTGACTTTGGCCGCTTCTGACCTCCAACGGGTAGCATACTCGCGAAAAGTCCCGGTGGGCTTTCTTCTTGAGGTTCTGAATGTAGAAGACATCTGGTGCATTCTCTGTGTTGAACCTGAATCGGTCCATGAAATCAGATGCCATACTTACCCAGTTGGACCATTTCTTAGGATCCTGGTTGATGTACCAGGACAAGGCATCTCCAGTAAGACTCCTCATAAAAAGCTTCATCCGGATCTTTTCATCTTTTCCGACCCCGACAAGCTTGTCACAATAGGTCCTTAGATGAACCCTGGGATCACCTGTACCATCAAACATCTCGAACATGGGAGGTTTGTAACCCTCTCGCAGTTCTACATCTGGCTGTATGCATAGGTCTTCATAGTTCAGACCTTCTATCCCCTTGCCTCCTTCTACGCCTTGAACTCGGCTGGTCAACTTCTTGAGCTCCTCGACCAGGTTCTTAATGAGCACGTCCTTCTCAACAGATTCTGGTGCATAGGAGATGGGTTGAGTGGAGTGAGGTAGGGTCTCCACATATATAGGGTTGTTTTGGTGACCTGGAATCTAAGTATAGTGGTGATCATTGGTGGAAATCTGGGGTTCAAGAATGAGTGGTGGAGTATTTTGTGGAGTATGGTAGGCGTTTGGCTGGTATTGTAGTGGGATAGTTTGATTTTGTGGTGGAGTTGTATAATGGTGGGGTATGGGAGGGTTTCGTGGGAGCTTGTTGGGTGTGTTTGGAGGTGGTCAGGGGTTCTAAGTGTTTGGATGACTAATGTCTAGGACGCTAAGTGAGAAGGAAAGGTTTTCCACATTCCGGACATGCTCAAGCTCACCCTAGAGTTCCAGTATTTTCTGTTCGAGCCCTGAAACTGCTTCATTTGGGGCCTGAGTACCCCGACTATCAGAAGTTTCTGCATGTTCAACCTGTGTGTTGTTTTCCTTTCTGGCGCCGTTCAAATCTTCCATTTTTGCTTTTCCCTTGCCTTTTGGTGGACAAGGAGGAGGAGAAGGTGGAGGGCCCCTGGATCTTGTGTGATAAGCTGCCAGTATGCACGAACAACCTTTGGGGAATGGGAATAATCAAAAGAAAGAAATAAAAACAAAAGCTAGCTAAGTCAGTAATGATTTTGAAAAGTTTGCAGTTATTTAAACACATATTGCGGGAATATGAATTCGCGTCCTAATTTGGGAGCCCCGTTGTGCCCGAGGTAGGCCTAGCGACAAATAGATTTGGAGAAATTTAGTGCCAATAATTGCCTCATTTCATTAATGTGAAAATAGACGACCCAAAACGATACTAAATAGGATAATGTCACTAATGGCACTTGGCCTTATTACATTTAGAAAGCAAGTAAACCTAATCTATTTGGTCCCAGAAGAACCCTCTCCGGACTGGATGCTCTTGTCGATCAATTCCCCCAGTTCGTGCAGGTTCAGCAGTAAGAATGCCCTTGCCAAATGCCCTCCTTCGTTTCCCTCAGCGTTTTGGAAATCGGTGACTCTCTTTCTTATTTTCCCTTCCAGTTCCATTACACTGTACTCCAGATACTCCAACCTTTCGCTGGATTTAACAACCCTTTCTTTCCACTCATTGATCATTTCCATGTCGGCCTTATGCTGCTCCATATGCTCAGCTTCAGACTCACGAATTCTCTTGCACAATTTGTTGTACTTCTCCTGTGCTTCGGCAACTTCGTCTATAACCCTGTTTCCTGGACCAACCCTTGGCTTAAAGATCCCCACTATATTATCATCCAACCATGAGGAGTAAAAGTATGTATGACCCGCATGATATCGATCCGGCTCGATGGTATCCTTTTCCACGATAATCTTCAAGCTCCACATGTGTTGTGCTTCATTCTTATATGGGATGGCATCACCCTGAAAATTGGCTATGAAGTGACTCATCTTAGCGACTCGCGGTACGACTTGTCTCCTGCCTTCCTGTCTCATAACCCTGAGGGGAGTGTAAGGGTATATGCCTCTTAACCCAATCAGTACCAAGTAGGGAATATCCCCATATCTGATGATGAACTCGTCGGTAGGGAACCATTCGACCATCCATTGAACCTGTTCCTCAGTCGGATTGTTGAAAAACTGCACCCATCCTATAGCGTCCTTTGGTTGAGCAAACATGTCCGGAATATATGTCATTTTCTTGGGATGGTGGAAGGCTATATGGTCATTCCACGGTCTTCATGGAAACTCTTGACGGTATTGACCCTTTTGGAGATGTTCTAGAAGCCAAACTTGCAGCAGCAGATTGTAACCCTCGAAGTATTTGTACCCTTTCTGACAGCGCTCCAAGGCTCGGTACATATCTGCAATTATCATAGGGATAATGGTATATGTCTGCCCCTCGATCCCGTCCATCATAGTTTTGGCCACCATGGCCAGCCTGGTGTGGATTCTGTCCCCTTGGATCAGGAACACTAGCATGCCCAAGAAACACACAATGAACACAAAGACCCTACGATGAATCCAACCCAAGGAGGTGATGGAGATTTCATCATTGAAGATACGGTAAGACCTGCTGTGACCATGTCGCTCATAGAGGAAATCGAAAGATACATAAGAGTTTTTTAGGCACTCCAAGTCATCATTCTTCTTTAACCCCATCATCTTCAAAAATCCTCTAGTGGTAAGGTTTTTTGGTGCCAATAAACCAGGGCTATCCCAAGGTAGCCCAGCAAATCCCCCTATTTCTTCCAAAAGAGGCGTCATTTCTATGTTTCCGAAGCAGAACACAGCCCTTTCTTTGTCCCAAAACATGGTGTCAGCCTCGATCAACATTTTGTTTAGCTGAAGATCCAACAAAGAAGGCAAATTTCCTAGGACTCGTTTCACCTGATTTTGGTCACTTGAAGGAAGATCCCTCCACCAATCTAGCAAAAGTGAAGGTATGCTACCGACCATGCCGAACCGGGGGACTTCATGCCTCATTTTTGCAAAACAAAATATGGTTAGGCCCTTTCCCCCTCCAGGTTCGTCTATTTATACAACAATGATTAGCATATTGGCACTTACTTCTCCAAATTAATGCACACAATCGTGGTTGCATCCGTTGGGATTATGAAAAACCCGATGGACTTTGGGTGAGGCTTGTCTTAAAGGGTCATTATGCGCACAACATATTAACCCAGCTAGGTTTGACCATGATGCATGCACAATTGATCAGAGTAAGGTTACTATAGAGGTCTAGAACCCTCAAACGGACAACTTGTGGGGGAAAGGCACGGAACCGTTGAACGCACTGCTGATCGACTAGTTTTACCGCAAATACGCCTTTCTGAATTTAAAAGGGTGATATATAGGAAGAGCGCAAACACTCATCAAGCGTTGCTATAGGATTGATTACGCACGAGTGTAATATGATGTTGAGCATGATTTATGCAACAATAAATAGCATGATATCAAGTATTTGCACGTTTAAAAAAATGATAAATGCGATATTTAAATAATTGAAAGACATATACAAAAAGGAAAACAAGGAGATAGGTCAGTTTCAGGAAATAAAGGAAATCATAAATGCTTGAGAAATAAGCAATTAAATCCAAATAAAAGGGAAAGGGAATGCACATGTATTAATAGAATAAAGCATGCTCAAGACTAATTCACAAAACAAGTTCGTTATGGTAAGAGCCTAAAATATCCCTAGCAGAGTCGCCATGCTGTCGTGCCCCCCTTTTTCCTCGCGGAGTTCGGGTTTTGACATTCCTTGGGAACAACTCATTTCCTTTTGGGAATTGGGTATTTGAATTTGAAGAGTCGCCACCTAACGGATTAAGGTGCGTTAGGGCACATAGAGCAGATAACTCATAAAACTGGTTTGCATTACTAGAGACTTGGGTAAGGGCTCGAAATTACCTTGAGGGGAAGGTGTTAGGCACCCCTCGCGGTCCACAACGGTGGGTCCCGGCCGAACTCAAATTATGTGAATTAGTCATTAAAGAAACAATGCACATAAACACATAAAGTTTATATAAACGGGGTCCTAGGTTTGTTGGCCTATAGGATCACATCTGTACAATACCCGGTAAGCCTTCCTCGAATAGAGGGGTTACACGTGGCATTAGCGCACATGTCATCATATCCTTTACTACCCAATTACCCTCCCCTTGGTCATAGCCCATTGCGTTCTAACAACCTTAAGAATGTATCCTATGCGTGTATTACCCGTCCCTTTACTTATATAGTCCCGGAGGTATTTAGGACTTCTAGTTAAGGTGGATCTGGACTCTCCTACCATAATTAAAAGGAGAAAATTCTAGGCGACAAACAAAACATGTAGGACTGGACCAAAGATAGAACAGTTAAAAGGCTCACATTTTACCTCCACAAATAGAGCAAGCAAGTGCACGTCTCAAACAACAAATTTTAGATGTTTCAGAGAGGTCCTAGAATAGGATATCTAGGTGGGCATGACAAGCAGAGAATATGCAGCATTGTGTTAAGGCAAAGCGTTGAAGACCTAATCAGTTTGCCTACTGATTTTAGGATCTGTTGAATCTGGGCAGTTCACGAATAAGCACAACATAGTTTCCAGTTTTTATAAGATTTTAATTACCTACAGGCTTGCTTAGGCGGAGATACCCTATAGACATGTTGTCTAAAATGTAACCAAGATCAATTTAAAACAAACAGTTTTGAACTTATTAAGTCCTATAGGCATGCTAGTCTAGGTGTTGAACATTACAGAGCTGGTTTACATACATTTAATCCTAGAAGATGATATCTAGGTGATGGGAGTGCTGTTAAACAGGATAGTTACTGATTTATGCGATGTAGACATGGTTTTAAAGCGAATGCAATAACAGTCCTAAAGCAGGATCTCTAATGTACATAACAAATGGACGCTTTTGTTAAGCAGGATTATAGCAGTAATTTAATAACAGAATTTCTAGGTGATCATGATTATGCAGAAGCAGAATTTCGTAACAAATGAGGTGATGAGCCTATAACATATTTTCTAGTATGCCAAACAATCCTAAAGCATGGTTTCTAAAGCATAATAAACCTAAGGCATGATTCCTAATGCAAGTAAGCATAGTAAACCTAAAGGCATGATTTCTACCCGATTTCCCTCACAAAAATCATATAAGAATCCCCCCTTTTACTAATTTCCCCAATATATGTTTACAAGGATTATTATTACAGACCATAAATGAATTACATAATGAATAAAAGCTATACTATAGGGAGTCTGAAATAGGCCCAAAGTGAACCTGGAAATACCCGGCCTTCAAACAGTCCCAGATGCCATAGTCTCATTGTGTCCAATAAGGGTATCCTGGTGCGTCAAAGTTCCCAAGGGCCTCAGGGACCCCGGCCAATGCTCACACCAAGATCCTTTTAAATAGAAAAGTAGTTATGTGCAGTGTGGAAGGGCCAGCCCCAGTGTGCCAGAGTTCGCAGGAATCTCGTGGATTCCTAGGCAGTACACACACTGGAGGGGCAGAACTTAAGTAATCTGAGAGTATAAGTGAGAGTGCTTGACATAAATAATTTAGGAGTAAAACGGTTCAGGGGGTCCAAGAGTGAAAACAGTTCAAAGGTAGAAATAGTTAAGGAGTAAAACAGTTCAGGAGTGTGACGACCCAAAGGGTCATCACGTGTTTCCTCATTCATTCCGCGGTTCCGAGGTCCTGAAAACCTCATTTTTTACTTGCCTCGATTTGCATGTGCAGTCCGGGCGCATAGCCGGAAAGATTATATGTTAAATTCTGTGATAAGTTTCAAAATGTGGCTTTAAAATGATTAAAGTTGACTTTGGTCAACATTTTTGGTAAACGGACCCGGACCCGTGATTTGACGGTCCCGGAGGGTCCGTAGAAAAATATGGGACTCGGGCATGTGCCCGGAGTCGAATTCCGAGGTCTAGAACCCGAGGAAAAGAATTTTTCTGTGAAATTGTTTTTCTGGAATTATTAAGGAAAATGGAAATGAAAATTGATTAAAAGACTATGGTATCGGGCTCGTATTTTGGTTCCGACACCCGGAACAAGTCTTAAATATGTGTTAGCTTTCTGTAAAGTTTGGTCAAAATCGGACTTCATTTGACGTGTTTCGGACCTAAATATCTAAAGTTTGAAGTTTATGAAGTTAGAATGAAAAATGATGATTTTGGGGTTTGATTCAATGATTTTGATGTTATTTTGGCGGTTTGATCACTCGAGTTAGTTCGTAGGATGTTATTGAATTAGTGTGTGTGTTTGGTTAGGAGCCCCGAAGGCTCGGGAGTGATTTGGAGGTGGTTCGGGGTGTTTTTGAACTTAGGAAAGTTGGCAGATCTCTCCATCGCGAACGCGATGCCCCCAGTTCCTCTTCATCGCGAACGCGTCCCCTGTGTCGCGATCGCGTAGGGTTAAATCCTTCAGTGATTTTTTCTAAAATAGAACAGTAGCATACGGGTTTTTCTCAAAAATACTCACGAGCTCTCTTCTCTCCCAAGCTTTAGGAAGCCATTAAAGCCCCCATTCTTCAAGACCACTTGGGTAAGTAATTCCCACTCATTTCCTCCACTTTTCCTTCATTAATTAGTAAGTTCCTAGACCAAAATCATGAAATCAAAGTAGAAATTATGGGTTTTGGGTAGAGTTAGGTTTTTGAGAATTTTGGGTGATTCAACCTCAATTTGAGGTTGAATCTTAAAACAAATTGCATATTTGAACTCGTGGGGTTATGGGTGATTGGGTTTTGGTCCGAGCCTCGTGTTTGGACCATGTGGGTCCGGTGTCAAATTTTGGTATTTTTGGAAGAATGCTAGGAAATTCATATCTAGGCTATGGGATGTTGCCATTGAGTCTTTATTGATATTATTGAATTAATTATGCCTAGATATCATTGTTTCGGAGTCAGATTGTAGAGGAAAGGCGGTATTTGAGGATTGATTGCTATTCTTCGGACCGAGGTAAGTGTTTGATCTAACTTTGGCTTGAGGGAATAGGATTAGAGTGTTGTTTGCTAATTGCTAAATGTTGAGTACGGTGTATAGGCATGGTGACGAGTATCTATACACCGGTGTCTAGCATGACCGTGGGTCCTTGTTGTACTTGTCCTATTATTGTTATGACTCTTCCATGCTAATTGATGAATTCTACGTAATGTGAAGAGTATGAAGACTAATTATGAATTGTAAATTCTTTGGAGCGTTGGCTCAAACGATAAAAAGACTATTGAGTAAGAAATCAAAGAAATAGAAAGAGATATGATTAATCCCTTGCCGGCATGGTTTGAGTATATTGATTATCTCCCTTGCCGGGATGTGAAAGTTATTATTGTTGTTGCTCCCTTGCCGGGATTTAGCTGTTTGCTTGTGTTTTCCCTTGCCGGGACGTTTCTTATTATTTGCCTATCCCCTCGCCCCGTTTGGTTGTGATTACTATTTGGGTGAGGAAGAGTGATAATGCACGAAGGGTCATTTCGTGCCATGTTTAGATTATACTTGCACGAAGGGTCATTCCGTGCCATGTTTTGATAATTAATGCACGAAGGGACATTCCGTGCCATGTTTTGATTATTAATGCACGAAGGGACATTCCGTGCCATGTTTTGCTTATTAATGCACGAAGGAACATTCTGTGCCATGTTTTTCTTATTAATGCACGAAGGAACATTCCGTGCTCTGATTTGATTACAATTGCACGAAGGATCATTCCGTGCTATGATTTGAGAGTTATGTGAGGGAAAGCACGAAGGTTGATGTCGTGCACTTTACTTGATTGCTTTTGGTGAGAATGAGAGTAAAAGCACAAAGGTTGATGCCGTGCAACTGTTAATTTTCCTATTCTCTATAATTATTGTTATTGCCCTATTTCTTACTTAAATTGTTGACCATATATACGGACTGTCTTTCCCCCATAGTCTGCTCCCCTCCCTCTTAACTGTTTAATTTCTGTATTATTTCCTTTTATTGCATATATATATATATATATTGAACTGCACAGGTTTGTTTGGTAGTCCTGTCTAGCCTCGTCACTACTTCGCCGGGGTTAGGCCAGGCACTTACCAGCACATGGGGTCGGTTGTGCTGATGCTACACTTCTGTGCTCTTTTGCACAGATCACGGTGCCAAAGTAGCTTTTGGGCCACAACAGTAGTTGACTTCAGTCCAGGGACATTCGAGGTAGCCTTGCTGACGTCCGCAAGCCGGAGTCCCGTCCTATTTTATTCAGTTTGTTATCACTTGTACCGAAGCAAACAGTATTGTACCTTGTTCAGACTTTGTATGTAGTATTCTATAGACGTTCGTGAGTTAGTGACTCCAGTCTTCGGTAGAGGTTGAGATTGAATTTCCGTATTTGTTTTTAGTTTATTTATACTTAAGACTTCCGCTTTAATTTAGATGAATCGTTTTATTTATATTGTTGAGATGTTATCGGACAATGTTTTAATACTTGGCTTGCCTAGCTCTAGTTAGTAGGCGCCATCACGACTCCCGAGGGTGGGAAATCCGGGTCGTGACAAGTTGGTATCAGAGCACTAGGTTACATAGGTCTCACAACTCACGGACAAACTTGGTAGAGTCTGAGGGATCTGTACGGAGACGTCTGTATTTATCCCCTAGAGGCTACAGAGTTAGGAAACACTTCACATTCGTGTGGTTCTGTTTCTCAAACACCGGTTGAATTTCTACTATGTTCTTTCGCAGATGGCGAGAACACGCGCTTCTTCATCTACCGCTCAGCAGTCCGAAACCCCAGCAGCAGCCCCAGTGGCGGGGCCTCAGGTTGATTTTGAGGAGGAGGTTCCCGTCCCAGCAGTTCCGGTGGGCCCAGCTCAGGTCCCAGAAGGGTTCATTGCCACCCCAGTTCTTCAGGACGTTCTAGTCCGATTGGTAGGCCTCATAGAGGGTGTCATTCGAGCGGGTTTGCTTCCAGTGGTTCCGCCAGCGGTGGCAGGTCAGCCGGGTATAGTGGCTCAGGCCGGGAGTGAGATCGCTTTTCAGGAGGTGACCAATGTGGGCCGTAGAGTTGAGATAACTCTGCCACAGAGGAGGTGGTCATGGGTCGGATAAGAGGCCCCGTCATGCAAGCAGATTCAGTGGTACCTCGTCAGGAGATAGAGGTTCTTATGGTAGAGGCCATCCTCCCAGGCCCTTTCAGTCAGCTCTCCAGGTCACTCATGGTACTTCAGGTGGTCATTCAGGTCGACAGGGTCAGCCTCAGTTCCCTCAGCTGCAGCGTTCGTGTAGGTGTTATGAGTGTGGTGAGTATGGTCACAACAGGAGGGTTTGCCCGATGTTGAGGGGTGCTCAGCCGCAGCAGACGAGGTTTTGCCATGCTTGTGGTGATCCGAGGCACATTGTCAGATATTGCCCTCGAGTTTATGGGAGCTTCCAGCATCAGAGTTCTCGTGCTATGATTCAGGAACCGGAGGTTCCACAGCCTGCCCAGCTAGCTAGAGGCGGTGGCAGAGGTGTTAGAGGTGGAGGTAGAGGTCTTAGAGGTGGAGTTCAGGTCGCTAGAGGTAGAGGCCAGCCAGCAGCCAGGCCAGAGGCTGAGTCTTCAGGTGCAGACATTGCAGGTACCATTCTGAGTTGTATTAGAGATGCTTCAGTGCTATTTGACCCTAGGTCTACATATTGTATGTGTTGTCTTATTTTGCACCCTACCTGGCTATGCCTAGTGATGCTTTGGGTATTCCTGTTTATGTATCTACACCGGTGGGTAATTCTCTAGTGGTCGACCGAGTTCTTTGTTCCTGTGTGGTAGTGTTTGAGGGTCTTGAGACCCGTGTTGATTTATTGCTCTTAGACATGGTGGATTTCGACGTTATATTAGGGATGGATTGGTTGTCCCCGTATCATGCTATCTTGGATTGTCACGCCAAGACCATGACCTTGGCTTTGCCGGATTTGCCCCAATTGGAGTGTAGAGGGACCCTAGGTCATGCCACCCGCAGTGTTATTTCATATGTGAAGGCTCGACGCACGGTCGAGAAGGGGTGTCTAGCTTATCTGGCGTATGTTCGCGATTCCAGCACAAAGGTCGCTTCAATTGATTCTATTCCTATTGTTCGAGAGTTCCCCGAGGTTTTCCCTTCAGACTTGCCGGGTATGCCGCCCGACAGGGATATTGATTTTTGTATTGATCTGGCTCCGGGCACTCAGCCGGTTTCCATTTTGCCGTATCGCATGGTCCCGCCAGAGTTGAAAGAGTTAAAGGATCAGTGGCAGGATTTGCTGGAGAAGGGTTTCTTTAGGCCCGGTGTTTCTCCTTGGGGTGCGCCGGTGTATTTGTGAAGAAAAAGGATGGACCGATGAGGATGTGCATTGATTACCGGCAATTGAACAAAGTGACGATAAAGAACAAGTATCCACTGCCGAGGATTGATGATTTGTTTGACCAGCTTCAAGGTGCAAGGGTGTTTTCAAAGATAGACTTGAGATCTGGCTGCCATCAGCTGAGGATTTGGGCGTCTGATGTCCCTAAGACAGCATTCCGCACTTGGTATGGGCATTATGAGTTTTTGGTCATATCATTTGGGTTGACCAATGCCCCAGCAGCATTTATGGAGTTGATGAACCGAGTGTTCAGGCCTTATTTAGACTTGTTCGTGATAGTCTTTATTGATGATATTCTGGTGTACTCCTGCAGCTAGGAGGAGCGCGAGCAGCACCTCAGAGTGGTTCTTCAGAATCTGAAGGATAGTTAGTTATATGGTAAGTTCTCGAAGTGTGAGTTCTGGTTGAGTTCGGTCGCATTTCTGGGTCATGTCGTATCAGTAGAGGGTATTCAGGTGGACCCGAAGAAGATTAAGGCAGTCAAGAACTGGCCTCGACCAGCGTCAGCTACTGAGATTCGGAGTTTCTTGGGGTTAGCAGGTTATTACCGTCGGTTCGTGGAGGGATTTTCATCCATAACAGCCCCGATGACCAGATTGACCCAGAAGGGTGCCCAGTTCAGATGGTCAGACGAGTGTGAGGCGAGCTTTCAGAAGCTCAAAATAGCTCTGACTACGGCACCGATATTGGTTTTGCCCACAGGCTCAGGGCCTTATACAGTTTATTGTGATGCTTCCCGTATTGGGCTTGGTGCGGTATTGATACAGGATAGCAGAGTCATTGCGTATGCTTCGAGGCAGTTGAAGATCCACGAGAAGAATTATCCGGTTCATGATCTAGAGTTGGCAGCCATTGTTCATGCTTTGAAGATTTGGAGGCATTACCTAGATGGTGTGACGTGTGAGGTGTACACTAATCACAAGAGTCTGCAGTACTTGTTCAAGCAAAAGGAGTTGAACCTGAGGCAGAGGAGGTGGTTGGAGCTATTGAAGGATTATGATGTTACTATCTTGTATCACCCGGGTAAGGCCAATATGGTGGCCGATGCATTGAGTAGGAAGTCCGCCAGCATGGGTAGTCTTGCTTATATTCCGGTCAGCCAGAGACCGCTTGCTTTGGATATTCAGGCCTTGGCCAATCGATTTGTAAGGTTGGACATTTCTGAGCCTAGCAGAGTGTTAGCTTGCACGGTCGCTCGTTCTTCATTATTGGAGCGTATCCGTGATCAGCAGTTTGTTGATCCCCATTTGTGTGTCCTGAGAGACACGGTTCAGCGTGGAGGTGCCACGAGGGTAACCTTAGATGAAGATGGTGTTTTGAGATTGCAGGGGCGAGTTTGTGTGCCCAATGTCAATGGGATTCGAGAGTTGATCTTAGCGGAGGCCCATAGTTCTCGGTATTCTATTCACCCGGGCGCCGCGAAGATGTATCAGGACTTGCGGCAACATTATTGGTGGCGTAGAATGAAGAAAGATATTGTTGCATATGTGCCTCGATGTTTAAACTGTCAGCAGGTTAAGTATGAGCATCAGAGGCCTGGTGGTTTGTTTCAGAGGATTGAGCTTCTCGAGTGGAAGTGAGAGAGGATTACTATGGATTTTGTTACTGGACTTCCGATGACTCGGAATAAGTTTGATGCTATTTGGGTCATTGTTGATAGGCTGACCAAGTCAGCGCATTTTATTCCTGTTGCAGCCACTTATTCATCGGAGAGGTTAGCTGAGATCTACATCCGAGAGATTGTTCGCCTTCATTGGGTGTCGGTATCTATCATTTCGGATCGGGGTATGCAGTTCACCTCGCGCTTCTGGAGAGCAGTTCAGCAGGAGTTGGGCACCCAGGTTCAGTTGAGAACAACTTCCATCCTCAGACGGACGGCCAGTCCGAGAGGACTATTCAGATATTGGAGGATATGCTCCGAGCCTGTGTCATTGATTTTGGAGGCTCGTGGGACCAGTTTTTGCCTTTAGCAGAGTTCGCCTACAACAACAGCTACCAGTCCAGCATTCAGATGGCTCCATATGAGGCGTTGTATGGTAGGAGATGTCGATCTCCAGTCGGATGGTTTGAGCCGGGAGAGGCTCGGTTATTGGGTATAGATTTAGTTCAGGAGGCCTTGGATAAGGTCAAGATCATTCAGGACAGGCTTCGTTCGGCTCAGTCGCGGCAAAAGAGTTATGCGGATCGTAAGGTTCGAGATGTAGCTTTCATGGTTGGTGAGCGGGTCTTGCTCCGAGTGTTGCCTATGAAGGGCGTGATGAGATTTGGGAAGAAGGGCAAGCTTAGCCCTAGGTTCATTGGCCCATTTGAGATTCTCGATCGTGTGGGAGAGGTGGCTTAAAGACTTGCCTTGCCGCCCAGCTTGTCAGCCGTGCATCCAGTGTTTCATGTGTCCATGCTTCGGAGGTATCACGGCGATCCAGCCCACGTGTCAGATTTCAGCATTGTCCAGTTGGACAAGGATCTGTCTTACGAGGAGGAGCCGGTAGCTATTCTAGACCGGCAGGTTCGACAGTTGAGGTCGAAGAGTTTTCCTTCAGTGTGTGTCCAGTGGAGAGGTCAGCCTCCTGAGGCATCGACCTGGGAGTCCGAGTCTGATATGCGGGGCCGTTATCCTCATCTATTTCCCGACACAGGTACTTCTTTCTTTTGTCCGTTCGAGGACGAACGGTTGTTTTAGAGGTGGAGGATGTGACGACCCAAAGGGTCATCACCTGTTTCCTCATTCATTCCGCGCTTCCGAGGCCCTGAAAACCTTATTTTTTTACTTGCCTCGATTTGCGTGCGCAGTCCGGGCGCGTAGCAAGAAAGATTATATGTTAAATTCTATGAAAAATTTCAAAATGTGGCTTTAAAATGATTAAAGTTGACTTTGGTCAATATTTTTGGTAAACAGACCCGGACCCGTAATTTGACGGTCCCGGAGGATCCGTAGAAAAATATGGGACTCGGGCATGTGCCCAGAGTCAAATTCCGAGGTCTAGAACCCGAGGAAAAGAATTTTTCTGTGAAATTGTTTTTCTGGAATTATTAAGGAAAATGGAAATGAAAATTGATTAAAAGACTATAGTATCGGGCTCGTATTTTGGTTCCGACGCCAGGAACAAGTCTTAAATATGTGTTAAGCGCTTTCTGTAAAGTTTAGTCGAAATCGGACGTCATTTGACGTGTTTCGGACCTAAATATCTAAAGTTTGAAGTTTATGAAGTTAGAATGAAAAATGATGATTTGGGGGTTTGATTCAATGATTTTGATGTTATTTTGGCGGTTTGATCGCTCGAGTTAGTTCGTAGGATGTTATTGAGTTAGTGTGTGTGTTTGGTTAGGAGCCCCGAGGGCTCGGGAGTGATTTGGAGGTGGTTCGGGGTGTTTTTGAACTTAGGAAAGTTGGCAGATTTTCTGCAATTTTTGCCCAGGTATTTTGTTCTTCGCGAACGCGGCCTCAGGCTCGCGTTCGCAGTGCTTTGTCATTTCCCTCTTACGCGTTCGCGGCCCCCTTCCCGCGTTCGCGTAGTTCTATTCCCCCCTCCACCGCGTTCGCGTCCTAACCCCCTCGCGTTCGCGTAGGCCTGCCCCTGGACCCCCCAGTTTTCCTCTTCGCGTTCGCATCTCCCCATCGCGAACGCGATGCCCCCAGTTCCTCTTCATCGCGAACGCGTCCCCTGTGTCGCGATCGCGTAGGGTTAAATCCTTCAGTGATTTTTTTTAAAACCAGTAACAGTAGCATACGGGATTTCTTCACTTTTTCTCACGAGCTCCCTTCTCCTTCAAGCCTTAGGACCCCATTGAAGCCTCCCTTCTTCAAGGTCACTTGGTAAGTAATTTCCCACCTAATTCCTCTTTTGTT
>NC_031991.1:55979711-56056435 GCF_001879085.1 Nicotiana attenuata
CGGACTGTACTCCCCCATAGTATGCTTCCCTCCCTCTTAACTGTTTAATTTCTGTATTCTTCCCTTTTATTGCATATATATATATATATATATATATATATATATATATATATATATATATATATATATATATATATTGAACTGCACAGGTTTGTTTGGTAGTCCTGTCTAGCCTCGTCACTACTTCGCCGGGGTTAGGCCAGGCACTTACCAGCACATGGAGTCGGTTGTGCTGATGCTACACTTTAGTGCTCTTTTGCACAGATCACGGTACCGGAGTAGCTTTTGGGCCACAGCAGTAGTTGACTGGGAGTTGACTTCAGTCCAGGGACATTCGAGGTAGCCTTGTTGACGTCCGCAGGCCGGAGTCCCTTCCTATTTTATTCAGTTTGTTATCACTTGTACCGAAGCAAACAGTATTGTACCTTGTTCAGACTTTGTATGTAGTATTCTATAGACGTTCGTGAGTTAGTGACTCCAGTCTTGGGTAGAGGTTGAGATTGAATTTCCGCATTTGTTTTTAGTTTATTTATACTTAAATGACTCGTTTTATTTATATTGTTGAGATGTTATCGGACAATGTTTTAATACTTGGCTTGCCTAGCTCCGATTAGTAGGCGCCATCACGACTCCCGAGGGTGTGAAATCCGGGTCGTGATAAGGAGTGAAAACAACAGTTGGAAATATTCTGAAAATAGCAACATAGTCACAAAGCAAGAATTCACATTGCCTAGATTTAGCAGAAGGAGTTTAGCCTTGAACTTAATCAACAACAGACAAGATCAATTAGCTCAGCAAAGGTTCCTTATGGTCTTGGTCCATTAATTGATACTAGGAGAACATACAGTCTTGTATCAATCATAGGGTAGCATGTTGGGATCAGACAATCACACATAAAAGCAAGCAAGTTGAGCGCATAGAGACCATGACTTAGTTAGGGGTTTATTAGGGATGAACATCTATAACAGGACAACAGTCATAGATCTAATGACATAGGGGCAGACACATAGACATATTGTAAGCAAAAAAACACATAGGTCTAGAAAATAGAATAAGCATGTTGATGACAAAGAACCTACTGATTCGTGAAAGTAATCACACTAAAAGCAAACACATAGGTCTAATTCAAAACAGACATGTTGATAACAAAGAAGATACTGATTCAATGACATGAAAGTAGACATGTTGAGGACACACAAGTCTTAGTCAATGAAAACAGACATGTGGACATATTGAAGATAGGAAAACCACATAGTCTTTGTTAAAATAGGCATAAAGAACATACTAATTCAATGACATGAAAGTAGGCATGTTGAGAACAAGAAGCATACTGATTTAGTAACATGCAAATGATCATGTTGAGCAGTAAGTACATAAACTAAATTATACAGATATCTGAATAATAATAAAGTGAGGCATACCAGTTAGGAATTTGCAGTAGGAGAGTGAAGTAAAAAGGATCCAAGATCTAGCCTTGGCTTTCAGCCGGCTAAACAGTCCAATAGACAAATAGTAATAGAGAGTAAGAGCTTTTAGATGTATTTTTCCTTAGGTTTTTGTGTATTTAAAACAGAGTGATGTATTTATAGGAGTCGAGTAGTGTAAAGTAAATAACGTAAGGTAGTTTAACATTGCAAATAAGGCAAGGAAAGCAATCAACCAATCAATCAGGCTTGACAGGGTAGAAAATCAGGGAGTTATATCCAAAGATAACTCGGATTGAGTTTCAAATAAGGCAATTGGTGAGTCTGACAGCTAATTAGGGCCAGAACACCATAAATCAAGCAATTAATCACATAAATAAGGTAACATAAGTAATTAGAGACCAATCTGGGTCAAACAACCCATGAATAGGCAAGAGACGTCAATTAGGAGTCTCAGAATTAAGGAAAGCAGGCAAAAATTACAGTAAATCATCTCAGCAAAAATGAAACGCTAGACAATTGGGTCAATTATTCAATTATTCAAGAAATAACGGGCAAAATGTTGGAGCGGACAATGAAATAATCAAACAATTAAGACTGGAACACAATTATGAAAGAAAGATGAATCAAACACATAGGAAATTTCAGAAAAGTCCTTTGCAAAAACAGACGAAGTGAAACCCTAATTCTGGGAAACTTTAGGATCGATTAACAGTAGGAAAGTCATAAAGCCATTAAAGAAAACTGTTATGGAAACTCGAAATCGCTTCAGATATACAGAGATTTGACCAACAAATAACAAGGAAGCAAAAACCCTAATGTAACAAGGTGCTAAAATCGATTAACAGTAAAAGAAATAAGAGATCTTTAAAGGAAAATTACTGATAAACTCATAATCACTCCAAATCTACAAAGATCTGGACAGATTTATGTTTAAAAAGATTAGGGTTTTGAGGAAAAGGAGTGGGGTAAAGAGAATATGGTTTTGAACCAAAGATTCGAGCCATAATACTCAAGATAATAGCACTCACAAACGGAGATGACCGTAGGCAAACTCTTAAAAAGTTTTGAACAAGATCTGGATTAGATCTCTTTGAGATCTCAATCATGAAACAACAAAATCAAACAACCAGAAGAGGTAAGAGGCCAGTAAAAGCCTGAAACAACCATGGAATCCCATGGAATAGGTAGGAATCGAAGGGATTAGGGGTAGGTTTAGGTGGCGGCGCTTAGGGTTAGGGTTGGGCCTCAGAGAGAGCCGAAGAAGAGGGGATTCAAGGGCGGCTGGTGTGGAAAAATGATTAGAGTTAAGGGGTCGTTTAGAATAAAAAAGGAAAGAGTGAATAGGGGCCGTTGATCTCTGAGATCAACGGCCGAGATTGGACGGGGTTTGGGTCGGGTAGAGGTCTTTAGGGTTTGGGTTGGGTAGATTTGGGCATGTTTTTATTTGAATTGGATTGGGGGGGGGGTCCGATTTTCGGGTATAAAATTAGGGGATAAAATAGCTAATTAAAAGATAAAAAATAATTTTTATGCATGTAGGTGATTTAAAATAATTACTTAATATTGTAAAAAATATAAAAAGTCATTTTTTTACATAGATAATGTAGCTATGCATATATGTTGGCTATTACTGTAAAATACACAATTACAGTTTTAAAAATGCAAAAATGTAATTGAAAAAATACAATTGAAATATTTGAACACTTATATGAGCACGAGTGCTGAATTTGGATGGTTAAATCATCATAAAGTAATATGAGGGATAATTTTGAATATTTATATAAAAAAAATACATAAATAAATGGATTTAAGGACTTTAAAAATTATAAATACAATTTGTGCATGTTTGTAAATGCATGTACTATATTTTGAAAGTGTATGCTTATATTAAAATATATGAGGGAAAAATTGGGTATCAACACTGATCTTTGTCTTTGGTATCCAAAAGGTAGTAACTTTAACCTAGTGGGATATGTTGATGCTGACTATGCAGGTTTCCTTGTGGATAGGAAGAGCACCTCAAGTATAGCACACTTCCTTGGTTCATGTCTTGTGGCATGGGCTACTAAAAAGAAAAATTCAGTGGCCCTATCTACTGCTGAAGCTGAGTATGTTGTTGCTGCTTCCTGTTTTGCTCAATTACTGTGGATCAAACAGCAGTTGATGGATTTTGGTATTGAAGTTGGTTGTATCCCTATTTACTGTGATAACACTAGTGCTATTAGTATGACTAAGAACCTGGTTCATCATAAGAGAACTAAGCACATAGATGTTAGACACCATTTTTGAGGGACAACATGAGAAAGGACTGATCTCTATAGAATTTTGTGCTACTGATAAACAGATTGTTGACATCTTTACAAAAGTACTGAGTAGAGAAAGCTTTAAAAGGAACAGGTTAGAACTAGGGATGATTAAGATCAGCTAATTGAACCAGTTCAGAATGCTCAATGAAAAAAACAATTTGGTTAGAAATTCTGGAACTTGTGTAAATATCTAGATTAATCTTTGCTCAGTCTCATACTGTAAATAGTATACTCCTGTGACATGTGTTGATATGGCTCACTGATCTCTAACAAAATTTTCTCTATTTTGGTAAATTGAGGCGTGATCAAGAGGATTCTTAGTGAAGAACCTGGTTCATCGGTACTGGTTCATCTGAATAACGAGGTATGTTTTCTACACTCTTCACAATTAGAAATATTAATATTTAATTTATGAGCATAGTCCTACCTATGTTCAAAAACTCAGAAAAACCTATCCTTTTGAGTTTGAACTAGTTCCGTCTTAAACTAGAATCCTCACCGTGTTAAAACGCCTAGATTCTAGGGAAGCCTAACCGTCTATTCAAACTGAAATTTTAGGGTGATTAGACTCCTATTTGACTACTAAAAGTTTCCATTGTGTATTAATTACACCTTCTCCTTTAAATTCATCATCATCACCACTGCCACTCCCCCAAAATGTCCATAACCGTCGAAAATTTTCTCTCTTCTCTTCTCTTCGCTTCCAAAAATTCTGCACACCCATCCCCTTTCTCACTGAATCCAGAGAAAATGACTAACCCCCAAGATAACCCAGGCAATCCTCCACAACCTACCCCCTCCGATTCCTCCACTACTCCTCAACCTAGCTCAACCCCCAACCTAGGAGAAGGCGAGTGAAGATGCTCGCTCGCAAAACTATGGCTACAGGTGCTCTTTCAAAGAAACTAAATGCCAAATTAAAGGCTAGTCAAGCCCAAGATTCTGAAAATTCTGATGATTCTTTCAAGTCTACAAGTGAGGGGGAAGGAACTAGATCTTCTGATTCTGAGAAAGCGCAAAATCCCCCTTCTAAGGTACGTTCTATTCTACTTGAAAATTTGGACAATCGGTTTGTTTTGGTTGGGTCTGTTATGAATGTGGAAATGTCTAAGTCAAGGAGGAGAGAAGGTAAAAATAAAAGTGAAAAAGAAAAGGAAAGTGAGGGGGTGAGTAGTGATGTGAGGGGAAAAGGGAAATAAGTGGATGATTCCTCACCCACTTCTGAAATGGTTAGACCGGCTATATGTGGGGCTGAGTATGAAAATATGGTAGAGAGTAGCAAGAAAACAGGGGGAAGTGGTTCAGGGGAGGCTGTTGAAGGGCTGCTCAATCTCAGTTCACATGCAGATGAACCCGGTTCATCTATTGAGGAGACCCTAGCAGACCTTCTGAAGAAAGTGGGTGCAAGCTATAACCCCAAGAAAAGGAGAACCCCAACACCAAAAGCTCCCAACACTGCAAAAACTACCAAGAAAAGGAAGGCTACTTCTCCAACAACTGCTGAGATTCCTTTACCAAAAGGAAGGGCCACAAGGAGTAAGTTAAAGCAAAGTGAGGATGAGTTGCAAAAGGCCATGGCAGAAAGCAAGAAGAAAAGAATGGACAAAGGGAAAGCTAAGGTTGTAGAGTCTGTTGAGGCTGTTGATGTGGATGTGATGGACCCGCTCCATCAAGATGAACACGTGACTGTGGATGTGGAGGTTCAGAACCCTAAGCCAAAGAAAACCAAGACTTCTTCAAAGAAGTCTTTATCTATTTCCAAGGTTGCTGAACCTTCTTCTTTGGCTAAAAGAACAAGGTCTGCTATGAAAGCCAAGCAAGTTAAGATTACTGAAGAAGAAGATTGGAGTGGTGAAGAAGAGGGTGAATCAGACTATGAACAAGATAAGCTGGCCAAGTTTGGCAAACGAAAAATCTTGAAGGGTGGACTTTTGAAGGATTTGGTGGAACCAGGGATGGTTCGACTGGTTGATGCTCTAGCTGCTCAGGGCTGGAAGGACATGGTTCTTCAGTTGGATGGCAGGCTGGAAAGAAATGAGGTTATTGATTTCATGGCCAATGCAGAGGTCAAGGATGGTAGAGTTACCAGACAGGTGAAAGGGGTTCAAGTGATGTTTGATGCAAAAGAGCTGGGTGAAATACTTGACATCCCTTCTAAAAGGGTATGATCCCTACACTAGGCAAAGATGGCCAAGTCTGGATTCCCTTCCTAATGCCCTTGCAATTACTAGAAAATTCTGTGATGTCACAGAAGTGAATGAGGCCAAGGTTGTGCATAAGAGTGAAATGAAGCCATGCCACAAAGTCTTGTTTGAATTTGTCAACAAGTGTTTGTTGCCTAGGCAGGAAAGAAGATTGCTAACTACATGGATCTGGTTTTGATGGAGTGTCTTGAAAGTGGAAGGCAGATCAACTGGCCTGCATTTATGATCAAGCTTCTTGATAGGGTTATCAATGGCTCCAAGGGCAATGCCACTCCTTATGGTTTTATTCTCACCACTGTCCTTGCACGTTGTAAGGCGCCACTGAAGAAGTGGAAGATGGCCACAAGCAAAGACCATTTTAATAAACACTTTAATTGCTTGTGACTATGAGGTCAATGTCATTCCCAATGAACCTGGTTCATCTAAAAAGACACCTATCAATAGCAAGGTCAGAGCTCTATTGCAGGAGAGTGGGGCAAAGGATGCTATGACAGCTAGGCTGAAGACTCGTTTGGCAGAGGTTGAATCTGAGAGAGATGCTCTCAGAACTGAGCTCACAAAGGAAAAGGAGAAGAATGATGGAATTCTTCAAGACATGCTGCACCTTTTCCAAGCCAAAACCCAACCCTCTAGTTCTTCCAAGCCTTAATTTCATTAGCCTTTATTTCCAGAACCTTGTCTCGACCTCTCAGTGACCCAGATTAGGAATTTTTCTTGTTTTGCTCATGTTTTGACTGTTTTTGTTTCTTTTTGTGGATTGTGCAGAATCATATTCTCTATCAATGGAGTTTGCTGTTTTTGCTCTTGTTGACTGTTTATCTTTCCTTGATAGTTTGAATATGTTTGGTTGATTACTGATGATTAATCCATGATTGCACTTGCAGTTGCCCCGGTGGCCATGAGTAAATTTTAAAATTCTGGGAATCACACTGTGTTTATGCAACTTTTCGATGATGCCAAAAGGGGGAAGAGATATTGTGATTGTGCTTTATATTCTGAATAAGTGATGTTTATAACCTAATGAACCTGGTCCTTGATGATAAGTGAAAAGTTTCTAACTTTGCATTGATGAATACGCTCAGTTTTGACAGGGCTTAAGTGAGTGAAAAGCACAGAGTTTGTCATCATCAAAAAGGGGGAATTTGCTGGCCCAAGTGAAGGAAAGTTTTGAAGATTGACAAAGGAACTCAGATATGGACCAGGTCCATCCTAGTTAAGCACAGGTATGGTCAACTCAAGCATGTGAGATGCACGTGAAGGAGATAAACCTAACTTATAGTAGTAGTTGGAACACATAGAAGAACCAGGTCCTTCTATAATCAGGTTAAGCGAAAAATTGGGCACCACACAAATCAACCCCCCCCCCCCCTCTTGTGTGGTATTAAAGTATAAAACATCATTCTATCACTACATTCATTGACAATCATTGAACATATGCTTGATATTTGTCATTCTCGAACACGGTCCCATATCACTGATATACCCCAATTTTAGATCTAGAATTTATTATGTTTAACTAGGATTCACCAGTTATTTCCTCATTAATTAGTTTAACAAAAAAGCTTAACATTTTTTGGTCAAACAATTTCCGTGACAACGATCTGTTTGATATCCATGTCGTTATCACGTAAAATGCAGTAGTAATATTCAACAGTGAAAAGAAAGTAGAGTAGTTGACCAAACTTCCTGGCTGTTTAATGTTTAAGCATTTAATATTCTTGATAATTTGAAATTTACTTATGTAATCATGATCATCATTATTGTTACAGTTCTTACGTCTATCCTTATGGAACCTAACAGTCTCACCGCACTATATATTTCTGCTTGTGCTGTTCTGCTGTTCCAAAACATATATTTAGATTGACCAAATAGATACTCCATAGTTGACCATACAACTTCATTGATTTAATCGAATATTTCGACAGCTTATAATTAATGGTTGATATGATAATAAAGTGGACAAACAAATAAAGCCCCACTCTGTTACTTACTGGTGTACATATACTAACAATTAAAACAGCACAAAAACGCCCATGTGCTCCTGCTATTTTGCAATGAACTAATAACATTACAGTAATAATAAAAAAAATCTAAATTCGAAGTTAAAGAAAATATTTTGAGCAGAAAATCTACTGTCCAATATCATCTGATGAAGGACCCATTGCTACTGGTGTAGGGGGAGAAGCATCGGTCTGATTAGGCTTCAAAAAACCGAGCTTTTTGATGAGCTCTTTAGCAATTAACTCGTTAGCACTATCAGAAGGGTGGTATTCATCCCAGAACACATATTTGCTTCTGTCAGTGCACAATGTCGATGCTGGAATACACGTCAAAGCTGGCCTTATTCTTCCGAACGAGCAGCACGGTGAATCAGAGTTACTAAAACCTGCAATATTTCCAGAGGAATTGGTTATTAATTTACACTGACAATATAAAGAATTTTTACTCAATCGCTATAGTTTACCCTGCTATAGCATGTTAGTTATCAATTTTACATAGATTTTCAATCAAAATTTTCCATGTAAGCCGATTCCTTAGCTCCTGATTGCTACCGCAAATCATAACTTTAGCGGCATGATTTGGCATCTCAGCGGGAATTGCTTTAAAATTGAGAACCTAGAGCTAAAGACTTCAAGTTTATGCGCTGACCCCTCTATGATAGAAGAAAACGCGAAGGACTAACCAATCAACATGATTCTCCGAGATTTAGAGTTTCATTAATGTGTCAGAGGGAATGCTCTACCCCTTCCTTAGATTGCTTTCATTTTTGCCCCGATCATGCGTCATTTTTTATCGATTTGTTCATTAATGTTTATCATAAACTTTTGTATGTGAAACTACTTTATAAGTGACATAATGATGTTAATGCTTTTTACATCGTCTGTACACATATTTTAAACTCTTTATTAGATTAACTTTACACTTATGTAATTCTAAAAATGATTTGTAGCTTCGTGTAGATTGTTAATAACAATGTGTAGTATAAGTTTGTACCGTAATTGCCGGGATTAGTAATGACATCGTTGACAACATCATAAGCATCTCCAAACTTGTAGCTTGCATTTGGAAGAGTGTTGGACAATTCTACTACTAGTTCGCTTGTTGCTTTGTTGAAGGCTAGAGCCAACTGATTTGTCTTGTCTTGACACTGACCATCTGTACTTAAAACTCTTTGAAGTGGAATACAGCCCATTGGCCCTAAACCAAACACCATCAACTCCCTTGCTCCCAAACTATGCAACAACTAAAAAAAAAAATTAAAAAGAAATAACGTTATTGGTTCAAAATTTACGAATTTATTCGGGAAATTGTCGATGAGAAAACTGGTAATGGCTTACTATAAGTTGAGCTCTGAGAGTATCCATTAGGTATTGAATAAAAGATTTATCATTGTACGTCCAGGAGTCACTGTAAACTGGCATTAAGTAATTGTTGATGAAATCATTGCTTCCCAGGGCGACAACATATCGCGCTTGTTGGAAAAATTTCTCAGCTTCTTTGCTTCCTAATTTTTCTCTAATTAAGTCTTGTGTTCCTTGAAACAACTCTATTTGCTTGTATAAGGAAAACCTCTGTATCTGCACTTACAATTGATCAAACTTCAATAGTGTCTAGACATAAACTACACACTAATTAATATTCAATGATGTATAGGAGAGTTACTTACGAAATAGGTGCCTGTCTCGTTTAGAATGCCACCACCACCAGAGGCAAAATTGACTCCGTCCTCCAATATGACATCTTCTGTTAAGGATTGATTTAGATATGCCGGTGGTCTAGGAAGTCCCATTTCATCACCTGCACCATAAGTCTGGTTAACACTGGCATTAATTAATCACTTCGATGAAATGGTAAGTACTACATTGAGAATGTTACCTATTATATCAGCAACAGTACGGCCATTGCAGAATCTACCATTAGGCAATCCATTTCCAAAATCAATACCATACCATGGCAAGTTCGCGCGAGCAAGGCTTTTAGAGAGGAAGTTGTTGTTGCCTACATCTGAAAGAGAGTCTCCGAAAATGAATTGAACAATCTTGCAATTGCAACCTCCAATTAGAGCATGAGTTAAAATGGTAACGAAAATCGGCAAGGTCAGAGTCAGCTTCATGTTAACTTCTACGTACTTATTTAAGGCTTTGAAAGTTTATCATAGGAATAATGAGGCATTCTTACCTTTTAAATGTTACGAATAAAAGGAAAGTGTAAGCATCTGGTGGGACAATCTAAAGCATCAGCTGGGAAGTTGGGATTTTTGGAGAGAAATGGAGGCAAAGAAGGGTAGCAAGAGTTTGATAGACCAACCGTCTAAGAAATTCAAACCTACTATATCTACCATGAGTTCTGTTACAACGGTTCACGTGTAACAAACATAAGTTGCAGTATTATTTATGTAAGTTTAGATTTAGTCTTCTAATATCATATGTACGAAGTGGTGATTTGACCTACCATTGCTAACGTGAGTTTGAATTTTGGGCTGTTGTTTAGTTATATTCCTTTCTTCCTGTTAGGTGTTTGTCCAGATTTTCTTACTATAATTGATTTTCCTATCTCATGAAGGAAAGGACAACATATTTACCATAATCGGATTTTTCTTTTCCTAGAAGGAAAATATAATTCTTTCATATTTGGCTAGTCCCTTTTCTTGTAGGAAAATATTTGGAGTTCTATAAATTAAAAATCCGTCCTTCTCATTCAATAGCATCCATAATGTAGCCATATGGAACTTGAGAGTCGTGTTTAGGGGGAGAACTTTACGGGACAAGTGTTAGTGTGTCACTTGTGTTTGCCTCTTCGTGAGGTAGTTCTCTCAATATTTTATACTCTCTTTTTATATAGTGGACTGATCATCTCCGTCGTGGATGTAGGTCAGTTGATCGAACCGTGTTAAATGTCTGTGTCTCTTTTGGTATATTTCTCTCTGTGTATAATTTATCGTCGTTTAAATTTTGCTTTGTTAGCTTTCGCATGACACCTGTTTTTTTCGGTCCTAAAACTTCCATCAGTAGGAAAACAAATTAAAGTTCTTGAAATCCTAACACCAATTTGAGTTTTAACTTCTTTGCCTCTAATTACTGATAGCTCAGGGTTATTGGATTGAAGTCAAATCCATATAGGTAGACATACTTGCAGGGAATTTTATTCGCTGATTTTGGACTTGTAATCATGCCTTGGACTTAATGGTGGACTTCTAAGATTTTCTAGTGGAGGAGATAGAGAGTTATGATATGAATTTCAAGTTCCTTTTAAACTTCGAAATGAGGCCCAAGAGTTTTGACTCCAGTCCAAAGCTGAGTAAAGGTGTTACCAAAGATCTTGGAAATGGCAACTAGTGCACTAAATTTTAGCGGGAAACTTACACAAATGTCCCAAATAAAGTTCTACTTATCAACCTCTAGCCATTAATCATGACTTACCGAAACTAGCCAAGCACATATAAAAATTGAAAAACCAAATAAATAAGGTTCTTTCTCTCAAAGAATCACATGCAAAAATCTCCTTCCATATTTTTAAGCGTGATTAGCAACATTAGTTGCAAGACGGAAAGGAAATTTCATGAATGTGGTAGAAAATAAGGTGATGAACAAAAAAATATACAATATTCCAAAAATCTAAGCAAAAAAGGAACTTTTCAATGGGTATAGTTGAAATTCATTGAAAACATATAGATAAGTCAATATACAAAATTTGAGGAAGATTGGAGGTGAATTGGACTGTTTTGTATCAAAATTCGTAATTAAATCGAGTTCAAAAAAAATTTCTGCGACACATGTATCACGCATGTATCTCACACACAGGTATACATGGATATACATGTGATACATAATTGATACAAATATGATACATATGTGATACACAAAATGATTCACTTTGTGATACACATATCATTTTTTTTTCATGTTCAGTTTTTACTTCGAATTTTCAATTCAAACCACCTCAAAACTTTACCAAATCATCCCAAAACTGAGATTCAAGCTCCTTAAGATGTACCCAATCTATTCTAATAACACCCACTCAAAAGAAAGCAGAAAGTTGACCTCTTTTTGTTACAAATAGCTAATTGGTTAATATTAGTAATATTTTATGAATTGACCAATTTTTGTAATGACCTAGTTATAAATGGACATAGCTGATAATTTCTCAATTTTAGCGGATAGAATCACATGTGATCCAAATGAAATTGACGTCAGGCCCAGTTACGCTTTTACGCAAATTGTTGACACTTCACTAACAAATGAATTTACATAAAGCTACCTAAATGGTGATCCAGACTTGGACTAAACAATATATTGATCCTGTTATAAATAGAATTGTATTTATGGTGAATGTCTATATTTAGAGAGATTCTAGGGTTCATTGCTTGGTGGCTAAGTCACCATCACCCTATAAATAAAGGGTTATATTCCACTGTAATTCATCCCAAATCAATAAGAATTCTCTCCCTCTACTTTTCTCTGCAATACTCTTCTTCTTCTTTTATTATTTCATAACACGTTATCAGCACGAGACTCTAACCAATTGAGTAGAAGCTTTGGGATTGAGCATAATGATTGTCAATTATTCCATGAACTTCCTTCATGATTAAATTTTGGATTTAAGGTAAGTATTTTACTTTATTTTTCTCTTTTAAATTCTTGAAATTCTATAATTTGATTTTAAATACAAGCAAAGACAATAAATTTTGGTTACAACTCTGACGGAGTTTGTAAGAAATTATAACCACCCGAAGTGGTAAAATTTCTATGTCTTGCCATGATCAAAGTCATGTATGATCGTGAGCACAAGAACTGAAAACCCGTCCCATTGAATTTGCTCCATTCTCATTCCCTTAAGAGAATGTGATATCAATATGTGATAAGTCTGAAAGAAGACAAAATTATTACCGTGAAGGTATCAATGGATGTGGACGTCGCAATATACGAAATTATAATCGTCATCATTGTGATAATGAGAATAATAAGGATTCTCAAAATAATCCTTCACTTTGTGAAAGTAATATTTATCATCGATTTGACATGAGATTTTATAAAGCACATACAGATGACTATGGTCAATTCATGATGTGAATGTGACAACATCTGATTTATGAATACATATTCATTCTTGGAAGAATATGAACGTGCTAGTGGTAGTGAATATACCACACTCACCTCTAGAAGGAGGTTTGAGATGATATAAGAAATCAATGTCATTATTATAGCATGAATGGTCATTGGTCACATACCTATTGTACGCCAAAATATTTTGGCAATGTGATTATTAAAGGACAACAATAATGCAAGAAACATATCTCGCACATAATTTTGACCATGGCCATAATGGTATAACTTTCTCCTTAAAAGAGATATTCACCATATGGATGTTGATGAATATGTGATAGTACAAAATTAATTGAGAACTCTGCAAGAGCCAATTATACTATTTTGGAGAAACACAATTGATTACCAATAAGGTATTGTGTTGTAGTAAGTCTCAAAGAAACTTATTCAGTTTCCAAAGTATAGCGAAAGCGGTTGGTTATATTGAGACTATAAATAAAGGAAAGATTTAATATCTTCTATTACTACAACTTGTAGTGAGGTAATATTTATGTGAAAAGCTACCTGCTTTATTCTCCAGTTTGTACTACACAAATAAAAGAATACCACAATAAAGTGGATATTTATTGATATAAAAACCCATATCATAATAAACTTGGAGTTTATTGATAATTGCTCACGTCATGGCGTAAATATGAAGTTTATCAATGTTGATAATTTATTCAGTTGGCATAATTGGTTTACCCATATTAATTTAAGTATGATGTGCAAAAATAAAAGAGAATTCACATGGGTAAATATTAAAGAACTAGAAAGTTCTTCACGAATTCTCTCATGTTAGTTGTTCTCATTAATTAATATACCAACTAAAATTGGGATTGAATCCCATGAATGCTGGAAATTTCAAAGGTGAATATGGGCTCATTCATCTGCCATGTATACCACATAAGATGCATCTATGAGATGGTTACATGTGCGATTATTATTAACCCGCAACCTGGTGTTTGCGAGGTAACTTGCTCAATAATTTAATTTAGAGCATAATTTCCAGATTTTCTATTCATGACAGTTTATCTTGATAAGTTGGTTTACATCACAACTGGTTTAGTAAGATGATTTATTGAGTGCTTCCACTTAATAGTTAAACTACTGCTTATGAGAAAAAAGTTATCTATATCAGTTTGATATACGTTATATACGAAAGTATATTACATTCTCCCCTCACAAGTGCTTCAGGGCCAGGAACCAAATAATTCCATCATATAATTATTAATGTGCAATGTGTATTTTGATTAACACCATAACGCACAAAGATGAGTTCTCAAAGTTGGGGAAACAAGTTAGTTTTTCTAACATGAGGGGGAGACACGATAAACAGTTGAGAAAAAGTTACATGAAATGAATTATCATTTCTATATCTAGATCCTCAAATAAGATAATATGAACTTGAAGTTCATAAAAGGATAATTCATTTGCAATATATTGCAAAGCATGCTAGACACATTTGCTGACCCAAAGAAAGTAACTATATTCTCGTTGCAAATGCTCCTATTAAGTCCTAAAAGGACAAAGTCTATGGTACGCTTAAAGCATATAGGCAAACCGCTTTCAAATAAACTTCTTGATAAAGAAGATGAGCAAATGATCATAATAAAGGAGGAAAGTGATCTAGAAGATCACATGACATAACACTTCATAAAATCTCATGAGAGATTCAGGTACCTGAATATGTTTAATGAAGAGATCTCCATGTTATGTCTTTATGAAAAATAAGGAGGTTGGAACTGACATAAAATGTTTGTCGACGACATCTATAATAGCGCTAAATATATATATGAGGATCTTAAGTCTGAAGAAACAATTCAAGTAGAATTCGTTGCATATGAAAGACATGTAGTTTTGGACATGTAGTTCAAACACTTGAAAGTATAAAGTCAATGGTACGTGCAATCAGTTTTCGATATCTTGTATGTCTAGCATGACATGAAAACTTGATATGCATCTAAAGTCTACTATATGGCTTATATGACTTAACATGTATGACAATCCATGAAGGATATAAGTTGCTTGAAGCATATACAATTCTTGATCTTGAAGTACCATTTCCTCAGTGCAATTTGTGCACAAATGTATCTTGCTATAGGCATGATAATATGATAGCAGAGTTTTACCTCTATGTGAAGATATTGAACTGACGATTCCAACAAGATCATATGAAGACAATACATCTATCAAGGATGATAATTTCAAGGTGCAACATATTCGTTCAAGTTAATATGGTTGATTTCTTTATAAATCTCTACCAAAGATCTTTTTGAAGATGGTGCACAAGATTGGAATGCGAAAGCTCAAGGATGCGAATTGATGCTCTCATCAGGGGGAGCTAATGCGCATTGCACTCTTTTTTCCTTACAAGGTTTTGTCCCACTGGGTTTTCCTTGCAAGGTTTTTAACGAGGCAACCAAAAGGCGTATTGTTAGATATGTGTACTCTTTTTCCTTCTCTAGAATTTTTTCCCACTGGGTTTTATTTTAGTTAAAGTTTTAACGAGGCACATTATCTGTTGAATAGACATTCAAGGGGGAGTGTTATAAATAGAATTGTATTTATGGTGAATGTCTATATTTAGAGAGATTCTAGGGTTCATTGCTTGGTGGCTAAGTCACCGTCTCCCTATAAATAGAGGGTTCTATTCCATTGTAATTCATCCCAAATCAATAAGAATTCTCTCCCTCTACTTTTCTCTGCAATACTCTTCTTCTTCTTTTATTATTTCATAACAGATCCCAATTTCATAAGCAACAAATTCATATTTTTCTTCTGGTGAAAAGATTATAAGTTTCCACTTGTTATTTATGGGTTATGATCAGAGGCGGATGTAGGATTTTAGATTTATGGGTTCCTACAAAAATTTCGAATTAATATACAATACTAACTAGAAGAATGGACTGGGTTCCGAGCTAAATATTCTTATACATATTTTTCAATACAAATATAAGTTCTAGACAAAAATTATTGGGTTCACGGGAACCCGTAGCTGTCAAACTCAGATGCAATAATTGAAAGTTTGAGCATAAAAATAAAACTCAGCACCAAAATCTCCTACATCACAAATATTGCGCCAAGCTCATTTTCACTTAACAGATCTTTTGATGAGCAATTGATTCACTTAGAGCCCGTTTGGATTAGCTGATTGTAAATAGCCGATAAGCTTGAAGTGCTGAAAAGCTTTTTTAAGTGCTGAAACTGATTTTGAAAATAAGCATTTACGTGTTTGGATAGAAGTGCTGAAAATGATAATAAGCAGTTGATGTATTTGATTAAAAAGTGCTGATAAGTTATTCTTTTGTTAAAATGACTAAAATGCCCTAGAATTTTTTTCAAAAAATTATAAATTAAAAATTTCTTTGTAAAGAAAGGAATTAACAACGAATATGGAATGGAGAGAAAGTCAAAAAATTTATTTAGGGAAAACTATTTTGTGAATTAGAAAATATTATTAAGGATAAACTAGTAAAAGTGTTGGTCAAACTAAAAGTGCTTATAAGCTGAAAAGCCATAAGTTGGGGGTGACCAGCTTATGACTTGTGGCTGATTTTAGCTTATAAGCACTTGGCTTATACGCACTTTGGGTGTTTACCAAACACGTAGATAAGCCAAAAGGTACTTATAAGCTAGTTTGACCAGCTTATAAACTTAGCCAAACACCCTCTTGAGATCTTTTTCGAGGAGCAATGGACTAATACATATATCTGAGCACTGTGAGCCACATTCTCAAAAACTCTACGTGGCAGAATGTAAGCCACTTGTACCATCATGCAAAATTGAAGCCCCATACGATGAAACAAAAAAAAACGAAAATGAAAACGAGCAACAAATCAAGAATCTATCCTCGTTATCCAAACCCAATCTTAACCCTCCAATCCTTTTTCATCAACGGGACAGTGTATCGGCCTATCCATAAAGTCTGTAGCAAAATTCTGACACGATCACTTATAGACTCGGCTGCAATCCGAATGAGGTGGAGTCTTACCGATCTTTTACTGAATGTTAACCTCGTCTACTATGACGGCTCCTCAAACTTATTGTCTATACCTGCAGGTGTTGCTCCCCAAACGCACACGCAAGTATACGTGGTCGACAAGTAATATAATGATAAGTTGAGTGTTGAACCCACAGAGACTTGTGTAAACTACTCACGAAATTACTAAAATTATTATTCAGTCCAGCTAAAATCAAAAGTCCAACAATATGATTATACTATACTACGATTCTAAGTAATACTAAATTATCAAGTAACGAATTAATTGTTGTGTATTCAGTAGAGACAAGTATTCCAGGGTTGTGATCGATTCACCAATCATATTGTGTTCTAATTAACTCTCCCCTTCATATAATTCACTCATGGTTGCTAATTAATCGATAAAATGCTCTCATAGCCTTCTCCCGAAGTAATACTCACCTATTCTTAATAGATTAACGCCTATATTCCTATGAAATCAATCTATTAAGAACGCATTAAGATCACAATATTTAATTAAGCACGGTGACTAGATATATTCCTATCCTAACCACAAATCCGCTCCCCCTAAGGGTTAAGATCATGCTATCTTCAATTCTTCTCTAATCAAAACATGGCTTTCCCAAGAATAGCATAGATAGTAAATAGAACCTAACTGTTGGCCAGACAATTAAGCAATTAAACACAGAATTGAAGAAACAACCATATATTGGTGAATTATAATCAAGGTCAAGCTAATATCAAACAACAATATTCATAGCTAAATCACAACCCCAGAACAATGGGTGTTTAGCCACTCATGATGTAATCAAACAATTTCATAAGTTTTGATTAATTGAAAGTACTGGAAAAGATGAAGAATTCCGAGTTGTTCTTGCTCCTCAATGTTTCTCACGTGTATTTTTGCTCCAAAGTGGCGTCCTCCCCTTTTCTTGGCCGGCTCCCTTCGTTTAATATAGGGTTTAGGGCTTAAAATCCCGTATTTTGCACTTTGGTCCTTGAAGTTTATGCGTCCTGCCGCGGTCCTACCGCTGTTACGCCAGGACCGCGGCCAGAGTGGCCTTCGGAATCTGCAGCAGTGTTCTGCCGCGGTCCTACCGCGGTTACGCTCGGACAGCGGCCAGAGTGGCCTTCAAATCTGGTTTTGTCCCTTCGCTTGGTGCACTTTGTGGATATTGTATGATTGGCCTCCTTTTCTCCGTAATTGATCCCAAAAGTACTCCACATACTTCTTTTATTGGATATAGCCTGCAAAGCATGAAAAGCACCAATCAGAGCATTTTGTTATCACTTTTTACCGTAAAAGCTATACAAAAATGTGGTTCTTTAGGGCCTAATTATAGTCTAATTTACCTACTATCACCTATCATCAGCAGGCATGAATGCAGCGTCCCCAACAAAAGGACGTACGAATAATGTACCAAGTATGTAAGGCATATAAATAAGTATATAAAAGACATGGAAGAAACATGGAGTAAATGACTCAACTTGTAAGTCTGGATAACTCTGTAAATCATGAAATACTTATAGTGTCATGCATATGCATATGAATGTTATGTCGTGCATAGGTACATGTGTTCATAACATCATCAAGCCTCTGAGGGCATCCCATCATATCATCTCGGCCACTGTGGGCAAAATTATCAACGCATACCAGCTAATCAGATAGTGGTGCGTATATAACGCCGTAACCTTTTTCCATATCCTATATATATATATATATATATATATATATATATATATATATATATATATATATATATATATATATATATATATATACACACATACATACACATATATACGCGTATATTACGTCATCCGGTAATGGGTCAATGTACATGTATAAATGAATTCAATGCATGAGAGTATGTCAATAAAATCTCTCGAAATGTCATAAGACCATTATGCCTTTGAGTAATATCATGAAGTAATTTTTTTTTTCAACTTACTTATTTTTCTGAGACCCATTAACAGAATATGTAATAATAAGACACATGAAAATTCAAGAACATAGGCACCTCTAATACTTTTATGAATAGAGTCATTTATGGGAGTTGTACATTTGCTCGTCTCGTTTGTGTCGTATAGATCCTGCCAAAAGGAAAGAAGGGATAGCCTTAACATACCTGGACCGATTCTCTTGGCAATTCCTCTAACACACGTCTTTTGCGACGAAACACGTAACGGCGGGTCGAAATTGAAAAAAATCCGTATGATATTCTTGAGAAAGATTGTACCGTGTTTTCTTAGAATTGCATCTCACGCATAATATGATCTCATGTAAATTTGCTGAAGCTCTCTTCATTTCATTGTAGGGATGCAAGCCTCTTTCTTAAGTGATTTAGAAAGGTTTTTAACCTTAATTGGTGTGGGCCCCATATTATAATGACCTGGCCGCAAATTCCTTGAAAAGTGTCACCTTGCTACATGGTGTAAGAGTCACAATTTTGGCTTGATTAAGACTCCACTTGCGGCCACGTTGGGGCTCTTTAAACTTATCCAAAGATCTTAATTAATCTCCCACTAATCTATAATTAACCAATTATCCACATAATCAAGAATTATCTCGAATTACTTAAAATACTACTCACTTTTAAATACCTTATATACCTTACTATCATGGTCATGTGGTACCTTGTATGGTACTAGTCCATAAGTACCGGATATTATAGCGCGGTCCGTATTGTATCCCGAATTGTCAAACTTTGACGAAACTCATTTTCTTCGATCCGCTTACCCTCTCACCTTCACGAATTTACTTATCACTTGTTTGAAATAACATAATACTTATAATCTCCAAATACTCTTGTCCTTGAACTGATGTTAATTATCTTACGACAAATTCAATGTACAATACTACAGGGTGTAACGTCGTCTAATATAATACTGCGGAGCGTAACATCGATGTAATTTTGCGGGGCATAACAGATATGGAGTGCAGTATTGCTACCAAGACATAGGTTCATAATGTGGTTGGCTAATCAAGACAGATTACTCACAAAAAAAAGACTTAGTCGATTACAGGTTCCTATCAATTCTAAGATATGTAGTATATGTGAAGATGATAAAGAGGAGACTCAGAAACACTTGTTCTCGGAGTGTGAATGGACATAAAAACTGCAGGATCGACTGGAAAGCTGGTTCGACATTACAATGCAGAGGAAACAGGTGACACAAGGATTACAATGGACCAATGGAAAGCATTGGAGACAATTCAAGAAAGAAATTGCAGCAGCAGTTCTAATCTACCACACTTGGCAGGCGAGAAATGAAAACTTTTCAAGGCAACAACTGTAAATATAGAACAAGTAGTTACTCAGGTGAATATAGAAATTAGAGGAAGGATAGATCCTATGAAAGACAATAAACGAGCTAGAAAATGTAGGTATATAGTGAAAAGATTGTGTAATTAGAGGAGAGTCTGATTCGGGAGGCTTGGGGAAATATGCACCCTTCCTGGAAGGTGGTACCGAATCCTCAAGTGCTCTTTAGTGTGTAATTATTTTTGTTTATTGTGGTAATTTATTTACAGCTTTTTACCAAAAAAAAATCATATTTTTCTTCTAGTGAAAAAGATTATAAGTTATTTATTCACTTGTTATTTATGGGTTATGATGAGAAAGAATTAGTCAAACTTAGATGCAGTAATTGAAAATTTGGAGATAAAAATAAAACTCAGCACCAAAATCTCCTACAACACAAATATTGCGCCAAGCTCATTTTCACTTAACAGATCTTTTGATGAATAATTGATTTACTTAAGATCTTTTTTGAGGAGCAATGGACCAATACATATATCTGAGCACTGAGAGCCACATTCTCAAAAACTCTACGTGGCAGAATGTAAGCCACTTGTACATCATGCAAAATTGAAGCCCCATACGATGAAACAAAAAAACGAAAACGAAAACAAGCACCAAATCAAGAATCTATCCTCATTATCCAAATCCAATCTTAGCCCTCAATCATTTTTCATCAACGGCACTCATCCCCTTAATATCCCCAACCATATCCATCAAAATCATACAAAAAATTTCATAAAAACTCCACACTTTCAACACACTCACTGTCCACACACCAAACCATGGCTTCCATTGCTCTCAAAACTTTCACCGGCCTCCGTCAATCCTCGCCGGGAAACAATTCCATTACTCTCTCTAAATCCCTCCCCTTAACCCAAACCCACCGTAGGCTCCGTATCAATGCTTCCAAGTCCAGCCCAAGAGTCAACGGCCGGAACCTTCGTGTTGCGGTGGTTGGCGGTGGTCCTGCTGGTGGCGCCGCCGCTGAGACACTCGCCAAGGGCGGAATTGAGACCTTCTTAATCGAACGCAAAATGGACAACTGCAAGCCATGCGGTGGGGCCATCCCTCTCTGCATGGTGGGAGAATTTGACCTCCCTTTGGATATCATTGACCGGAAAGTTACAAAGATGAAGATGATTTCTCCCTCCAACGTTGCTGTCGATATTGGACAGACTTTAAAGCCTCACGAATACATCGGTATGGTGCGCCGCGAAGTACTCGATGCATACCTCCGTGACCGTGCTGCTGAAGCCGGAGCCTCTGTTCTTAACGGCTTGTTCCTTAAAATGGACATGCCCAAAGCCCCCAACGCACCTTACGTCCTTCACTACACAGCTTACGACTCCAAAACTAACGGCGCAGGAGAGAAGCGCACCCTGGAAGTTGACGCCGTTATCGGCGCTGACGGAGCAAATTCCCGTGTCGCAAAATCCATCAACGCCGGTGAGTACGAGTACGCTATTGCTTTCCAAGAAAGGATTAGAATTTCAGATGATAAGATGAAGTATTACGAGAATTTAGCTGAAATGTACGTGGGTGATGACGTGTCCCCTGATTTTTACGGGTGGGTTTTCCCCAAATGTGACCACGTCGCCGTTGGTACTGGCACAGTCACCCACAAAGCTGACATCAAGAAATTCCAGCTAGCTACAAGACTGAGAGCCGATTCCAAAATCACCGGCGGAAAAATTATCCGGGTCGAGGCCCACCCGATTCCAGAACACCCAAGACCCAGAAGATTGCAAGACAGAGTTGCATTAGTTGGTGATGCAGCAGGGTACGTGACAAAATGTTCAGGCGAAGGGATTTACTTCGCGGCAAAGAGCGGACGTATGTGTGCTGAAGCAATTGTTGAGGGGTCAGAAATGGGAAAAAGAATGGTGGACGAGAGTGATTTGAGGAAGTATTTGGAGAAATGGGACAAGACTTATTGGCCAACGTACAAGGTGCTTGATATATTGCAGAAGGTATTTTACAGGTCAAATCCGGCGAGGGAGGCATTTGTTGAAATGTGCGCAGATGAGTATGTGCAGAAGATGACATTTGACAGCTATTTGTACAAGAAAGTGGCACCAGGGAACCCCATTGAAGACTTGAAGCTTGCTGTGAATACCGTTGGAAGTTTGGTGAGAGCTAATGCATTAAGAAGGGAAATGGACAAACTCAGTGTATAAGAGGATTAATAGCATTAATATTTTATTGTAATTGAAGAATTTATTTCTCAAATTACTCTGTAAACACCTTTCATCCTGCCTTTAATCGGATTTATGTAACTTCATCATTCGAGCTACATGTCAGACAGGCTTGAGTTGATCATTATCGAAGTTGGTTTAATTTTTGAATTAAGATTTATTATAATAACTAAGCTATGTAATGCTGGGATAACTTGCAGTTAAATGCCCAAGTTAAGACTAAGAAAACGTTCTGTCAATAAAAAATCGCATGTTACCACCGTTCAGTTCTTAGGAAGAAGAATTATCGTTGTGAAAGGACTAATTGGGGTCATTAAATACTTTGTATTTACTTAAAGATGAAAAAATTGATCTCGCAATTATATACAAACTTCTTTTTTTTTTTGTGCAAAGGATGATATATATATATATATATNTATAGATATATATATATATATATATATATATATATATATATATATATATATATATATATATATATATGTTAACTGAAAGTTTCCAACCTTACACAGCTTTGGCAGTTACTGGGGTATTTNGGTAGTAGTTAGTTGTTAGTTCTTTGTTACTGTACGTTTAAGTTTTTTTTAGGTTGTACGAAAGGATGATATATATATATATATATATATATATATATATGTTAACTGAAAGTTTCCAACCTTACACAGCTTTGGCAGTTACTGGGGTATTTTAGTGCCCCCATTGATGCATAGTTTTGCATAATAGTACTTAAATTACAACCCAAAAATAATCTAGGTAATTCAATTCCTAGGATGTCTGCCCAAAAAACATCATTGGCAAACACCGGAGGAACTGCTAGAATTAGAGATTTAGACAAAAAAATTTCTTCTGCTGCTTTCTTAGCAAGAACGTCAGCTATCCTGTTTTGCTCCCTTTAGGTATGTTTCACTTCCACTCTGCCCATCCTTTGGATCAATGACCTGCATTCACAAATTAAAGGGTCAAATATTAGATTGCCATTAATCAGCATATTAATTATTTCAGCGGAGTCGGTATTTATTTCCACAGGCAGTAGATTGTGCTGTTCCGCCAACTGAAGGCCTTTGGTGATTGCTCTGATTTCTGCCCCTGTATTTGAGGTAAAGGGGATGTTCTCCATGTAGCCTAGAATCCATTCCCCATTGTGATTTCTGAAGACTCCTCCTATTCCTCCTATTCCAGGATTTCTTTTTGCTGCACCATCTGTGTTCAGTTTATAGGATTCCCTTGGAGGAGGAGACCATTTCAGCATCACTTGGTGCTTATATTTTGCATGCTTACTGTCACTCAACACACAATTGTGTTGTTTGCATTAATAGGGTCCCTTTTGTTGTTAAAGACATTACTGTTCCTTGTTAGCCAAATGTGCCATAGACAGAATGGCATGAGATTGCCCCAGTTGAGGCACTCATTGTACTTAATGTCTTTGATTCTACTCATAATTGATGCCCAAGGGAGGCCATTTAGACTAAGACTTGGCATAGTTGAGGTTGATGCTTTTGCTCTTATTGAGTGCCGTGCACTGGGAGAAGATATGGTCAATGTCCTCCTTATCAAACCCACAAAAGTGGCATTGTTGTGGGCATTCCAGCCCAATTGAGTGAAGAAAATTACTCGTTGGTAGTCTTTTATGTGTTAGAAGCAACAAGAAGTTCTTTATTTTGTTTGGGATGTGGAGCTTCCATAACCCTTTGAAGAGTTCCCCTCCATCAGTAGTGGTGCTTTGGTTTTGCCTGCTCAGAAGAGAGTAGGCAGAGGAAATTGAGAATTGGCCATTGGCAGTGAGATCCCAGATTAGATTGTCCTCCTTGGTGGACACACTAGGGATGAATACAGACCTCAGAAGGTCATGTATATGGGGTGGAAGAGAGAATGATAGGCTTGAGGTGTTCGAGGAGCCCATCTGGTGGACAGAATTAACCTTGATGTTAAGGTCATTTTGAGTTTGGGGGCCTTGAATTAGCTCTCTTAGAGCTGGCTGGTTGGGGATCCATTTATCGTTAAAGAAGTTTACCCTATTCCCTTTGTGCACTACCCATCTACTGCCTTTGGCAGAAGTTTCCCAGTCCTTCAGCAGTCCCTTCCAAATGGGTGATTTTTGAGTTCTAGGCTGTCTCTGACCCTGATTGGGTCTTGACATGTTGCAATGTTTGTGGATCAGAACTCTGGCCCAAAGGCAATTGGTATTTTTGTAGGCTCTCCATGCTAGGTTTGCTAAAGAAGCTTTGTTTTTTGACAGGCCTTCTGCAATCCTAATCCCCCTTCTTGCTTAGTTTGAGTAACTACCTCCCATTTAACCAAGTGCATTTTTCTTTTTCCCGGGGTGGTGCCCCAGATGAAGTTCCTTTGGAGTTTATCAATCTGTTTGGTTACTTTGGTGGGAAGGGAAATGTATTGCATGACATGGCTAGGGATACTGTTCAGTGTTGACTTAGCCAGGACTGTTCTCCCTGCCATGTTGAGGCATTTAGTCTTCCAGCCAGCAAGTTTAGAGTGCATGTTGTCAATTATGGACTGGAAGTCTGCTGATGTTTGCCTTGTGTGGAAGATGGGGAATCCAAGGTATTTCCCAAAGGATCTGGATTGTTTGATGGAGAGTATGGATGTAAGGAGCTGAGCTGAGTCCCGGGAAGTGTTAGAAGAGAACAGGACTCTTGATTTGGACAAATTTATTTTTTGCCCTGATTGGGTGTTGAAGCTCTCTAAAATTGACATTATAGTGTTACAGTTCCTGTTGTTGGCCTTAGCAAAGAGAGTAAGGTCATCTGCGAAGAATAAATGTGAAATCTTGGGGCCTGACCTACTTATGCTAATGGGATGCCACTTGTTCTGTTGGACTGCTTGGTCATTGGATCTAGAGAGCCTTTCCATACACAGTATGAAGACATAGGGTGACATAGGGTCTCCCTGTCTGATGCCTCTTGAAGGGTTGAAGGCTTCATTTTTTCCCCCATTGACAAGAATGGAGATGGAGGAGGTGCTAACACAAGGCATTATGAGATTGGATAGGTTTTTAGGGAAGTTGAAGGCATGGAGAGTGTCCCTTATGAAGGACCACTCCAGCCTGTCAAAGGCCTTTTCCGTGTCAATTTTTAGGATCATATTACCCTTCCTTCCTTTCATTTTCCTGAAGTGGTTTATGTATTCCTGAACAATGATAGCATTGTCACAGGCCCTTCTATTGCTTAAGAAGCTTGCTTGGCTTGGGCCTATGATGTGATTCATGTTGGGTTTGATTCTATTCACAATGATCTTGGTTACTGTTTTGTAAATAGTATTACAAAGACCAATGGGTCTGAAGCTTTTCAGCATTGAGGCTTGGGGAACTTTTGGGATTAGACAAACAAGAGTTTGGTTATTGAAGCATTTCATGCAGAATTGTGAGACAGACTCTCCTACTATGTCCCAGTATTTTTGGTAAAAGAAGGGGTGGAGACCATCTGGGCCAGGTGACTTAAATGGTTTATTGGAGAAGACAGCCTTTTTTATTTCAGCCATTTGTGGGGGTCTGTCCATGAATGTTTTGTGGCTTTGGAGCAGGGTGGGTTCCAAGGTGGAGTGATTGGTGACTTCCCAAGGTACATGAGTGAGAGATGTGGTGTAAAGCTTGGTAAAGAAATCTACAATGGTGGACTGGATTTCCTGGGGACCAGTGATCCAGTTTCCATTGTCTTCTTTTAGGGAGAGGATCCTATTTCTCCTTCTTCTATTCAGAGTAGAAGTGTAGAAAAATTTTGTGCTGGCATCTCCCTCATTGAGCCAGTTGATCCTGGATTTTATTTTCCAGAAGTCCTCCTCATTTTTGAGGATGAGGTTTAGCTCATCATTCAGCTCAGACTCAAGGTTTTGAAGAAATCTGCTGAATTGATAGCTATTAGACCTTTGGATGCCATTGATTCTGGCAAGGAGTCTGTTTTTTTGGTGGAAAATGTTGCCAAACACTTCCTTATTCCATTTGGTTGCTAGCTTTTGAAATTCATCTATGGAGTGGAGCAGACCTGGGTGGTCTTGGAAGGCTTGGCTTATGATGTTAGGGAAGGATGGGTGGCTAGCCCACATTGTTTCAAATCTGAAGGGTCTGGATGATTTATTATTTGGTGGCCCTTCCATTTGGATTTTTAAAGGGCAGTGATCAGAGTGGGTCCTAGGTATGTGAAGTACACTAGCCTCAGGGTGTTGCTTGATGCAGCCTTCATTCGCAAAACACCTATCAATCCTTTCCAGGATTAGGGTATTACAACTGGTGTATCTTTTATTAGTCCAAGTGTATTTACTACCTTTGTAACCCAAGTCAATAAGATTACACTTATTTATGCAGTTCCAGAATTGGTTGCTACGGTTTAAGTTTATAGGGTTTCCCCCAAACTTATCCCTAGCTTTCAAGACTTCATTGAAGTCTCCCCCAATGAACCAGTTATGACTGGTTGTTCTAGCTATAGTTGTTAGCTGCTCCCATAGGAACTTTCTTTCAGAGATGAGATTACTTGTGTAAATAGCAGAAAAAAACCACGGAGGATGGTCAGGTTTTACCTTCACCATAGCATGTATTCCTTGGGGTGTTGTGGCCACTTCCTCCACAACCACTAGCTCTTCTTTCCACATGAACACAATGCCCCCTGATAAGCCTACCGCTGGAGATTGGATGATCATCTCAAAATCCAGAGCTTGAGCCAACGCTTGATGGTTGGCCATCTTGGTTTCTAACAGCACCAGCATTGCCGGCTTATGCATCCTAACCATTTCAAGACAGTGTCTTTTAAACTCAGCGCCGTTGCCCCCCCTAACATTCCATATGATGTAATTCATTAATGGGGGGCTGTGGGCGATGGGGTAGATCCCTCCTGGGGACTTAGTGAGCTTGGCATGTTGGGCACTCGAGGGGGTGGTGATTTCCTTTTCAGGTTCAGGAAGGGGGTTGAATGTAACAGGGGTTTCAACTGACCTTGTGTGTGGGCTAGGACTAAGCTCATTCTACATTTGGACATCACCCTGGGACACAAGACCACCACTACTTCGCTCACTTGAGTACTGAACTCGATCGATCTCACTGAGTCTAGCAACATCGAGTCCGTTGTTGTTGGTAGGTAGCTTTGCTCCGGCTCCTTTGAAGCATCCTTCTCCTTGAGAATCTCCAGTGCTGTGGTGTTTTCTCGATGGATGTTCTGTAGTGGGGGTGAGGGTGGTGTTTTCTTCGCATGCGTTGTCTTGTGGATTGGTGGGATGGGGAGTTGAGTGAAAGAAGGCTCCGCCGCTGGATCCCCCTTCATCAAGTCCGGGAAGAAGGGAAGTGATTGAAAGATTTGAAGAATATTGCTGTTTAGGGTTTGTGGGTCTGTGATTGGGGCTGGGCTGTCGCTGTTGGCCATCGACTGCCATAGCATTGGTCCAAACTCCGTCAGGTCCTTGTTGAGGGCTTCCACTGTGACTCTCGCAAGGTGTGCCGGGTTCTGCACAATTAGGGTGACTTTCTTGCTGTCGATTGTGAATTCGTAAGAGAGTCCATGTCCCTGCAATGCCACCTCCAACCAGGAGGCCGGTTGGTGGTCCGATGGTAATGGGTGGGTGGTGATTGTGGCTGTGGTCGGATTTTTTGCCATTTTTGTGCTTTTTGGCTTTGCTAGTTTGGGAAAGGATTGAAGTGGGGAGAGACGACTGATTTCCCATCATAAAGCTCCCTAGTGTCATATCTTGGAAAGTGGACAGGCTTCCTTATTTTGGGATTAGGGTTTTTGGACGGTTATTAATTGTGGATGTAACGGAGGTGACCCTTGGGGTCTTTTCGATTGTTGAAGGGGGAAGTTGCAGACAGGGCACTCGATTGCCATATCTGTCGCTTGGGTTTTCTCCATTAGAGGTGTTCACAGTAGATGTGGTAGGGGAAGCATAGACTTTGGGGCCTAAGGTTTCCGGTTCATTTGATTGCATGCGGATGGCCCCATTGGGCACGCTACTTGAGGTAATAATTGGTGCCTCAGTAGTTGGACTGGATCCCACTGGTGGTTTGGGCTGGTGGGTGCTAATTGTGGGGTCTTCAGAATTGAGCCCCGCTTTCCTTTTAGAGCCCGTGTTGTGCAGCTCTGTTGTACTTGGGGTAGGCAAGCGCCTTGGCATTTTTGGGCCGCTGGTGGTTATTTTTGTTGGTCCTTGTTGCCTCTTTGGAAGTTTTTGGGTACTGTTTATCTGATTTTTAACGTTGTAATTAAAAGCTTTGGGTTGGGGGGGCTTACCTGAAAAGTCATTGGACTTATTTACCTGGCTTTCCTCTACCTGCATATTGTTGTGTTGTCTAATAGGATGATCTTCCGCATTTGGAGATGTTTTTAGCTGTCCCTGCTTCCGTCTTCTTGGGAATGTTATTGTCTTCCATTGGCTCTCCTTCGGTGGGGAGTCCGTTTGATGGTGTTGCTGAGAATCATTGGCTGCTACTGGTTGACGCTGGCTGTATGTACATCTTATGGATGTATGTCCTATCCTCCCACAACTTGTACATAGTGTTCCTTCTCCTTCATAAATCACTGATTGTTTATGGTCACCAATGATCACTGATGTTTTCACTCGCGATTCCAATGGCACTTGGATGCAAATGCGTGCATATCTCCCTCTTAACGTGGAGGAGGTACATTGATCAATTTTCAGGAGTTTCCCAAGTTTCCTCCCAACTTTCTCTAGAATGACTTTGTCGTAGAATTCAGTTGGGAGTTGAGGTAGTCTTATCCAGATGGCAGTAGAAGTAAGCGTGGCTTCATGTGGAACAAACTTTGGTTCCCATTTTCGGACAGAAAGAAAGTGGCCAGATATAAACCATGGTCCAAGATGCAGTGCCTTCACCATACTCTCATCTAAATTAAATTTCACTATGAAGAAGTCCCATCCTAGGTCAATCAAGATTAACTGTTCGGATGGCTTCCATAGTTCAATTAATTTAGGGCGTAGCATGTGATGAAGAATTTTTCTTTTGAAGACTTTGATAATTACTGAGAATTTCCATGGCTGGTATAATCTTTCTTTTTCTTCTGGTGATAGAGGAATTGAACCTTCTATATGTTTACCCTTGCACCCTTCTGGGGTGGACTGGTGTTCCATGTCGTAGTAATTTCCTTGGTTGCATGCCTGTTTGTCTAGGATTGTTTCGTTGTAGGATTGCTTTGGTGATTCTACTTCCATCTGAGTTAGTTTGTCCGGTGGATCCGGCGAGAGGTGGTCTGATTAGTGGTGGTTCCATGGGCCCACACAGTAACTATTGAATACTGAATGAAAACCAACAAAATATTGTTGACAGAATATATACAAACTACATAATGCTCAATGAGTGTCGGATCAATAAGGAAAATAATATGTTTGTATTATGGCCAAATACATATACAGACCATTAAACTTGGCCCAAATTTTCATTTTGGCACTTTAACTCAGCCTTGTTTCATTTTGGCCCTCCAACCCCATTTCTTTTGTTCCACTTTGACAAAAGTTTTTCTCCCAGGTAAAAATACAGCGCATGCAAATACCCAGCTGCTACCCCCACCCCCACCCCACTGCCCCCCATCCCCACCCCCCAACTAAAATTTCCTTTTACCTTTTTTTTTTGTAAATTTTCCAAACTTAATTACTTTTTTACGTTTTTTTCCAAGTCCACCATCGGGGGGAAACGATTTTTTTTATATATATTTTCAGTAATAACTACGGGTTCAACTGAACCCATAACTTTCGACGCGGAGTAAAAATTTGTATGTAAAAATTTATTAAAATTGTAAAAAATAGATATAAACCATAACATTTAAAAATATAATGGGTTCTTTTGTTCCACACTGACACAAAAACTTTTATCCCAGGTAAAAATGCACGTGCGGACAAGTAACCCAGCTGCTACCCACCCCCACCCACCCCCGCAATTTTTTTTTTGTAATTTCAAATTATTATTTTATTCGTTTTTTCTGCCCCCCTCCCGTGGAAAAAATATTTTTTATATATATTTTCAGTAATAACTACGGGTTCAACTGAACCCATAACTTTCGACGCAGAGTAAAAATTTGTATGTAAAAATTAATTAAAATTGTAAAAAAGAAATAGATATAAACCCATAACTTTAAAAATATAATGGGTTCAATGTTAAAAACATTAAAATTGAATCCATAGGATTTAAATTCTGGATCCGCCTCTACGTTGGGAGTATGAAATTTGGCTTAAAAAATGGCTCTCACGCGCCTACGAGGGTGAGGCAAATCACACATGGAATCTAGTCAGCTTTTGTGTCAAAGTGGAATAAAAGAAATGGGATTGGAGGGCCAAAATAGAACAAAGCTGAGTTAAAGCGCCAAAATAAAAAATTGGGCCAAGTTTAATGGGTTGTCTATGTATTTGGCTTGTATTATTTATGTGGTGAATAGTAATGCAAGTATTACTACAATATATGTGCCAAAGTTATGATGGTCCTCAAAACTTGTGGCCAAGTGCAAGCCGTCACGGATCGTTATCATGCTTGACACCAGAGGTGGATCTAGAATTTTTAGTACATAGTGCACCTCTAAAAAAGAGGAGGAAAAAACTCATTTTTATACTTGCTTTTTTCTTTTCCAATTATTTCTTCAGTTAACAAAATGAAAGAGAATAAATGAGATTCTCTTAGATCATTAGGAAGGATCTCATAATTTCATTATCCATGACGTTGCTTTTCAATCCAGCTACAGTACTGGCTTCGAAGCGCCTTGTTCCATCCGGCGCAAATCCCCTCCATAACTAGTATAGTGGAGGTTTTACTTTGTATTGCAATAATGAAAAAAATGACGAAAACAAAATAAATAATGAGCAGACCAGCCCACTTTGATAGGTCGGTTCCCTATTCCTCTTAGTAACTAATTCAACCTTCAACCAAGTGCATTATTCAGTCTTTTTGGAGCATGGGTGCCAATAGTTAATATTATACTAATTTTAAAAAATATATCCATAAAATATTTAATTTTGCGAAGAGACCATGAATTCACGTGCCCCATATTTATGCCTATAGATCCGCCTGTGGTTGCCACAAAGCAAGATTTGCTCCATCCTTCGTAACTTTGTAAGATCCGCCGGAACTTTGCGGCTAAATTCTAACCCGCAAATTATTTTTGGTAAAATTTGTTTAAATGGGATCATAACTTAGACAATAACACTAAAAAAATTCTACTTGTGCAAGTCACCGGCCCAGTCCGATCCAATCTTTATTTTCATTGTTAGGTTTGTGGACCCAATGAAGGAGACTCATAACATCACAAGCCTAACACTATTAATTAGGCACTTAAGTTTGACTTATTTAATTCAAAGAATATACAATATTAAATGTACATTCAATTTTAGTTTTATATAAGTTTCTCTCTCTTAACAGTTTCTCTCGGCGCACGTTAACGTGGCCCTGCTAACGTACGCAGTTCGAAGCCATAACAAGGAGAGGTCGATCTAAGAAGAACCTTATGAAGGTTCCGATCACTGACCAGAGATCAGCGGAGGCACGTAACACAGTATTGGAGTTGTTTGTCTCACCAAAAGGTGTGAGAACTGAAGAACCAGCTGAGACAGTCACTCCGAGGAACATGCAAGCGAGCAGAGCAAGATGGATTCAGATCCAACACTTAAAAATGCTAATATGAAAGAAGCGATGGCTACACCTGTAGCTGCTAGAGACACAGGAGGTGGATCTGGGAGCGGGAAAACTCAACCACAGCTGAAGACGCCAAACAACAATGGAATAGTGCCATGCAAAACTTGCACTATAGAAATTCCCAACGGTACTGAGCAAGTAGAGAAGGTAAACGGTAATCAATCATGGGCGAATGTGGTAGTAGGGAATAAATTGGCAATGAAAGGGATGAATTTACAATTCATTGCACCAGTGATTCAAAATGGGGAGAAAATTGTGAAACTAGATTGAGAGGATGTTGAACAGGAAAATTCTAAATGGAGCTCAGCAATTGTTCTGTATGTAATAGGAGATTCGCCTACTATAGGAGCAATGGAAAGATTCATAAGTTCAGTGAGTATATTCTCAACTAAACCTCATATCTATTATCATAATGATAATTATTTTGTGATTAGATTTGCTAATTTGGAAGAAAGGGACCAAGTGTTGTTTACTATGCCTCATACTGTTAATAATCGACCCATAGTAATGAAAGCATGGACATCAGACTTCAATCTCCATGATGAAGTATCGAGAACCATCTTTGTGGGTAAGGTTGCCTAATCTTTCACTCAATTGCTAGAGTATGAAGGCTCTAAGTAAGATAGGGAGTGCAGTGGGAAATCCTATGTATGCTGATGAATGTACAACTGGATCAGTTAGAATATCTTATGCAAGAATGTTAATTGAGATGGATATCACTAAACCTCTCCCTCGAAGTGTGAAGCTGCAAGATCCAATAGGCAGAACAGTTGAACAAGAGATTAGCTATGATTGGGAACCAGCGTATTGTAATAAATGTCTTAAGATAGAGCATAATTGCAATGAGAACAAAGTTTCACAACCTTAGAAGATGGTATACCAGGGGAGAATAAACAAAGGCAAACAAGTTTGGCTAAGGACAGACAGAGATGGCTCAAAGGACAATAAACAGGAGAAGGAACAAACAAAGAAGACTGAAACAATAAAACCACCAGAGAATGGGATAATGCAAGTTGATAGTGCTAAACAAACTGATGAAGCAGGGTGGACAACTATTACTAGTAAATCAGCAGCAAGATTAGCCAAAGCAAAGCAAGTTGAAGAGCAGAATCTAGCTGGAAATAATGGCTTCCAATCTTTAGTAAGTGAGCAAGCAATAAATGATCCAGGAACAAGCAGTATGCATATGAGGAGCTTTGGGGTGCTGGATCTGTATCAGGACAATCAATTCATACCAGTATGAGTGTGGTAACATGGAATGTTAGGGGGTAAAATAAAGCTCATAAGCAAAAGGAGATAAAGGATTTCATTAAGCAGAATAAATAGGCAGTGATTGCTTTAGTTGAGCACAAAATAAAAGAGCAGAAAGCCAGTAGCATAATGAAGAAAATTTCTCCTGGTTGGCAGCGGATATCAAACTTCATCAACAACAATAAGAGCAGAATTTGAGTAAAATGGGATCCAAGGATTTATGTGTTTGAGCCAATTGAGATAGATGAACAGATCATACATGGACAGATTAGAACACTCTCAATGCTACTAACATTTGGCTTTACAACAGTTTACGGTCTGCATACTATTAAAGACAGATTGAAAATGTGGAAGAAGTTCAGACAGATACATAGTCTGCAGCAAGGGCCTTGGATAGCAATGTGTGATTTCAAGCTGTCTTAAATAGCCAAGATAGGCAACATGGTACTATGATACAGGATATGAAAACAAAAGACTTTAGGGAATTTATAAATGACACAAGTATGAATGAACTCCATACTGTGGGAAAAGATTACACATGGACTAACAATCATACATACAGCAGAATAGACAGAGGACTGGTGAACTCTAGTTGGATGTTGACAATGGCTAGTTTGAAGATACAAGTACTAGAACCATCTGTGTCTGATCACTCTCTACTTAATTTCATGATTACACAAATGCAGATGAAGAAAACTAGGCCATTCAGATTCTTTAATTGTATTGCTGAACATCCTTATTTTATACAAGAAGTTGATCAAGCATGGAATACAACTGGAACAGATGGAAACATGCAGGGAGTTTGAAATAAGCTAAGAAGAGTTAAGGAATTAATCAAAAGGCTTAACACTTAACACTATAAAGCTGTTGATGACAAAACTAAAGAGACCAGAAGGGAGCTGCAGGAAGTTCAGGAGAAGATGAGATGCAGATTGCAGAATTCAGATTTAATTGAGGAAGAGAAGGAACTAAGAAGTAATCTAGAAAAATGGATACTGATTGAGGAAAGTATATACAGGCAAAGGTCAAGAGTCCAATGGTTAAAACTGGGTGACACCAACTCTGCATACTTCTTTGCTCAAATGAAGAATAGGAATAGTTTGAATGGCATTCATGCTCTCACAAATGATATGGGGGTGCAACTATATCTGGAAGAGGACATAGAGGTAGAAATAGTTGGCTATTATAAGCAACTGTTGGGGTCTAGAGCATCAGCAATTGCAGCCATCAATCCAAATGTAATGAAGATAGGGGCAGTGCTAAATAATGAACAGCAAGTTCACGTAATACAACCAGTGACCAGGCAAGAGATATGGCTAGCCTTGAAAGATATCAATGATTTGAAGTCTCTTGGGTATGATGGGCTCAATGCAGTATTTTTCAAAAAGTCATGGCAAGTCATAGGTGAGGAGGTAACACATGCTGTCTTGGATTTCTTTGATACATCCCAGATGTTTAAGCCTATCAACTGTACCTTAATCACCTTAATCCCTAAAGTTATAAATCCTACTAGCATTAAAGAATATAGGCCTATTTCATGCTGCACAACATTGTATAAAGTGATTTCTAAAGTACTGACTAAGAGGCTACAATAAGTTATGGATGCCTTAATTGATAAGACACAGTCTGCTTTTGTTCCTGGAAGAGTGATTGTTGATAACATCATTCTAAGTCATGAACTAGTCAAAGGATATGGAAGGAAAGGAGTGTCACCTAGTTGCATGATGAAACTGGATATGCAGAAGGCATATGACTCTATTGAATGGCCATTTCTAGAACAAATTCTGAATGCATTGGCTTTCCCTGAACAGTTTGTTAAATAGATCATGACATCTGTGTAGAATGTTACTTATACAATCATGGTGAATGGTTCAGCAACTCAGCCACTCGAAGCTAGGAAGGGGATTAGGCAAGGGGATCCATGATAACCAGGGATTCTAGCCTATTTTATGCTCCTTTTTCTTAGGTTTTGGATAAAAAATGTGCAAAAGTATTCCCGACAACTAACTTACTGTGCTTGTTTGCAGTGTTTGGTTAAAATGAAGCAAGAAAGTCATAACCAACTCATAAAGGAGTGAAACCTGCACAAGTTCAAAGCTAAGCTAAAAGCGCTGACATGGATGAAATAGTGCAGCCGCGGAAGTTGAACCGCTGAGGCGACCATAGTTACGCTCTCAGCGGATTGAGGTTCAGAGAATGCAATTTTGGGCTCAACAGACACCGCTACCAGCGGTGAAATTTTGCAGCAGCGGAATTACTTGACGCGGCCACGGTTCATATTCTGCCGAGGGCGAAAGTTAGAATCAGAGGACCGGAGATTTGGGCTCAAATGAAGAGTACGGTTCGCGAACATATTTCGGGCCGCGGTTGAAGACTACGCTAAGGCGGTTGATTTTCCGCTCCCAGCGGAATCAAGTCCAGACCAAGCTCAGAAGAGAAGAATCGCGGCCCGCGCTTGCTTTTGCACGGCCACGGATGTCCCAGCGCTGAGGCGCTCAATTTTACACTGTCAGCGAAATCTTCGTAGGGGCAATTTTGTTCGGAAATTTAGTTGTGTATGAAAAGTTCTTTTTCAGATTTTTAGGGTATGTGTTGTTGGGAGGAACACGTGACATCCGCTTTTTGCTTTTTAGAGTAATTTTAGAGCATTGTTAACTATTAATCTTATATTTTACTCTTGTAATTACTTCTTATGGCTTCTATTTCTTCTAAATCTTTGATTTCTTTCTTGATTATGAGTAGCTAAACCCATTAGCTAGGTGTGACCCAACCCTAGTGTGGGTATTTAATTTTAGGGCTTAATTGTTTATGGGTTAATGATATTTAGCTTGTTTTATGCTTTAATTGTTGAATTGGTGGTTGCAAACACTGATTTGTGCCTATTTGACTTAGACACTTCTTGAGAAAGAGAGACTAAGAAAATTCAGGCTAACAAGGGTTGAGGTGCATTCAAGAGATTGATAGCCCCAATTAAAGGGTTAAATCTAGAGATAGTAATACCCGACTTGAGCCAAGTTTGCTTGCATTAACACCCAATTGGGCTTGAGAAAACCAATTATGGCAAAGTCACTCAAACTACCGAGAGGTATAGAGTGAGTACTTATGTGTAATGGTTATATCATGATCCCAATTATAACAAGTTTGCCCTAAGGTTTAGACCCCGTTAGATACTCACCTAGGTGTAAGTCACTTCCCTAGTGCTTTTTACCCATTGAGAAAACCCTTACAAAAATATTGTACTTAGTTTATTTTCAGCAATCAATAGCTTTAAAAGTAGATTAGTAACAAAAACAAAGCATGGTTAGAAGTGCAATTAAGAACAACGCACATAGCTAGATTAGATAGAAACCCAATTCCAAACCAATATTAGCTCCCTGTGGAAATCGACACCGACCCCTCGGGTAAAAGCTGCATCGACCACTCCTCGCTATTAAATTGTGGTGTAGGGTTGGAGCCGATCACTTTTTGGCGCCGTTGCCGGGGGCTAAACGGTTTTGGCTATCTATCTGACTAGTTTTGTGTCTTGTTTTTCTTTCCTTCTATTTTACTAACTTGTGTGAGTTAATCGATTCAGGTACAACATGGCAAACAATGATCCTATTGGAAATGTTATTCCGGGGGAGGAGGTAGATAATAATGGTGAAGATGAGGTGCCTCTAGTACCTCAAGCTCAAAGAAGAGGCCACCAGGCCAATGACAATATTCCAGACCCTCCCCCAGTTCCTCCACGAGTTGCACCTCGGGTGCTTCCAAATGAAGGTTACGCGAGTGCAATTGTCCCACCCCGGATCCGGGCTGGCAATTTCCAAATTACAAATGTGATGTTGACTTTATTGGAGCAACGATGGTACTTCACAGGCGCTCCCCATCAAAATGCATATAAACATCTAAAGGGCTTTGTGGATACCTGTTGGGGAAGCAAACAGACAAATGTGTCGGGGGATGCATTGAGATTGCGATTGTTCCCTTTTTCACTTAGATGGAAAGCTTTGCACTGGCTCGAAAGGCTTCCCAACCATTCCATCACTACGTGGGATGAGTTGGCCGACAAGTTTATAGCTAAGTTTTTCTCGTCGGGGCATATGTCAACTTTGAGAGATGAGGTCCTGGCCTTCATACAGGAACCTAATGAACCACTACATGAGATCTGGGAGAGAGATTGGACAATGGTGAAAGAATGTCCGAACAATGACATGACCAAAGCAATGATCAACCAAACATTGTACCGTGGCATTAACAAGACCAATCAGTGTGTAGTGAACCAGCTAGCAGGGAGAAATTTTATGAACACACCTTATGCTGAGGCGTGTGAGATATTGGATGAGATGGCAGATACTTCCTCAGCTTGGCAAAGTCGAGCTAATGTGCCACAAGGTGATCCCACTGTCATTCACCTGCATAAAGAGCTCCACGACCATGGCCAAGCAATAGCAGAGTTAACTACAACAATGAACCATTTGGCAAAATCTCAATTGCAGCAAGTTCAAGCGCCAAGACAAGTAAATGCTATGGAAGGGGTAAACATGTTGGTCAACAAGAGGCGACAAAGAGGTCAACAAGGTCAAGGAAGTCCGGATCAATATGAGCAGGGTAGTAGTGGTTTCAACCAAGATGATGGGTATGATAAACAAAGTGAAGAAGTTCAGTATGTGAACAACTACCAAGGACAAAGGGGCAATGCTCCTAACTAACAACAACAGTGGAGATCAAAAGAAAATTGGGGGAATCAAAACCAATAAGGAAATAGCAACTGGGGGAACAACAATTAGAATTGGGGCAACCACAACAACCAGGGCAACTGGAGTGGCAACAATGGCAATTGGGGTGGAAACAACAACCAAGGGGGTTGGAATAATGGCAATCAAGGGAATCAGGGGCAAGGCTTTCAAAGGCCTCCGATGTATCAACAACCAAACAACCCGCCTCCATTTCTGTCCTAAGGTCCTAGCTCGTCGAACAATGAGATGGGAAGATCGAGATGATGTTTGAGCAAATGATGAAAAAGAATGCCGACTCTGATGCCCAATTGGCATCCCATAATACTTCTATCCGAAACTTGGAGGTTCAACTAGGCCAGATTTTGCAATCTTTGAATACTCGCCCTAAGGGGGCTCTACCTAGTGATACGGTAGTAAACCCGAAGGGTGGGAACAACACCGGCCATGCAATGGCGGTGACCACAAGGAGCGGTAAAGGTGGTGAAGCAAGTACCTCCAAGAAAAAGGAAGTTGTGAGTGATGAGGTTGAAGTGCAAGATGATGATGTTCCAATAGTTGATGAGAAAGTGATTAAAGAGAATTTGAATGCTGAGTAAAGAGAATTTGAATGCTGAAGTGAGAATTGATATTCATGAAATGAGGTGGAGACTCAAAATAATGTGAACCCGTCTAGGGAACACGTGATAGACATGCCGGAAACGGTAGTGCCCAAGGCTAAGGCTCCCTTGCCAAGGCCTCCTCCACCTTACCCTCAAAGACTGGAAAAGAAAAAGAATGAAAACCAATTCAAGAAGTTTAATGAGATAATGAAAAGCTTGTCAATCAATGTTCCTTTGGTGGAAGCTCTTGAGCAAATGCCGGGTTACGCCAAGTTTATGAAAGACTTGGTGACTAAGAAGAGATCTATGGATTGTGAGACCATCAAAATGACTTATTAAGTGAGTGCAATTGTGCACTCGATGGCTCCAAATCTTGAAGATCCTGGAGCATTTACCATTCCATGTACCATTGGGAGTGCGGATTTTGCAAAGGCATTGTGTGATTTGGGAGCAAGTATAAATTGATGCCTTACTCTGTGTTCAAAACTTTGGGTATTGGTCAACCGAGAGCTACTTCAATGAGATTGCAAATGGCGGATAGAACAATGAAGAGGTCGCTTGGTATTATTGATGATGTTCTTGTCCGTGTTGACAAGTGTATTTTGCCTGCGGATTTTGTGATTCTCGACTGCGAAGTTGACTATGAGGTGCCTATAATATTGGGAAGGCCTTTCTTAGAAACCGGGAAGGCATTGGTTGATGTGGAAGCAGGGGAGCTCACCTTCCGGGTGGGTGACAAAAAAGTTGTCTTCCATGTGTGCAAATCAATGAGGCAGCCGAATAGTACTGAAGTTTGCTCTTTTGTGGATCTTGTAACGGAGGTGATAGTTGATGACACTAGTGCCATGATCAATATGGAGGATCATTTGGAAGCGGTATAGTTGAACCATGATGCAACTGAGGATGAAGGTTTGGTAGAGTATGTCAATGCTCTGCACGACATGGATTCTTATTCTTATGAGCCTCGTAAACTCTCCTTGGATCTAGAGAACAGAAGGACTCCGCCAACAAAGCCCTCAATTGAGGAACCTCCCGTATTGGAATTGAAGCCTTTGCCTTCACACCTAAGGTATGAATTCTTGGGCCGTAGTTCAACTTTACCTATTATTCTTTCTTCGTGTCTTACTAACGTGCAGGTAGATGCCACATTGGAGGTGCTCCAAAGAAGGAAAAAGGCAATTGGATGGACTCTAGCTGATATTCGGGGAATAAGCCCCGCTTTTTGCATGCACAAGATTATTCTTGAAGATGATGCCAAGCCCTCCATGGAACATCAAAGGAGTTTGAATGAGGCTATGCAAGAGGTTGTCAAAAAGGAGCTGATCAAGTGTCTAGATGCATGGGTTGTGTACCCCATCTCAGATAGTTCTTGGACTTCACCGGTACAGTGTGTGCCGAAAAAGGGTGGTATGACTGTGGTCACCAATGAGCAAAATAAGTTGATTCCCACCAGGACTGTCACTGGATGGAGGGTGTGCATGGACTACCGAAAGCTAAATAAAGTGACCCACAAAGATCATTTTCCATTACCCTTTCTGGAGCAAATATTGGATAGACTTGCCGGGCATGCCTACTACTGCTTTTTGGATAGGTACTCAGGTTACAACTAGATTTTGATTGCACAGGAGGATCAAGAGAAAACCACCTTCACATGCCCATACGGTACCTTTGCATTTTCACGGATGCCATTCGGTTTGTGTAATGCACCGGCTACCTTCCAGCGGTGTATGGTGGCTATCTTTACGTACATGGTGGAGGATTTCTTGGAAGTATTCATGGATGATTTTAGTGTTATGGGTGACTCCTTTGTGCAAATTATTGGAAAATGATGCAAAGTTCGTGTTTAATGATGAATACATGAAAGCTTTTGAACTTCTCAAGTACAAACTGACAACCACTCCCATTATTACCGTACCCAATCGGAGCTTATCTTTTGAGCTCATGTGCGACGCAAGTGATGTTGCAGTAGGAGCGGTCTTGGGTCAAAGAGTGAACAAGATGTTTCACTCGGTATATTATGCAAGCAAAACAATGAATGATGCTCAGGTAAATTACACGGTGATGGAAAAAGAGTTGCTAGCAATTGTGTTTGCAATAGAGAAGTTTAGGCCTTATCTCATGGGTGCCAAGGTGATAGTTCATACTGACCATGCGGCATTCCGCTACTTGATGACAAAGAAGGATTCTAAGGCTCGGTTGATGAGATGGGTTCTATTGCTAGAGTTTGACCTTGAAATTGTTGACCAAAAAGGGTGTGAAAACCAAGTGGCGGACCACTTGTCCCACTTGGAGGAGGAGGGGAGGCCCCGTGATGGCCTCGAAATTAATGATTCATTCCCTGATGAGCAACTCCTCTCCGTGTCTGTGAATAGAATGCCTTGGTTTGGTGATGTTGCCAACTTTCTTGTGACCGCCATTGTTCCGTATGAGCTCTCTTCTAACCAAAGGAAGAAGCTTAAACAGGATAGCTTGGACTACTCCTGGGATGAGCCTTATTTGTTCAAAATTTATAATTGTGGTGTGATCCGGAGATGTGTTCCGAAGAGGAGCAAATGAGTATTCTTGATGCTTGTAATTCCTCTCCCTACAGTGGTCATCATTGTGGGGCGAGGACGGCTTCAAAGGTGCTTAGTTGTGGTTTTTATTGGCCTGCATTGTACAAGGATGCGGGTGAGCTTGTGAAGAGATGTGATGAGTGTCAGAGAGCTGGTGGAATTTCAAAGAAGGATGAAATGCCTCTCACCACTATTCTTGAGGTTGACATATTTGACGTGTGGGGCATTGACTTCATGGAGCCTTTTGTGAGTTCATGTGGTAACACGTGCATTCTGGTTGCTTTTGATTATGTTTCCAAGTGGGTTGAAGTCATGGCTTTGCCTAACAATGAGGTAAGGAGTGTAGTGGTGTTCTTGAAGAAAAATATTTTTACAAGGTTTGGCACTCCTAGGGCAATCATCAGTGATGGGGGTTCTCATTTCTGCAATAAGGCATTTGACACTTTGCTTGCAAAGTATGGAGTCAATCATAAGGTATCAACCCCTTACCATCCTCAGGCTAGTGGGCAAGTTGAGGTCTCTAACAGGGAGATAAAGAGCATATTGTCAAAAACTGTAAATGCAAATAGGACTGACTGGTCAAACAAACTGGATGATGCTTTGTGGGCTTATAGGACTGCTTACAACACTCCAATTGGTATGTCTCCGTACCGGTTGGTATTTGGGAAAGCATGCCATCTTCCGGTTGAGTTAGAGCACACGGCCATGTGGGCTTTGAAGAAGTTAAATCTTGAGTGGGATGTTGCAGCAAATCTTCGGGTAGAACAACTCAATGAACTTGATGAGTTTAGGTTCCATGCCTATTCTAGCTCGTCCTTGTATAAGGACAAGATGAAGTACTGATATGACAAGTATTCCCATAGCAAAGAATTCAAGGAATGTGATTTGATTCTTTTATTCAATTCTCGGTTACGACTGTTTTCGGGAAAGCTCAAGTCAAAATGGAGTGGTCCTTTTGAGGTGGTGCATGTAACTACGTTTGGTGCTCTTGATTTGAAAAACAAAAATGGTAAAATCTTCAGAGTTAATGGGCACAGAGTAAAGTACTACCTTGGCAAGTTTGATGACAGCCACGTGGTGGCAATGATCCATCGCAAATGATTGATGGTAACCTGCATCGTGCCGCGATGTTAAATCTGGCGCTTCTTGGGAGGCAAACCATGTGTTTTTCTTCTTTTTGATTTTCTTCTTAGTGTAGGATTTATTCTGGACTAACTGATTGTGAGATATGTGTAGGAAATTTTAATGCAGTGTAGGACAATACTGGAAAAATTTGGCTAAGTTTGTAACTGGACCGCTGACCGCGCTCAAAATTCCGTGATCAGCGGAAGCATTTCGCAGAGGCGTAATTTGGTAGCGTACGCAGACTTGAAAAGTCTAAAATGAGACTTCTCTAAAGTTTCATCCGCATTTGCGGAGGTTTTTCTGCGGTGAGCGGAGCGGTTCAGCGGCCGCGCTCATTTTTTCGCTCCCAGCGGAAATGTTGATCAAGCAGCCCTTCTGAAAGGTAAAAGCGCGGACCGCGGTGGAATTTCGCGGCTGCGCCAGGTAAGCTTTGTGGGTCCCGGGCTTTTTAGTATAAATAGAAGGTCATCAGACCTTACCCTTTTCGCCATTTTCATTCTCAAAAAGAAAAACTAGTGTTCATCTCCGCTCCTCTGAGCCCTAAACTGCATAATGCCAATTAGAAGTTAAATTCCAACACCAATTCAAACTACTAGTATGTCAAAGCATAGCAATTCTTCTATAATTTTATTTTCCTTTTCTTTTAGCTTAACGTTTTCTTCTTTCCTTTTAGTTCCAATTAGGGTTATGTAGTTTATAATTATTTGTTCCTAAAATCCATGAAACTACTTGTTGTGCATACCTAAGAGGGGTGAGTGGCATTTCTGATACCCATTAATGACTAGAAAAAGAGACACCCTAGGTTGCCCAGCTATTTTATGAATTTCGCGACCGCGGATGTAATTCCGCGGTCAGCGTTCTTGTGAAAGTGATTGCTAAAAATGGTTTGAATTCCGTAGTCAGCGATGGAAATTTTGCCGACAGCGGCTGGCTTTATGCGGCCGCGCTTCATTTTTCGCGGACAGCGGAACTTAAGTTCAGAAAAGTACAGAAATGGATCCGCGGCCGCGGTTGTTTTTCCGCGGCCGCACCCAAAATTCCGCGCTCAACAATTTTTTAGATTCAGAGGATGGGTAGTCTGATCCCCATTCCTCCCTGGCTGCGGCCCTTTTTCCGCTCTCAGCGGTAACCATTTCCCGATCGCCCTCCTTTATCCGCTGTCAGCGGATCTCTGTTTGTGAAACACTGCCAACATTACATCTGTTTTTCTTTACTGATTCTTTTAGCACCAATACTAATGATCTTTCACTGATTGTTTATGCAGACGATGGTAAAATCTAGACGTGGAAGCGAGAAACAAAAAGAGAAAGCAGAGTCCTCCCGATGTAGGGGATGGGGGAAAATCAAGTTACCCCTAGCATTGGGAAAATGCGAAAGACCATTAGAGCTGTGGACAGAGCCACATCTCATTCTAAGGGTAGTGATTATGTCCCTTCCCGGGAAGCCTCAGAGGGTGATTCTGTAACTACTTATGTACCAAACTTCTCAGGGAGTTCCAGTTGAGAGATGAGCCTACACCCCCTGCTTCCTCTACTTCTCCTGCTTCTTCTGAGTCGTCTGATGGCTCAGAAGAGAGTAGTGAGTCTTCAGCATCAGCCTCTCCTACAACTTTTCCACCTAGACAGGAACCAATTGATGTAGATGCTGAGATACCTAACGACGGGAGGGGTGGTGACACCCGGATAGGAGGGTTAGAGAGAACAAGGAACTCGGAGGTATGGCAACAAAGATTTGTAAGTGAGAAATACTACCACAAATTTTGGGCGTGGTGGCCTCAGAGGTCACTCACACTTGAGCGTCAATTTATAGAAAGGGATCTTCTGCCCCCACAACCCCAATGTGAAGCGGCAATTTGATAAAAGAGTGGGGTGGAAACACTTCACAAGCAAGCTGCCAGATGCCAATGAGCACTTGGTCAAAGAGTTCTATGCCAACGTAGCCCACATTAAGAAGGGTACCTATGTGACCAAGGTGCGGAACCTGAAGACTAGATTTGATGGCAAGACCTTGTGTCACCTCCTTTTTCACACCCCCGAAAGGGAGTATAAGGGAGTTTTTTCCAATTAAAGTGACATTCGAAACAGGATTATTTATTAGAATCAGAGTCGCCACTTAGGATAATTTATGGTGTCCCAAGTCACCGGTTTAAATTCCCGAATCGAGGAAATTTGACTCTATTTACGGTCTGCGAATACAGAAATCCGGGTAAGGAATTCTGTTAACCCGGGAGAAGGTGTTAGGAACTCCCGAGTTCCGTGGTTCTAGCACGGTCTCTTTGATCATACCCGGCTTAAAAAAATTGTTTAATTACTGATTTTAGAACCTATGTGCATTTGCCTTCTTTTATTAAAAAATATTATCTTGAAACAGGTCACGCGTACGTGTACCCGTTTGTTTGGCGCGTCAAAATTATGTCACGCGAACGTGTCCACAATTAATAGCGCTTTATTATTGTTAAGTGAGTTTGGCCAAAGTTGCACGAATGCATACTCCGATTTTGTTTTCAGAAATCGCAATCATGTCACGCGAACGTGTCCACAATCGCGATAGTATATTAAACGTGCCTAAAGCAAACTACGAACATATGTCATTTGTTATATCTAAATTATGAAATTAATACGAGGGCCATGTATGATTAAATGGTGGATGACACACCTCGGACTATATGAACTCAATTAATTAGTAGCTCATGAAAACCCATTTTATTATTAAGAATATTTGTTCAAGGTTGCGCGAACGCATACCCCGAATTGGTTTTTAGAATCGTTATTATGTTACCCGAACGTATACACAATCACAATTGTATTTTAAACGTGCCTAGCGGCTTTCCTACGGATATTTATTCTAATATCTAATCGTATCATGTGAGGGTCATAGATTAATTTGATGGCACACCTCAATATAATTACAAGAATTACTTTAACCAATGTGATTTAAGGCCATATTTAAATAACTACTAAAGAAAGGGTGCTCTGGGCTTTCAGGTGTTTGGGCCACACCTGTTAGACAAAATCAGCAGCAGCAATTAAATGAGAATTTGGGCTCAAAAGCAGGCCCAAAGAACGATAAGGCGAACGATTCCTCATTTCCAGATGGCTTCAAAGACCAAGCCCAAAGTAAGCTAGATCTGGTAAAAAAAATAAATGCAAAAAAAAACATGGGACTCAAGATCGAGTCCCCACAGAAGGAGGACACCTCCGAAGCCCAAGGAGCTGGCTAAGCCCATTGGCTTGATCAGCCTGTAGCAAATTAGTATACCAAACCCAAAATGCTACAACAACCAAATAATCATATTACCTATCTAAAAGGAAAACTGCTGGAATTTAATTGAATAAAATATAAGAATCAGTGTTCCCATCTGAAATTGGCTCGAGCTAAATTATAAACACATTGGGTGAGATTCAGACCTCAATTCTGACCTTTACAAGCAGTAGTGGAAATTCTCACAGTTTGAAATAGTTTACATTTATCAATATAACAACTTATTGTTCAACTGTAGCTCTTTAAAAAAACAAAATTCTTGAACCAAACTCTAAAAGAAAATAAGCCAACGAAATTGTCCTATGACTAACCCCTGAATCTGAAAGTTAACGCCAATTTTGAATAGATCTAAATAGAATCACAAGAAATTCCTCATATGACCTAGACTCTTAACTGCAAAAGCCTTGAGCCTTTCTCTATACCCATGACAAGTTTTAACCAACTCAGAACCTAACAAGAGACACTGAAATATTCACCACCAAACTTAATGGCGTAATACAACATCAATAATCATGAAAAGGAAGTAGAATGCATATAATATAGCTATACTATTACATAACATAAATGAAATTGAAGAACAGGGGAATAAGATCTAGTAAATGACTCATATTCATCATATTTTCCACATCGGATTGCATATTTACACATCACATGCTATTCACAGTCCAAGGAATAGCTGAAGGTCAAAATAAAACAATGAGAGTGAGGAGTTCAGCAACAGCAGTAGACTAGTGTCATCAACACAACAACATTCAGCTTTTAAATCATTTTAAAAACCAAATAAACTAGAAATACTTTGAAAGTCTTAAGCTATTACTAACAATGAACTCAAAGAGATAATTCCCAGCAGTTTATGACCCAAAATGATGCAGGAAATTTTTAGTATTTTCAGAGTATCCCCCGGCCCCTCAAAAGTGAGAGGGGAGGGCCTTATTTATACAACAGAAATTTGTTGTGTGCCCTCCAAGGCAAGGCAATGGGATTTCCCCAAAATACCCCTCACAGGGCATCTTTTCTTAACAGAAAATGGACAGCTGTCCCTTTCTCATTGGTTTCAGCACTTCAGCTAACCAAATGAGGCCAGCTGCCCTTGCTCTAGAATAATCTGATATTCCCCTAAATAGATAAACCCTAAATTACCCTTATACAACCTGCTTATTACAGTCTCTGCCTAAATCCTTTATGACCCCCCTTAAGTTTCCTTACTTACAATTAGACCCCTAAGATCCTTAAGAATTGACAAATATGGCAAATTGGACCAATCAAAACAAATAATCACCAACGGATCAAAAACAAAACCACAGAGCCCAAAACTTTGAACATCTTAAAGCTTGGAAACAAACTTAAAATGAACCAAGTTCATAATGAAACCCAGATGAACATGAACTTTAGAGCAAAAATATTTAAGCTAATTAAACGATGCAAGCATACTAAACTATGATTCAAAACAGCAAAACGATAATTGAAACTTGCAGTAATCAACTAATCTTTTACGAACTAACCTAATTAAACACGAACCAAACCAAATTAATAAATCTAAATGAGACCTAAAACACTACCGATTAAGCAATAAGAGATCCTATTAATCCATAGATTATAATTATCTAAATTTCTTTATTTTTGGTCAAGAGAAAAAAAAACTAAAAGAAAACAGATTAAGGAAAATTGGAGGAAAAGAAAGGAAAATGGGAAGAGAAATCAAAGAAAAAGATGAAGAAAACAAACGAGATACCTAGGCTAGGCGAACGACGGTTGGCTCAGACGAACGTCCGGGCTGCTCAGATTTAAGCCAAAACTGATGTTAATCGAATGTTCTTGTTGAGAACAAACGATCAACATCAGTTTCAAACTAAATCATCCTTGGAAACTTAAAGGCTTGGGGCTTGAACCTTTGCATGTCACAGATCTGGAATTGGGCGAATTTGGTCGGGTTTTTGGGGAAACTACTGAGGGGTTTGGGTTCATGAACGTGTGAGGATTATAGAGTGCGATTTTGGGTGGATTTGGATACTTAGGGTTTTTAGGTCTTGGATTCAGATCCGAAATTAGAGTGATTTAAATGGGATTCGAGGGAAATGGAGTGGAGATTTGGAACGGGGAGGTGAAGGGGAGTTCATGGTGTTAATTTGGAAACGATTGGACCACCGGAATCGCCGTGAGGCGATTTCCGGTGGGTGGAGTAAGGCGGAGGCAGTGGGGTTTTAGGGCGGCGATCTCTAGGGTTTGAGAGGGGGCGGAATGAGGGGGAAGTGGAATTGGGGGAGGGGGGGTAGGGGTCGTTCAGACACTAATATACCTAGGGGACCTTAGTTTTGATCCGTTGGATCAATGAGATCCAACGATTGAGATGAGATAGGGTGAACGTGGTCGTTTGGCTTTAGGCATGGCTGGACCGAGTATGGGGTGGAGTTTGGGCCGGATCCGAAACGGGTTTGGAAGGGGAAATTATTTGGGCTGCGATAATAGTGGCCCAAAATCAACAGCCCTTTTATTTTCTTTTCTTTTTCTTTTCAATTTTCAATTTTTTTCTTTAATTTATTTAAATCCTAAATTAACTCTTGAACTAAATTAAATTACCAAATTAAGCTAATTACTTGTCATAGTATTTATAAAAATTAATTAACTCCTAAATTAAAAGAAAAACTACAAAAATTTAAAATTAAAAAGGTTAAAAATGCAAAGTGAGTCATTTTTTGATTTTCTTTTTTCATTTTTTTCTAAAACAAATAATTTACTAATTATCCTAAAAATGTAAAAATAGATCCTAAATGCAATGCATGGTATGTTTGGTATTTTTCACGATTTAAATAAAATAAGCATGCACAGATAGACGCAAACAATTAACAAAAGTCCTATGAAAAATCTACCAAATTACAAATAATGGGAAAAATTTATTTTCTTGAACTTATGGGAGTAATTCATATAGGGCAAAAATCACTTGCTCACAGCTGCCCCTCTTTGCTCGGAAACATGAAGAGTTTTCGTGCAAAGATAAAGTGAGCGGATACGAGCGATTTTCGTCCGTTTGAATACTCCGTGGGAAGCATTTTTGAAAGATTTGACTGCACCCTGCTTCCAAGGTTGCCTACATATCCTTGGCTATAAAGGAATCAGGTCAGTGTAGTTCGGGGAGTTTTGGTAGCTGGGACTACCAGGAAGCTGTGATTTCACTGTTGCTGCTGCTTCTACTGCTTGCTGAACTCCTTATTACACCAAGACACAATAAAAGAAGCTAGACTAAACTACGATCTATGAACTACAATAATCCTATCTATACATCCTCAAACTTGATCTTGCAGTTTTTGCGGCTCTGTTGACTTGTATTCTCTAGGTGAGCTTCCTTTGTTGCTGACTTGAATTGTATTCTGAGGTGCTTTTCCCTTTGTTCTTCAGGCGGGCACCTGACTGCTGAACGTGAATTGTCTTCCTTTGAACATTGCTGCTTTCCCTTTGTTTTCCAGGTGGTCGCCTGACTTCCAACACTTGCACTGCCTTTCTCGAAACCTGAACTATTTCCCTTTATTCTCCAGGTGGGCGCCTGATTTCCAACACTTGCACTGCTTTTCCTTGAAACTTGAACTGCTTCCCTTTGTTCTCCAGATGGGCTCCTGATTTCCAACACTTGAACTGTTCTCCCTTTGTTCTCCAGGTGGGCGCCTGATTTCCAAAACTTGAACTGCTCTCCCTTTGTTCTCCAGGTGGGCGCCTGATTTCCAAAACTTGAACTGCTCTCCCTTTGTTCTCCAGGTGGGCGCCTGATTTCCAAAACTTAAACTGCTCTCTCTTTGTTCTCTAGGTGGGCGCCTGATTTCCAAAACTTGAACTGCTCTCCCTTTGTTCTCTAGGTGGGCGCCTGATTTCCAAAACTTGAACTGCTCTCCCTTTGTTCTCCAGGTGGGCGCCCGATTTCCGAAACTTGAACTGCTCTCCCTTTGTTCTCCAGGTGGGCGCCCGATTTCCAAAATTTGAACTGCTCTCCCTTTGTTCTCCAGGTGGGCGCCTGATTTCCAAAACTTGAACTGCTCTCCCTTTGTTCTCCAGGTGGGCGCCTGATTTCCAAAACGTGAACTGCCTCCTCTGAAACTGCTTTTCTTTGCACTGTCTCCCTTTGTTCTTCAGGTGGGGTCCTGATTTCGAAAACTTGAACTGCCTCCTCTGAAACTGCTTTTCTTTGCACTGTGTCCCTTTGTTCTTCAGGCGGGTGCCTAATTTCATCAAAACAGACAAAGCAAAAGAAATTTTCTGCCCTAGTGTGATATTGGGAACATTTGTGAATGTTAATCAATTCTTGTTACCAAAATAAATTCTAAATTAAATTCCTTTATCCTAAAAATTTCAAACCAAACCCTATTTCGAAAGTGACAACTTAAATGCAAAATTACGTTTCCCAAAAGTAGACCTCTCGTCAGATTTTGTCATTTGCGAGGGCCTCAAAACTTACTAAATCCTGTTATCCAAGGGGGTATTGGAGCTTTCTGTCGAGTCTGTCTGGCACTTGCTTTCCTTACGGAGGGTTTCTTCGAAACAAACGAGATTTTCTGCCCCTGTTCCAGTCAAAGAAAAATCTTGTCAGTTAATGTGGTGGTTAGCTTGCGGCATTGTTGCTGGGGGTGGCCCTTCCGCTACTGCGCTTTGCTTTGACTGGCTGCCTTGAACTGGCCAAGAATTGTTTGACTTTCTAACCGACTCTCAAACGCAGGACCCTGAATGACCAAGTGTTCTGCACCCAAATTGTTGTTTTCACATTCCTGACCCTTTTATCTGAACCAAACCACTAAACCAATGGAACTTTCACTGGCACCTTATTCCCCGCTTTAGATCATGCTATCTCTGGTACATTCTGGCCGCACTTTTCTTCGTGCAATTGGAAAGTTGGTAGTAAGCTTTGAAGTCCCTTCTTACTTGCTTAGACAAGGCTGACATTGGACAAACCTTAGAGAAATAAACAAAAAAGAAATGAAATGCAATGACTTTGAGAGTTAGGAATAAAGAAGAAAATCCGAAACTGGATGACTGTTTGAGGGAAAAGAAAAAAAAAGACTTATCCGAGGGGGATCAGCTGGTACCAATGATCATGACATGCATTTCGGATTAATTGGCCCAATCTACTCAACCAATCACCTTTCGGTTGTCATACTTTGTGCCCCAAGATCTTCATAACCCGATTTCTTTGCCCAATCACTGACCTTGTTTGGCCTGTGGTGCCCTGAAGGGTTTTCACCAACAAACCTCTCTCATTTGCTCATCTCTCAACTCACCGTCGCCTTACGGTACCCGTGAGGGTTTTCGCCAATAAGACTCTCTCGTTTTTTGATTTCCCTCAGCTTTCCGTCGCCTTACGGTGCCCGTGAGGGTTTTCACCAATAAGACTCTCTCATTTTCATTTTTCCTGCTTAAACAGGAGTGCTGCCCCTGATATGAATCACCTCTACTTGCTTGACTTGGCATCTCTCGAAGACTGATCGGAAGGTCTTTCTTTGGACCGTAATGTGGGTTTTTGGATAAGGTTAGAAAGAAAGGATATCAAAAGGCTCAAAACAACTCAAATGGGTTCAAAATTACAACTCTTGGAATCAGATTTCTTACAACAACCACAACTTATGCCCCAGTTTGTTTGCTTGGGGACTTTTGAGATTTTTATTTTGATGGGACCGAACCGTGAGGCTGCCTACGTATCCTTAAAAGGAATCAGGTCAAACGTAGTTCATGACATAAGAATTGCTTTGTTTTTTGTACTTTTTTTTTCTTCTTTTCTCTCTCTTTTTCTCTTTTTTGTTTTTCTTCTTTTTTTTCTTTTTTTTTCTTTTCTTTCTTTTGCTTTACTTACTTTTTTTTTCAATCCCTTTTCTCTTTTCCTCTTCTCTTTTTTCTCTTTTCTCTTCTTTATTTATCTTCTTTACTTCTTTACTGAACTTCGCTTCTGATTCCAAAAGAGGGGTATGAAAGGAAATAAATAAGGCTGAAAGGGGTAACAAAGGATAAAGTGTTTAGATAGCAGAACAAAATGCCTTCATCATTCCAATCATCAAAACATGCCAAGTACAAACAAACACAATTTAAACCAAAGAAATCATACATAATATCTATTGACTGCATCGGAATTGATAGCTATGTCTACACATTTGCCTTCTATGTACGTTAAATACAATGCACCATTGGACAACACTCTTGTCTTGCCTTTTTCTTCAGCCTGATGTGGAAGGATGCGTTTCAATACTTGCTGAACCACTTCAAATTTTCGGGGACGCACCTTCTTGTTGTATGCTCTTGCCATTCTCTTTTGATACAATTGGCCATGACACACTGCTGCCAATCTCTTTTCATCAATCAAACTAATTGCTCCATATGAGTTTTGACCCACTCATCATAATCAATTTCGGCTTCAGCAACAATCCAAAGGGACGGGATTTCAATTTCCGCGGGTATCGCCGCTTCTGTGCCATATACCAACAAATAAGGAGTCGCACCTACTGAAGTGCGAACAATAGTGCGATAACCCAACAACGCAAAGGGCAACTTTTCATGCCATTGCCTGGAGCCTTGCACCATTTTCCGAAGTATCTTCTTTATGTTCTTGTTGGCTTCCTCGACTGCTCCATTCGGCTTGGGGCGGTATGGGGTGGAATTGCAATGCGTAATCTTAAACTGCTGACATACCTTTTTCATCATGTGACTGTTGATATTAGCACCATTATATGTGATGATCACCTTTGGGATCCCGAACCGACAAACGATATTTGAATGGACAAAATCCACCACTGCTTTCTTGGTCACAGACTTGAAAGTTTTAGCTTCAACCCACTTAGTGAAATAAACAATGGCCACCAGAATGAACCTGTGCCCATTGGATACTGCTGGCTCAATTGGTCCGATGACATCCACACCCCAACTAACAAAGGGCCATGGTGCGGACATTGTGTTCAATTCAGATGGCGGAGAGTGAATCAAATCTCCGTGTACTTGGCATTAATGGCACTTGCGCACAAAACTGATACAATCTCGCTCTATGGTGAGCCAATAACAACGTGCTCAAAGAATTTTCTTTGCCAGAACATACCCACTCATATGAGGCCCGCAAACTCCGGAATGTACTTTGGTCATGATAGTCGTGGCTTTCTTTGCGTTGATACATCTCAACAACCCAAGATCTGGGGCTCTTTTGTACAAGATCCCCCACTCAAGAAAAATCCACTAGCTAAACGTCGAATTGTCCTCTTTTGATCGCATGTGGCTTGTATCGGATATACCTCCATTCTGATGTACTCCCTGATGTCATGGAACCATGGTTCACTGTTTAGTTCTTCCTCAACCATATTACAATAGGCATGCTGATCACGAACTTGAATATGCAGAGGGTCGACATAGGTTTTGTCCGGATGGTGCAACTTTGACGCTAAGGTAGCCAAAGCATCGACAACCTCATTATGGATTCTCGGAATATGCCTGAACTCTACTGATCGAAACCGTTGACAAAGATCGTGCAAACATTGCCGGTACGGTATGAGCTTTAAATCCCGTGTTTCCCATTCTCCTTGAATCTGGTGCACCAGAAGGTCTGAGTCTCCCAAGACCAAGACGTCCTGGAGACCCATGTCTACAGCTAATCTGAAACTCAAAATGCATACCTCATACTCAACCATGTTGTTGGTGCAATAGAAACGAAGCTGGGCCGTAACAAGATAGTGATGCCCTATTTCAGAAATGAGCACGACCCCTATTCCGACACCTTTTATGTTAGCAGCTCCATCAAAGAAAAGTTTCCAACCTGGTTCTTCGACCTGCTCCAGTTCGTCAATATGCATCACCTCTTCATCGGGGAAATAAGTCCTCAATGGTTCATACTCCTCGTCGACCGGGTTTTCGGCCAAATGATCAGCCAATGCTTGGGCTTTCATCGCGGTCCGAGTCACATAGATAATGTCGAACTATGTGAGCAAGATTTGCCATTTTGCGAGCCTTCCTGTGGACATGGGCTTCTGAAAGATGTACTTTAAAGGATCCAGGAGAGAGATGAGGTAAGTAGTGTAGGATGATAAATAATGCTTCAACTTCTGTGCTACCCAATTTAGGGCGCAACATGTCATTTCAAGGTGAGTGTACTTGACCTCATAAGATGTGAAATTCTTGCTGAGGTAATAGATGGCTTGCTCCATCCTGCCAGTGATGTCATGTTGGCCCAATACACAGCCAAACGAATTGTCCAAGACTGTCAAATAAAGAATTAAAGGCATCCCGGGTTCCGGCAGGACCAACACATTTGGGTTTGACAAATAATCTTTGATCTTATCAAATGCTTCCTGGGATTCGTCAGTCCATTTGACCGCAACATCCTTCTTTAACAACTTAAAGATGGACTCACAAGTTGTTGTGAGTTGAGAAATAAACCTGCTGATGTAATTTAATCGCCCGAGCAAACTCATCACCTCAGTCTTGTTCCTTGGAGGTGGCAATTCTTGAATAGCTTTGATCTTTGATGGGTCCAGCTCAATGCCTCGACGACTGACTATAAATCCCAATAGTTTCCCAGATGGAACACCAAATGCACATTTTGCAGGGTTGAGCTTAAGATTGTACCTGCGGAGCCTCTGGAAAAATTTTCTCAAGTCTTTGACGTGGTCAGACTGCTTCCTGGACTTTATGATCACATCGTCCACGTAGACCTCGATTTCCCTGTGTATCATGTCATGGAATATGGTCGTCATCGCCCTCATGTAAGTTGCCCGAGTGTATTTTAGACCGAATGGCATCACTCGGTAGCAATAAGTTCCCCATGGTGTGATGAATGTTGTCTTTTCCGCATCTTCCTCATCCATCAAAATCTGATGATACACCGCATAGCAATCCACAAAAGACCCAATCTCATGCTTGGCACAATTATCAATCAAAATGTGGATATTTGGTAGTGGGAAATTGTCCTTTGGACTTGCTTTGTTGAGGTCACGGTAATCAACACACACTCGGGTTTTACCGTCTTTCTTCGGCACAGGCACAACATTGGCTAACCACGTGGGATACCGTGTGACTCGAATGACCTTGGCGTTAAGCTGCTTTGTGACTTCTTCTTTGATCTTTACACTCATGTGAGTTTTGAACTTTCTCAACTTCTGCTTGACGGGAGGGAATGCTGGATCAATTGGCAATTTATGAACCACCAAATCAGTACTTAAGCCAGGCATATCATCATACGACCATGCAAAAATATCCTTATACTCAAACAATACTTTAATTATCTCCTCTCTGATTTGCGGTTCAAGATGGACACTTATTTTAGTTTCTTTGACATTATCTGGGTCTCCTAAATTGATTGCTTCCATATCATTCAGGTTAGGCTTGGGTTTTCCTTCAAAATGACTTAGTTCCTTACTAATCTCTTCAAAGGCTTCATCTTCATCATATTCCGATTCATCATCGCACTCTATTTCTTGAATTATTATTTCGGAATTAGGTTGACTTTTAAGACTGGGCCGAGGATTCCTCATGTATGTCATGTCATTGAAACCAGCATAAAAAGAACTATACAGAAAAGAAAAGGAAAATAAAGCTATCAGGAAAGATGGAAAAAGGGAAATTGCATTTCATTGTAAAATAAAGGATAACAGGGTTTGTACATCAACAAGCGGAAAATAAAAAGTCTGGGTCACAACCCTGGAATGACCCAGACGGAAAGGAAAACAAAACAAACTACCAAGACTCCTTCCGGATAGGGAGAGAGTAGCCTTCCAATTGTTAAGCTTTACATTCGGCCCGACGAACTGCACATCTGCCTTGCTAGACCCTTCTCCAACTTCCACCATATTCACATCATCAAATAAACTCTGAAACCTTTCCATTAACTCTTCATCCATGTTAACCACAGGACTGGAAACTGTTGTTGCTGGGCATTTCCTGGCCCTTGGCTTGAAGAAAGACCCGGAGAGACGTGGGATAGGCTTTGGGAGTGCCCACGCCTTCTGTTTCAACCTTTTAGCTCTTTTCACATCTGCTGCTGTGGGTTTGAATCCAAGACCGAACGTACCCAAATTTTCAGGGAGAGACACCGACTGTATGATACCCTGTAAGGATGCACCCAAACCTTTACCTGGCACAAATCTGTTTTTCAGCATTTCGACGGCCACCATGACGGATGCAGAGGCTATCTTTGGAGCTGGAAGAGACTTCCCTTCTGGAATTTTCTTGATCGACACCATTTCAGAAACTTGGTATATCCACGGCCCTTCATCGTCTTTGGCCTCAATAAACGGAACAGAGGCATCGCTGTGAGCACACAAATTATCCTCACCATGTATGACAATTTCTTGTCTGTCCCATTCAAACTTGACCATCTGGTGTAATGAGGACGGGACTGCTTTGGCGGCATGTATCCACGGCCGACCCAGCAGCAAATTGTAGGAGACGACCACGTCCAATACTTGGAACTTCATGGTGAATTCCACCGGTCCTATTGTCAACTCAAGCACTATATAACCAATTGAATCTTTCCCCACACCGTCAAATCCCCAGACACATATGCTATTCTTATGAATCCTCTCATCATCAACTTTTAGCTTGTTCAGAGTAGAGAGGGGGCAGATATTTGCACTTGAACAATTATCAACTAACACCCCGGTGACCACAAATTCTTCACATTTTACCGTAAGACAGAAGGCTTTGTTGTGTTCAGTTCCTTCCATGGGCAACTTATCATCCAAAAATGTGACCCTGTTCACCTCAAATATTTTGTTGGCGATCTTCTCCAGATGGTTTACTAAAATTTTGTCAGGGACATGAGCTTCGTTCAGGATTTTCATTAGGGCCCGACGATGCTCATCTGAATGAATCAACAATGACAGCAATGAAATCTAAGCGGGAGTCTTTCTCAACTACTCCACGATGGAGTAATCTTGTACTTTCATTTTCCTCAGAAACTCCTCCGCTTCTTCCTCAGTGACTGCTCTTTTTACTAGAACTGGGTAATCCTTGATTGCCTTAGCTTTTCTCAACTCTTCTGGGGCAAAGCATCTCCTCGAACGAGTTAACCCTTGGGCCTCATTGACTTCTTCTTTCACTCCGTTCCCCTTGTAAGTCACTGTCACCCGTTCATAGCTCCAGGGAACAGCCTTGGTGTTGATTACCGGCAACTGGGTTACAGGCTTGATGATGACAGGGTCCGTGCGGGCACCCTTCACAATTAAGATAGGCTTGTTTTCCAATCCTGGCACAATCACTTGTGACTTCGTATCACTTGTAGATCTCTTCTCAATTACCACAAAGGGTTCACCTTTTGTCATGCTCAACTTATTCAATGCTCCTTCAACCATTGTATTTGCAACAATTTTCCCTTTTGCTGGCTGGACCTCGCTGGATCGAATCATCATAACAGATTGCGATGGCTTCTTGGGCTCCCTACCTTTGTGTACTATCTCGATCATGTTTGTTCCCTCGTGGGCTGGTAATGGGTTCTGGTTAATAATTGGGTGCTTCTGAGGTTTGGACTTCAATTCGGTTCGTGTCAATGAGCTCCTGGATGGCATTTTTCAAGTGCCAGCACTTCTCTGTATCATGCCACGGAGTTCTAGAACAATATTCACAGCTCACAGAGTAATCAAGATTCTTGGGCGGAGGGCTTGGCAATTTCGACTCAATTTGCCTCAGCATATCTAACTGCCTCAATCTATGGAACAAACTAGTATAAGACTCCCCCAACGGGGTGAAAGTTTTCTTCCGCTTCCTCTCATTCTTGAATGCTGGATTGGGTCGGAAACCTGGACCGGGAGGGTTTCGGTAGGCTCGGGAAGGTGGGTAAGCATTTTGTGGAGCTGGGTAGGTGTTTTGTGGGACTGGGGGACGCCATTGTGGTTTGGTATATGACTGGGCATGGTGGACAGAGATATGAGGGTCTGGTGATGGGTAGTAATGTTGGGGTGGATTATAGGGGTTTTGGGTGTAGGCTCTGTGTTGGGGTCGAGGCTGGGTATAATGGTGTGACGGGCCCTTTGGTCCAAACCACGATCCTGAATCAACTGTTGCCACATCATCTTTCTTTTTCTTTCCAATCACTCCTCCGGTACCATTTTGGATGGCTTGGGTGGTTGCTTTGATTGCCGAATAACTCATGATTTTGCTTGACTTAAGACCTTCTTCCACCATGCCACTCATCTTCACTACCTCGTTGAATAACTTGCCTATGGCCGATATCAGGTGGCCAAAGTAAGTGGGTTCCAAAGCTTGCAGAAAATACTGCACCATTTCGTTCTCCTCCATCGGAGAGTTGACTCTTGCCGCTTGTTCTCTCCAGCGAAAACCATATTCTCTGAAAATTTCTCCTGGCTTCTTTTCTATCTTAGTTAGAGACAATCGATCCGGAACAATCTCGATGTTGTACTGGAAATGACGGGCGAAAGCTTGGGCCAAATCATCCCAAGTATACCATCGGTTATGATCTTGACGTGTATACCACTCTAATGTCGCGCCACTCAAACTTTGGCTGAAGTAGGCCATTAACAACACATCTCTTCCACCCGCTCCTCTCATGTTACTGCAGAATCCCCTAAAGTGGGCCACCGGGTCCCCGTGCCCGTCATATAGGTCGAATTTAGGCATCTTGATTCCCACAGGCAACTGAACGTCGGGGAATAGACACAAATCTTTGTAGGCCACGCTCACCTGGCCTCCTAATCCCTGCATGCTTCTGAATGATTGTTCCAGACTTTTTACTTTCCTGAACATCTCCTCCTGCTCTGGGTTTTTAGGTGGTTTTTCTGCCTCAGTTGGGAGGACGAAACGAGGAGTGTGGGGGTAATGATCTGGGGCCTTGAAAGCAGGCTCCGGGGATAATATTGGTTATCTTGGGTTTGGAACAAAGGCTCTCTGGAGGATCGATGAAGTGTAGCTGGCAGTGGCGCCACAAAAATAGGGGTGGCTGGTGGAGGGGGGGGGGTATGGAATTGGTTTAGCTGGTTGTGCTTGTGTGGTCTGGGAAGTGGTGCCTTGATAATGGTGGTAATGGGTGAAGCCCGGTGCATTTTGTGGGGATGAATCAGTAGTGGGAGATTCTTGGGACTAAGCAAATGATGGGATGAAAGCAAGCTTGGCAGGGTGTGCTGGTGGGGGATTCCCTTTCACCCAGGCTTGGTACATTTCGGCCATCTGATGTTTCAATTTATACAGTTCCTCTTTCAGATTAACCTTAGACTCTTCCCCTTCTCTGGACGGATCAATAACACTTGCATCCAATTCTTGGCCAGCCATGATCAACTTGTTCTTAGACCTGGTGTTGTACGAGTGGGTTGCCAGAATGCCGATCAAGCTAACCACCTGCCTGAATTTGAGGACAACAAGCAAAATTTGTTAGGGATTAGGAGCTTAACAGATAGGCAACCGCACGTTGGGGATGTAATGCACCTAAACAGTTTACCCTTTCTATCAGGCATTTGAATGGCTGCTTGCGTCATCCCGGCTTTCACTAATTATCAATTTGCATTTTCTTTCTTTCTTTTCATTCCCGTCTTTTTTTTTGCTCTCTTTCTTCCTTTTATTCTTGCCATTTATTCCCTATCTTGTTTTGCCATTATTTCCCCTCTTGCTTATTTCCACTCTCTTTTTCCTTTATCAGTTTATGGTTATGATCGAATCCTATGGAGATTACCTACGTATCATGACGCCACATGAATCAGACCAAGCGTAGTTCTGGGAATGTGTGCGAAATAATAAAAACAAAATTTTTTTTTGGGGTTTTCAAATTTCATAAAACAGCATAAAATAAAACATCTTGATTACGACAACTTCCCCTACAAATTTAGACATAAAGACCTACAGACTCGATGAGTGGGTTGACAACTTCAAAAGAAAACTGAAAATACAGACTCGAAAATGAACTAACAACTGACAATAAAGACTTGAAAAGAAACTGACGAAAACAGACTCGAACAAACAAAGTCAAGAATACATAAGTGTTTCAACTGCTGCTCCAGTTGGCCTTGCTGCGGGCCTTTGCGCCATGTCCTCTTAGAGGCGAAATAAGTCATACATGATCTGTCGGACAAAAATCATAACTGAAGCGAAGAACATGGATCTGGTCATGTCTTCACACTCGTTGCATTTCATCACAATGTAGTCTGCAATTCTCCTAACCCTTTCTCTGATGTTACCCTTCTCCTGTAGCAGCCGTCCGATCTGCCGAGATCTGGCACCAAAACTTGTTCGGCTGCATGGTTTTGCTTTTGAAGCTGCTGAAAGTCTTTCTCTAGCTGTGCCATCAGGGCATAACAGTGCTCCCTTTTTGCTTTGAAGTCTCTTGCCTGCTTGGCCATTTCATTTTCAAGGACATTGACCTTTTTCTTCATATTCATCATTCCTTTGTCATACTTCTCCTTCATTTGTCGAACGAAATTGGTTCGTCCCTCCGCATTCTTAGCTAACTTAGCTCGGGCATTTACTAGCTCCGCTTCAGTCTTTTGCAAATCATCCTCAGAATCACGTACCTTTTGTGTCAGGTTATAGATGAGCTTTTTGTCTTTTTTGCTCCTACCCGGGTTCTCAATTGCTATTCTCATTTTTCGAACTTGGGCTCGGAGAGCTTCATTCTCTTGGGCTAACTTTCTTTTCTCACCTTCGGCTTCTTGTGGTTGGAGATCTTGGTTGAATTCCATGTTTCTCAGCTTCTCTTTCAAGGCGTGAATCTCGGCTTGATATTCCTTTTCCTTTTCTCTTAGGCCATCCTTTCTTGGATTTTGTCATTGAAAGCTTGAACATGAGGTCTTTTGGCAGGCCTCTCGGGCTCGGGCTCGGGCTCGGGCTCGGGCTCAAGCTCAGGCTCGTTGTTTACACAAGACCTTTTCTCAAACCATACAGCATAATTTGGATCCACTTCCCCCTTTGCAACATCTGATACCTGGGTGCCATTTTTCAGATACCGACATCCATTCCAATCCTGCTGAACTAGAGCCTCAGGCAATGCAGCTTCCGGATGTAGTTCAATGACCTGGGTGGTTAGATCTTCATATTCGGGCACAATCTGATACCTACCTAACTGCCTCAAAACCCTCTGCAGTGCATATGGCTGAATACTCCTCACACCCATCAATCTCAGGTAACCTTTGGTAGCCGTCATGTATATGGCTTCTGTCATCGGGAGCCATCCTATAGTCCACTCAACCTGACTTTCTTTGAGAGCTTTCAAGAGGGAGATCCATGCTTCAAACCCTTCCGGTATGTTGTAATCCTTCACCCTTTCCTCGTAACTGGTAATGAAGTTATCCGGGCTTGGACCATAACTCATGAATCTGGGGTGATGGCGAAGATGCTCGATCAACCATATTTGTAGAAGGATATTGCAACCTTCAAAGAACTGAGCCCCAGCTTTGCAAAATGTCAATGCTTGGTAGATATCCGCCAGCACTAACGGAACAAGTGTATGATCTTCCTTGGTAGTGAGAATTTGTGCAATTCTAATCATACGATTATCTACCGTCCCTTCCTCATTTGGAAGAACCATGATCCCCAAAAACGCCACAATAAAAGCGAACCGGCGATGGATTTGCCAAAGGCCTTTATCTTGTTTGTTGCTCAAACCCTTTTCATGTGTCTCAAACCCAGCTGAGTGCCCGAACCTGAAGTACAAAAAATGGAAAGACCAACACCCTTTGCTTACATGGGCTTTCTTCATCTGTTTACTGATATTTAGGAGGTCAAAGAACTTGTGCACCGAAGGAGCCCTCGGAAATATAAGTTGCTGCTTCCTCAAATCCCGGCCAAACTCAATGTACCTGGCCATTTCTTCCAAAGTAGGGGTGATCTCGAAGTCTGAGAAACGAAAAACATTGTGGACGTGGTCCCAGAAAGTTACCAAAGCCTTGATTAGGTCGTCCCGTGGTTAGATCTCCAAAATGTTTATAAGAGCACCCAATTGTCTTTTCACCCACTTCTGATTATCTTCATCTAGATCATTCCACCATATGCGCCGGTGCAACTGAGCCTGTTTCCTGATCTCTTCTGACGAGTTCTGGGCAGTGTTCATTTGTGACAAGTCCTGGACAGTATTCATTTGTACCTGTGGAGGGTTTAAGGTTAGGGTTGACTCTGGTGGACCTTTTGTAAAACAGGATTTCCAATTTCTTTACGAAAAATCAATGGACCATGAGTCCTTCCCCTATATGCTCTTTTTAGCAAAGTGACCATTTTTGCAAACGTGGCCCCCTCCCAATTCCGAATGAATTTTGAGGCCGGGGAGGATTACTTTAAAAATGACACTTTACTGACAGACTTGTCCGTTCTTTGACGGAAATAGACCTTCGACAACTGAAGATATTCTAAGGTTATCTCGGCAGGAACGATTTAGGATATTACCGAAGCTAGATCGGCTTATTTTGACCAAAAACTCCAAACTACTTTTATTTGACCATTGACTCCCTTTTTTCAAAAAAATATGGACGAACCTTATGTAGGTTGCCTACGTATCCCACATCCGGTGAGAATCAGACCTGCGTAGTTCGGTGAATTTTGACACATTTGAACTCTTGTAAAATGACTCTCTTTTAATTCTCTTTTTTTTTTTGAAAATTTTTTGGCAGAGATTCCGGATATTTCAAATACCGGGATTTTTAGAACCGGGCTTTATTTCCTACCCTACATCACTCTTGGTTTTTTTTCTTTTGTTTTATTTTTCCCTAGCCGGTCAGCATGTAAGCCGAAACAAATAATGTTCACATAACACCTAGGATGCATCAGGATGGTCTGTTATTTTGGGCACACCTGTCCTAGACGAACCCAACCGCTGTGTTGAGTCCCCTAAGTCAAATGCACGTGATGCAAATAAGCGTTCCTATTACGGATCCGGCATGAGGCTATGTTTTTCTATGTTTAAATCCTGGGATTGTGTTCTAGACTTGGGTTACCCGAGCGGACAACTGGGGCCGAAGAGGGGGCAACGTACCGGGAGCACTAAAGTCTACCCGGCCTTGTTGCCGGCCCAGCCTCGTTCTATTTGGTATAATTTCTACAGAAAAAGCGGGCCACGCGAACGTGTGCACCATTTTCAGAAGACTCAGAGAGGTGGCGTAAGAAGATAATTATATACAATTCAAACAATATTAAAGCGGTAAACAAATAGCGTTTAGCACAAAAGGTTCCAAGAATACAGTAATATTAGCAATAAATGAAGCCAAGTAATATCATTTTAACAAGCTCGAATTCTTGAACCCTGAACCAGAGATTCTGGGTTCTTGTCCCCAGCAGAGTCGCGAGAGCTGTCACACCTCCTTTTTCACACCCTCGAAAGGGAGTATAAGGGAGTTTTTTCCAATTAATGTGACAATCGAAATGGGATTATTTAGTAGAATCAGAGTTGCCACTTGGGATAATTTATGGTGTCCCAAGTCACCGGTTTAAAATCCCTAATCGAGGAAATTTGACTCTATTTACAATCTGCGAACACAGAAATCCGGATAAGGAATTCTGTTAACCCGGGAGAAGGTGTTAGGCACTCCCGAGTTCCGTGGTTCTAGCACGGTCGCTTTGATCATACCTGGCTTAAACAAATTGTTTAATTACTCTGCGGCGAGCAGCCGGTTCTTATTGCATTCACCAAGATAGTCTTGCTCGCTCCTGAACTCTGCGGCGAGTTCAGCCACCACCTCCGGGTATTTTAAAACCTATGTGCATTTGCCTTCTTTTATTAAAAAAAATTATCTTGAAACAGGTCACGCGTATGTGTAGCCGTTTGTTTTGCGCGTCAAAATTATGTCACGCGAACGTGTCCACAATTAATAGCACTTTATTATTGTTAAGCGAGTTTGTCCAAAGTTGCGCGAACGCATACTCCGGTTTTGTTTTTAGAAATCGCAATCATGTCACGCGAACGTGTCCACAATCGTGATAGTATATTAAACGTGCCAAAAGCAAACTACGAACATTTGTCATTTGTTATATCTAAATTATGAAATTAATACGAGGGCCATGTATGATTAAATGGTGGACGGCACACCTCGGACTATACGAACTCAATTAATTAGTAGCTCATGAAAACCCATTTTATTATTAAGAACGTTTGTTCAAGGTTGCGCGAACGTATACCCCGAATTGGTTTTTAGAATCGTAATTATGTTACGCGAACGTATACACAATCACAATTGTATTTTAAACGTGCCTAAAGGCTTTCCTACGGATATTTATTCTAATATCTACTCGTATCATGTGAGGGCCATAGATTAATTTTGATGGCACACCTCAATCTAATTACAAGAATTACTTTAACCAATGTGATTTAAGGCCATATTTACACAACTACTAAAGAAAGGGTGCGCTGGGCTTTCAGGTGTTTGGGCCACACCTGTTAGAAAAAATCAAAAGCAGCAGTTAAATGAGAATTTGGGCTCAAAAGCAGGCCTAAAGAACGATAAGGCGAACGATTCCTGATTTCCAGATGGCTTCAAAGACCAAGCCCAAAGTAAGCTAGATCTGGTAAAAAAAATAAATGCAAAAAAAAATACGGGACTCAAGATCGAGTCCCCATAGAAGGAGGACACCTCCGAAGCCCAAGGAGCTGGCTAAGCCCATTGGCTTGATGAGCCTGTAGCAAATTAGTATACCAAACCAAAAATGCTACAACACCCAAATAATCATATTACCTATCTAAAAGGAAAACTGCTTGAACTTAATTAAATAACATATAAGAATCAGTGTTCCCATCTCAAATTGGCTCGAGCTAAATTATAAACACATTGTGTGAGATTCAGACCTCAATTCTGACCTTTACAAGCAGCAGTGGAAATTCTCACAGTTTGAAATAGTTAACATTTATCAATCTAACAACTTATTGCTCAACTGTAGCTCTTTAAAAAAAAACAAAATGCTTGAACCAAACTCTTAAAGAAAATAAGCCAACGAAATTGTCCTATGACTAACCCCTGAATCTGAAAGTTAACGCCAATTTTGAACAGATTTAAACGGAATCACAAGAAATTCCTCATATGACCTAGACTCTTAACTGCAAAAGCCTTGAGCATTTCTCTATACCCATGGCAAGTTTTAACCAACTCAGAACCTAACAAGAGACACTGAAATACAACATCAATTATCATGAAACGGAAGTATAATGCATATAATAAAGCTATACTATTACAGAACATAAATGAAATTGAAGAACAGGGGAATAAGATCCAGCAAATGACTCATATTCATCATATTTTCCACCTCGGATTGCACATTTACACATCACATGCTATTCATAGTCCAAGGAATACCTGAAAGTCAAAATAAAACAATGAGAGTGAGGAGTTCAGCAACAGCAGTAGACCAGTGTCATCAACACAGCAACATTCAGCTTTTAAATCATTTTTAAAACCAAATGAACTAGAAATCCTTTAAAAGTCTTAAGCTATTACAATGAACTCAAAGAGATAATTCCCAGCAGTTTATGACCCAAAATGATGCAGGAAATTTTTAGTATTTTCAGAGTATCCCCCGGCCCCTCGAAAGAGTGAGGGGAGGGCCTTATTTATACAACAACAATCTGTTGTGTGCCCTCCAAGGCAAGGCAATGGGATTTCCCCAAAATACCCCTCACAGGGCATCTTTTCTTAACAGAAAATGGACAGCTGTCCCTTTCTCATTGGTTTTGAGCACTTCAGCTAACCAAATGAGGCCAGCTGCCCCTACTCTAGAATAATCTGATATTCTCCTCAATAGATAAACCCTAAATTACCCTTATACAACCTGCTTATTACAGTCTCTGCCTAAATCCTTCATGACCCCCCTTAAGTTTCCTTACTTACAATTAGACCCCTACAGACCAATCAAAACAAATAATCACCAACAGATCAAAAACAAAACCACAGAGCCCAAAACTTTGAACATCTTAAAGCTTGGAAACAAACTTAAAATGAACCAAGTTCATAATGAAACCCAGATAAACATGAACTTTAGACCAAAAATATTTAAGCTAATTAAATGATGCAAGCATACTAAACTATGATTCAAAACAGCAAAACGATAATTGAAACTTGCAGTAATCAACTAATCTTTTACGAACTAAACTAATTAAACACGAACCAAGCCAAATTAATAAATCTAAATGAGACCTAAAACGCTACTGATTAAGCAATAAGAGATCCTATTAAACCACAGATTATAATTATCTAAATTTTTTCATTTTTGGTCAAGAGAAAAGAAAACTAAAAGAAAATAGATTAAGGAAAAATGGAGGAAAAGAAAGGAAAATGGGAAGAGAAATCAAAGAAAAAGATGAAGAAAACAAACGAGATACCTAGGCTAGGCAAACGGCGGTTGGCTCAGACGAACGTCTAGGCTGCTCCGATTTAAGCCAAAACTGATGTTAATCGAATGTTCTTGTTGAGAACGAACGATCAACATCAGTTTCAAACTAAATCGTCCTTGGAAACTTGAAGGCTTGGGGCTTGAACCTTTGCATGTCACAGATCTGGAATTAGGCGAATTTGGTCGGGTTTTTGGGGAAACTACTGAGGGGTTTGGGTTCATGAGTGTGTGAGGATTATAGAGTGCGATTTTGGGTGGATTTGGAGACTTAGGGTTTTTAGGTCTTGGATTCAGATCTGAAATTGGAGGGATTTAAGGGGGATTCGAGGGAAATGGAGTGGAGATTTGGAACGGGGAGGTGAAGGGAAGTTCATGGTGTTAATTTGGCAACGATTGGACCATCGGAACCACCGTGAGGCGATTTCCGGTGGGCGGAGGCGGTGGGGATTTTAGGGCGGCAGTCTCTAGGGTTTGAGAGGGGTCCGAAATGAGGGGGAAGTGGAATGGGGGGGGGGGGTAGGGGTCGTTCAGACACTAATATACCTAGGGGACCTTAGTTCTGGTCCGTTGGATTAATGAGATGCAACGGTTGTGATGAGATAGGGTGAACGTGGTCGTTTGGCTTTAGGCGGGGCTGGACCGGGTATGGGGTGGAGTTTGGGCCGGATCCGGAACGGGTTTGGAAGGGGAAATTATTTGGGCTGCGATAATAGTGGCCTAAAATCAACAGCCCTTTTATATTCTTTTCTTTTTCTTTTCAATTTTAAATTTTTTTTCTTTAATTAATTTAAATCCTAAATTAACTCTTGAACTATATTAAATCACCAAATTAAGCTAATTACTTGTAATAGTATTTATAAAAATTAATTAACTCCTAAATAAAAAGAAAAACTACAAAAATTTAAAATTAAAAAGGTTAAAAATGCAAAGTGAGTCATTTTTTGATTTTCTTTTTTCATTTTTTCTAAAACAACTAATTTACTAATTATTGTAAAAATGTAAAAATAGATCCTAAATGCAATGCATGGTATTTTTCATGATTTAAATAAAATAAACATGCATAGATAAATGCAAACAATTAACAAAAGTCCTATGAAAAATCTACCAAATTGCGAATAATGGGAAAATTTATTTTCTTGAACTTATGGGAGTAATTCATATAGGGCAAAAATCACGTGCTCACACCTTGAACGAATATGTTGGGTTTAATGATGAAGATGAGACCTTGTACTTGGAAAAGGTGGCTATGGAAGACTTGGCCCGTCCTTGGCTTGCACCACTGATTGCTCTCCCGGGGACTACTCCAGCTTGGCTGACACCTGGGGTCCCGATTTACAAGAACACGTTGAACTTCGAGGCAAAGGGATGGGAGACTTTCGTGTACAGCCAGTTAGACCCTACTACGCATGACAGTGATATGCCGGTTTACCAGGCTATTATTGTGGGGGCTATCATGGCGGGGTTTCCAATCAACATCGGGAATATCATGGCCAAGGTGATTAGAAGAGTGGTCAACAGGGATGAGAGCTCGCACCCTTTTCCAAACTTCCTCACCATTTACCTGGAGGATCAGGAAGTTGAGAAAAGGGACTTCGACACCAGAGTGAGGCCAAAAAGGCCATTCTCATGGTACAGCCTTCAGGGTCTGGATAACCCCAAGTCCAAGGGCAAAGCCTCCACTTCCACTAGCCAGTCTGAAGAGCCAGGAGTGGTGGTGACTGGTTCTGAGCCTTCCACTGCCATACCACATCCTCCCTCCGGACCACCTACTTCCATGCCTTCTTCAGTGCCCTCTTCTTCAGCATACCCTCTCACTGCAATGAGGGTGAACCAGACTCTTTCCAGCATCAACAACTGGATGCAGGCAGCTACAACAGAGCTGTCTGTCTTATCCAGCACAATGGCAGCTAGGGGGGTTCATGGTTAGGTTTTGATAAGTTTTTCCTTAAAAAGAAACAAAACCAAGTAAGTCGGTTTTTCAAATATTAGAACAAAACCAAACCAATTAAGTCGGTTTTTTCTCGATTCGGTTTATGTCGGTTTTTCGGTTTTTCCAGTTATTTGTCGGTTTTTTCTTAAATATTAGACATACACTACCAAACACATATTCCGGAGACCACATTTCTAACGTAACACTATCAAATCAATTGCCCTTTGAGAAATCTATTATTTACCAAGATATATTTATGATAATTGAATCAAACAGTGATGAATAATTTAAGCACTCAATTAAAAATATATTATTTTTAGCACGAAATGGATTCTTACACTTAACAAAAGAAAACTACCAATCAAACTAGAATGTAAAGGTAAAGAACTATACTAAAAGTGCAAACTATTAACATTTACCATTAAATTTTTGAAACTTTATATAAAAATATACATATATATAGGTGTAATAATAAATTTGTAATAGCTACTCCTATAGTCGGTTTGGTTCGGGTTTTTTCTGATTAAAACCAAGACCAAACCAAATTTGATCAGTTTTAAATTCAAACCCAAACCAAACCAAACAAACCAAAAAGTATCGGGTTTTTGGTCGGTTTGGTTCGGTTTTTCGGGTTTTTATGAATACCCCTAGTGGCAGCTCAGTCGGTTCCAGCACAGCCTCAGGTGCCCGCCTCAGTGGAAGAATCTCTCAAGGAGCTTTTGGACAACCAGAAGCTAATTATGGATGCTTTGGAGGCACAGGGAAAAGCTATCACGGACCTGAGCAAGCAAACAAAGAAGATGAAGAAGACTCGGGCTTCAAAGGAGTCGGTGAAGCTGCCGAGGAAGGAGGTGGACAAGATTAGATCAGCTGGCAACATCCCTTTGGACCTACTATTGGAAGAGCAAGTCCCAGCAGCTCAAGCAACACATGCACCAGAGCAGGAGGGTGATAGAGCACCCGTGAGGAGAGGGATGATTCCCCAGACGGATGACTTCGAGATTGAGTTGGAGGACCCTGAGGGAGGTGATTCCGTCCTGCCACAGGACCCACAGGGAGCTGACCCCACTGATGTGCAGGATCCAATGCAGACCACATAGGGAGTTTTGTTTACTCTCTAACCCCTCTTTGATCTTATTTTTGCTTTAACATTGAGGACAAAGTTAGTTTTTATTTGGGGGGGGGGGGGGTTTTTTGATTTGAAGAGTGGAATGTAAATATGATACTTATTTTTCGTTATTGTTATTTTTCACTTTTGGTATGTAGATAACTTTACCATTTATTTTTAACTTTTCATTATTTTTCAATTTTGGTATGTATATAAAGTTACTTTTCCATGTATATATTCATTCCCCTTTTACGTATATTCATCTCAATCCCCTATTGTACATATTCAGTTTACTTTCCGTATTTTACTTTATAACTTATTTTGCAATTTTCCTTAATAGCATAGCTTCTTATTTCATTTAGTAGCTTCTTACTTTTACAAGTTTCATGATCAATAAGCCTTTGGTTTTCTTAATGCCACAGTTCTTTCCAAAGGTTGAATTGTGTGAACCGGGTGGCTCTTCCCGATGATGGATGGCATGACAACCTTCTTAAGGGTTTGAGTCCATTTTCTTTTTCTTTTTGTGTAAATAGTAGTAATGAATAAAAGTATCTCAGGCAAAGCTTTACTTGGGCCTAACACATTTACCTTTGACCTTATGGTTAGAAACAAATTGATGTGTAAATGATGGTGATAGTGTGACCTTTAGACTCTTGTGTTGACTAAACAACCATCGAGTGGTTTTTCGGGACCATTTGTGTTGCTCAAATCTTAGCTAAGGTTGTTGTGGGCCCTCGACTCTGTCTCTTTAGCAATCCAAAAGCTTGTGAGGTGAGGAATTGATTTGCAAGTCCAAGTCCCATGCTAGTAAGTCTAGAACTTGCCCTGAATGTTTGTCTAGGCGAAATTCTAAGTGTAGCTCAACTTGAGAAATGATTATAGGCTCTCCTTAATCTAAATTAAGACTTGAAAGCATACATAGCCCACCAAATTTGTTATCCCTAGTCAACCCCATTAAGCCATAGCCTTTGTTCTTTCAATAACCATGATACAAGCCTTTATCCGTTCTAAAATGATCATCACTTGGCACCCAATCTTTCCTTACCACAAGTGGAAAAAGTATAAGTTTGGGGGGGAGAGACGAGGAATGCAAAAGTGATAAAAGGTACAAAATGAAGAAAAGGGAAGACAAAAAGAAAGAGAAAGAAAAAGGCAAAAAAAGTCAAAAAGAAAGTGAACAACGTAGAAAAATGAAGGGAGTCAATAAAAGCAAAGATGAAAGGCTTGGAATTATTATAAAGGAGAAAAGGGATTGACATGAACAAGAAGGAGTGACAATGTGTCTTTCTAGTCCCCTAGGGAAGAAGTAAATGCTCAAAGAGTCAAGAAAATATGAGCCGAAATGAAGAAAATGAAGTGCTTAAGGAAAGATGAAACCTTCATAGACCGATATATCCTACCTTGAACCAAAAGCCTTCATTACATTCCCACAAAAGCCCTATTTGATTTCGAGTTGAGTGAGCTTACATTAGTGGTGACTCACATAAGGGGCAAGCTTATGGTACTTAGAGCCGGACTTGTGACCTTCCTTTGAGAGAGATGAGTGTATTTTCCACAGTTCGCGTGCTGAGTGCTACAATCTAAAAGTGAGGTTTGCATATGGAGAGTCGAGGAGTATGAGTTTGGGTTCCACAATGACCAATGTAGTAGAAACAGTTTCCTTGATGAATTGAGTCAACTCTTGATGCTTTTGTGTCGCACTTAAGACATGGTGCTAAAAAGGTTGTGTGTTGTTAATAATGCATTTGAGTTGAGGGTAGTTGTTAGTCCCAATTGATCTTGATGAGGTCACCTTAGGACAACTGAAATTTTCCTTTCTTTTATCTTGAGGAGGTGGCAATTACTTTATTTGCTTGAGGACAAGCAAAAGCTAAAAAGTTTGGGGGAGTTGATAACTAGGGATTCTAGCCTATTTTATGCTCCTTTTTCTTAGGTTTTGGATAAAAAAAGTGCAAGATTATTCCCGAAAACTAACTTACTGTGCTTGTTTGCAGTGTTTGGTTAAAATGAAGCAAGAAAGTCACAACCAGCTCATAAAGGAGTGAAACCTTGTCACGACCCTAAAATCGACTCGGTCGTGATGACGCCTATCGTGAAACTAGGCTAGCCGACACAGTTCCCGAATTCAACCAGTATTTAATAAAAGTCATTTTTAAGCAATTAAATTAATCAATAATCTCATAATGTAAGTCTAAATGAACAATGCGGAATAAATACACAAGCCCGACATCGAGATGTCACAAGTCACAAGCATCTACTAAGGTCTGGATACAACTAAGAGTCTAAAAATGTATTAAATACAGTCTAAGGAAGACAAGAGGGAGGAAAGCAGTGCTGTGAACATCGGGAAGCTACCTTGCTAACTCCAATGACTCTGCCACTGAGCAATCATCACCCACTACCGGGTTCAGAAATACCTGAATCTGCACATAAGGTGCAGGGAGTAATGTGAGTATGCCAACTCAGTAAGTACGAAAAGCAAATAAATGCTGAGCAGTAAGAAAACACGTAAACGACGTGTCACACCTCCTTTTTTACCACCAGAGAGGGGATATAGTGTGACGACCCGGCCTGTCATCACGTGAGTTACGGCTCCATTTTCTCCATATTATGTTTCTCCATGCTTCATTATTGGTATTTGAGGTGATCAAGTTGAATTGGATTGGTTTTAGATGGAAATGAGACACTTAGTCTCATTAAGGAAAGCTTGTTTTGGAAAAGTCAACCGGAAGTTGACTATTGAGTTAGAGGGCTCGGATGTGATTTCCGGTGATTCGGTTAGCTTCGGGGGATGATTTGAGACTTAAGAGCGTGATCGGAAGTGATTTTTGAGGTCCGGTGTGGAATTAGGCTTGAATTGGCGAAGTTAGTATTTTGGCGAATTCCGGTCGGTGGGTGAGATTTTGATCCGGGGGTCGGAATGGAATTCCGAGAGTTGTAGTAGTTCCGTTAGGTGATTTTGGATGTGTGTGCAAAATTTCAGATGATTCGGAGGTGTTCTGGTTGGGTTTTTGATCGAATGTAAGTTTCGGAAGAATTTGAAGAACTTAGGCTTGAAATTGATGAGAAATGAGGATTTTTGTGTTGTTGGATGTGTTTTAAGATTTGGAACAAGTTTGAATAGGGTATTGGATCATGTCTTTGCTTTTGGTTGAGGTCCCGGGGGCCTCGGGGTGAGTTCGGATGGTTAAACGGGAGTTTTGGGAGTTTGCATATAGCTGAAGATCTGCTGCATCTGGTATTCTCGCTTCTGCGGGTCTTGGACCGCAGAAGCGGAGGCGCTTAAGCGAGGGAGTCACCGCAGAAGCGGTCCATGGGTTGGTAAGGTAGATCCGCAGAAGCGGACCATTCTTCGCATCAGCGGGTCCGCAGAAGCGGACTAGTAGTCGCCGAAACGGTGTTGACCTTGAGTGGAAGTTCCGCAGAAGCGGAAATATAGATGCAGAAGCGGTTTGACATTTTTAAATGAATATCCGCAGAAGCGTGATTTTGGCCGCAGAAGCCCAGAAGCGAAAACTCGGCTGGTTAGAAGGGTTTTATTGAATATTTCATCCGCGAGCATGGGATATTTTCCACCATTGCTGGGCGACCTTGAGAGCTTTTGGCGAGAATTTAAGGGAGTTTTGACCGGGAATCGATTGGAGGTAAGTCCCTTAGCCTAAATAAGTGAGATTATGATAAATTTAACATAGAAATTAGTGGAAATTCATCAAAAAGGGGGTAAGTTAGGGCTTGAGAAATTATAAGTTAAAAATGGAATCTGGAAGGTCAAATAGACTCCGATTTTGATAAATTTGATATGCATGGACTCCTGGCGAGACGAGGAATCCGATGATGTGAATTTTATAATTTTTCGAGAAGTGGGCGCGGGGCTCGGGTTTTTTCAACTTCGTGATTTTCGATGTTTTTCGAGTCTTTTCGATTGGGTTATATCCCCTTAGCCTATTGTAATGTATTCCTTGTTGTCTTGATCATATTTGACCCGCGAGGAGGTCAATTCGAGAGGAAAAGGCATAGCGAGCTAGACTTTGGGCCGGCTTGAGGTGAGTAGTAGGTGTAAATGATGAACTGAGGGTTTGAGACCCCGGAATTTCACATCGTACCGCTATATTGAGGCGAGGCACGCGCTCTATGACGAGTGCGGGGCTGTTGGTTATTGGGGATTGTGACTTGGTCCGTCCCGGTGATGTTTTACTGTGTTTTTCTACTAGAACTTGTAAGAAATCATCGTTATTTGGATTTGACTGTTGTATTTGGGCTTCGTGCCGGTTACTTGGATCCTTCAGGGATTGATTTCACTGATTTGCATACTTTGCACATTGTTTAACCTCATTCCAAGGTTTTAAGTACTATTTTTGCAAACCCAGCCCCTTTTTCTAAACTTGAAAATTCAAATGATATTTTAAATGATATTTTGGGCTGTGGATTACTGATTTAAAAGTGCCCGAGGGGCTTATTGTGATTTTCTGGATTTATGGATGGCTCGGGCTGCACGCCGCAGCAGTACTATGTGATAATGAGGCCGAGGGCCTGGTTGGTTCCACGAGATGGCTTATTTGCGCTTGGGCTGTAGGAGCCCCTCCGGAGTCTGTACACACCCCCAGTGAGCGCCGTCGACGTAAAATATATGGTTGGCTCGGACTGCACGCCGCAGTGGATACCTGAGTGTACCGGTATTTGCATTGCATTGCATCATTGCATCATTCCTTACCTGTTACCTGTCATGGTTCTTCTGTAATACTACTTTATTGACTTGCCGGTCTCACTGTTAAAGGTTTGGTACTGCCGTTATAGTTGCCTTGTGTTTTTTTGTGATTTCTTATCTTCAGTTATTATTTATGCTTATTACTTACTGAGTCGGAGTACTCACTTTACTCCCTGCACCTTGTGTGCAGATTTAGGTGCATCGCAGTCTGAGGGAGGACCTGTCTAGCTGAGCAGCATTTCACCGGGAGCATCGAGGTAGCTGCATGGCGTTTGCAGCCTTGATCCTTCCCTCCTATCCCTATCTTTCATTATTCCGTTTCTTAGACAGTCTTGTTATAGGATGACACTCTGTATTAGAGGCTCGTGATCGTGACACCAGATCCTGTTTTGGGTTATGTTCTAGTATTTTTTTGTTGGTTTTCAGTATACTACTCTGTGCTTATAGTAGTTTGATAAGATGGTTTGGTAATTTAGTATCTGTGTTCGAATTCCTGAATTATCATAAGTTGAGATTGGTTGGGAATGGTCGGGCTTGCTTAACAATGTGTTGGGCGCCATCACGACCGGGGGTTGGGTCGTGACAAGTTGGTATTAGAGCCTAGGTAACTTGGTCTCGCGAATCACGAGTCGGTTTAGTAGAGTCTCGCGGATCGGTACGGAGACGTCTGTATTTATCCTCGAGAGGCTGTAGAACCTTTAGGAAAAAGACTCCATATTCTTGAAATTCTTGTCGTGCGACTTTGTTGATCTGAGAACTAAACTTCTGTATTCTATTCTCTCGCAGATGGCGAGAACCCGTGCTACCGGACGTGGCGGACGACCACCAGTACCACCCACTAGTGGCCGTGGACGCGGTCGTGGTCGTGGTCGAGGCAGACCAGCGGGGGAAGCACCTGTAGATCCACCAGCTGCCCCTGTTCAGGACCAGACTCCAGCTGTAGATGCTCCAGCAGCACCTGTGCAGGCACCAGCAGTGCCTATTGTGATTCCTGGCCTCCTGGAGGCTTTGGCTCAGATATTATCCGTTTGCACTGGCCTGGCTCAGGCAGTCTCAGCCACTACTGCAGCAGCTACCTCACATACCGGGGGAGGTCATCAGACCCCCGCTGCTCGCACACCGGAGCAGGTTGTTCAGGGATTGCAGACACCGGGAGCAGCCCCAGCTCAGCCAGTTGCACCAGTTGCACTAGTTGCACCAGCTCCCGACTATGTGGTTCCAGCTATTCCAGACGATGAGCAGCGTCGTCTTGAGAGGTTCGGTAGGCTCCAGCCTCCGGTGTTCAGTGGTGCTGAGGGCGAGGATGCCCAGGGTTTCCTTGACAAGTGTCAGCGTATGCTTCGCACCGCAGGGATCTTGGAGTCGAGTGGAGTGGCTTTTACTACTTTCCAGTTCTCAGGGGCTGCATTTACATGGTGGGAGGATTTGGAGAGGCGTAGGCCTGTTGGTGCAGTGCCCCTTACATGGCAGTAGTTCTCCACTCTCTTTCTGGAGAAGTACGTACCGCAGTCTCGCAGGGAGGAGCTGCATCGTCAGTTCGAGTGGTTGACTCAAGGGGACATGTCTGTGACTCAGTATGAGATGAGGTTTTCTCAGCTAGCTCATCATGCTACTTGGATGATTCCGACTGATCGGGAGAGGATTAGGAGGTTCGTGGATGGCCTCAACTATTCACTCCGCATTTTGATGACCAGAGAGAGGGTTTTGGGTGCCTCGTTCGAGGAGGTAGTTGACATTGCTGTGATATTGAGGTGATTCGCCGCAGGGAGCGTGAGGAGAGGGAGGCCAAGAGGCCTCGGAGTTTAGGCAGTTTCAGTGGTGCTCCGTCTAGGGGCCAGTTCCAGCGTGGTAGAGGTCGTTCCTTCAGGCCTCTTCAGTCGGCTCGCCCTGAGTATAGTGGGGCTTCTTTAGGCCGTGGTCATCAGGGATTTCAGCAGGGCCATCCTTCACTTAGTGCCCTTCCCGCACAGAGCTCTTCTCATGCCTCTTCAGCCCAGGGTTCTTCTGCAGCGAGGGGTTCCCTTCAGTCCCCTTTTCCAGCACCAGGCAGTTGCTACGAGTGCGGTAAGTTTGGCCATATGAAGAGGGATTGTCCTCGACGTCGTGGTGGTCGGTTTCAGCAGAGGGATCAGCCCTCATCTTCTACTCCATCTACTTCAGCACCCTCCCAGTTAGATAGGGGTGGGGGCCAGGTAGCCAGGGGCCGCCCCAGGGGTGGAGGCTGATCTGGCGGTGGCCAGGTTCGATTCTATGCTCTCCCAGACAGGAGGGACGCCATTGCATCAGATGCTGTTATCACAGGTATTATCTCAGTCTGCCACAGGGATGCCTCTGTCTTGTTTGATCCCGGATCTACCTATTCCTATGTGTCTTCATATTTTGCTCATCACCTGGGTACGACCCGTGGGTGTCTTGCTTTACCTGTGCACGTATCTACCCCGGTGGGTGATACTATTGTTGTAGACCATGTGTATCAGTCTTGTCCAGTGACCATTAGGGGTCTGGAGACCCGAGTTGATTTGTTGCTGTTAAGCATGGTAGATTTTGATGTTATTCTGGGTATGGATTGGCTATCTCCGTGCCATGCTATTCTGGACTGTCATGCCAAGACAGTCACATTGGCCATACCGGGTGTTCCGAGGATTGAGTGGCGTGGCATGACTGACTATGTTCCTAGCAGGGTGATTTCTTTCCTAAAGGCCTAGCGGATGGTTGGGAAAGGTTGTCTATCGTACTTGGCATTCGTGAGAGATGTCGGAGCTGAGACTCCCAGTCTTGATTCTGTGCCCGTTGTGAGGGACTTCCCTGATATGAATAAGTCCGAATAAGCTGTAACAAACAATACTTGCAGCCTCTGATGCAATTTCATGATATACCACATAGCTCAAACACTCGTAGCGATAACTTCTAGTCACAGCAGTTGCTCAAAACAATCGAATATCGATAATAAACCTCTTATCAAATAATGCCTCATTCCAACACTTCCGTATACTGCTAATGATGAAAGAAACACGCAAAAAGGTCATAACCATTCCTCAGATCAACCATTCATGAAACTCTCTCTCCTTTGGCACGGGACCATGGTAAAATTTCTAA
>NC_031991.1:56058437-56063049 GCF_001879085.1 Nicotiana attenuata
TTCGGGGGATGATTTGTGACTTAAGAGCGTGATCGGAAGTGATTTTGGAGGTCCGGTGTGGAATTAGGCTTGAATTGGCGAAGTTAGTATTTTGGCGAATTCCGGTTGATGGGTGAGATTTTGAGTTCCGGGGGTCAGAATGGAATTCCGAGAGTTGCAGTAGTTCCGTTAGGTGATTTTGGATGTGTGTGCAAAATTTCAGATGAATCGGAGGTGTTTTGGTTGGGTTTTTGATCGAATGTGAGTTTCGGAAGAATTTGAAGAACTTAGGCTTGAAATTGATGAGAAATGAGGATTTTTGTGTTGTTGGATGTGTTTTAAGATTTAGAACAAGTTTGAATAGGGTATTGGATCATGTCTGTGCTTTTGGTTGAGGTCCCGGGGGCCTCGGGGTGAGTTCGGAGGTTAAACGGGAGTTTTGGGAGTTTGCATATAGCTGAAGATCTGCTGCATCTGGTATTCTCGCTTCTGCGGGTCTTGGACTGCAGAAGCGGAGGCGCTTAAGCGGGGGAGTCACTACAGAAGCGGTCCATGGGTTGGTAAGGTAGATCCGCAGAAGCGGACCATTCTTCGCATCAGCGGGTTCGCAGAAGCGGACTGGTAGTCGCCGAAACGGTGTTGACCTTGAGTGGAAGTTCCGCAGAAGCGGAAGTATAGCCGCAGAAGCGGTTTGACATTTTTAAATGAATATCCGCAGAAGCGTGATTTTGGCCGCAGAAGCGGTCCCGCATAAGCGGAAGCGGGACCGCAGAAGCGAAAACTGGACTGGTTAGAAGGGTTTTATTGAATATTTCATCCGCGAGCTTGGGATATTTTCCACCATTGTTGGGCGACCTTGAGAGCTTTTGGCAAGAATTTAAGGGAGTTTTGACTAGGAATCGATTGGAGGTAAGTCCCTTAGCCTAAATACATGAGATAATGATAAATTTAACATAGAAATTAGTGGAAATTCATCAAAAATGGGGTAAGTTAGGCTTGAGAAATTATAAGTTAAAAATGGAATTTGGAAGGTCAAATGGACTCCGATTTTGATAAATTTGATATGCATGGACTCGTGGCGAGACGAGGAATCCGATGATGTAAATTTTATAATTTTTCGAGAAGTGGGCCCGGGGCTCGGGTTTTGCCAACTTCGTGATTTTCGATGTTTTTCGAGTCTTTTCGATTGGGTTATATCCCCTTAGCCTATTGTAATGTATTCCTTGTGGTCTTGATCAGATTTGACGCGCGAGGAGGTCAATTCGAGAGGAAAAGGCATAGCGAGCTAGACTTTGGGCCGGTTTGAGGTGAGTAGTAGGTGTAAATGATGAATTGAGGGTTTGGGACCCCGAAATTTCACATCGTACCGCTATATTGAGGCGAGGCACGCGCTCTATGACGAGTGCGAGGCTGTTGGTTGTTGGGGATTGTGACTTGGTCCGTCTCGGTGATGTTTTACTATGTTTTTCTACTAGAACTTGTTAGAAATCATCGTTATTTGGATTTGACTGTTGTATTTGGGCTTCGTGCCAGTTACTTGGATCCTTCAGGGATTGATTTCACTGATTTGCATACTTTGCACATTGTTTAACCTCATTCCAAGGTTTTAAGTACTATTTTTGCAAACCCAGCCCCTTTTTCTAAACTTGAAAATTCAAATGATATTTTAAATGATATTTTGGGCTGTGGATTACTGATTTAAAAGTGCCCGAGGGGCTTATTGTGATTTCTGGATTTATGGATGGCTCGGGCTGCACGCCGCAGCAGTACTATGTGATATTGAGGCCGAGGGCCTGGTTGGTGCCACGAGATGGCTTATTTGCGCTTGGGTTGATCCCCTCCGGAGTCTGTACACACACCCAGTGAGCGTCGCGACGTAAAATATATGGTTGGCTCGGACTGCACGCCGCAGTGGGTACCTGAGTTTACCGGTATTTGCATTGCATTGCATCATTGCATCATTCCTTACCTGTTACCTGTCATGGTTCTTTCTGTAATACTACTTTATTGACTTGTCGGTCTCACTGTTAAAGGTTTGGTACTGCCGTTATAGTTGCCTTGTGTTTTTTTTGTGATTTCTTATCTTCAGTTATTATTTATGCTTATTACTCACTGAGTCGGAGTACTCACTTTACTCCCTGCACCTTGTGTGCAGATTTAGGTGCATCGCAGTCTGAGGGAGGACCTGTCTAGCTGAGTAGCATTTCACCGGGAGCATCGAGGTAGCTGCATGGCGTTCGCAGCCTTGATCCTTCCCTCCTATCCCTATCTTTCATTATTCCGTTTCTTAGACAGTCTTGTTATAGGATGACACTCTGTATTAGAGGCTCGTGATCGTGACACCGGATCCTGTTTTGGGTTATGTTCTAGTATTTTTTTGTTGGTTTTCGGTATACTACTCCGTGCTTATAGTAGTTTGATAAGATGGTTTGGTAATTTAGTATCTGTGTTCGAATTCCTGAATTATCATAAGTTGAGATTGGTTGAGAATGGTCGGGATTGCTTAACAATGTGTTGGGCGCCATCACGACCGGGGGTTAGGTCATGACATATAGGGGAGTTTTTCCAATTTAAGTGACATAAATCGAAATGGGATTATTTATTTATTTTTCAGAGTCGCTACTTGGGATAATTTATTGGTGTCCCAAGTCACCAGTTTATTTTAAATCCCAAATCGAGGAAAATTTTGCCTTTATTTAAAAGTCTGCGAAACCAGAAAACTAGGTAAGGAATTTTGTTAACCCGGGAGAAGGTGTTAGGCATTCCCGAGTTCCGTGGTTCTAGCACGGTCGCTTAACTATTAATAATTGACCTATTATCTCATTTACTATACGTTTTAAACCTATTGTGCATTTTAACTTTATAACCGCTTTTATTTATTTAAAACCACTTTTTAGGATTTATGGAATCATTTTTTGAACAAGTTACGATTGTCGTACACTTGCCATTTTGGAACACACCGCAAACCACGGTACATTAAATGCACCCGCGGTTCGCGACTTGTTTATTTTTATTATTATTCGAAATTTTAGTCAGGTCACATGAAATGCACACCCGAATTGAGATTTACGTATCGTGACCATGTCACGGGAACCGTACCCATGGTCACGATAATTTATTAATCGCGCCTAAAGCAACTAATGCATTTAACTATTTTCCTAATCTTTGAGATTGTTGTGATGCCAAATTTATGAACAAGATATTGTTGGGGGGAAAATAGGCTAGCTAACATGAATTATTCTTTGGCCAGATTCCTTATGGTTCAAGACCCACCTTATGGCCCATTCTTATTCCTTGCCAAGAAAGAAACAACTCCAATTTTTCCATTACCCAATTAAAAGCATTTATTCAAGAACCAAGACTACATACATCACAATCGAAATAAAAACTAATTAAAACAATTTAAATGAAAACTAAGACATGCTACTCAAACAACGTAGAATCAGAAATCAACACGCGCACCAAGCTATTATAACACAATGAAATGAGAATAAAAATTGAGAAATTGACCTTTTATTGATGAACAAAGCTGAAAATTGCAAATCAATCGGGATAAACAAAGCAACAATCCTTGGACTGAAACACCGCAATTAACAAACCGGAACCTCGAATCGACACCGGAAAACTCGACACCCAAACTCGAAGCAATTTTTTTAAGTGCTGAGGTCTAATCCCACTTATTTTGGTGCGGAAGTCAACAACACGTTCAACTGGACGAACAAATTCGTCATATATCTCATTTCTCATTTGTTGACCAGTGTGACTCGCCCCAGAGCACTTTTGTTAGAGCTTACGCCAACCATTTCACAATCCATTGCTATCACATCTGTAACACTTGAATCTGATTAAGTTGGAATAAGAGGATTAGGTCGAGCATTGCCTGAGTCATCATTGGTTCTGTTTTCCACTTTCCTAGTATGGATTTGTTGCTTATGTAAATTGTTGGAATTTTGATTTGACATTTGGGTGTTTTACAACTTACAACAAGTGGAAGACTGGTTAGTGGTTCGTATCAAGTACCTAAAGAATAAAAAGCAACAATCTGATGACAATTCATGTGTGTGTCCGATTTTTGAGAGGAGGAGTCAGAAAATCGGCTGGAAAAAATGGGGTTCTTTCTTGGTCAGGGTCACGGCGAGGTCTAGGTCATAGGTCTAGGAATTGAAATTTTTTGGGTAGGGTTTCTATAATTGGGTATTTTATATAGAGGTGGGAAGGGATGATGGCCATTGGATTAGAAGAAAAAAGGGCTAGGATTAAATCTTGCACTTAAGTAGGCTAATGGGTTGGGAAGAATGGGCTAAGGGTAATTGGGTTGGACCATGTCTTTTGGGTTTGAACTTAGGCTAAAAAGACCAAATAATACAATATATCTATAAAAATGTAAAAATTACTCTAAATTAAAATAAACTAATATAAAACTAAATACTACGAGTGAAACTAATTTTTTTTTTGTATTTTCAAATGTTATAATACTATAAATATAAATATACTAATTGACTTTAACCTAAAGATGAAAAAATATTTTTTTTTTGTAATTTTTTTTGTGATAAAAATAAAGTAAAAGAGTCAACACTATTTAGAATAGCGATACTAAACCTAAATTAAATATTTACGCTAAAATTTGTAAAAT
>NC_031991.1:56065575-56080483 GCF_001879085.1 Nicotiana attenuata
TGATCTATATACTAACGCATATCCCAAGTGTCCGAGATCCAAGTATATGTATTTGCATACATTAGTTGATATTCTGCGTTTTAGTAGTAAAAGCAAAAACAATATTCATTCATCCTTCCTGAAGACTCTTCATGTTTAGTTCTTTCTTTTGATCACAGCAGAACTTTTTCTGAATTATCCTATGCAGGCAAATTAAATTTCCCATCATTCAACTTGGACTATAATATGACATTTATTGCAGGCAAGAGCATACTGAAATTACACATTTCGATAAAAATCTCATGGCTCGCACAGTAACATTTTGAGATATACTGCTAATGTAATATACCTCAGACATAAAAGTGCTAATTCCAAAAGTCTCACAGAACATAAAGTTTATATAAAAAGAGAGATGGACTCATGTCACGATCCCAGTTCACCCACTGTGAACATGCCGTGATGGCGCCTAGTCTCGACAACTACGTAAGCTTAACAATGCGGAAAACATAACTAACTTGCGGAATAATGGTCAAAACTGAACAATTTAAAGGAGAAACAGTATATAAAATGCCGCTAGGCATATACAACTCCACATCACAGCATCCTACGTTACTATCCCAAAAACCGGAAACTCACGGGAACACAAGCTAAATGGAATTCAGTAAAGTTCTCTAATCTCCAAAAACGTCTACATCAATAGTATGATAGAAGGGCTAACACTACAGATAGAGTAAAGAAGGAGACTCTTCGGTCTGCGGACGCGGCAGATGTACCTCGAAGTCTCCGAAATGCTCCCTGCCTCAAGGGTGATACGCCCGGATGGAAGTACCTGGATCTGCACATGAAAAACATGTGCAGAAAGGGCATGAGTACACCACAGCGGTACTCAGTATGTGCCAAGCCTAACCTCGGTTGGGTAGTGACGAGGAAGGTCAGGGCCCTACTGAGATAAATATATATATAATGTAATGACAGGGCAATAAGCAGTAAAACTGAGAATCGATAATAAATATCTACACAGAATAATAATAGTGCATTAACGGAAACAGAGATTAAAACAACTACAAGTAAAATACCCCTCACAGCAAGATAAATAATCGGGATCTCTTGGTATCCTCAATATACACTCTAGGGATCTCTTGGTATCCCGAGGATCTCTTGGTATCCTCAATATATATGCCAGGGATCTCTTGGTATCCTCAATACACGTGCCAGGGATCTCTTGGTATCCCGCACCTCAATCCAGACCATAATTACGCACAGGGGATCTCCCGGGATGTCGTCCCGTAGTCCCAATTTAAGACACACAACAACAGCTCAAGGATATCAAAATAAATACTAAGTCCGTAATGAGTAAACAGTAAATTCTAGCCTAACATGCTTCACGTGATGCAATTAAGGCAGTTTAAGCAAATAGGCAATTTATCTCAACTAATCATACTCTTCTAAACTAACACAGGCTATATTTGCATGTAGAATAAAGCAAGTAAGAAAAGAACTCAGTTTAAGCACTTAAAGTAAAATCGGATTTTCAACAATTAGCTCAAGTACGTGCTCGTCACCTCACGTACAAGGCATTCAAATACCAAATATCATATCCTAAGGGGAGAGGGTCCCCCACACAAGGTTAGACAAGCCACTTACCTCGAGCCGGCTCCAAAATCAACTCGAAACCACACGTTTGCCACGAGTATCCGACTCCGAATGGCCCAAATCTATTCAATTCAAGTACGTATCGTAAATAACATCTCAAGCAACTGATTCTACGATTTAATTCAAAGCTAAGACGCGAAATTAGGTAAAATGACCTAAACGCCCTCAGGCCAATGTCTCGGAATCGGATGAAATTAACATTTTCAGAACCCTCGTACTCTCACGAGTCTAACCATATAAAAATCTCTCAAATTGGAGGTCAAACACCCACTCAAAACTCAATAATTCGGTCTATGAAGTTTTATCAATTTTTCATTCAAAATCCGAAATTAAAAGAGGAATTTACGCTTAGATTAGTGGGTTATAAGCAAAAAAGAGTATAGAATCGTTACCCAATCGTTGTCCCTGAAAAACCCTCGAAATCTCTCTCAAATCCGAGCTCTCAAGCTTGAGTTTTGGTAAAAATGGCCAAACCCTCGTTTTGAAATGTTTATATCTGCCCAGGCATTTGGTTCTATGCGATCGCGAAGAGTAAATTTTAAAGGCTCAGAAAATAGCGTATGCGAACGCAGCCCAAGCTATGCGATCGCAGAAGAGAAAGGAACAGACCTATGCGATCGCGAACCAGCTAATGCGATCGCGTAGAACAAAAATCATCACCCTCCGAAATTACACTATGCGATCGCGGAGGGTAAGCTGCGATCGCAGAGAAGGAAAACTTGCTGCAGAACTGAAGAGAAAACCTGCAACTTTTTTCAACACAAAAATGCCTCGTTGAGCATCCGAAACACACCTGAGGCTCCCGGGACCTCAACCAAAACTACGAGCATATCCCGTAACATCATTTAAACTTGTACCATTCTTTAAACCACCTAAAACAACGTCGGAAACTCGAATTAATCAAGGATCTAAGCCTAAGAACTTCAAATTCTCTCAAAATACGCTTTCGATCAAAAACCTAACTAAAACACGTCCGAATAACCTGAAATTTTGCACACACATCCCAAATGACATGACGGAGCTATTGCAACTTCCGGAATTCCATTACGACCCTCGGATCAAAATCTCACTACCAGATCGGAAACTTCAAAATTCCAACTTTCGGCATTTCAAGCCTAAATTAGCTACGGACCTCCAAAACACATTCCGAACACGCTCCCAACCCCGAAATCAGCTAACGAAGCTAACGGAACCATCGGATTTCCGTTCTGAGGCCGTCTTCACACTGTTCTGACTATGGTCAGTTTTCCAACACTTAAGCTCTCATTTAGGGATTAAGTGTCCCAAAACTCTCCGAAACTTAAAACCGAACCTCCCGGCAAATAAAAATAGCAGAAATAGACTTGGGGAAAGCAGTTAATAGGGGATCGGGGCGTAAATTCCAAAAATGACCGGTCGGGTCGTTACATCCTCCCACACTTAAACATTCGTTCATCCTCGAACGAGCACAAAGACATACCTGAGGTAGTGAAAAGATGAGGGTACTGGCTGCGCATATCCTGCTCGATCTCCTAGGTCGCCTCCTCGACCGGCTGACCCCGCCACTGAACCTTCACGGACGCAATGTTCTTCGACCTCAGCTTCCTGACCTGCCTGTCCAATATTGCCACTGGCTCCTCAACATAAGAAGATCCTTCTCCAACTGGACTGAGCTGAAATCCAACACGTGCGACGGATCACCGTGATACCTCCGGAGCATAGAAACATGAAATACCGGATGAACTCCTGCCAAGCTGGGAGGTAAGGCAGGTTCGTAAACAACCTCCGCAACACGCCTCAATATCTCAGAAGGGCCTATAAACCTCGGACTCAACTTCCCCTTCTTTCCAAACCTCATAACGCCCTTCATAGGCGAAACCCGAAGCAGAACCCGCTCCCCAACCATGTAGGAAACATCACGAACCATCCGGTCCGCGTAACTCTTCTGTTTGGACTGGGCTGTACGGAGTCTATCCTGTATCACCTTGACTCTCTCCAAGGCATCCTGAACCAAATCTGTGCCCAGTAATCTGGCCTCACCTGGCTCTAACCAACCCACCGGAGATCTGCATCGCCTACCATATAAGGCCTCGTACAATGCCATCTGAATGCTGGACCGATAGCTGTTGTAGTAGGCAAACTCCGCTAATGGCAAGAACTGATCCCAAGAACCTCCAAACTCAATCACACACGCACGGAGCATATCCTCAAGGATCTGAATAATGCGCTCAGACTGTCCGTCCGTCTGAGGGTGAAATGCTGTGCTCAACTCCACCCGAGTACCCAACTCCTGTTGTACGGCTCTTCAGAACCGCGATTTGAACTGATTACCTCTGTCTGAAATAATGGAAACTGGAATGCCATGCAGACGGACAATCTCCCGGATATAAATCTCCGCCAACCGCTCCGAGGAATAAGTAGTACACACAAGGATAAAATGTGCGGACTTGGTCAGCCGATCCACAATAACCCAAATGGCATCGAACTTCTTCAAAGTCTGTGGAAGTCCAGATACGAAGTCCATGGTGATCCACTCCCACTTCTACTCCGGAATCTCTATCTGCTGAACCAATCCACCTGGTCTCTGGTGCTCATACTTCACCTGCTGACAATTAAGGCACCGAGCTACAAACCCAACTATATCCTTCTTCATCCGCCTCCACCAGTAGTGCTGCCTCAAATCCTAATACATCTTCGCGGCACCCGGATGAATGGAATACCGCGAACTGTGGGCCTCCTCTAGAATCAACTCCCGAAGCCCATCGACATTGGGTACACAAACTCGACTCTGCATCCTCAATACTCCGTCATCACCAATGGCTACATCACGAGCATCGCCATGTAACACCTTGTCCTTGAGGACAAGCAAATGAGGGTCATCATACTGCGCTCCCTTAGATGATCAAACAAGGAAGACCGAGAGACCACACAAGCTAGAGCCCGGCTGGGCTCCGAAAGATCCAATCTCACAAACTGGCTGGCTAGGGCCTGAACATCCATCGCCACAGGCCTCTCTGCTGCTGATAAATAAGCCAAACTCCCCAAACTCTCTACCCGGTAGCTCAAAGCATCGGCCACCACATTGGCCTTGCCCGGGTGATACAAGATAGTGATGTCATAATCCTTTAGCAACTCTAGCCACCTCCTCTGATGCAAATTAAGATCCTTCCGCTTGAACAGATGTTTCAAACTCCGGTGATCAGTATATATCTCACAAGGCACACCGTACAAGTAATGATGCCAGATCTTCAAGGCATGAACAATGGCAACTAACTCAAGATCATGGACAGGATAATTCTTCTCGTGTATCTTCAACTTTCTGGACGCGTAGGCAATCACCCTACCGTCCTGCATCAATACCGCTCCAAGGCCAACTCTCGAGGCATCACAATAGACAGTATAGGACCCCGAACCGGTAGGTAATATCAAAATTGGGGCTGTAGTCAGGGCTGTCTTGAGCTTCTGAAAGCTCGCCTCACACTCCTCTGTCCACTGAAATGGAGCACCCTTCTGGGTCAATCTAGTCATAGGGGATGCAATCGATGAAAACCCCTCCACAAAACGACGGTAGTAGCCCGCCAAGCCAAGGAAACTACGAATCTCTGTAGCTGAGGATGGTCTGGACCAACTTTGCACTGCCTCTACCTTCTTAGGATCAACCCGAATCCCCTCACTCGATACCACGTGACCCAAGAATGCCACAGAATCCAACCAAAACTCACATTTTGAAAACTTTGCATATAATCTCTTTTCCCTCAGAGTCTGAAGCACTGTCCTCAGGTGCTCCTCGTGATCTTCCCGACTCCGGGAATATACCAGAATATCATCAATAAAGACAATGACAAAAGAGTCAAGATATGGCCAGAATACACTATGCATCAGGTGCATGAAGGCTGCTGGGGCATTGGTCAGCCCAAAAGACATAACAAGGAACTCGTAATGACCATACCGAGTCCTGAAGGCAGTCTTCGGGATATCTGGCTCCCGAATCTTTAACTGATGGTAACCTGAGCGCAAATCAATCATAGAAAACACCCGTGTGCCCTGAAGCTGGTCAAACAGATCATCAATACGAGGCAAAGGATAACGGTTCTTCACTGTAACCTTGTTCAACTGGCGGTAATCAATACACATGCGCATAGAAGCATCCTTCTTCTTCACAAATAACACAGGAGCACCCCAAGGCGATACACTGGGCCGAATAAAACCCTTATCAAGTAATTCCTGCAATTGCTCCTTCAACTCCTTCAACTTAGGAGGAGGCATACGGTACGGAGGGATAGAGATGGGATGAGTTCCCGGCAACAGATCAATGCCAAAATTAATGTCCCTGTCGGGTGGCATGCCCGGAAGATCAGCTGGAAACACATCGGGAAAATCCCGTACTACTGGGACTGAATCAACAGAAGGAGTATCTATACTGGCATCTTTCACATAAGCTAAGTACGCATAACAACCTTTCTCAACCATACGCTGAGCCTTAAGGAAAGAAATAACTCTACTAGGAGTGTGACCTAAGGCACCCTTCCACTCAATACGTGGTACACCTGGCATGGCCAGCGTCACGGTTTTGGCGTGACAATCAAGAATAGCATAATGGGACGACAACCAGTCCATGCCCAAAATAATATCAAAGTCAACCGTGCTGAGCAATAATAAGTCAGCCTTGGTCTCAAAACTACCAAGAATAACCAAACATGACCGGTAAACACGGTGCACAACAAGAGAATCTCCCACAGGAGTAGAAACATAAACTGGGGAACTCAAAGAATCCCGAGGTACCCCCAAATACGGAGCAAAGTAAGAAGATACATAAGAGTAAGTGGAGCCTGGATCGAATAGAACCGATGCATCTCTGTGACAAACCAAGATAGTACCTGTGATGACAGAATCGGAGGCGGCGGCCTCAGTACGGCCTGGAAGGGCATAATATCTGGCCTGGCCTCCCCCTCGAGGGCGACCTCTACCTCCCCGACCTCCACCTCTGGCTGGCTGGGCCGGTGGAGTAGCAGCTGGCGCTAGAACCATAGCCTGAGAGCTCTGCGGGGTGCGCTGTGGCTGAAAGGTCTGTGGGGGTGCAGCCCTCCCAAGTCTGGGGCAATCCCTCACTACATGGCGTGTGTTGCCACACTCAAAACAAGCTCTAGGAGGACGTGGCGGCTGTGACTGGCTCGGGCCAGGTCTGCTGGACTGACCACTGGAAGCACCCCGTGCAGGAGGCGCACTAGAGACTGAAGGTGCATAATAGGGCTCCTGAGGCCTAGGTGGAGCTGGAATATCACTGGCTGCTGGAAGAGCTGAATGAACGGGGCGACCCATATGACCCCTACCATGACGACCTGCAGCTGGGGCACGGGCACCAGAAAAATGGCCCGACTCTCGAGACCTCTTGGCTTCCCTCTCCTCCCTGTCCCTAGCGTGCATACCCTCAATCCTCCTAGCAATGCTCACCGCCTGCTGATAAGACACATCCGTCTCTAACTCATGAGCCATGCTAGATCTGATGCTAGGAATAAGCCCCTCAATGAACCGGCGAACCTTCTCGCGGACCGTGGAAACCAAAGCTGGGGCATGTCTAGCCAAGTCAATGTAGCGGACAACATACTCTGAAACGGTCATAGTACCCTAGCGCAAATGCTCAAACTCCGCGCGCCAAGCATCCCTAAGACTTTGGGGAACATACTCCCCCGTGAACATATCAAAAAACTCAGCACAAGTCGGGGAAGCTGCCTCATCCGGACTGTCTAACTCATAAGCACGCCACCACTGATAGGCGGCTCATCGAAGCTGAAAAGTAGTGAAGGAAACCCGCTCGATCCTGATATGCCCATAGTGCGGAGAATACGGTAGCACTCCTCCAGAAATCCCAAGGCATCCTCTGATGCTAACCCACTAAATACCGGAGGATCATATTTCTTGAACCTCTCAAGTCTCCGCTGCTCATCCTCTGAAGCCGCTGCCCTATCCTCGGGCTGAACTGGTACTGCAGGCGGCGCAGGTATAACCTCTGGGGCCTGCTCAACATGCACTCGCTGCTCAGGAGTGCGGGCGGCGGGAGTCTGTACTCCTCCCCCGGCCTGGGATGTGGCTGCAGCAAGGGGAAGCAACCCTGCCTGAGCCAAAGTGGTGTACGTACTCATGAACTGTGCCAAAGTCTCCTGGAGTGCTGGAGTAGTAGTGGCAGACGTATCGGGTGTCTGGACTCCGGCTAGTACTGCTGGTGGTGCCTCGGCGGCAGCTCGCGCGGGTGCTCTGGCTGCACCACGAGCGCGTCCTCGGCCTCTACCCCGGCCCCGACCTCTGACAGCTGCAGTAGGGGGCGCAGGTGCCTGATCCTCTCGGGTAGCGCGTGTCCTCACCATCTGTAAGAGAATAGAAAGATAGAAGTTTAGTGGTGATATCAAGAATCTCGCACGACAAGGAAATCAAATGAAGTGGAATTTTCCTAACAGTTACATAGCCTCCCGTAGATAAGTACAGACGTCTCCGTACCGATCAGCGAGACTCTAATAAACTGGGCTGTGTTCCGTGACTCCTATGAACCTAGAGCTCTGATACCAACTTGTCACGATCCCAGTTCACCCACTGTGAACATGTCGTGATGGCGCCTAGTCTCGATAACTAGGTAAGCCTAACAATGCGGAAAACATAACTAACTTGCGAAATAATGGTCAAAACTGAACAATTTAAAGGAGAAAAAGTATATAAAATGCCGCTCGGCATATACAACTCCACATCACAGCATCCTACGTTACTATCCCAAAACCCGGAAACTCAGGGGAACACAAGCTAAATGGAATTCAGTAAAGTGCTCTAATCTCCAGAAACGTCTACATCAATAGTACGATAGAAGGGCTAACACTACAGATAGAGTAAAGAAGAAGACTCTTCGGTCTGCGGACGCGGCAGATGTACCTCGAAGTCTCCGAAATGCTCCCTGCCTCAAGGGTGATACGCCTGGGTGGAAGTACCTGGATCTGCACATGAAAAACATGCGCAGAAAGGGCATGAGTACACCACAGCGGTACTCAGTAAGTGCCAAGCCTAACCTCGAATGGGTAGTGACGAGGAAGGTCAGGGCCCTACTGAGATAAATAAATATATAATGTAATGACAGGGCAATAAGCAGTAAAACTGAGAATCGATAATAAAGATCTACACAGTATAATAATAGTGCATTAACGGAAACAGAGATAAAAACAACTACAAGGAAAAGACCCCTCACAGCAAGATAAATAATCGGTATCTCTTGGTATCCTCAATATACACTCTAGGGATCTCTTGGTATCCTCAATACACGTGCCAGGGATCTCTTGGTATCCCGCACCTCAATCCAGACCATAATTACGCACAGAGGATCTCTCGGGATACCGTCCCGTAGTCCCAATTTAAGACACACAACAACAGCTCAAGGATATCAAAATAAATACTAAGTCCGTAATGAGAAAATAGCGTATGCGAACGCAGCCCAAGCTATGCGATCGCAGAAGAGAAAGGAACAGACATATGCGATCGCGAAGCAGGTAATGCGATCGCGTAGAACAAAAATCATCACCTTCAGAAATTACACTATGCGATCGCGGAGGGTAAGCTGCGATCGCAGAGAAGGAAAACTTGCAACAGAACTGAAGAGAAAACCTGCAACTTTTTTCAACACAAAAATGCCCCGTTGAGCATCCGAAACACACCCGAGGCTCCCGGGACCTCAACCGAAACTACGAGCATATCCCATAAAATCATTCAAACTTATACCATTCTTTAAACCACCTAAAACAACGTCGGAAACTCGAATTAATCAAGGATTTAAGCCTAAGAACTTCAAATTCTCTCAAAATACGCTTTCGATCAAAATCCTAACCAAAACACGTCCGAATGTCCTGAAATTTTGCACACACATCCCAAATGACATGACGGAGCTATTGCAACTTCCGGAATTCCATTACGACCCTCGAATCAAAATCTCACTACCGGATCGAAAACTTCAAAATTCCAACTTTCGGCATTTCAAGCCTAAATTAGCTACGGACCTCCAAAACACATTCCGAACACGCTCCCAACCCCGAAATCAGCTAACGAAGCTAACGGAACCATCGGATTTCCGTTTCGAGGCCGTCTTCACACTGTTCTGACTATGGTCAGTTTTCCAACACTTAAGCTCTCATTTAGGGACTAAGTGTCCCAAAACTCTCCGAAACTCAAAACCGAACCTCCCGGCAAATAAAATAGCAGAAATAGACTTGGGGAGAGCAGTTAATAGGGGATCAGGGCGTAAATTCCAAAAACGACCGTCCGGGTCGTTACAACTCAACCTAATAATCCAACAAAAAAAATACAAGGAATGTAAGCATGTCAAGGGTCTCATAGTTGCACAATACAAGCTCGACACCACTAATTACACCACAAAACAGTCAATATTCAACAGTAGCTATGTGGCAATCCAAATTTGAGAGGAACAAAAGGAATGTAAGCATGTCAAGGGTCTCATAGTTGTGATAAACCACTTGAATCTGGCTTGTCCTCTTCATTTAGCAGTGTTGGACATGAAACTTGATCAACCGTTGAAGTTATACCTAAAAGGAAAAATGCATAGTTCAATGTATCAATATAGTAATTAAACAATTGAATACCTATTAAGACAATAATAAGAAAATTACTTACCATTTAAGTCATTCTATAACCACGTGCGAGCACACAGTAAAGGTTCCAAAGTAGTGGGGCGGAGTCTACTCCGATGCGGGCTAATCAACCTCCCACTAGTGCTAAATGCTGATTCTGAAGCAACAGTAGACACGGGAATGGCTAAGAGATCACGAGCCATTTTTTGCAACGTAGGAAATTTCAATCCATTTGTCTTCCACCAACTCAAATTGTCAAATGAAGGGGTTCGAGGTAGTAGGTCTTCTTCTAAGTACATATCCAACTCTGATCTTTTCTCCACGGTAGCTCCAGTTGAAGCTACAAATCTATCAAATCTCGAAAGCCGATCACCCTGAGTAAAACTAGTGACTTCACTAGAACTAGATGCTAATGAATCATGTGGAGCAGATAATTTACTCTTATAATCTTGAAAGAGATCATAACAATTGGATCGAACTTCTTGAATTTAAGTTGAAGCTTCTTCACCATAAATTAGTGAAAGAAAGAACTCTACCAACCTCATCTTGTACCGTGGATCAAAGATTGCAGCTACTCCCATCAAAATATGCACATCATCCCAATATTTTTTAAATTTCAACAACATCACAGATGCCATATCGCTAATCAAAGGATTAAGCTCTTTCACCCAAGCTTCTAATTCTAGCTTAATTTCACAAACTTTTGTAAAGTATTGACTAGAAGTTGGATATTGAGTTCCTGAAAACTGTTCAGTGATATGATAAAAAAGTTTGAGCTTATCAGAAACATCTTCTGCATTACTCCATTGCTCTTCAGTTGGATACGACTTATAATTTGTGTCAGTTAGACTCAACTTGTTAAACACCTCTTTGTATTCTATAGTTGTTCTCAACATTAAATATGTTGAGTTCCACCGAGTAGGACAATCATACTCCAACTTCTTATTACAAGAACAGTGAAGCAAACATGCGGCTTCTTCAAACCTCTCAATTCTGCCAGCTGATCCAATCCAATACAAGACACTATTACGCACTTTGCTAATACTATCTCCTATCACTTTTAACCCTTCTTGCACAATCAAGTTTAAAATATGTGCAGCACAAAGCACATGAAATACTCGACCACTCAACAACAAATCTTTTTTATTAAGTTTCTCATCCAGTAAAGTTTTAATCATAGCATTATTTGTGCTACAATTATCAACTGTGATAGTCAATATTTTTCGTTCAAGATTCCAATCAAACAAACAATTAATCAAAGCACCACACAAAGCATCTTTATCATGTGGAGCAGGGACATAAGCAAATCTCAAAATATGACTTTGAAGCCTCCATGAATCATCAATGAAATGACCAGTAATAGCCATGAACCCTTTTTTGTTACTATTGGAAGTACACATATCGGTTGTTATTGCAATTCTACTCGTCACTTTCTCCAACAACATAGAAGTTTGCGATTTCAAATTGTCAAAGATTTTTATTATGTCATTCTTGATTGTATTTCTGGAAACCATCTTAAACATAGGTTGAAGACTCGCAACAAAGTTGCTAAATCCCACATGATCAACTATAGAGAGTGGATACTCATGTAAAATAATGGCATGTGCAAGTTTTTTACGTGAAACATCTTGATCAAAATAACCACCCCCGGTATCGCCCTCATTTTGTGCATCTCTTGGCCTATTAGGACACTTAAGCATGTGATCTAACATAGATTTTGTCCCACGATTCCTAGCATTTTTATACCGGCGATCGCAATACTTACAAGCACCATATGGAACACCCTTAACCTTCACCGGCTCGAAATGATCCCATGCTCGGGAATATCTCCTTTTTTTTCAGTTCAACTTCATCAGGTTGTGAAGGCCTTTGACTCTCATCATCTAAGGAAATAGCATTAGTAGATGAAGCTGGTAGATTCTCTTCAATTTGAGATGCCATGAGTATCTAGTAAAACAAAGACAAGAAATATCACTAAAAACTGATATTTAGAAACACAATTGTAGTAGGAAATGCGGAGCTTTTTCACCTTAATTTCAATGCCAACAAGCACATTTTACTCTTTAACATTCAAATAAACTGCACATTTGCAACAATTCTATATACAAGTTCAGGTTTTCTTTTCATATTCGAACAAGAAGTAAAATCATCACCAGCCGTGCACACCAAGGGGAACAATTAATTGTAGGGCAGAATTAATTGTATATACAAGTTCAGGTTTTCTTTTCATACTTCACTGTGCTGTTTTGATGTTTTTTTGGCATATTTGTATTATCATCAGGATCTCAATGGACACAAATAAAAGAAGATGGTATTAATACATCATAAGAGAGGCAGAGGCTAGCTAAGAAATTGATATATTTCACATATTTACATCTCAGTTTGCTGCTAAACTTCTGCAGTAGTATTATGCCTGAACAATAAGTAAATGATGTTATTAAACTACTGATGATTGACAGATCCAAAGAGGAGATGTAATCATACTGTTGGACCCTTACTACAGCTTGGTTAATTTCGAATGACAAGGAAAGGTAAACTCCTTCATGTATTTCCATACATCTTAAATAATTGCTCTAATTTGAAAGTTATAAGCTAACACAACAGTTATTTATTGGTTTATATTTCAACAGAAGAATCTAATCTTCTTCTGTAAGCATGTGACTTCACTGTATTTGTTATCTAAAGTTCTCTTTCCTTGCCATCTATTCACATGTTATATTTTATTGCAGTACTATAAAACCTCCCACCAGTCAAAGCACTATGCTTTCTACGACTATGGCATCATCTTTTTCATGTGGTCTTGAATGCTTGTTTAGTTTCTTTAGCAAAACTGATCTTCTTTCGTTACTAGTTGTTTTATAGTTCTGTGATTACCGCATTTTGATTTGAGATGATTTTTTCTAAGTAGATGATGCACGTGAAGCGAATGCCCTCTATGTTGCTCGGACTCTTGGAACATGTCGTCAGGTGCGTGTTAGATCCTCCAAGAATAGTGTATTTTGGAGGATCCAACATGGGTGTGACAACAGTCCGCGCAACATAGAATACCTTATATGTTCTCTTTGTAGTAGTCTAACCATCTACCATTCTGATTACTTGTCTTCTTTCATTCGATACTTCCTCAATGACCTCCACCTCTTTTGTCCAAATCCCACGAAACTAATTAATTGTTCTGTTGGTAATCTCTTTTTTAACAAGACATAGACCACCACCTACGATTCGTAGGGTAGAATTCTCATCAGGACAAGCTTTGGGTGGTCATATAAGAAGACATAGACCACCACCTACGATTACAACAACAAACAGTACTAAGGTTACAGATGAGACAACTTCGGAATCATCACATGATGATGAGAATTCGAAGGAGAAGCTAAGAATCATTTTCTAAAAGACTAAAACTCCCAACAGAATATAGAATCAGAGAAACCAAGTAGCAACGAAATCGAGTCTGAACCTGACAAATAAAGACCGGTAGACCTGGTCCAAGGTAGTTCTTCTCCAAAAAAGGTCTGTTGATCAGTGAACCACCATTACTAGGCCGGAAAAGACCAGTGGTCATGACAAAATGATGGAAATTATTACAGAAAAAAGAGAACTGTGTACTTATTAGATATTTACCCGGATTTCCTGGAGGAGAATAATTGAAGAAGGTTTGAGGAAGAAGAATCGCAGATTCGCAGCAGTTCAAAGAGGAAGAAGAATCGCACAAGAGATTGAGAGTTTCTGACTTCTGAGTTTGGAAATTAGGTTTTAGCATTTTAGCATTTGGGATTTAAGATTTTGGGGTACGCGGGTCTAACTTATTTGGACCCGACCCAGCTATTAACCCGTATGTGCCCTACCCTGCCCTGCCCTATTAAAAATTTTCAAAAATAACAATTTGCCCTGCTCTGCCCCGCCCTGCCCCATTAAATTCTTCCCCTGCCCCGCCCCATTTAAGGTTATCCCCGCCCCGCCCTGCCCCGCCCTGTCCCAATTGTCATCCCTATGCCCCGGGGGGGTTTTACCAACAAGTCTCTCATTTATTTATCTCTGCTTACCGCCGCCTTACTGTGCCCGTTAGGGTTTTCACTAGTAAGACTCTTTCATTTTCTTTTATTCTTCTTTTTCTTTTGCTTTCTTGTGTGAGGAACCTGACAGTGGTCTATGTCGCGTGATAACTGTTGCTCATTGCATGCATCTCTTGGCATTCTTGAAGGTTGATCAGGAGGTATTTATTTGGAAGGTTTTTGGACAGGGTTGGAAAGAAAAGACGTCATGAAGGCTCAAAATAGACTCAAAGTAAAGGGGGTTGTGGACTTACAACTCTTGGAATCGACTCTTTCAAAAGTAAAATAAAATCTCTGCCCCAGTTTCAGCTATTGAGGATTTTTTTGGGTTTTTTTTTGAATTCTTATTTGGTTGGACCGAACCGTGAGGTTGCCTACGTATCCTTTTTTTTAAAGGAATCAGGTCTAACGTAGTTCAAACAATCGACTTAACTATTTTTCAACTTTCTTTCCTCTGTCTTTTTCCTTTTCTTTTTTTTCTTTTTTTTTCTTTTGTTTGCCGCAGCCTCTATCTTCTGAGGGCATGAACTTTCGACAGTTCTTTTCTTCCCCCCCCTCCCCCTTTGTAACTTCTAAGGACTTTCCCTAGTTTGTACTCTTGGGACATGGTACTTTTCTTTTCTTTTTCTTTTT
>NC_031991.1:56082765-56088277 GCF_001879085.1 Nicotiana attenuata
TAGGGATCCGGGCATGAGGCTATGTTATTCTAGGTTTAAAACCTGGGTGTATTGTTCTAGACTTGACTTACCCGAGCGGACATCTCGATCGGGGGGGGGGGGGGGGAGGGGTCAGCGTACCAGGAATACAGAAGCTTCACCGACTTTGTAACTTGTCCGAACCTCGTTCTAAAATTAAGATATCACTCTAACAGAAAAGAAGCCACACGAAGTGCACGCTTCCCAGATGATTTAGAAGACTCAGAGAGAAGAGGCTTCCGTAACAGTTTATATACAATTTAAACAATATCAAAGCGGTAAAAAGCGACATTTAGCACATTAGGCTCAAACACGTAAAAACAGATAATAAATAAAGGCCAACTATAACAGTTATTCTAAGCTCGAATTCTGAACCCTGAACCAGAGATTCTGGGTTCTTTTCCCCAACTGAGTCGCCAGAGCTATCACACCTCCTTTTTTACCCCAGAGAGGGGATATAGGGGAGTTTTTCCAATTTAAGTGACATAAATCGAAATGGGATTATTTATTTATTTTTCAGAGTCGCCACTTGGGATAATTTATTGGTGTCCCAAGTCACCGGTTTATTTTAAATCTCAAATGGAGGAAAATTTTGCCTTTATTTAAAAGTGTGCGAAACCAAAAAACTAGGTAAGGAATTCTGTTAACCCGGGAGAAGGTGTTAGGCATTCCCGAGTTCCGTGATTCTAGCACGGTCGCTTATCTATTAATAATTGGCCTATTATCTGATTTACTACATGTTTTAAACCTATTGTGCATTTTAACTTTATAACCGCTTTTATTTATATAAAACCACTTTTTAGGATTTATGGAATCATTTTTTTGAACAAGTTACGATTGTCGTACACTTGTCGTTTTGGAACACACACAAACCATACTACATGAAATGCACCCGCGGTTCACGACATATTTATTTTTATTATTATTCGAAATTATGCTCAGGTCACATGAAATGCACACCCGAATTGAGATTTACGTATCGTGACCATGTCACGGGAACCGTACCCATGGCCACGATAATTTATTAATCGCGCCTAAAGCAACTAAAGCATTTAATTATTTTCCTAATCTTTGAGATTGTTGTGATACGAAATTTATGAACAAGATATTATTGGGGGGCAAATAGGCTAGCTAACATGAACTATTCTTTGGCCAGATTCCTTATGGTTCAAGAGCCACCTTATGGCCCATTATTATTCCTTGCCAAAAAAGAAACAACTCCAAATTTTCCATCTACCCAATTAAAAGCATTTATTCAAGAACCAAGACTACATACATCACAATCGAAATAAAAATTAATTAAAATAATTTAAATGAAAACTAAGACATGCTACTCCAACAACGTAGAATCACAAATCAACACGCGCACCAAGCTATTATAACACAATGAAATGAGAATAAAAATTGAGAAATGGACCTTTTATTGATGAACAAAGCTGAAAATTGCAAATCAATCGGGCTAAACAAAGCAACAACCCTTGGACTGAAACACCGCAATTAACAAACCGGAACCTTGAATCGACACCGGAAAACTCGACACCCAAGCTCGAAGCAATTTTTTTTAACTGCTGAGGTCTAATCCCACTTATTTTGGTGCGGAAGTCAACAACACGTTCAACTGGACGGACAAATTCGTCATATATCTCATTTCCTCATTTGTTGACCAGTGTGACTCGCCCAAGAGCACTTTTGTTAGAGCTTACACCAACCATTTTACAATCCATTTCTATTACATCTATAACACTTGAATCTGATGAAGTTCGAATAAGAGGATTATGCCGAGAATCGCCAGAGTCATCATTGGATCTGTTTTCCGCTATCCTAGTATGGATTTGTTGCTTATGTAAATTGTTGGAATTTTGTTTTGAGATTTGGGTGTTTTACAACTTACAACAACAAGCAGAAGACTGGTTAGTGGTTCGTATCAAGTACCTAAAGAATAAAAAGCAACAATCTGATGACAATTCATGTGTGTGTCCGATTTTTGAGAGGAGGAGTCAGAAAATCGGCTGGAAAAAATGGGGTTCTTTCTTGGTCAGGGTCACGGCGAGGTCTAGGTCATAGGTCTAGGAATTGAAATTTTTTGGGTAGGGTTTCTATAATTGGGTATTTTATATAGAGGTGGGAAGGGATGATGGCCATTGGATTAGAAGAAAAAAGGGCTAGGATTAAATCTTGCACTTAAGTAGGCTAATGGGTTGGGAAGAATGGGCTAAGGGTAATTGGGTTGGACCATGTCTTTTGGGTTTGAACTTAGGCTAAAAAGACCAAATAATACAATATATCTATAAAAATGTAAAAATTACTCTAAATTAAAATAAACTAATATAAAACTAAATACTACGAGTGAAACTAATTTTTTTTTTGTATTTTCAAATGTTATAATACTATAAATATAAATATACTAATTGACTTTAACCTAAAGATGAAAAAATATTTTTTTTTTAGTAATTTTTTTTTGTGATAAAAATAAAGTAAAAGAGTCAACACTATTTAGAATAGCGATACTAAACCTAAATTAAATATTTACGCTAAAATTTGTAAAATTTTGGGGAAGGTCAAAAAATTACATGTCTACAGCTGCCCCTCTTTGACTGGAAACGCGAAGAGTTTTCAGACAAAGAACGACGAGACAGGTCTTTTGACCCGACCCTTATTTAGAGAGACCAAAAACTAAGAGAAAGGAGAATGTGACCGAGCCCTGGTATCTGAGCTGCCTACATATCCTTGGCTATAAAGGAATCAGGCCACGTGTAGTTCAGAATTAGGAAGAGTGATGGAGTACCGAGGTGGAGAGCCGATTGAGGTGACGTCGAGGTTCCGGTCTGTGGTCCCGTTATTACATCAGAATCAAAATCTAAAAGAACTAAACAAACCTATCAGCTATGAATTACAAGATTCCTATCTTTGAGTCTTCTGAAGCTTGATCTTGAGTCTTGGTTGGTTCTTCATGCGAACTCTGATCTGAATCTTGATGCTTGTTAGCTGCAGGTGTTGGTTCTTTCCTTTCTCAACTTCTTGGATCAAGGCGGGACATGCAAAACTTGTGACTTCAATCACGTCTTAAGCAGTCCACATCTTTTCTCCGCTTCTGCACTTTGAGTTCACTTCTTTTTCTTTTTCTTCTTTTTTCTTTATTCTGGATTGAGACTCATTCTTTTGATCGTCTTGAATCCTGTGCCTCGAGGTAAAACCTGCTCAGACACCAAAACAAACAAACGAATGAAATTTTTCCGCCCCAGTTTTCACTAGGAAAATTTCGTGAGTTATTGTAACAAAATTCTAAACTACTTCTTTATTGAAAGAAATAAAAGTCAGGATTGTGTATCCTTGGGAAAAAGATATTAGGGAGTGGAGACCCTATATCTAAAATGAAATCAACTAGGGATTGGGGGCCCTAAGTTGGAAAGATTACCAGGTTATGCTGGCATCAACTAAGGAGTGGGACCCTATGTTGGGAAAAGATTACGAGGTTATGCTGGCATCAACTAGGGAGTGAGACTCTATGCTGGAAAAGATTACCAGGTTATGCTGGCATCCACTAGGGAGTGGGACCCTATGTTCGAAAGTGAGACTACTAAATTGTGTACCTATGCTAAAATGAACCAAGAAGGATTTTTTTTGTTTTTTTTTAGAAAAATCATCATTTTTTTTTCTTTTGAGAAAATCATTCTTTTAAACAAATTGCCCCAACGCCTTTTTTTTAATTGAGACATCCTTTTTTTAAGAAATTATTATCCTAGGAGAAAATTCATTAGACTAGGTTTTAATCTTAGGAGAAAGATTTATCAGACTAAGACTTCGATCCTAGGAGAAAATTCATCAGACTAGGTCCTTTTTTTTGTATCTTAGGAGAAAGACTCATCAGACTAAGATTTCTATCCTAGGAGAAAGTTCATCAGACTAGGTCATCTATCTTAGGAGAAAAATTCATCGGACTAAGATTTCTATCCTAGGAGAAAGTTCATCAGACTAGGTTTTCTAATTTATTATCTTAGGAGAAAGATTCATCAGACTAAGATTTTGATCCTAGAAAGATTCATCAGACTAGGTTTTCTTATCTTAGGAGAAAAGTTCATCAGACTAAGATTTCTATCCTAGGAGAAAGTTCGTCAGACTAGGGCTTCTATCTTAGGAGAAAAATTCATCAGACTAATATTTTGATCCTAGGAGAAAATTCATCAGACTAGGTCCCTTTTTTTGTTATCTTAGGAGAAAGATTCATCAGACTAAGATTTCTATCCTAGGAGAAAGTTCATCAGACTAGGTTTTCTATCTTTGGAGAAAAATTCATAAGACTAAGATTTTGATCCTAGGAGAAAATTCATCAGACTAGGTCCCTTTTTTTGTTATCTTAGGAGAAAGATTCATCAGACTAAGATTTCTATCCTAGGAGAAAGTTCATCAGACTAGGTTTTCTATCTTTGGAGAAAAATTCATAAGACTAAGATTTTGATCCTAGGAGAAAGTTCATCAGACTAGGTTTTCTAATTTATTATCTTAGGAGAAAGATTCATCCGACTAAGATTTTGATCCTAGGAGAAAGATTTATCATACTAGGTCTTCTATCTTAGGAGAAAGATTCATCAGACTAAGATTTCTATCCTAGGAAAAAATTCATCAGACTAGTTTTCTATCTTAGGAGAAAGTTTCACCAGACTAAGATTTTGATCCTAGGAGAAAGTTCATAAGACTAGGTCCATTTTTGTTATCTTAGGAGAAAGATTCATCAGACTAAGATTTCTATCCTAGGAGAAAATTCATCAGACTAGGTTTTCTATCTTAGGAGAAAGTTTCACCAGACTAAGATTTTGATCCTAGGAGAAAGTTCATCAGACTAGGTTTTCTTATCTTAGGAGAAAAGTTCATCAGACAAAGATTTCTATCCTAGGAGAAAAGTTCATCAGACTAATATTTTGACCTGCCCTGCCCTGCCCTATTTAGCATTTTTTCAAATTTTGCCCTGCCCCGCCCCGCCCCGCCCCGCCCCGCCCTGCCCCGCCCCATTTAGGCTTACTTGTATTTTTTTTTACTAATTTGTAATATTACGTTATGAGAGGTCAATCAACTTTTGCATATTGACATTAGTGTAACTACATGGGGTTAAAGTAACTACATGTGATTCCATCTTCTTTCTTTGGGTAGTTATTTTTGATCTATATACTAACGCATATCCCAAGTGTCCGAGATCCAAGTATATGTATTTGCATACATTAGTTGATATTCTGCGTTTTAGTAGTAAAAGCAAAAACAATATTCATTCATCCTTCCTGAAGACTCTTCATGTTTAGTTCTTTCTTTTGATCACAGCAGAACTTTTTCTGAATTATCCTATGCAGGCAAATTAAATTTCCCATCATTCAACTTGGACTATAATATGACATTTATTGCTAGGCAAGCTATACGTAGTAAACTTACACTAGTTTACCGAAATTAAAAAACTCCTCAAGTTCGGCTCGACACGTACGTAAACTGTTTTAGAGAATTACTACGT
>NC_031991.1:57004723-57005560 GCF_001879085.1 Nicotiana attenuata
ACTGAGCCAAAACAGCATTTTACAAAACTCTTGTAAACCTAAGGATTAAACTCTAATCCCAGTGTGGCACACAGTCTCAACTGCTGCGACACTTTCAAGTTAACTTTCACTTGAATACTCAATATACCTATTACAATTGCTTCTAGATAAAGCTGAAAGGTACAATATAAAAACGCCTACTACAATTGAACTAGAAATAAAGAAAGACACATAAAACTCTTTATGGAGCTGGTTCTTCAATCTGGTTCATGTAGATTTAGGTTTGCACACTTGAATCACACACGAACTGCTTGCAAAAAGCCTTGCTATTTTGCTCCCAATTCACGTTTAACTTCTGTGTTTTTGTGCAACACTTTAATGTGAGAACATCCTGCAATTTATAGAGTTAGTAGATGAAGAAATAACTAGAGTTCTGATGCAACTCTTCCTTGGTGGAAGAGTTCTAGTTGATTTGAACTTCTAACTCCTTCCCTATCATGGATAGTGTTCTCTTTAATTAAGGACTCCTTCTCCTTATCAATTATGCAACCTTTTCGATTAGGAGATATTAAATACACCAAGTTAAGCTTATCTCCTTCACGTGCATCCCATATGCTTGAATCTGCCCGTTTTTGTGAAGCTGAGGGATGGACCACTGGATGGACCTGGTTCATGTCTGAGTTCCTTTGTCAGTCTTCAAATTTAACCTTTACTTGGGCCAACAAATTCCCCCTTTTTGATGATGACAAACACTGTGCTTTTCAAACACTTAGGCCCTGCCAGAACTCAGCTCAAACATCAACCCAATGTAGAAACATTTTTCCTTATATCACTTATCATCAAGGCCAAGGTACATAG
>NC_031991.1:57009027-57010148 GCF_001879085.1 Nicotiana attenuata
CTATAGGTTTCTACTGGTAGTGCTAATGAAACAGTAAGTAAATAGAACATGGAGTTTTTACGTGGAAAAATCCCTGCTCAAGGGGATAAAAAACCACGACCTACACTGGTAGGATTTCAACTTCACTATGAGCAACTTTAGATTACAACCTATGCAATCTAGGAATCAAACTCTTAATCGCTCACTAACTTGTAATACACCTATTACAAGCCACTTTGCAATACACCTATTACAAAGACTTCAACCCATGACTAACTCTATTCACGACACAAACACTTAAGGTTTATGGTTTACAAGGGGTTCCTAAGTAACGCTTCTAGATAAGAAAAGTTGGAATTACAATGAAGAACAATTACAAAGTTACAACTCAACTAAGGACATACATGATACTTGCCATAGGAACTGGTCCGTAGTAGTGTTGTTCTTTGTTCTTGATGCACTTGAGAATTGAATGCTTGACAGGTGAATGGTTGGAATGCTTGAATAAATTCTCAAGTGTTCAAGTGATGTTTTGTTGTAATGCACTTTATTAATACAACTTGGATGACATCACTTGAATGATATAATCACTTGGTTTGTCAAAGGGGAGTGACTGTAGTACTGTGATGCATTGTTTGCGTGTACATTGCAGGCAGTCACTCTCAAGGTGCAGATAGTTGACTTCATATAGTTGTCGGGGAAACACAAGGGGATCAGGTCCCTGTGTTGATTCTTTATCTTCTGAAGTCATAGCAACTCACATTTCCTGGAGTGTGTCGATTTGAGTAGTGTACCAAGTGTGTCAGGTTCTGATGTTCTAAACGTCAATACCACACAAAAGGGGGGGGTGATTTGTGTGGCACTCAATTTTCACTCTAGAAGAACCTGGTTCTTCTAGGTGTTCTAACTGCTGCTGTTTGCTGAATAATAATTACAGAAATAAAGAACACAGAGATTTTTACGTGGAAAACACCTGGCTCAAAAGGTGAAAAAACCACAACCTACTACTCAGTAGTATTTTTCCAAACATCCACTAAAATCACTGAGCCAAAACAGCATTTTACAAAACTCTTGTAAACCTAAGGATTAAACTCTAATCCCAGTGTGGCACACAGTCTCAACTGCTGCGACACTTTCAAGTT
>NC_031991.1:57010650-57060665 GCF_001879085.1 Nicotiana attenuata
ATTACCTCCTTTGAGGTCCTCAAGTGAAAGGAATTGGTTCTTGCTTCCTGTCATATGCTTTGAACAGCCACTATCCATGTACAATATTTGGCTGCTCCCTTTCACTTGGACCCATAAAAGGAAATCAGGGGTTAGTCTTAGGAACCCAAACTAGTTTGGGTCCCTTTCTATAGGCAAAAGGGTGAATCAGATTCTTTTTAGCCCAACCTGGAGCCTATTTTTCCCTTGAACAAATTCTTTATTCTTTTTACTAGCCTTTTCTTTTGCAATACGTTCAGATTTATAGTGACCAGTTTTACCACAGTGTGTGCAAATTATGTTCTCAGGAAGTGTGAGGTACTTACTTTTAGGATCCCACTTAGATGCAGGGGTCCCATAGCCAAGTCCTCGCTTATTGCTACTATGGTGTTCGTGTAGCCATGAAAGTGCATCGGAGGACCTATTCCATTTACAGGTTCTATCTAGCTCGTGCTTAACCTTGTTTAGATCCTCCTTAAGGACTCTTATCTGCTCATCTCTTTTGTACAACTCATAATTCATTTTTCCTACATTTTCTTCTAAAGTGAGTTGTGTGTGATCAGCTTCCTTTTTACCATCTCCTAATTTCAATTTTAGATTTTCAGATTTGAGCTCTAGGACTGTGGTGTCAAGTTCATGAACCTGGTTCTTTAACTCAGCATTTTTACTATCACTAACACTAGCCCTAAGTTCCAGGTTTTTGCACTTAGCTTTCAGAATCACACACTCCTTAGACAACTGTTCCTTTTCATTGTTTATAACTTCAAATTCATCAATGAAATTTAGAAGTAATTCAGATAGACTTTCTTTAGACAAAAACTTAATCTTGTCTTTGAGATGAATTATACTTACCTCAGATTCCTCATCGGATTTCCCAATTGCCATAAGTGCTTGTTCATCTCCATCTTCGTCTTCTGAGTCATCATCTGAGCTTTCACCCCAAACAACAACCATAGCCTTTGTTGATCCTTTGTTCTTCTTGGGATGAACCTGTTCCTTCTTCCTGTTCCTTCGTTCAGCTCTTTCCTTCTTCCATTCAATTTCCCATTGAGGGCAATTTTTGATGTGGTGATCAGTCTTCCCACACTTGTAGCACCCCTCATTGGTTTGTTTTTCAGGAACCCTTGGTTTGTCGTAGCTTCCATTTCTTGAAGGACCATTTTCTCTCATTAGGTACTTCTTGAAGTCCTTTGTGATCATGGTAATTTCATCCTCCTCTAGATCAGCACCTTCAGTGATTCTGAATGCCATGCTCCTTTACTTCTTGGGTGCATCCATCTTCATGGTTTGCCTTCTAAGTTCATAAGCAGTGAGATTTCCAATTAGCTCATCCAACTTAAGAGTGGCAATGTTCTTTGATTCCTGAATAGCTGTGATTTTGCTTTCCAAGAGATTGGCAGTACCATTGTCAAAATCTTCTCAACTTTGTCTTCTTCAAGAATAACCCTTCCAAGAGACTCAAGTTCATTTGTCAGTGTGGTGAACCTTGTATACATCTCTTGGATAGATTCTCCTTCCTTCATACTGAAATTCTCATATTGAGAATATAGTAGTGTCCCTTTTGATCTCTTTACTTGAGGAGTTCCTTCATGAGCCACTTGTAAAGTGTCCCATATTTCCTTTGCAGTAGTACAACTTTGAATTCTACTGTACTCGTCTGGACCAAGTCCACACACAAGCCATTTCTTGGCCATAGCATTCTTTTCCCATTTCTTCAAATCTTCAGCAGTACAGTCAGCTCTTGTCTTTGGCACATCCACTCCTTCAGCATTTTTCTTTATAGTAGCCAAGGGACTATCAGTGACTATATCCCAGAGTTCATAGTCTTCTCCGATGATGTGATCCCTCATCCTGTTCTTCCACCAAGAATAGTACTGACCATTGAAAAGTGGAGGCCTAATAGTGGATTGCCCTTCCCAGTTTCCAGGTGGTGCACTCATGTTGATCTTTTCCTAAGGTGTTAGCCTCTTCAAGGATAACCTGCTCTGATACCAATTGATGTTCTAAACGTCAATACCACACAAGAGGGGGGGGGTGGGGTGGGGTGATTTGTGTGGTACTCAATTTTTCGCTTAAACTGCTTCTGGAAGGACCTGGTTCTTCTAGGTGTACTTATTACTACTGTTTGCGGAATTAAAAGTACATAAAATAAAGAACACAGAGATTTTACGTGGAAAACACCTGGCTCAAAAGGTGAAAAAACCACGACCTACTACTCAGTAGGATTTTTCCAAACTTCCACTAAAATCACTGAGCCAAAACTGCATTTACAAAACTCTTTGTAAACCTAAGGATTAACTCTAATCCCGTTGTGGCAACCAGCCTCTAACTGCTGCGACAACTTCAAGTTAACTCTAACTTGAATACTCAATATACCTATTACAATTGCTTCTAGATAAAGCTGAAAGGTACAATATGAAACACCTACTACAATTGAACTAGAAATAAAGAAAGACACATAAAACTCTTTATGGAGCTGGTTCTTCAATCTGGTTCATGTAGCTTCTGGTTTGCACACTTGAATCACACACAAACTGCTTGCAAAAAGCCTTGCTATTTTGCTCCCAATTCACGTTTAACTTCTGTGTTTTTGTGCAACGCTTTAATGTGAGAACATCCTGCAATTTATAGAGTTAGTAGATGAAGAAATAACTAGAGTTCTGATGCAACTCTTCCTTGGTGGAAGAGTTCTAGTTGATTTCAACTTCTAACTCCTTCCCTATCTTGAATTGTGTTCTCTTTGATTAAGGAGTCCTTCTCCTTATCAATTATGCAACCTTTTCGATCAGGAGATATTAAATACACCAAGTTAAGCTTATCTCCTTCACGTGCATCCCACATGCTTGAATCTGCCCGTTTTTGTGAACCTGAGGGATGGACCACTGGATGGACCTGGTTCATGTCTGAGTTCCTTTGTCAGTCTTCAAAACTAACATTTACTTGGGCCAAGAAGAACCATGAGATTTTACATAAGATGGCAATAGCATGTTGTTTAAATATCAAGGAACCAATTATAGCATTTGGACTCTTTAACACTAATGTGTCTTTCTTCATTTCGTCATACCACAGAGTGAAATTAGTCTACAAATTAAACCTAAGGTAAAAGGTCTGGTCTTCACCTTCATGGGAAAATAACAAACATCATGAGCTAGGACATCGATTGAAGAGCTTTCTGACGGGCGTAGCGGAAACGTTCCGCCATCTTGGAATGAGGTTGGATGGTCTCCTTCACCAGAGGAAGTTCATTGAGTGCAGTCACCCATGAGAATATGAATGGTGTTTCTTGTGGATCTATGAGCTTCACATTCGCTGCTTCTTCAGCTGCCTTATAGCAGCCTAGAACTGAAATAACTACAATGTATAGTAATCCAAGATTTTTCCCATCAACTAATGGCTTCTCACCTGGGAAAAGATCTTGCATTTGCTTTTCCATCATCTTCAGTTTTTCAGTAACATCTCTGAGTATTTTCTCTTCTGCCTCTCCATGAGTAGTGATGACTGGACGCATGCTCTCAAATACCTACAAGTGTATAAGCACCTTTTTGCATTAGGCTTTTAGTAAAGGATTTAACTTATATACACTGACATGACATTAGTGTGAAAGAATTGGCATATCTCACCTCCTTATCGAGAAAGTTTGCCAAGAATCTAACATTGACTCGTAGGTAAGGATCTTCCTGGAAGAGTTTTGGAGCGTTTTTCCATGTTTCGTCGATATATTCAAGAATGACAAGGGACTCAACAACGGATTTATCATTGTGGACCAGCACTGGTATCATCTTGTGAACAGGATTGTATTGCAAGAGTAAGGTGCTCTTGTTGTATAGATTTTCTTCTATATACTCATACGGTATGCCTTGGGCTTTCAGGGCAAGTTCCACCCTCTTTGAATAAGGGCTAGCCCAGAAGCCATGTAGTTTCACTTTCTTTTTTTCTTCCATTTCTTTATGTTTCCTCTATGTGTATTACTCCTATCATACATTTGAAGTCTTTTAAGTAGAATATGTATTACCTTCCCTTATAAGCTTCCTTGGCTTAATCAAATAAATTATTTTTTGCATATTTTAATATCAAATTGATTGAACATGACCTAGTGCTTCTCAGAATAAAATTATTTTATCCGGAAGTGTTGGCCTCGTAAATTACATCGTTCAAATTATATAGCCATTAATTGAAGTCCGTTTTATAACCTATTCCAGACTCTACTTTATAGGACAACTATCTCGTAAACGGTAAACTAAAAAACTTTTCTTTGCAAAATTTGAATTTACAGCGTTATTGGCATCCATCAAGATTTGGATCTTAATTAACCTTCCTTCCATTATTGTCATTTGTCACTCATCACATCACGCAATGATTCTATGTACTTAGACAAATTTTTTTATATTAACTGACATGTCACGCTGTTGAGGAAAATGGCCTATCAGGTTTAACCGTTTTGGGGAGGGAGCTGTTAAGTTGCAAAGTGGACACTAAGTCATACTTCACATTGAATGCTTGTAGGAATATGGCATAATTAGTCAAATTTTTAATCTCTAATGCTGCAATGGTGAATTTAATCAAGCACTTAATCAACTTGTTATGAAAAAGTATACATTTGTTGCATGGTAGACATGACATTATGGGACATGATGTATGGAAGTTGACTTTGGGTACCTTATGTAGATTATAAGCTGAAATGTTATTCTCAAACAGTTGGAGAAATTAGTGATATCTCAAAAGGGAATGTTCTTCGTTGGATAAGAGGTACTCTCATTTTCACTTTATAAAAGAATTCTCCTTCTAGTGATCTACTAAAGAGCAAGACAAAGGAGATTGGACTAGCACGCACAAGAATTGGTCTGCTTATATTTTGGTTTTAAAATTCACTAAGTTGAAGCAATATTGAGTTACAGTTAATCATCAAGAAGCAAACTTATTCATCATACAAACCAAGTCCTATTACCATTTCAAATATTGGTTTGAAACGTAAAGCCATTTTGCTTAATGAACTCAAGTCTTGAAACGACCTTGTCATGTGGAGGCAGAGTCCGTTTCACCAAAGGCATCTCAAGTAGGGTATTCACCCATGAATATATAAATGGATTCTTTTCAGGATCCAAAATCTTCATTCCAAGTACTTCTTCTGCTGCCTTATATGTACCAAGTGAACCTACAATTATTATATCTAGAAGTCCCATATTCTCACTGCAGATATTAGATCTTTCCCCTGGGAAGAAATCTCTCATTCCTTCTTCCATCACTTGTAGTTTCTCAAAGAATTCATCAAATGCTCTGTCCTTGTCAACTTCTTGGGCTGAAATGAATGCTTTCTTCATGATATCTGATATCTGCAATCATTTAATCTTAACATCAGTGAAGTTGAAGTGGGCAAATTTTGTAAGTGTGTGTTTAATTTGGTCTGACGAAGTCATTTTTCAGTGTTTGGTTTCGAGAAAATGTACTTATTTTTGCAGAAGTCGTTTTTCTCACAATTATCTGAAAAACTTCATATATTACTTGCCCGATCAATAACTAGACATCACTACTATTATTCTTTAGGCCACAAAAATTTCATCAAACACTCTATAATCCTTAATATGAATTGTTTCAAGAAAATGTTTCAATAAAAAAATGACTTCCGTTGTACCATATAATATTCATATACAGTAACACACATGAAAGAAGCATAGAAGTATAACCTGAAGGCAGTAAGTAGCCCAAAAACGAACTCTTGCTCTTTCATTAGGATCTTCTGGTAAAAATCGAGGCTGGTTTTTCCAGGTTTCGTCGATATATTCAAGAATTACAAGAGACTCAGAAACAGGTCTTCCACGGTGAAGTAATACTGGAACCTTCTTATAAACGGGATTATATTTGACAAGCAGAGAACTTTTGTTGCTCAAATCTTCTTCAACATAATCAAAAGTTATGCCTTTGATTTTGAGAGCCAATTCCACTTTCTTGGCGTAACTGCTAATCCACATTCCATGTAGAGTAACTTTATTTTCATCTTCCATTAGTTTTTTCTTATTTCTCTTTTTTTCTTTCTTAATGTTAATATCGCGGATGTCGTAGAGTTTCCACTATCTAAATAGAATTTCCACTAACTATAAGCTGCGTAATCTTTAGGTTTGACTAGAAGAAACGAGAGGTTAGTTTTGTGCTACACTGTAGTAGAATTACTTGGTGTGCTTTCTTTTACTATATATAAGTTTAGATGGTGAACGCAATGGATGACGTATGAAGGAAGATAATTAGATATTTAGCTCGTTACACTCAATTGTTGTCTCTGCGTAGACACTTTGAGAAACAGATCCATCCTTCAAACCCCAAGATATGAAGATGGTCACGTCCCAAAAATAATTAATATTTCTACTGTCAAGAATGGGATTCGATCCCATGCCCTTTCGGACCAGTACCTGAAACTGGCGCCTTAGACCAACTCGGCCATCTTGACTCTTAGGAATACCCTGCATAATCGGGATAACTAATTATCTTCATTAATTGCCTAGTTGTCCTACTATTTTTCCTTTTTCAACGATCCAATTTTCACTAGTGCGATGCGAGCTCCACACACTCCTCTCTAATCGGGATTTGTAAATGACCTGTGTATAATATATCCTGTAGGAGCCAAAAATTCTCATCTTTGGACGCAAAGTTATCTCATTCATCGACTTTGGTTAAGATTACATCAAAATGCCACAATATGCGCAGTTTTTCCTTACATTAGACTGACTTTTCCTCCTTAATGAAGGTACCAAAACTACAGATTTTACCTTCTAAAAAAAGAAAGTTGATCACTCACTTTTTAATAAAAGAAACAGACTTTGAATTTCAACAGCTATGCTGCTAATTCCTAGCTTGATATCTTGGAATAATAGCTCATCAAAATAACGTTTCCTCGAGTTTGATATTTTCAGTTATGATAAAATTTTATACTGTGAAATTGAGTCCATTTGATCGATTGATAGATACTGATACTTCACAAACTAAAATAACAAAAACGAAATCCTGCTTCTTTTTCTAAATGAAGAGAATAAACCTAAAAAACTCACTTGCATCCTCTCACTTACCCGCTCTTTCTTTATTTATAAAACAAGTTTACTCATTTCTATGCAAATGCAATAGAATACCACAAGCGAATGTAATTATGTGATGCAAATAGTACTAGCACTATTGCTATTTTGTCAATCATAACTGATTTTCTTTACTACTATAGTTAATATTTCAAATTTGTATGTTTATAAAAATTTAAGAACTCAATATACAAATTTAGATCTCATAACCCCTTGCATTTAGAACTTTGCCAGTAGGGGTGCTCATGGTTCAGTTTGAGTTAATTTTCTTCTAAAAAAACAGTTAACTCGGTTATTCAAATATTAGAACCAAACCAAATCAATTAACTTGATTTTTTGTAGATTCGATTTATGTCGGTTTTTTGGTTATTTCGAATTTTTATCGGGTTTTTCTCCCTTAAATATGAGACATTTGCCAAACACATATTCCGCCTATATTCTAAAACAATACTATTAAACCTATTATTCATTAAGAAAATTTGTCATTTACCAAAATATATTAATAATATATATTGAATTAAATAGTAGAGTAATTTAAGGACTCAATTAAAGATAAAAAATTTTAACGTGAAATAGATTCTTGGACTTAACATAATAAAACTACCATCAAACTAGAAGGTAACGGCAAATAACTTGATTATTATAATGACAAAGCACTAGACTACCAAATAACAGCGTAAACGATTGTGTGTGTGTGTATATATATATATATTTATGTATGTGACGAGCGCAAAACACAATATAAAAACTAATGCTCGCTAGCCAAAGATAGTATAGATCAATTATGGTCTCCATAGGGTTTGGATTTAAACAGTGTTCGAATAATTTCCATTTGATTACTATCAGAAAATTTAATACTTGATTTGATGACTATTACTACGATTAACTATGAAAATTTAAGCAAATAACAATTGATCACAAAAGACCGCAGATGAGCACGAAGAAATATCAATGAGGGAAATAAGGGTAATTGACTAGATAGGTGCACGATAACTGACTCGGGATCCAATTCTTGAGTTAATTACTCTATAATACAGTTGATTCTCAAGAACTGAACTAATAATCAGATTACACTTGAAGCTAATATTCCTCTTTGATTAAACATTAATTTTAGTAATTAATCCAATTGAAGCACAGTAAACAATTGCAACAGTAAAATGATGTTTATGATCTAAACGGTAACTTCTCACGAATATTCTCTATTTTCTAGTTTTATTAACAATTCAAGAGGCTCTTTCGATTACCTATTTGAATCACGAATTTATACTAAAAGACAATATGTGAAGAAATTGAATATCAAACTCCTCTTTCGATTAAGCAAAATATTAAATAACTCCACAATACATATTAAAGCTCCATCAATTAATTCTAACAATTATCAAGAATCGAATCCCTAATCAAGTTATTGAAACGCCATATCTATCAATACCCAAATGAAAATTACTCCATAGTAATGGAGCAAGATATCTCCAATAAGTTTAAGAACAAAGAAAACATCAATTCTAATGATTTGATACAAACTCTCGTATTGCACCGATTGCAGGTTGAGATCTTGATGAATTCTTGAGTCTTCTTACCTTGGTTGGTTCTCCAATCTTCTCCAGGTCCAAAGTGCTGTAAAATGGTATTTTGGTGTATTTAAGCCGTCCCCAAAACAAATCCGGGCGAAACTACCCTTTCTTAGCCAAAATAGGAAATCACTCTAACTTTGCGCGGCGCGCTTGTGGAGAATTCCAGAACGTTTGGCAAAATCTTATCTTGCCATCTTTTGCACTGCCGCGCTGCGCCTTGCGGCGCCCCATGCGGTGTGGCTGTGCATTTTTCTCAGAGTAAATTCGTTTATTTATTTTTTTGACATTCGGACTTGGTCCTCGACCCCCGAACGTGATCCCGGCTTAATTGCTTGGGCCTCTACTCAGACATCAAAGTTCCAACTTGTTCGATTTAGCTCCAAATTACCTTAATAACTCGGAATTATTTCCTACAAGGCATAAAACACACAATAAGTGCAATTCACTATTGTATAAGCTCAAACACACGTAAAATGCAGTAATAAGAGTGCAATACTACGGCTAAAACACGGGTTTCTAGCCTACCATCAACACCCCACACTTAAAATATTGCTCGTCCTCGAGCAATCAAACTACACTTCACATAGAGACGACCTTCTTATCAAACGCATGATGCCAAGAACATTTAAAATAGACTAAGCACCATATCATGACATCCTAGCCTCAGAACTCGACTCACAAGCACCATGCAATTTTCACAACCTGCTCACTTACTCTAACTCAGAGGTCAAAGACTTTACCTTACCTTCATAATACCCCCTCACACAAACAATATAGAGTAGCTCCACACATAATAAAATTCAAGAACAAATAGGAACTCAAGATAGAAAGAATTAACTCACTCTTAGAAATAAAATTCATATGCCACAGAGAATGTACCATAAGCTTGCCCATAGTGTAATACTCTACTACTTGAGCTAATTCAGTCAAAGCTCAAGTAGGACTTTATTTTGGTTGTAATGCAGGCTGTGGGACGGGTAGGATACATATGGAGAATAGTGACACCTCCCTAGGCACTTTAATACAATAATTTTACAATTTAAACCTCACACTTATGTTGAACCAAACCCCAACCTTCACAATATTACAACATCAAGCTTCCAATTTCTTTAAGCATAAACAAGATGAGAACTAAACTACCACTAGCAAGGAATCCATTTTTTTCTTTTCTAATACATATATAACTATTTTTATTTCAATTCCTTACAAGTGTATCTCAAAATTTTCAAACAGTGCACCTTTCTCCCTTTTCTATAGCTCCACACAAAAACCCAACCATACATCATTTAGCTTTTACAAGCTCATAACAAAATCAAGTGCTCTAGAGAGGTAAAAGGTTCAAATAGATAGTCAATTCAAACAAAGTGGATCAGGCCTGCAGTGTGGTTGACAAAGAAGTAAAATTATAGGCTCAAAGGGGCTAACTAAGATACACATTCATTAGGTGGGTAAAAGCATATACGTGGCTTACAAAGAAATGCCTATATCATTTCCTAGACTGAACAAGACAACTATTTCGCTTCGCAAATACACGGGGAAAGTTCTAGACATTAACTAACACGCACAGAATATCAACAATAACCTCTCACCCACATATTGGCACATAACTCACTTAGGATCGGATCCATCATGACTCTCTAGTCAAAGCAGTTAAGCAAAGTCACAATCACACAATCTGAGGTACTTGTTTAAGAGTCAAGAACTGAGCCTAGGCATCACAACTAAGGCACTTACTACTCTCAAGGCACAACAACGTCAAGAAAATTCATCTCCATTTAATACACAGCACAAGAATTAACTATTCCTAATAAAAGAAAAAACTAAAATACACCCGGTTCAAACAAAACCCTTGAAAAAGAACCGCGGTACAAAGAAAAATCAAGAGAGAATTATTACACTACCTTAGAAAGACAAAATTATTTATTTATTTTTTTCTTCGACTTTAATTCCCTCAATAAACCAGTCGACGAAATCCATCGTCTGGAAGAGTCGAAACTAAACAATTAAATTTAAAGTTATGATTACAGACTATATTGTCTAACAAAGCAAGAAACAAATAGAAATAAATCAAAACAGCACCAATTGGCAAATAGAAACAAGTACAAATATAACTACATAAGAGCACCCCACCCCACGCTTAAGAATGTGTATTGTCCACAAAGCAAAACAGTAAAACAAGAGTGAAAAGGTAACTCCCAGAGGCCAGTGACCTACTCCTCATCAACACCCTCAAAGGTGTGCAAGTACTTTTCATCATCAGAGGGAATAGAGTTGGCGTCCTCATCCAGTGGCATCTGTACTCCATCGGCCAAGCCCAACCACTGTTGAGTGACATCTGGGAGGGGGTGGTCCTCCTGCAGTTCTGCCATGTCAATCTCACCCCGAGCAGTGCAAAAGCGCTTAACAGCAAATAGCAGCTGTAGTGTCTCCTCCACACGAACAAATCTCTGGTCTACAGGAAGAACAATAGCGGGGGAGGGGGGTCCGTCATAGCTGTGACATCAAAAGGCTTAAAATGTCGCATAACCTGAATCGTCCGATCATAATGGTACTCCTCCTCCACATAGTGTGTTCGCAGAAGCCGCATAATCATGCTCGGGAAATACAGGCGGCGGGACCCAAGTGGTCGCACTCGATACATGTCCTCAAGCATAATCTTACCTAGATCAAACTTCATCCGAGTCAAGATAGCATAAATGAGCCACACCTTCACCCGGGAGACATCAGTGCCGTTTTGAGTAGGCATGATCTTTGCATTAATCAACAGGAGAATGACTCTGGTGGGATGCTGGAAATGGCACTTCCTTATGTCTTTGTGGAACTCATTACCATTTCGCATCCATGTGGTAAGAGACCTCGCGCCTCAGAGCTGGCATCTAATATCAGGATAGGGGGGCTGACGCAGTAACCTCAGGAATAACTTATGGGAATGCTCTGTGAATCCCATGGTTTGATTTATGAATACGGCTAAAATCGAAGAGTCCGATTTTGTGATCGTTATGACATTCCATAGCCCGTGTCCAGAAGGCTCGAGGCACAGCTCGAGGTTCAACCCCGAGGGTTCCCTATGCTCGATCTTGGGGAAGCACAAATCGATGGCTATCATGGATGAGCGGGAAATTCCCTAGGCACGTGGTCAAAGCTGACAACGCCTGCAAGAATAGTACAAGTAGTTGTACCTGCTACGTTTCTTTGTAGTAATTACACATGTAGCATGTTGGGATTCCCCCTCCTATATAAAGGGGACCCTTGTTATTTCTTTCACACATGATATTCAAGACAAGAACAAGAACATTCTCTGCTCTTCAACTTAAACATATTCTATTGTCGCTCCTTTGATTTTATTGCTTACATTTATTGTGTTTTATTGATTTTTCTTCATTTATTACTCATCATTGATCACAAAGAGCCATCATCAAGGTCCTTAGAACTGTTAGTTCTTCATCGACCATCCCAGTCTGACACTTTAGCTCGACCTCGAGGCCCAGCGTAGGCCGGCTCGAGACCCCGATTCACGGCCATTCGATTTGCATAACATACCGTCCTCAAGCTCTTATCTCATTTTCCTGACTCACACTTAGCATCTATCGCTTAATAACTAGCATTAAAATAAATCATGTATTTTTAGAACCACAAAATCAAATTTAATTATAATTACCATTTTCAAGGTAAACAGTTTGGCGCCCACCGTGGGGCTTAAAATAATAGTGATTGTTTTAGTGTTGGTTTACGGAAAAACGCAAGTTATTCTTCACACTTTTTCTTGTCCAAGAATCTTTGATTTCAGGTCAAAACGTCTAACTCAGTGAATGCACATGAAAACTACAGTCTTGAGGAACATAGAGGGAATAGTGTAGCTGTTTCAGGCGCCGGTGCACCACTGCGGAACCCTGAGGACGCACCAGAGCTAATCCCCGTGGATGTGGGCTCACACAACGCCCAACACGTCGATATAAGCTCCCACACTAACGGGAGTATGCGCCAAGAAAACCAACAGGAAGCTCGGAAAACTCCAACCCGGGAGGAAAGACAGGCAGACAGGAGGAACTGAATGGGAAAACCTCAGCACATCGTTCATATGATCATTGGGGAGACCGACGTTCTGCAACGACCTGTGATCAAGCGGACAAAAGTTTCCGCTGTAACAGAAGGGCAAATTCGGGGCCGCGTGCCCTAAGACATCCTTGCATTCAGTGAAGAGGATTTTGAGACCTTGTCTCATCCATATAGCGATGCGCTGGTAATTTCATTTCTCTTGAATAACATTCAAATTAAACGTGTACTCGTGGATCCAGGTAGCTCGGCCAACGTAATCAGGTCGAAGGTGGTAGAACAGCTCGGACTGCTCGATCAGATCATACCTACCTCCCAAGTCCTCAACGGCTTCAACATAGCCGGCGAAGCAACGAAGGGGGAGATCACCCTCCCGATCAACGTGTCTGGTACAGTTCGAAATACCAAATTTCATGTCATCGAAGGTGACATGAGGTATAATGCATTGCTTGGAATGACATGGATACACTACATGAGGGCAGTACTGTCAACTCTTCATCAGATAAAGAAGTTTCCAACAAAAGACGTTATAAAAACGGTATATGGAGAACAGCATGCGGCAAAGGAAATGTTCGTGGTTCACAGGGAGGCACCAACTTCCATACCTTCCACCTCGGAGGAGCCGGAGGGCAAACAGACCCCCGAGGACGATGAAGAAGACTTTCTCGCTCCCCGAACCTTCATTACCCCCGAAGAATCGGATGCAATAAAATCAATTGAAGAAATGGAGCAAGCTGTTTTGATCGAGCATCTCCCAGATCGGAAGGTATACCTGGGAACGGGATTAACCCCCGAACTCAAGAAAAAACTCATTCAATTTCTTATTAATAACATCGATTGCTTTGCTTGTTCCCATTTAGATATGATAGGTATCCCGACGGAAATAACCACCCATCGACTAAGTGTCGACCCCAGGTTCAAACCGATGAAGCAAAAAGGAGACCCCAGTCCGAGGCAAAACACGCGTTCATCAAGGATGAGGTAACAAAACTCCTCAAAATAGGGTCTATTGGGGAGGTAAAATATCCCGAATGGTTGGCCAATGTGGTGGTAGTTCCCAATAAGGGGAATAAGTTAAGAATGTGCGTAGATTATAAAGACATAAATAGAGCGTGCCCCAAAGATTCATTCCCGTTGCCCAACATCGACCGCTTGATTGATGCCACGGCCGGCCACAAGATCCTCACCTTTCTCGACGCCTACTTGGGGTATAATCAAATTCAGATGAACCCCGAGGATAGGGAAAAGACTTCGTTCATCATGAAGTACGGTACATACTACTACAATGTGATGCCCTTCGGGCTAAAAAACGCGGGAGCCACGTACCAACGCCTAGTTAATAAGATGTTCGAACATCCAATAGGCAAATCCATGGAAGTTTACATTGATGATATGCTAGTTAAGTCCCTGCGCGCAGAGGACCATTTGACTCATTTGCAGGAGACATTTGACATCCTCAGAAGCTACAACATGAAACTCAATCCCGAGAAATGTGCCTTTGGAGTGGGTTCGGGCAAATTCTTAGGCTTCATGGTGTCAAACATGGGGATTGAGATCAACCCCGACAAAATCAAAGCCATCAAAGAAATCACGGTGGTAAACAATGTGAAGGCCGTGCAATGGCTGACCGGGCGGATAGCAGCCTTGGGCCGATTCATATCGAGGTCGTCAGACAAGAGTCATCATTTCTTCTACCTTAACTAAAAAAAGAAAAACANAGTGGTGTGCTGGTTCGAGAAGAACAAGGTATGCAATTCCCTGTTTATTATGTAAGTCGGACCTTAGGAGATGCCAAAACCAGGTATCCGCACCTAGAAAATTAGCTCTCGCATGGATAAGTGTATCTCGAAAATTAAACCCTTATTTTAAATGCCATCATATTTGTGTTTTAACAACATATCATCTTCGAAGCATATTGCATAAGCCCGAATTATAGGGCCGACTGGCCAAATGGGCCATCGAACTCGGGGGGTACAATATCGAGTATCAACCCCGAACGACTATCAAGTCCCAAATTCTGGCGGATTTTGTGGCCGACTTTACGCCCTCCCTCGTGCCCGAGCTAGAGAAAGAACTTCTACTAAAAATGGGAACATCTTTGGGGGTATGGACCTTGTTCACTGACGGCGCCTCGAACATGAAAGGGTTCGGGCTTGGCATTGTTCTGAAGCCACCTACGAGCGGCATGATTAGGCTAATTTATAAAAACCGCAAAGTTTACTAATACGAAGCCGAGTATGAGGCTGTGATTGCAGGTCTGGAATTGGCCAAAGGCCTAGGAGCGGAAGTCATCGAAGCAAAATGTGATTCCCATCTGGTGGTAAATCAGGTAAATGGAAACTTCGAGGTTCGAGAAGACAGGATGCAAAGATACTTAGACAAAATTCAAGTCACATTGCACCGCTTCAAAGAATGGACTCTGGAACACATAACTCGAGAGCAGAATAGCGAGGCCGATGCCCTCGCAAACCTGAGATCATCTGTCGAGGATGATAACATACTCCCCGGGTCTGTTGTCCAGCTATCCAAATCAGTGATCGAAGAAGGCCATGCTGAGATCAACTCCACTAGCCTGACATGGGATTGGAGAAATAAATATATCGATTATTTGGAAAGTGGTAAGCTACCCGCGGACTCAAAAGAGTTGAGAGCCCTGCGAACCAAAGCAGCCCGATTCTCACTCGACGAAAATGGAACTGTATACAGAAGAACCTTTGATGGGCCCCTAGAAGTATGCCTGGGATCGGGGGACACAGATTACGTGCTCCGAGAAATCCACGAGAGCACTTGCGGAAATCACTCTGGTGCCGATTCCTTAGTCCGAAAGGTGATCAGAGCAGGCTACTATTGGGACAGCACGGAGAAGGATACCAAAGAATTCGTCCGAAATTGCGACAAATGCACCAATGATTCACCAACCCGGTGAACAGCTACATTCAGTCTTGTCTCCATGGTCGTTCATGAAGTGGGCGATGGACATCGTCGGACCCCTACCAATGGCACCAGGTAAAGCTAGATTTATTTTATTTATGACTGACTACTTCTCGAAATGGGTGGAAGCGCAGGCCTTCGAGAAGATAAGAGAAAAAGAAGTCATTAACTTCATCTGGGATCATATCATGTGTCGATTCGGGATTCCTTCCAAGATAACATGTGATAACGGGAAGCAGTTCAACGGAAGCAAAATAACAAAGTTCTCGAGGACCATAAAATCAAAAGGATCCTATCGACACCCTACCACCCATGTGCAAACGGTCAAGCCGAGTCCACAAACAAGACCATCATTCAAAACTTGAAAAAGAAGTTAGAAAATGCGAAAGGAAAATGGAAAGAAATGTTATCTGAGGTGCTATGGGCGTATCGAACAACTCCTAAATCGAGCACGGGAGAGACGCCTTTCTCTCTGGTGTATGGCTCCAAGGCTTTGATACCGGTCGAGGTCGGAGAGCCAAGTGCCAGATTTCGACATGCCACCGAGAGTTCAAACAACAAGGCCATGACTGCAGCCCTCGAACTATTAGATGAAAAGCAAGAAGCTTCACTGGTCTGAATGGGCACCCAAAAACAAAGAATCGAAAGGTACTATAACAGGAGAACAAATCTCCGAAATTTCGGAGTCGGGGACTTAGTCCTAAGGAAAGTCACCCTAAACACTCAAAACCCTAATGAAAGGAAGCTAGGCCCGAGCTGGGAAGGACCGTACTACGTCCTCGGAGTGATCGGCAAAGGGTCCTACAAGCTCGGTACCATGGAAGGCGAACAACTTCCAAGCAATTGGAACATATCAAAGCTCAAACGCTATTACTGCTAAGGTGTCTGATGGAAGACACTGAAACATCCTCCGACTCAAAGACCTTGGGTTTTAAAGCATATATTGCACTCTTTTCCTTCGATCGGATTTTATCCTAAAAAGGATTTTACCAGCAAGGTTTTTAACGAGGCTACATCTATATGCTACCTAAGGAGGACTCAACAAGTATTCAAGGCTTCTCTCCGATAAATTACTAGGGGGCATCCCCTAGGGAGATCGCCTCATCGGAGTGTCAAAATAAGCTAAAGAGGGTCTCGATAGGAAGGTGATGTATCGGGCCAAACGGTCAAATGAACCGTGTCCACGTAGAATAATCGAACCCTCGACGGCGAAAACTATATATACTTGTGCCAAGTAATCAAGGAATATTTTTTCAAAACTATGTATACTTGTTCCAAGTAATCAAGGAATATTTTTTCCATTAAAACACTTTGCGCTTCAAAGAAGTTTGCTATTTTCACAAGAAACGGCCCCAGGGCCAGAAATTTCCCGAACACCCAAAAAGTCGAAGCCATAAGACCTACGGGCCGAAAACTTCGAGCTCAAAAGCCCTTAATAAAGCAACATCAAGTTTACAAGGAACGGCTCCATAGACAAAAACTTTCGATGTCCCGGGGACTGTTGACGGCTGTCACCCCATCGAGCTATCAAAAACTCGAGGCCATAAGACCCCAAGCGGGCAACCTCGGGCCCTAAAGCCCTACATGTGGCAATGCTAGAAAACGTAAGACCTCCATGAGGCATTACCAACAGTGTAAGACCTCCATAAGGCAATGCCAAATCTGTAAGACCTCAAGCAAGGCATGAATTGTACTTGTGCCAAGTAACCTATCTGTAAAACCTCAAGTAAGGCATGTTCAAATTTATAAGACCTTACAAAAGGCATAATCCCGATCTTAAATTCAAGGCTACACACTTGAACTTGTAAGACCCCTAAAAAGGCATACCCTCGGTATAGACGCCGAGGCTACCTCACTCGGGGACTAAAAGGCTACGGCCAAACACAATGACTACGGTCATAAGGTTCCGGCCAAACTAACGCGACTTGGGGACGCCCGACCGTCGCTATAAAATCACAGGACTTCAATTACTTCGAAAATACTTCGAAAAGAACCGGTTAATCGGGCTACCCTCGGCATAAGCAAAAGAGCTTCGATTATGTCAGCTCCAAACTATGAAAAGGGTTCGAAACAATTCAGCCATCGAGCGAAATCTCCCGAGGTGCTCATTTATCGTTACATAACGGCTCACAATCGAGGTTCTTATCGAACCGTCGAAGAGTCGGGCGAACACAAAAACTTCAAAAAGTCTTTAACGAGGGAAAAATAAAGCCTATATTAGAGGTCGTACTGACCCAACGCGTAAGAGCCTAAGCACCAGCCTATGTTAGAGGTCGTACCGACCCAACGCGTAAGAGCCTAAGCGCCAGCCTATATTAGAGGTCGTACCGACCCAACGCGTAAGAGCCTAAGGGACAGCTTAAAAGAGCCTCAAGGCCGATTAGCGGTCGCACCGACCCAACACGTAAGAGCCTAAGGGCCGACTCAAATAGCCTCAGGGCCGACTTTTAGACCTACAGGTCGATGAACTCAAGACGAAACTTGACTCGGGGACTAAGCCCCAAACGGTCAACTTTCGACCGTTACAAATCGCTCAGCAGTAGCAAGAACCTAAGGGTTTAATTTGAGGTCCAAAATTTTGGACCAATTGTCAACAAGCGTCACAGTTTATTCCTAAAAAGCAAAGGAAAAACGAGAAATGATGAAAAATGAAAGGCTTTTTACATATATATTGAAATTTCACGAGGGTGCATTTACAAGGCCTATGCCTAAAGCCCTTACAAGGGAGAGAGAAAAGAAAACCCTAATCTACCACCGGGGCTGTGCCTTCGATGGCTCCCTCAGAGGTTGTGCCTTCAACAGCTCCGACCACGGCTCCCGGGTCTTCAACGACCTCTTCCCCTTCGGGGATTTTGCCTTCATCTTCATCATCTTTCGAGCCACTGCTCGACTCACCTTTAGAAGTAAGCAGGGCCGCATCCTCCTCTTCTAGGGTCTTCACCCTCTCGATCTCGGCAGACAAATCGATGCCCCCTGTATGTATATCCTCGAGAGCCTGCCTCTGAGATTCTAACCGGGCATGCTCCACGGCTCGGGTCAACTGCATCTCGGCCACCTTGGACACCTTCCTGGCCTGAGCATTTGCAGCAATAGCATCCTCTTTGCACGAGGATACGAGCGCCTCAGCTTTAGCCCTGACCCCGGATAGCGCAGCAACCAACTCAGTGTGAAGATCTTTATACTTATTACTCTCCGCCCTCACGTCATGAAGTTGATGTCCGACTGAGACCACCTTCCCCTGGAGGGTATCTCTCTCAGAGGCTATCTCACTCACGTGCCGTTTGAGTTCGACAATTTCAGAGTCTTTGGCTCGGAGCTCCTCCCTCATTATGGAATCTTTCTTCTCAAGCTGCAAAGATCAGCCCAAAGGTGTTAAAACACTGAAGCCGGGTAAGCATGTAGACAAAAACAAACGAAAACTATATAACCTGCTCAGTGAGATGAGTCCTCTCTCGAGACGCCACCTCCAAACAATCCCGAAGGCCACGGAATTCTTCCTCCTTCTTGGTAAAAAAGGGCTCTAAGCTCATCGACTTCCGAGCGAGCTTCCTACGCTCACCCTCGTAGCGAGTCAACTCGGCTTGAAACCTGGCAAAGGTCTGATTATAAAGCACCTTGGCCTGGAACCATGAAAGAAACAAAGTTAGAAAGACGAAGATCAGGGCGCCTAGCAGAATTTACAAAAAATTACCTGCTCACAGAGCCTGTCGATCTCACTGAAAATAAGTAAGGCGTCAAGCTCAGGGTTTTCCTCGGGCACAACAAAAAGCCTTTCAAACGCATCTTTATCTCCGACAGGTGCCCCCATATTGGAAGATTCTTTATTTGGGCATCTTGTATCTCCCCCGAACGAAAAGTCGGTCCCAGAGGGGAATCGCTCACTTCAATAACCCCGACTGGGTCAATCGGGGCCATCTCTTATTTCTAGAGAGCTTCAAAACTAGGCTCCTCCGGACACCTACTGAATGCACCTCAGCTCGAGGAATATTTTGGTCGTCAACCGACTTGGGGATATTACCTGATACACCCTTGAAGACCTCTTCAACCCGAGGTAGGACAACAGCAACATCAAGTTTCGATTCAGAAGCCACCGGCTCAGCAATATATGGGACGGTCAGGTTTTCTCCTCCCTCGGGTGCTACCGAGGAATCATCTTTCTCCTCGCCTTCAGCTCGGGGACTCCCCGATACTTCTGGAGTTAAGGCTGCTGAATCAGCCTTAGGTTCTTCCACTTTGGCCTTCTTGGATTTCGAGGACTCAGTCGATGATTTCCTTCGCCTTTTCTTCTCTTTGTCAGGTTTTGGTGTATCCGCTTCCCCCGGTGGTTCTTCTCTCATCAAGGAGGCCTCTCCCAGACCTGCGCAAATGCAAAATATAAACACAGGGAATGAGGGCGCAATCGGTGATAGTTCTTTTGAGAGATTCAATTACAGCTGAAGTGAAGTCTCACCGTGGTTCTTGGCCTCTATCGAGCCCCAGAAAGGTCGCCCCACACGCGCTCAACATATGGGCAAATCGAGTCTAGCCGGCTAACCCAGCCCGAGAGATCCTTAACCGTGCTAGGGTATGCCGCGACAGCTGCATCAGCGGAGGAAGTCAGTTCATGGGGAGATTGCTCCAAAAGGAAAAGAGAATACTTAATTAGCGTATCCACTTATGTTTCATGTTCCACCTTTCAGGGAACGGCATCTTCTCCACTGGAATTAGGTTCGAGGTCCTAACTCGGACAAAATGGCTCATCCACCCTCTGTTTCTGACCTCTTTAGTACAAGCAAAAAAGGCTTTCGAGGCCCGACATTGGAGCTTAATCAGGCCCCCATGAAAGAGTCGGGGACTGTACATTCTGATCAGATGGTCGAGGGTGAAGGGCATCCCCTTGATCATGTTCGCAAATTATCTGGTCATGCAAACAATACGCCAAAACGATGGATGAATTTGGCCGAGAGTCACTCGATATCGTTCGCAGAAGTCGAGGATCACGGGGTCTATTGAAGGCGAGGATGGCTCCACCGGGCTAAGAGTAAATAGATAAGTGCATGTACATTTGATATTGAGTGAGGTTTCTATAATGGCCTAGACCGGTACTCTCAAGTGGACAACCTGAGAAGGAAAGGCGCGGGACCGTCGACTGCACCGATGATCGAATAGTCTACCTCAAATAAGCCTTTTCGATTTGAAAAGGGTATTTTTGGAAGAGCACGGACACTCATCAAGCGCCGCTATGTTGATAATTGGTACGAGTGGAGTATGATGTGGAGCATGCTTTATGTAGAGATAACAACAAATTGCCATGTATTTGCATGATAAACATGTAAAAAGCGGTAAATACAGTATTAAGGTAAAACATGAAAAACATAAAAAGAAAGACAAAAGAAGAAGTTAGTTCGTGGAATATATGCGTAAATGCAATACAAAAACAAGGGAGTAGGGACGGGAGCTGCATGATATAGCAGTCTTTAAACAAATGAAACGTAGTTATAGCAAATAAGGGTGGATGGGTAAAGGGATGTGCGTGTTATAACAAATTTAAGCAAATAAAGGTGGAGAAGGGAAGCGACGTGCATGTAATAGCGAAATTTAGCAAATAAAGATGGAAAAGGAATCTGCATTTTATAATAAAGAAAACTAATCCACATAAGTCAAGTTCATTATGGTAAGAGCCTAAGTGTAAATCCTCAGCAGAGTCGCCATGTTGTCGTGCTCTGTTTACTTGCAAAAGTGGGTTTCGACATCGTGAAAACTCCTTTTAGTATGGGAGATAGAGTGCTAAAAGAAGGAGAGTCGCCACCTAACGATTTTTAAGGTGCGTTAGGGAACCTATTGTGCAGATAACTCTGTTTGACTAGTCAACGCCACCAAAGATCGGGTAAGGACTCAAATTACCTCAAAGAGAAGGTGTTAGGCACTCTTCGAGGTCCACAATTGTGGATCCCGGCCGAACTTAAGATTATGTGGATTACAATTAAGCTAAGTGATCAAATAAACAAAGGAAATTCAGAAGTCAAAGAATTTATTACAACATTATTAGTACAAATCTTAATACGAATATAGGGATGCAACTATTTAGATCTAATAGCAACATATAAAAGAAAGGGGGGGTCCTAAGTTTTTTAGCCTAAAGGATCACCCCGTGCAACATAAATAATACTTCGTAACTCCCTTGGGATAGGGAGTTGCTCATATTATTCAACGGGTTCAGACTATCATCTCCCGCTACCCGATTACTATGTTAAAGTTGTTTACTTAAAGCGTACTAATTCAATTCTAAGTCGTGCTCAATGCGTGCACTACCCGTCCCATACCTATGGTCCAGGAGGTATTGGACCTCTATTTGGGTGGTTCTAGACCTTACTTAGGCTGCTCAGAAATGTCAAAACTAGGCGACATACAAAAACACATTGGACTTTAAATATGGGCAATTAAGGGATCAAGTTTGCCTCCACACTTAAGCAACAAATGCACGCAAGACAAGTTTTCATGTTAGGCAATTCAGAATTAAGAAACCTTCGGCCTTATAGAGATGATTTCTGTGTGACAACGCATCAAATCATACAAGCAGTTTTTGAGGCCAGACGCTGTCTCCAAATGATTACACGATTGTTACATGCTGGCTTGAGATTGCAGATTTCCATTATTTTAACCTACAGATGTTGCGTCTAGGTGATTTACGCACTAAGTGACAGTGAAATCTATTGGGGAAAAACCCGGAATTACTCATGCTTTTGATAGTGGCCTAAGTGAACAATAAACAATGTTGAGAGGTGCAGCATTAACCATTATTAAGGCGAATAGTGGTATCCTATAGACAGGATCTCTAACGATTAGCACTTGGAGCCGATTTTATTGTTATACCTCAACCTTATGGGCATGTTTTCTAGGTGAACAGTGGCAAACAGAGTAATCAGAATCCTATAGGCATGATTTCTAGTGAGTATGTTGATGCGAATTGAAAGAAAATTCAGTGACATTTATTCCTAAAGGCAGGTTTTCTAGTAGCACGTAGCAGTAAGAATAATTGCAGCATTTGATTCATGTTTGCTAGGAGACAGTGTGTGTGTGTGCGCTTCCCCTAATGACATGATTTCTATAGTGCACATAGTGATTGAATAGCATATATAGCAAGTAAATCACTGAGTCCTATAGGCATGTTGTCTACCCCCTTTTATACAAATATTAAGAATCTACCCATTCCCCATTTTTACTAATAACCCAATTGTTTATTATAAAGTTATTACAGGCCCAATAATGAATAAGATTACAAATATTATACAAATAATGATAATAGGCCCACAGCAGGCCCAAAAGAAACTGTCTGGACCTTTAGCAATTCTCATGCAGCATACCCAGGTTTCCAACAAAGAGCCATATTCATCAACACAACCCAGAATCCATAGAAGAGCTCAAAGCCAAATCACATAACCATATTGCCAAGCATTGAATCACTTAAACCAACCAGCTTAGATGTTCAACATATAATAGGAAGAAAGGGATGAGTGGGATAATTCAGGTTTCAGGGAGTGACTAAGAACCCAAATCCTAGTGTGTCAGAGTTCACAAGGGTCTCAAATGGACCCCGAGCAGTACTTACACTAAGGAGGTAATTAGTAAGAGCCATGGTAGCCTTGTCTTTCATCCAGCTAAGAATGAGAGATTCAGAATAGCATAAGTAATAATTGAGGGAGAGTGGACAATGGTTGAGGGACAGAGGTTGGGGAAATACACTTATAACTTAAAGTATACATAGCAAGGTTGAGAACACAAAGAAACTAATCAAATAGGTTACAAAGCAGGTTCAGCAGGTACTTAGAAACATGTTCAACACTTATAAAAATAACACATGGACATATTGAAAGAGAGTTAAAAGGGGGGGGGGGGGAACAAGTTTGCAGGATTGACAAAGATTATCATACACAGATGCACAATACTAAACAAGTTGAAACCTAAGAGGTCCAAATTATGCTAAGTATACATCATAGTGTCATGTTAATTAGCATTTAGACATGATGGGGAATACACATTGTGATAAGCCAAATAAATCACTGAAGGAACAAGGTATCAAGTGAGCCAAAGACATATTGAGGGACATATTAGAAGAGAAGCAAGATCTTAGTCGATAGAAAGGTCTTAACACAAATTAGAACACATTACATATGCAAGACTATCATTACAAGGATTCAGAATAGAGTGGGAAAGTAAACTCATGTCAAATAGAGAATGTAGGCATTCAGGCATTACACAGTAGACTAATTAACTAAAGAAGGTCCAGGTTATGCCAGAGATTCATCCTAACAGTTCAAACATGGTATAGAAAACAAGTTGAGATAATTGTTCTAAAACCTCAAGCAATCACTAAAGGGGTATGAGATCAAGTGAGCATGCTGAGTGACAAAGTAGCAGAAAAGTAGGTCATAGTTAACAATGAAAGTTTAACTTAGGTTATTACAGATGTGAGTCATTCATTGCAGAGACTCAAGACAAAGCAGGTAAGCATATTCATGAACATTAAGGCACCAATACATTTAGCGAAACGAGCTTAGGGGGGTTCAGATTATCCCAATTAGACATAGACAATCTCTGAACTAGCAGCATTAAGTGCAGTTAAATGCTTAGAATGAGCATAAAGCTAATAGAGTTGTGCATAAAGGTAACCCAGAAACATATGAAGCCATGGATTTCAGAAGTGAGAACACATGCAAATCAAAGACACATAAGGATGAAATTGCAAAATTCAAGTGATTTACCAGTTACACGGACAACAATAAAGAACAAAAGATCCACAGGAACCCAGAATCTCAATGCGTCAAGGTTCCCAAGAGCTTCAAAAGAACCCCGGGCAATGCTCACACCAAGAGAAAGTTTGAATAATAGAGTCTCAGTGGCCTTGGCTTTTAGCCGGCCAAAAACGAAGTACAGAACAAGAGAATGAGGGAATAACATAACAAAGCTTCAAATTTTAGTGAAATTATAGCAATTCCAGTTTAGTCACAAAGGGGAATGGGGATGGGTTTATATAGTGACAAAAATCGGACAAGTAAACAAGGAAAACTATAAAATCAAACGTAAATAAGGAAGTAATAATATGCAGAATCACTAAAAATCGGATTAGGGAAAAAATAGGTAAACCCTAGTTGACAGAAGTCGAAGATTGGCCGGAAATCTCGGCTAATCGGAACCATATAGCAATGGTCATGATGTATATGGACTAAATACTGTCCAGATTCAAGCGGTTGAAGTGGAATGGACGGATTCAGGGAGATAGTACTTGCCATGTTTAGGAAAGTACTAGGTGATGCCATCGTTTTGTAGAAAATACCGGGATAACGCACAAAAGGTAAGGAAATCATGGAAAGAATCCATGATTGAGACGGATTTGGAGAGATTTGAGAGGGCGACTAGGGTTTTGTGGAGAGGAAAAGAGAGGATACAGAGGCGGCGTCTCAGGGAATGGGGTTAGGGTTTCTGGGTTGGGTTAATTAAAAGAGGAGAATGAACTCTGGGCTAAGGTGTTGGGCCATTCTTGGTCCGAAAATTGATTTAAAATTGGGCGAGCCTTTTAAACACACATAATTTAGCAAAATAATTTTAAAAAATAATTAGTAAATGAAACAAAAAAAATTATGCACTAAATTGATTAAAAATAATGATTTAGCATTATAAAAATATATAAAATGCTATTTTTGACACAAATAGTATAAATAATGAGCATTTGTATATGAATATAGGCTATTATTGCAAAATTAGATAAATAGCGTAAAAATGTGAACATAATTATACGAAATGAAGTGAAATATTATAAGGCATATATGAGGATACAAAATAGTAATTTTGGATGATTAAGTCATCACAAATGATTCAAAGGAATAATTACTAAATATTTATGTAATTTAAATGCAAAAAAATTATTTTAAACGCTCTAAAAATTATAGAAAATGCTTGTATAGATTTGTAAACTAAATAATGATGCAAAATAATGATATATATATATATATATATATATATATATATATATATATATATATATATATATATATATATATATATATATATATATATTGGGTATCAACACCATACAACCACATCAAATACACAACTCACCACATCCACAATATCACCTCATCTTCACAATAGCACAAAGTGCACAACTTTTACACAAAACTCCACCAATTTTAGGCCATAAGTGCACCCCCACCAAACTTCAACATAAATTAATTCAAACACCATCAAAACACACCAACAATCACCCATAATTATAAGAACAATGAAAATCCCACAAGTTTATGTAAGAATTTCGGCAAAAAGATGAATATTAACCAGAAGATGAAAAACTACCTAGGGTTAGAGATATGAACTAAAGTACCTTAGCTTACTACTAAAAGAGAAGAGATGAGAAAAGAAAACTTACCTTGATGAGTGATGTAGGTGGGAGAACTGGAGATGTAGAAGTTTGAAAAAGAAGAACAACGGGGGATTTGGGGTGAGTTAGAGAGGAGAGGTTTGAGAGAAAAGAGTAAGAGAGATGTGGGAAAAGGGGAGGGGAAAATAACGGGTTCTGCATTTAAAAACAAATATCTACCCTGGTTTTAGCACTGTCGCGTCGCTGGGTGCGATGCCCCATGCGGCGCGGTAGTGAGGTTTTCTAGAGAAACTGTCTTTCGACATTAGGCTTGTGTAATGGCCTAGCGCGGCGCCCCATGTGGCGCACTAGGCCAATTTTCTTAGAACTCCGGTTATTTTTGCGTTTTAGGCCAGGGGTTGCATCTCGACTCTATTATATACTTATTTTATGTTCAATTCATGCTTATACATATCCAAACAAGTACCAAAATTCCTAAACGCTAATAATCCTACACTACACTTATCTAACTATTCTACAAAAGCAAGAAAAAGGGATAGAAGTAATTCTGAGTTATAGTCATCAGCTTGACTCTGTCATTTAGGCTCATTTTATCACGATGCTAGAGGATTGCTTGTCAAATCCACCAACAAGGTACGGTTTCAACTTGTTCCCATTCACCTTAAAGCTTTCATTCCCTTCTTCATATTGTATTTCAATGGCGCCATATGGTGAGACATGTTTCGCCACATACAGACCTGTCCATCTTGATTTGAATTTTCTGGGGAACAACCTAAGTCTACTATTATATAGTAAGACTTTGTCCCCTTCATGAAATTCCTTTGGCTTAATCAGATGATCATGCCACCTTTTTGTCTTTTCCTTGAAAATTCGCGCATTTTCATACACATCCAGTCTAAACTCCTCCAATTCGTTCATCTACGCCAACCTGTGTTCACCTACAAGACTAAGATCAAGATTAAGCATCTTAATTTCCCAATAAACTTTATGTTCTATCTCAACAAATAGGTGACATGATTTTCCATACACTATTTTTAATGGTAAAGTTCCTATGGTTGTTTTGAACGCAATTTTGTACGCCCATAGAGGTTCATCCAACTTTACGGACCAACCCTTACGATAAGCACTAACCGTCTTTTCAAGAATTTGTTTAAGTTCACGATTAGCCACTTCAACTTGCCCGCTAGTTTGGGCATGGTACGAGATTCCTCTTTTGTGTGTGACTCCATACTTAGACAACAATGCAGCGAACTACTTGTTCACAAAGTGCGACCCATTGTCACTGATAATCACTCTAGGTGTCCTGAAGCGGGTAAAGATGTTCTTCCGTAAGAACTCGCACACAACCCGAGCATCATTGGTCCTAGTAGGGATTGCTTCAACCCATTTAGGGACGTAGTCAACGGCTACTAGGATATTGATCTTACCCAAATTCACACCACAATTAGGTAGTGGGCGGTCGAAGCAATAATAAATCCCAACACAGGCCGGGGTCGATTCCTTAGGGAGTTAGATATGGGATTAGGTATATAACTAGAGTAGGTGTATGATGTGCCTCAATTTGTACTTCCACATATTCATTTATTATTTCAGTTTCTACTTTTAACTAATGATTACAAGTAATAAACTAGAAGACAATATTTTTGGTTTTGGTTGTTTTTCAAATGTTAAAGAAATCTAGGGTCGTGACTTCCACCTAGGTGGCTACCAAATGGGTTGTAAGCTATAGGGAAAGTTTGATTTATCGGGGTCGTGGTATAGCAATCACACGTAATTGCTCACTCTATACCTCTCGGTAGTTTGAGTGATTTTGCCCAATTTGGCTTTCTCAAGCCCAAATGGGTATTGCACAAATCAAGTGATATATGCTCAAGTCGGGTCTTACTATTTCTAGATTTGACTCTTATATTGGGGCTATCAATTTCTTGAGTTTACCCCAATTCCTTGTTAGCCAAGTTTTCCTAAACCTAGTCTCTCTTTCTCAAGCAAAGACTAGGTTAAAAAGGCATGAATCAATGTTTGCAAATTCTAGAATTTAAGCATAAACAAGGCTAAGTATCACTAACCCAACCACAAACAAGCCCTAAAATTAAATACCCATTAAGTATCCATACAAGGGTTGAGTCACAACCCTAGCTAAAGATTTAGCTACTCATGAGAAATAAAGAAATACAAGAAGAAATTAAGATAATGCATAATCATTGATTAAACAAAGAAAATCTAATGTTAGGAAGTCAATCTAATACAAAATTACTCAAAGAAGTAAAGAAAACCGCTCAGGTGCACCTCTGCAAACTAAACTTAACCTAAAAATGACAAAAAGTTCTATTTATACTATGCTGTAAATATCTGACAAAAATGCCCCTGCGAAGGTTGTGCGGCCGCATAATTCTGGTGCGGTCTGCACAATGGGCTTCTGCAGCCGCACAAAAGTGTTGCGGTCCGCAGTCTTGGGCATTTGGACTTGGTACTTCAGGCTTCTACGGTCCGCATAAAAGTGGGTGCGACCGCACTTAGGATTATGCAGCCGCAAAAGTGCTGCGGACCGCACTCCTTTACTTTCCAGCTCTCTGAATCTTCAATCATGCGGACCGTATAATAATGGATGCGGCCGCACTTGATCTCCTACGGCTGCACAATTTCAGTGCGGTCCGCACTCCCTGAGCTGGCCAAAACACCAGTCTCTGAATCTCTCTTCTGCGGCCGCACTAGAATTGTGCGGTCCGCACTGCTAGCCTTTTTGCCCGATTTTGGTTCTTGTTCACTTTTGACTCCTTTTTGAGTTGATTTTTACTTCTTTGGCTCGTTTCCCAATATTCTTGCAAGTAAGCATATTTTGTTAGTTTCCGGGAATACCTTTAAGCATTTTTGAGCTAAAACGCAAGTAAAAGAGAGCAAATAAGCGGTCAAAATCCCTACTTATCAAATATATTCATAAGAACGAGACGATGGGAATGGACCCATGAAGTCAATGCCCCAAACGTCAAAATTGCACATACCAGATTGAAGTTTAGTGGCATCTCATTCCTCTTGCTAATGTTACCTGCCCTTTGAAACTTGTCACATGCAGCTAAATACGCCCGTGCGTCTTTGTACAAAGTAGGCCAATAGAAACCGGCTTCCATGACGTTTGCTGCAGTGTGATTTCCACCATAGTGTCCTCCAGCTGCTCCATCATGGCAATGAGAATGAATTCTTGCCATCTATCCTTCAGGCATACACCTTCGAATCACACCATCTGCACATAGTTTAAACAAGGGGCATTCCAAAAATAATTTTTTACCTCACCTTGAAGATTCTTTCTTTGATCATGAGAGAGGTAACGAGGCAACCATCCACTAGCCAAAAAGTTGGCTACATCTGCATACCAAGGCTGCCTTTTGGAGACTGCATCAATGGAGAAAATCTGCTCATCAAGGAACTTTTCTCTTACATCAATTGTTTCAACCTGAGGCCTCTCAAGTCGAGATAAATGATGGGAGACTTGATTTCTGTGCCCTTCCTATATTTGATCTCCAAGTCGAACTCTTGGAGAAAAAACACCCACCGCATCAGACGAGGATTGGACTCCTTCTTACTCAACAGGTATTTCAAGGCTGAGTGATCAGTGTGTACAATAACTTTACTCCCCACCAGGTATGATCTAAATTTGTCAAAAGCAAAGACCACAACAAAGAACTCTTTCTCGGTAGTGGCATAGTAGACTTGAGCATCATTCAACGTCCTGCTTGCATAATAGATGGACCTAAACATCATATCTATTCATTGCCCCAGAACTGCTCCAACAGCTACATCACTAGCATCACATATTATCTCAAATGGCTTCCTCCAATCAGGCGTCACCATAATAGGAGCACTCACAAGATTTTCCTTCATCAATTCGAATGCTCTTAAGCACTCCACATTATAGAAAACTTGACATCTTTCGCTAGCAATACAGTCAACGATTTGGTAATGCCGGAAAAGTTTTTGATGAACCTCCTATAGAACCCAGCATGTCCTAAGAAACTCCTTATGCTCTTGACAGACGTCGGTGGAGGGAGCCTAGAAATTACATCGACCTTAGCTCTATCAACTTCAATTCCATGTGTAGTCACTTTGTGGCCCAAGACGATTTTCTCTTTCACCATAAAGTGGCACTTCTCCCAGTTAAGAACTAAGTGAGTGGTTTCACAACGTTCAAGCACGATTTCTAAATTCTTCAAGCAATACTCAAAGTCATCACCAAAGAGAGTGAAATCATCCATGAATACTTCTAGACACTTCCAGTTTAAATCGGAGAATATAGACATCATGCACCTCTAAAAAGTGGCAGGTGCGTTACACAACCCAAACGGCATCCTCCTGTAAGCAAAAATACCTGACGGGCAAGTGAATGTGGTCTTTTCAACATCTTCCGGGGCAATGGGTATTTGATTGTAGCCGGAGTACCCATCCAGGAAGTAGCAGCATCCACGTCCAGCCACTTTCTCGAGCATTTGATCAATAAAGAGGAGTGTGAAGTGATCTTTCCTTGTTGCATCATTCAGCCTTCTATAATCAATGCACATTCTTCACCTAGTGACTGTTCTTGTGGGTATCAATTCATTCTTCACCACTGTCATGCCCCTTTCTTAGGAACCACTTGCACTGGACTAATCCACTGGCTATCAGAGATGGGGAAAATCACTCCTGCATCTAGCAATTTGATGATCTCCTTGTGCACTACCTCCTCTAAATTTTTGTTCAACTTGCGTTGGGGCTGCACCACTGGCTTGCTATTTTCTTCCAACAGAATTTTGTGCATGCAAATGGCTGGACTGGTTCCATGAATATCAGTTGTACTCCATCCAATGGCCTTCTTGTGTTTTTTGAGTAGCTCTACCAGCTTTTGCTCATGTGTACCTGTCAAGTCAGCAGAAACAATCATAGGAAAATTGTTAGTTTCAAGAAAAGCATATTTCAAGTGAATGGGGAGGGTTTTCAATTCCACATTAGGCATAGAATCCTCCTCTTTTTGTTCCTCCTCATCAACCACTTGATTCTCAGTTTCAAGAGCTTCAACCACTTTCTTTAATTCAGGATCTTTATCCTCCAGACCTCCAATATGCTAGACTGAGTAATACCTCTCTAGAGTATCCTCCACAAGCTTGTCAAACATGTATTTTTCAGCTAATTCACCAACAACGTCTAGCTTGAAGCACGAGTAGGCAGACGCCTCATCACTGGGGTATTTCATCATCCTCTTCATTTGGAACGCCATTTTTTCATTGCTCACTCTGAGCATAAGCTGTCCCTCATAGATATCAAGGATAGCTCGGCCTGTACATAAAAATAGCCTCCTTAGAATTAAAGGCACCTCCTTATTCACCTTCATATCCACCATAATAAAGTCTAGGGGGAACACAAACTTGTCCACCCGCACTAGAATATCCTCAATGATTCCCTCAAGTAAAATGGTGGTCTGGTCAGCCAGTTGTAGGGACACTGGTATTGACTTGATCACTCCAAGCTCACCTTCTAGCTTCGTGAATACAGACAGAGGCATTAAATTTATAGACGCACCAGAGTTACAGAGGGCCTTGTCGAATCTCTCATTTCCCAGCGAGCATGGTATGGTGATGCTTCCTGGGTCCCCACAATTTTGGGGAATTTTATTTTGCAATATGGAGCTGAAGTGTGCATTCAGCTTGACCACTGTTGTCTCCTCCAATTTTCTCTTGTTAGACAGGATTTCCTTCAAGAATTTTGCATAAACAGGCATCTGAGTGAGTACCTATGTGAAGGGGATGTTCACATAAAGTTGCTTGAGCATTTCCAAGAATCGCCCAAAATATTTGTCAAGTTTCTCCCGCTTCATTTTTTGAGGGAATGGTAGAGCTGGCATATGTCTACTCTCTTCAATTTCCTTTTGTACCCCACTACTCTGGCCTTTCTACTGTTCACTCTCTTTCTCTGCTGGTGTCTCAGTCTGCTTGTTCACCACCTCCGGTCTAGATCAATCAATGTTTTACCACTTCTTAGAGATACAACTTTGATTGTTTCCTTTGTGTTCTTAGGGAAGAGTCCTAGGAGCCTTCTCAGATAACAAATTTGCAATTTGTCCAATTTTTCTTTCTAGATTCCGGATAGTCGTGCCCTGAGTCTCGAATTTTTCATCTGTTTTGTTGATGAATGCCTTCATGAGATCTTCCATACTAGACGGATTTAGCTATTGTGGCTGGTATTGTTGCCTCTGCTGGTTCTGAAAAACTAGTGGTCCTTGACCCTGGGGTTTAGGATTATTTTGCTGCCATGAGTTCAGACTCCCACTAGGTGAACTCAACGAAAAACCAGGATGTCTTTGACCCATAGCATTATAATTCTTCCACCCTGGTATTTTTCTCTATTAAAGTTCCCCACAGCGTTGATTTCCTCAGCTGATGCTTGACACTCATGTGTAGGGTGTCTCATTCCACAAAAATCACATGCTGCTTATGGCTCACTCTATACCTTGGCCAATGTCAGCTTTCTTATCTCTTTGGCCATGGTGTCTAGCTGGTCTTGCATGGATATATTAGAGTCCACCTAGTGAACCCCAACTGATTTTCTCCTATCAATACTCTCAGCCGGCCACTGCTTAGCATCCTCAGATAATTCATCAAGGATTAAGACAACCTCCGGAGTTTTCTTCATTATTAGACCTCCACATGCAGTATTCCGAGTTCGTCGCGGGGAAGGTGTCAGTCTGTCCCAAAAATCTTGGAGTTGTATCCACATATCAATTCAATTGTGTTGACACTTTCTGACTATCTCCTTGAATCTTTCCCAAGCTTCGAAGACTGTTTCTGTCTCCTTCTGGCAGAAATTGTGGATTTCCCTTCTAAACTTCCCTGTTTTTGTAGCTGAGAAGCACTTGTCAGGAAATTTTGTGGTCATATCTTCCTGTGTCCTGATCGAACCTGTGGGTAAGCTACGAAGCCAGTGCTTCGCATCATCTTTCAATGAAAAGGGAAATGCCCTTAAGTAGACTGCATCCTTTGATACTCCATTGTATTGGAAGGTGTTCATGATTTCTTCAAAGTCCATCAAGTGAGTATTGGGATCTTCGTTCACCTTCCCTCTGAAAATGTAGTTGTTTTGGATAGTTTGAAGCAAGCCTTGCTTCAATTCGAAGTTGTTTGTTGCTATGGGTGGAGGTCTGACACTTGCCCGTCCTTGATTGTAGATTGGCCTAGCATAATCACCCAATGATCGTTAAGGCCTAGGTGCTGCATTCTCGAACTGATCTTCAACCAAAGGCCGGTTTAAATTGAATGTTTGACCCCCATTATGTTCGAAAGTCTCATAAGCAATTCTCCGTGCAACTTCTTATCGTGCTGCCTCTCTTGCAGCTAAGTCTACTCCGTCATTCTCTTTATTTGCGATGGTATCTTGAGTCGAAGTTTGACCCAAGAAATTTTCTGTTAATTCTCTTTCTTTTCTCAGTTGTCGCAGGTGTTTCTCAAACCCTAGTTCGTAGGGTATCATTTCCCTTGAAGAGGATCGAGTCATACACCAGAGAAATCAAACATGTATCCTGCACACAAGTGAGAAAAAACATGAATACACTAAAGTAAAAGTTGGTTCCTGAATTAGTGCTAAAACTATTTTAAACACTATTGATTGCCAATCCCCGGCGACGGTGCCAAAATTTGACGAGTGCAAAACATAACACAAAAATTAATGCACGCTAGCCAAAGATAGTATAGATTAATTATCGTCTCCACATGGACTGGATTTAAACAGTGTTCAAATAATTTTCAGTTGATTACTATCCAGGAAAATTAACATTTGATTTGATGATACTACGATTAACTATGAAAATTCAAGCAAATAACAATTGATCACAAAAGACCGCAGATGAGCACGAAGAAATATCAATGAGGGAAATAAGGGTAATTGACTAGATAGGTGCATGATAACTGACTCGGGATCCAATTCTTGAGTTAATTCACTCTATAATACGGTTGATTCTCAAGAATTCAACTGATAATCAGATTACACTTTAAAGCTAATATCTTACTTCAATTTTAGTAATTAATCCAATTGAAGCATGGTAAACAATTGCAACAATAAAATGATGTTTATGATCTAAAGGGTAAGTTCTCACGAATATTCCCTATTTTCTAGTTCTATTAACAATTCAAGAGGCTCTTTTACCTATTGGAATCACGAATTTAAACTAGAGCATAAGATGTGAAGAAATTCAATATTAAACTCCTCTTTCGATTAAGCAAAATACTAAATAACTCCATAATACATATTAAAGCCCCATCAATTAATTCTAACAATTATCAAGAATCGAATCATGAATCAAGTTATTTAAACACCATATCTATCAATACCCAAATAGAAATTACTCCATAGCAATGGAGTAAGATATCTCCAATAAGTTTAAGAACGAAGAAAATATTTTCTAATGATTTGATACGAACTCTCGTATTGGACCGATTGCAGGTTGAAATCTTGATGAATTCTTGAGTCTTCTTGCATTTGTTGGTTCTCCAATATTCTCTAGGTCGAAAGTGCTGGAAAATGGTATTTTTGGTGCATTTAAGTCGTCCCCAAAATAAATCCAGACGAAACTACCCTTTCTTAGCTGAAATAGGGAATCACTCTAACATTTTCGTACTACCGCGCCGCGCCGCGCCCCGTGCGATGCGGTACGCTTGTGGAGAATTCCAAAACGTTTGGAAAATCTTATCTCGCCATCTTTTGCACTGCCGCGCCATGCCTCGCGGCGCCCCATGCGCCGCGGCTGTGCATTTTTCTTAGAGTAAATTCGTTTATTCATTTTTTGTCATTCGGCCTTGGTCCTCGACCCCCGAACGTGATCTCAACTTAATTGCTTGGGCTTCTACTCAGACTTCAAAGCTCCAACTTGTTCGATTTAGCTCCAAGTTACCTTAATAGCCCGGAATCGCTTTCTACAAGGCATAAAACACATAATAAGTGCAATTCACTATCGTTTAAACTCAAACACACATAAATTACAGTAATTAGAGTGCAATACTACGACTAAAACACGAGTTTCTAGCCTACCATCAGTATGTATAATAATAAAGTTTTAAAAAATTATTTCTATAGTCGGTTTGGTTTGATTTTTTCAATTATATTTTTGCCTAAAACTAAAACCAAATCAAATGTGATCGGTTTTAAATTCAAAATCAAAACCAAATCAAACCAAAATATTATCAATTTTTGTGTCGATTTGGTTCAGATTTTCTATTTTTGATGAACACCCCTACTTTGCCACCACTATTGGGAGTAAGGAAGTCTTTTGTTCTTAATAAGATGAACTATATTGGCACACAATAAAGAGTATTTTTGGTTTGTCTTTTCATACGTAGGGAGATAGGGTGGGGAATACAAGGTGGAGTTGGAACCCCAACAACAAGATGTTTGATTGCAAGAAAGTGTTTTACTCATGTAAAAAAGTTAACTCTAACAATTAGGAGCGAAGCTAGAGTTCTAGTTACAAGTTCGATAGAACTCGATAGCGTTAGCCAAAATTATGTACTTATTTGTGTTAAAATATCTACTTAATACATGTAACTACTTTATTTAGAACCTACTAAGCTGTCTTTTCTACAATTGATAATCCATATATTCAAAAAAATTGATCCGCTTCTCCTAAAGCACAAAATATGTTCAAATTACGGAATAATGCACTCCATAAGTTGACCTTACACTATTTTAGCCCAATTACAAGTTTGCAAATATGTAGCCAAATATCAATAAGATCTTTTCTTTTCCCATTCCTTCTAATTATAACAACCTCATTTATTCCTACATACCCCTATTGTAGCTCTCTCCTCATTTTTCACCCATAAATATTTAATTTAATTAATAAAAAAGAATCATATGCAAACAAAAATAAAAACAAAAATCAGTTCCCCATTTTTAGTGTAACCATTGATCGAGACGCTCAGTTAACACTCATTCGTGCCTTCTTCCATAACCAATACTTCTCCGATTTTTTTTGATTTTGTATATCTTCAGGTTTATACATACCTATCACAACTACAAAACGCAAAAACAGACGCGAGAAACCTAAAATCTCATCTCCTTTAATGCTAATCTTGTTAAATTTCGATTATGATTTTGTGAGAAATTTGGAGAGGGTATTGTTTGAACTAATTAGAAATAGTCTAAGTAGGTTGTATACAAAGTTTGAAGTTATTTGCTGGAGATTTGGACTAGTTTTATACAAGAATTGCAAGTGAAAATCGTACAAAAATTTCGTCAGAGATGCTTATACACTTTTATACAATGTTATACACTTTTATACAAAGAGGTACATTATGTATATAGTTGTATAAAAGTGTATAAAGATGTATAATCACAGAGTGAAAATATTCTTGATACACTATGTATATAGGTGTATAAGAAGAAGAAGAAGAAGAAGAAGAAGAAGAAGAAGAAGAAGAAGAAGAAGAAAATGCGAGAAATTCACCAAACACCTGTGAATAATATATCAACCTTGTATATAATAGTGTATAAGTGGTGTTTATACACTATTTATACAATATTATACATTATTATACAAATGAATCCTATCAATGGAGCTTCACGTGTTCTTCTTCTTCCTTGGGCATCCTCTGAAATTTAACTCAAATATAGCCTAAATCTACTCCAAATCACTTGAAATTTAAGTTTTGAACTCATCTTGATGATTCCAATCAATTGGGGCAACACCCATTCCAAACAACTAACAAATCGGAAAACTCAATTTCTGAAATCGAATCATCGAACCACCTGTAATAGTGACTTTTATTTTTTAAATCCTTAGTTAACCATTGGAATCCGGAAAAGAATTGAAGGAGAATAACAATAGTAGAGAAATTTTGTGGTGCAAAGGCTGACACGGGAAGAAGAAGAAGAAGAAGAACGAAGAAAAAAGCGGGAACGAAGAAAAAAGGGGTGGGCTAACTCGTGAAAAGTAATTTTCAGGTTATGTATAACTTGGGCTACACTGGGTAAGGGCTTCAAACGCGGGCCATTTTCTGATGGGTTGCTGGGCCAAGTGACAAGGGATGTAATTCGGGGGAAGTGCACGGTTAGCCACTACTAATACATGTATTTACTTTTAAGCCACTGTTTAAAATATCTTTAGTCTTTAGCCACTGCTTTAATAAACTTTACCTACCCGGAGGAAAACACCCTTCTGCTCATAAAGTTCAGGACCAAGTGTCATTAACTTTTGAACTTGCAACTCTAAGTTCAGGACTTCAGGACTACATGTCCTTAACTTTTGAACTTGCAACTCTAAGTTCAGGACTTCAGGACTACATGTCCTTAACTTTTGAACTTGGAACTCGAAGTTTAGGACTACCTGTCCTTAAGTTCTGTGCTTGTAACTCTAAGTTAAGGACTACTTGTCCTTAACTTTTGAACTTGTAAGTCTAAGTTCAGGACCTATTGTCCTTAACTTTTGAGCTTGTTAGTCTAAGTTCAGGACCAACTCTCCTTAACTTTTGAACTTGTAACTGTAAGTTCAGGACCAAGTGTCCTTAACTTTTGAGCTTGTTAGTCTAAGTTCAGGACCTATTGTCCTTAACTTTTGAGCTTGTTAGTCTGTGTTCAGGACCTATTGTCCTTAACTTTTGGGCTTCTTAGCCTAAGTTCAGGACCTATTGTCCTTAATTTTTGAGCTTGTTAGTCTAAGTTCAGGACTTCAAGACCTATTGTCCTTAACTTTTGAACTTGTAACTGTATGTTCAGGACCTATTGTCCTTAACTTTTGAGCTTGTTAGTCTAAGTTTAGGACCAAGTGTCCTTTACTTTTGAACTTGTAATTCTAAGTTCAGGACCAAGTGTCCTTAACTTTTGAAATTGGAGGCCTTGTATTTTCCTTTGACTCAATCTCCCATTCTCCATTAACTACATACTCTGGCATAGCTTTTCTGAGATCATAAAAAAGGAGTCAATTTTCAACGACAAAGACAAAGCAAAATATACAGGAAGAAGACGATAAAGAAAAAGAAAGAAAACGGAGGTTGGGAATGGAAGATGAATATGCAGAGAGAATAGCCCAGAAAGAGAATCTGAAAATGGCGTATCTATCCAACCTGTGATACCAGTGTATTTCCGTTTGTGAAGGAAAGGGTAACAACGTCCTTTCATATTAATTTTAATAAACTAGTGGCTACTTTTGCTGAGCATTAAAAATGCTGGATAAAAAGTAAATACCACTTTAAATAGTGGCTACCCCATACAATTTTTACATGTAATTCTCCCACAAAATATTTGTTTTAGAAAATTTCCCCCAAAATCAGGGTGCTAAAGTGAATAAACCGAAACTTGAAAGTGGTTAATTGCATTAACATATACTATTAAGATGGACCAACAAAATTGGGAGCGACTAGCGACAGGGGAGGTATTTAATGCGGTGGTGAGGCAGGAACTCAGAAATAGAGAAGAGAAATCGAAAGAATGGAATCGTCAGGGCAATGGCTAGAAAGAGCATTACTGGAGCTATGTAACAAGATAGAGACTGGTCTTGATTTAGACGCTGAGATTATATCTGGGCTCGTCTCCTATTGCGAGCTTGCTCCTCCTCTCGATGCTAAAGAATATCTTGATGTAATCTCTCCCTCCATCCATATATCTGGTTTTTATAATTTCTATGCTGATTTTCTTGCTTCCAGTTTTGATGAGCATATTGCTATGGTAATTTGGGTTTTGTATTTAGTATAAAGTCCATAATTGAGGGTAGGGGTATATGACTAATTTTGGTCTGCACCTATAGACATTTACGATCAAGGGGGTCTCATGTTAGATTCAAAGGGATAATTTATCTATGTGTAAGTTTTGATCCCAGTGTACACATTGAAAACCTGATTTGAATCCTGTTGGATTTTTTTTTTTTTTTTTATTTTGTGATGAACTTTGATTTTTTTTTTTTTGAAGTTAAATTTATGACGGACATTAGCTCAGTGTTGAAAAGGTGGTACTAAATAATAGATAGAGCTGGCAAAACGATTGTTAAAGAATGATTGCGGAATTGTTGGTGATTTAGGTGTAGAATAGTAGAAATTTAGCTTCAATTAAAAGTATTTTCTGAAAGTAGAACTGAATCTAGCTTGATAAAAAATTAAAATTATTTTTGAGCTTGATTGACATTGTTTTTACTTAAAGGGGAGCCTTGGCGCTTATGGCAAATGATGCCACCATGTGACCATGAGGTCATCTGTTCGAGCATTGGATGTAGTCTCTTGTAGATATGTAAGATAAGTCGGCGTAGCCTCTTGTAGATATGTAAGATAAGTCAGCGTAGCCTCTTGTAGATATGTAAGATAAGTCGGCGTACATAGACCCGATGTAGTCTGGCATTTCCTCAGAATCCGCTCAGTGAGAGATTATTGCACCAGGCTGCCCTTTATACATTGATTAAGATTGCTTTCTTTCTCAATTCGTTTTCTCATATAACTTTATTTCTGTTGAAAGATACTTCATTTTACATTATAAACCTTTGTTTTTCCTTCATCTAGTACTTTTTTCACCGAAGATCAGTTTGTTATTATGCTTTCCACTTAAAGCTCGAGCATACCTTGGTGCTTTTTGCCTATAGGCTGTAACAGCGCTATATGAATATTCCTGAGTAATAAAGCAACTATGCTCTCTTCTAAACATTTTCACATTTGTAATATTTGCTTTTACGTGGCAACTAAAATCCGTACAAGTTCCAATGTTATGGCTATTTCTATAAGCATCTATATTTTGAAGACAGCAGTCAAATTCTGTATTATAAATCCAAGAGGTGCTGCCGCTATTGTTTCTGAAATATTTAGTTGCTGAGAGGATGAAAAGTCAAAATGGCCTCAGTTCATTTTAACCATTTATCAAATTGATGCCTTATGCTTATTGATACGAGTAATTTGTTTTTTCTTGTATGTATGTCGTTAAGTCTTCTTGATATTTAGAGAATGTGTAGATTAATAAAACGGAGCTACTTTGGTGAGTCTTTCTAGTGTAGCATTCCGTTCCTCCAGTTAGAAAGTAAAAGACTACTTTTTCATTTGGTATTTGAAAACGATTTGGGAACTGCTTAGACCTTTCTCACATTGATACTTATTAGTGATTATTAAATCTTGATCTCATGTATCATCACGTGAATTCGGTAAGATCTTCTCTGCAGATGGCCATGGCGATTAAGATTGTGTTTGGTGTTTTTTGTTATTGGTACCATTTGACTGTTGTTGGTGCATATACTGACATATTTTCTTTCTGAATCTTCTATAGAATATCATAGGTCAGGAAGCTGGAAGAAGTGTGACGAATGAATATTTGAGACGGAGAGGTCATTCAGATATATACCACACTAGTCAAGGTACTTCTGCTTCCAAATTGCAAGCATATGTAAAGCCCCCTTCAGGTGATAGTCTGGCAGCTGGAACTAAAAAACAAGTGCGAGCACCGAAAGAAAGTAAAGCCTCAAGTAAGCAGGAAAGTCAGAGCACAGCTGGGACATCAAATGGACGAAACATACAAAGAGGAAGTCAAGGAAACTCTACGACAACAACAACAACTGCACCTCAACCCCAAGCAAGTCAAAGAAACTCTAGAAAGAAAAAATCTGACAAAGTTGTTTCGCTTGCTGAGGCTGCAAAAGGGTCCATTGTATATCAACAGGGGAAGCCATGCTCATGCCAAGCCCGTCGACACAGGCTGATTAGCAATTGTCTATCTTGTGGAAAGATAGTCTGTGAACAGGAAGGTGAAGGGCCTTGCAACTTTTGTGGTGCACTTGTGCTAAGGGAAGGAAGCTCATATGCTGGATTAAATGAAGGCCCAGTTCCAATTTCCGATGCTGAGGCAGAAGCTGAGGCCTATGCAAAGAGGCTAGTTGACTATGATCGGAACTCCGCAGCACGTACGACTGTTATCGATGACCAAAGTGACTACTATGAGTTTGAGGGAAATAGCTGGTTGTCGAAGGAGGTACAGTGCACGTTTGTGAGAACATTTCACTTTGCAAGACTTGGCTTCTATGATGACACTGACTTATGTTCGTTATCCTTCTTTTCCTCCCCTTTTAACAGGAAAAGGAACTTCTGAGGAAAAAGAAAGAGGAGATAGAAGAGGCTGAACGTGCTAAACGAAATAGAGTCATAATGACATTTGACCTAGTTGGCCGCAAGGTTTTTCTTTCATTGCTATTAAGGAGGATATGTGCTCGCATCTTATTCCCTCTCTCTTTTGTTCTTTTTTCCTTTCTTTCTTTCTTTGCTCTTCGTTCTTTGTCTTTAGCATGGAGGGTGGGAAAGTGGTTCTTATCTTCTTGTTCTTTTGCGCATATCTTTAATCTTGCCTTTTCAATCATCAGGACAAACTAGTTTGTTCTTTTGGCTTTTGACTGTTGGTTCCTATCTTTTCTTTATGCAAATGTGCTGCAGCATAGCTCATAATTTATTAACATGTTGATAGAGATTGCATATAAAAAATCTGGCTTGACTTTTAACCAAATTCTAACGTGAGTTTCAAAGCCCATATCAGAAAATGCCATTGAATGTGGTCACAAGTTGCATTTGAGTATTGATCCGTTATTACGGCAATTGGTGCTCATGCTATTTCCACCATCTGCTCGTTGATAGTCTAAAAAAGTTGGAAACTTCTTCGACCTCACTGTTTTTGTCATCCCCATTTTCTGACTGTGTGTGTACGATGCAATAGTCACTTGTTGCAGTGTTATTACTTTCTTGTATTCAAGGAGCATTTTTAGATGCCTGATCCAACACCTCAACAATGTAAACATTCTTTCTCGCTTATGTGATTCATTGAAAATTTTGGTTGGGGAAGCAGTCTATTGTTTCAGGTTTGACTTTTGTAATAACCTGGAGAACACCTGTTGGTTTCTTGGAGCTCATCCTAATATCGTAACTACAACGCCTTTCTTGATCTATATTCTGCAGGTTCTTATAAATAAAGACGAGGCTTCGGAAGAACTGCATAATGGAATTCTACTCAGACCAGCAGGGGAAAAAGAAGCAACCCGCATTAGACCTAATCCAAACCTGAAAGTACAGCCCGTCTTTGTGGATCCAGGTCCCAGGAAAACTCCCAAGGCGAAGAATAATAAGAAAGGCCCGAGTAATGGCTTGTGCTTGGAGATTACTGGGAGAGTACAACATGATACCAATGAACTCTCACGTTTGATAGTAGAGGGCAAGCTACATGGATCTTCGAATAGCAACTCATGGCATGAGCCATCTGTTAATAGGACAGTCCGAACTTCAGATGACTCTGAATGTACTTTGGATTACTATTGAGAAGTATATAGCTGGTGAGTCGAGAACTTTCATCCCCACACCTCCGAACATGCTGTCTTCAGATATAATTACTCAAGATGTCAACTGAGTTTTGTTTTTTCCATTTTTTCTGGGGTTGGGGATGAGGGCAGAAAGTTCTATAAACTTACTATTATAGGTCATGATTAATCAAGAAAAAAGGTCTTCTGCATAATTTTGTTCGGGAGGATTTTAACGTGGAATTGAACTTACTGTCATCTATGTTCATCCGACATTATCGGCCGCCCGCCCTATCATCCCGTATCTCAACCAACTTTTTTCTTGTCGGAAAATCTCTCGGATGGATGCTCTCCACGAGCTGAGAAAATATATCAAAGTGCAGGTCACTCGGAAGCTTCCTATGTATTACCAGGAAGTTGCACCTTTTTGTGGATTATATTTTCGTTTACTTTATAGTGTATGCATTTTTGGTTCTTTGAAATTGGCAAATTGGGATGAAAAATAGAACACTCACGTTCTTTTACTCAAGCCTTTAGCTACCTGTAGGCATTTTCATTTATGTCAAAAATTGTTCCACAGATAATACAACTAAACGAAGATGCAGTTTACTAGGAATTATTGATAGGGAAAAGAAAAAAGATGAAGATGTAATCTATTTTTGCTTATTCCTTAGCAACAAGTTATATTATATGCTCACCTGCAAAACTTGTCTCCCACATTATACTCGCAACTGAAATTTTTCATAATATTGTACATTAATTTCAGTTGCATCTTTGAAGATGTAAACCCGGTTTAATGTTAAATCAGCGATAAACGAAAGACTATGACTTTACTCCCTATTGAAATTTTTATTTATAAAAAATAGGACTCTAGTAGATTTTAGTTTGTCTTCGATGATTAACTTAATTAAATTGTTAAAAAATATATTTATCTCATAGGTAACGGAATCCATTTTCTTCTTTTAGCTAAACATAATTTTCTTTAAAAAAATATATTCAACAATCAAGGAACCAAATACTGAACAGTAAATGGTAAAAGGAAAAATTTTGAGCAAAATATTTTTCAGAATAACATTATTCGTCGTACCCAATTGTTTTATACTTATAACATTTTTTTCACTTTCCAGACACGCAGATGAAAATAAATGCTCGTCCTAGTCCACAACGAATCCCATCTGGGTTGGGAGATGGTATATTTGATTCTTTTTCCTTAAAAAAGCCAGCCTAGTAATAATCCGAGGCCTAAATTACTCCAACTCCCCTGTTTTATTGAAAACATCGGATTTGTCTTTGTAAGTTATAATGTCGAATGTTGTTGTATACGTACGACTCTCACGAACTAAAATCTTTGCCAATTCTCTCCTTTTCCCCCCTTTCTTTCCCTTTTCTCTCAGCCCCCTTGCTCATTCTAACGAACAACATCCTTATTACTGTAACTTCCGATCAACAACTTTGTACTCTATTAGTACGCCGTAAATAATCGAACTATGCTCTGATCCTATTGGAACCGCAAAATCCTGTTTTTTGAGATCCGTAAGATTTCTATTCTCAGTACGTATTCTTCATGTTGATTTCTGTTTATTTTCTCTCTCTATGTGTGTATTTTCTTCTTCTTCTTCTTTTTGTGCTGATAAGAGATATAAACTCTTGTGGGTGCTTATTCATTAAATTACTAAATACTCGGTCAATTCTTGCAAGAAAATTCTGTTTCCTAAGTAGCAGTTGTTTCATAGTATTTCAGGAATTAGGACAAAACTTGTTTTCGGTTCTTTCTTTTGTGCTCGTCATGTGAATGTTGCTGTTGAGATCTTTTAATTAGTTCTGATATAGAAGAAACAATTGTTATTTCTTGATTTATATATGACGTTGGGTAATTGGATGATAAAAAAACGTCTGAAGTGGAATAACATAGTGTTAGTATTATTGAATATACTAAATTGGAACCCTTTGTTTTTTTTTTCCCCTCTTATGAGTTATATAGTTACATTGACATCTATTTGAAACTGCAAATCAAGCAGATTTACTTGTTTATTACTTCCCTTTTTTACTTGTATATATTAGGATGTTTGTTGTCTTGACAACATGCAAGTGCTTTCATATTAAGGCTTACGGGTTAGCAAGGTTGCGGGAGGTAGAGCGCGTGTGACAGTTGCTTACAATGAGATGTTGTTTGGTGAAAATGTGAATTATTGGTCTTCTATAAACACCTCTATTAAATGGCACAATAAGTAAGGAACTCGGCAAGATGTCATATATCTAGTGAGGGCAGAAGGTGTAGGCTGCACTGCACGCAAGTTACATTTTGTTATGCAGACAAGAAGAGGGGCAGTATCTCCATAGAAAAATAACAAATAGAGGGACGAGGGGTATGCTCATGATGTAGTGGCAAGTGCAGCACTAATCATTAACTGTGACTGATAACACCTTTCACCTTAAAATGCAGTGGAAGTTGAATCTTGGTAATTTAAAAACTCGCACGCCTTGATTATGTCAGTGTTAAAATCTTGGTAATTTAAAAACTCGCACGCCTTGATTATGTCAGTGTTAAACAATGGTCTGAGAATTACTTCTTACCTGATTGTATTTCTCAAACCAAAATTTGTTTGTTGATATGAGAAGGTACAGGGACGGGCTTATTATCCATCGAGTTTCGAACCATGCACCATTAATCCTTGGGGATTTCTCGGTTACCTAAAAAAATGGTTGATGGGGTTGTCAACAGACTCTTCATCCACATCCTTAATGATTACTTTCCATGAAAACTATTGAGCATTTTTTTCTCTCATTGTTTCCATATCATCTGAAATCTATAATACAATTCCAGATCAATCATGGCAATAAAAGGAAATCCAGGAGAGAACAGAAGCCGAGGTCCGTTGCCAATATTTGTTGTAGTTGGACTTTGTTGTTTTTTCTATCTTCTAGGAGCATGGCAAAGAAGTGGTTTTGGGAAGGGAGACAGCATAGCTCTTCAGATGACAAGGAAGGCAGAGGACTGCAGCATCCTCTCCAATCTAGAATATGAAACTCATCATGGTGATCAAAGTGGTACGGTTGATGATCCCAAGCTAGAAGTCAAGCAGTTTGAGCCTTGTGGTGAGCAATATGTTGATTACACACCGTGTCATGATCAGATGCGAGCAATGACATTTCCTAGAGAAAATATGAACTACAGAGAGAGACATTGTCCTCCAGAGGAAGAGAAGCTGCATTGTCTTATTCCAGCCCCAAAAGGATATGTGACTCCTTTTCAATGGCCGAAGAGTCGTGATTACGTACCCTTTGCAAATGCACCACATAAAAATTTAACAGTTGAGAAGGCAGTGCAAAACTGGGTCCAATATGAAGGGAATTTATTTAGATTTCCAGGTGGTGGAACTCAATTCCCACATGGGGCAGATGCATATATTGACCAACTTGCTTCTGTGATCCCAATGGACAATGGTACAGTTCGAACTGCATTGGATACCGGTTGTGGGGTGAGTAGAAGCTTGTCAATATATTCTTGTCTCTTTACTAGCCGTCTTTACTGCTCTAATCTGTATGCACTTACTCCCGGTTCAGATGATTTAGCTGCTGCTTTTTCTTTGCATTATCTATCTGATAGTTGTACTCTTTGGTTGAATACTTTACGTTTACAATATCAATTAAGATTCATTTTCATGACAGCTGGTAGTTTGTACAATTTTGCATTATTTTCTTGGTTTCCTCTTCTTTTGCGATGTTAAAGCTTTTACTTTTATTGCTGTTTCCATCATAATGATTTATGTTTCTACCCCAATTCAATCTCTTAATGTTTGACCAATGGCATATGGCATCTTAGGTTGCAAGTTGGGGTGCATACCTTTTCAAGAAGAATGTTATAGCCATGTCATTTGCACCAAGAGATTCACATGAAGCTCAAGTACAATTTGCTTTGGAAAGAGGTGTGCCAGCAGTTATTGGTGTACTTGGAACCATAAAATTGCCATTTCCATCAAGGGCCTTTGATATGGCTCATTGTTCACGATGTTTGATTCAATGGGCTGCAAATGGTGAGCATCTTTTTCTGGATCTTTTCGTTCTCCGCGGTCTTTTAGTCTAATTAGAAATCTGATAAGACAGGGGATTGCTCCACTAGAAAGATGCCACCTATCTTGTTAGGCATATGTGCTTTTCGTTTAGTATTCTAGGCTCTTCTTTTGCGTGTATATGATACCTTGGCATTACAAACTAATTGGTATTAAGACTTAGTTTTTGTTGTTACATTTTTATTAGATCTGGTATTTGTGGATCTTTTTCGCTTGGTGAAAAGATTTGTCTGTTAGTGTAGGGTAAATATGATATTTAGAGAACCTCTTCTTCTGAAGAAACCCTTATTTACCTTGAAACACAAATAACTTAATATTAGAAAAAATAGACTGGAGTAGAGCGGAATGGATATACAATATTCTTATAGTAGACTCCTACTAGTAATCAACTTAGCTCAAGTCATCCTCAAAAGAGATATGCTAAACACAAGCTTTTATTAGGCACATCTTTTCTTGTATTTGTGATGCATGCTTTTTTGGTAATTTAGCAACCATTTTCCAGTACCAATTGCCAACCCAGGATAATCCTAGATTGATTATCCCTTTCCAATTTGGATTGCCAAAACAATTCACTTTAAACTTTCCAATGAAAACTGGCCTATGCTAATAAGCATACGTTCCCCTTAATTAAAGAATACACATTTCTTAGTCTCATTCTCGAAACCTTGCAAGTCAAATAAGATATTTTACTTGTCATATTTATACTTGTATTGTACTTAAACATACATTTGTACCTGGTCATCAACTTTCGTAACGTGCATCTACATGCAAAGCATATCTTTCTTTTTCCTTTTTTGGGTCCCCCCCTTGGTGTTAGAGAAGGAACTTTAGGAGTAAGCAATGTGTTTTTGGTTTTGATAAGTCTTATTCTGAAAGAAGATAGTGCATGTGGACGCTGGTGAGGATTGGAAATTTACTCTATTGGCTGTTTTTGTATTTTGGATTTTTTTAATTACGTTCTTCCTTCAATTATCTTTTATTATTTTCCTGATAACTTCTGAGCTACTCTTTTAAGGTGGAATGTACATGATGGAAGTGGATCGCGTGCTCAGACCAGGGGGGTACTGGATACTTTCAGGTCCTCCCATCAACTGGCGGACTAATTATCAAGCATGGCAACGACCTAAAGAGGAGCTGGAAGAGGAACAAAGAATGATTGAAGAGATAGCTGAACTTCTCTGCTGGGAAAAGAAATATGAGAAAGGTGAGATAGCAATATGGAGAAAACGAGTAAACAATGAGTACTGCAGTGAACGAGATTCTCGTGTAACTCTATGTGAATCCTCGAAGTCAGAAAATGTCTGGTAACTTCTTGCGCCTTATAATGTTATTCATCAAAATTGCAGTTTCAAATGGCCAAATAAATGGGGATTTTCTTATCCTTTATTGTATTATTCAATGGATGCACAAACCTGTAATGGCAAGCATAATTGAAGTTATTATAGAGGACCCTTTTTATGATTTTTGTCAGTCTCTTTAGGTAAAGTCTTTGCTCTTAAGATTTTGAGTGGCAGTGATGTTTGTTTATGATGTGGTATGTTTAGTAGTCAAACGGGATATCATAAGTTCTTTTATAATATTGTTTATCCTTATATTTTGTTGCCGTGTCCTATGCCTTTCATCTTCTATGACCAAGCATGCCATATTCCTACAAGCACTTGCTGTTCCATACCAAATCGTTTCATTCCTTTCTTATAGTGAATGTGAGATGTTGAAAACCACAAAATGTTTGCTATAAAATATGAGTACAATAATGCTTATTAAAAGTACTGAATTGCGTTACTTTTCGACTATAAATGGGAATCTGACGATTTTGAGTTCTCTATGACTTTGATGTTGAAGTTTTTGGTCTCCATCTGATTACGTGATATGAAACCATTATATTGCTATAGGTATAAGAAGATGGAGGCATGTGTAACTCCGTATCCTGAAACAACCAATTCTGTTGAAGTTGCTGGTGGAGAGCTCAAGCCATATCCTGAGAGACTTAATGCTACTCCTCCAAGAATAGCAAGTGGATCTGTTCCTGGAGTCTCTGTTGACTCATTCCAGGAGGACAACAAGTTGTGGAAAAAGCATGTGAAAGCTTATAAGAGAGTTAACAAGTTCCTTGACACTGGGAGGTATCGCAATATACTAGATATGAATGCTGGCCTAGGAAGTTTTGCTGCAGCGCTAGAGTCACCTAAGCTGTGGGTTATGAATGTTATGCCAACTAAAGCTGAAAGCGACACTCTTGGCGTATTATATGAACGAGGCCTGATTGGCATATACCATGACTGGTAACTATATGAAGCTCTCTTATCTTTTATCATTGGTCTCTAGCATCAGTTCCACTTTCTTTTCATTAATTCTAGATGGTAAGTTGTAAAAGAATAGTAAAGAAAAGAATGTTGTGGAGACAAGAAGATGTACAATCCATTGGTCTGACTGTTAAGTTTATTTTGAGAGATGGTTCGTTCTCTTTGTCTTCTTACTTTGTTGGAGTTGCATCAGATACTGTCCAAGTTTAAATTCTTAGATAGGTTTAGCAAGCAGAGTAGCTTCTCTCTCTGTGACTATGCATAGGTTAAAATTGTCAAATCATAACTACCTTTTTGCTTCTTATATGTTTCCCACTCACTTCTCATTGAAACAAAGGTCTTGTATCTTCCAGTTAATGATATTTGTAATTGCAGTTTATTTTGATTTTACTTGTTGAGTAGTTGCTGCTTCTTGATATTTGATGTATAGGAGGATGCATCTTCATTGCATGTCCCACAAATATAAACATAACATTTAGTACCTGTTGAGCTCAGAATGGGTAGAGCTATACATTTGGTAGGCCGGCTCATGCTGCCAAAAGCAGAACAAAGATAATAATTTGCTAGTTAAACACCTCAGGGACTCAGCCAGCATATGTTTGAACTTGTTACTGCATAACAGTAGTCAGGACATGCCCTTTTACTGATTTTGAGACTAGAGGGACATAGAATTTCCCAGGATGGGGAAGACTTTAGATGCCACCATCTTTTCATATTCATATACCTATGTAGTTTTCTTTCAGGACTCTGGCAAAGGGCATTAGTCTGGTTTGACTTTCAATCATGATCACTACTTTATATAGTCCTTTTATATGACATGGAAGATACTATTTCCAACCCCCAGGTTGCATGTCTCAGCATTCTCAGTTGACGGTAATAGCGTGACAGGATTACAGTTCTGTTTGAGCTTGTATTCAACTCTAAATCCCCCTCTTTGCATATATATCGGAGATAGCTCGAGGTTTGACCTTATAGGAAGTCTTTTGCATGATTTCTTCTGTTCGTGATGCTAAAATTGCAACACTATGAGCCAACCCTTCTCAGTTGGTGCTGATGTTTTTTTAATGCTTTTGCTTTATAAGGGTAGGGGAGATTCTGGTATCTTGTGAATTTGCTATCTTGACCTTTCCTTACTTTTTCTTGTTTTTCAAGTCTCTTATTGTTTGTTTCATCTTCCAAATTCAGGTGTGAAGCCCTCTCTACCTACCCTCGGACTTATGACCTTATTCATGCAAATGGAGTTTTCAGCTTATATAAGGACAAGTAAGTTCTTCAGACTCCACTTGATCTGCAGAATCTAAGCTTTTTAATTTAACTTCTTCCAATTGTTTGTCATGGAGACAACTCCTTGTGGTAGAAGGTTACCATGTATTTAGCAGGTAGATGAAGTAATTTTCTTTATAAGACC
>NC_031991.1:57060685-57160416 GCF_001879085.1 Nicotiana attenuata
TTCGGTCCATAATATCTCAATACTCCGTACTTAAGGATTATCTTACACTTGGAGTTCTCTAATATACTTTAGCAGTTATATCTCTAGTATACTAAGAGTCTTCTGGTAAGCAATAATCTTCTGGTTGGTATCATCTTTACAAATTTTAAACTTCCATCTTTTTCTCTCTTTTGCTGGATCTGCCTAGGTCCGAGATATTTTAAATCTTTTGTGATAACTTCGTTCCATGTGATTTACTACCTCTTCCTCTTTTAACACCTTCATTCGTCATGTTTTCACATCTATGAACCGCAGAACCGGTGCATTTGAAGTCATATGTAACAAGTGGCAAAGCCAGAAATTTTCCAAGGGTGTTCAGACTAAAAAGAAGTTAAAAAAAAATTCGACAAAGGGTGTTCAATATATGTTTTATATATCTAAAATCAGTATTTTACTTATATACACAGTGTAATTTTTTGTAATATTTCCACCCTTAGTAAAAGGTGGCTTCGCCCCTGTATGTGACACATGGCGAAACCATCTCAAGCCACATTCTCTCCTTTTATCCTCTATATGCGCTAGCTGTATCTTCTGATGGAAGTGATTAGTTCAATCTTATCTAATCTTGTATGACTGCAGATCCATCTTAACATTTGCATCTATGCGATACTCATCTTGTGGATATGTTGGGCTTAGAGGCCCAACATTCACTCCCTACAACATTGCTGGCTTTACCATCGTTCTACTCAACATCATGTTCTAGTGAGAAAAAAAATGATACGTCTAAATCCAGACATATCCTTCATTGCTAATAGTTTCAGTAATCAAAATCTTCATCAGAGGTTTCTGTGATCAGATTAACAAAGAACATCTAATCAGCACGCTCGTCGAGTTAGATCTTGTAAACTTTCTGATTATGTGAGTATTTCTACTGCATCTGAGTTCTTTGAATATACTTGCATACAGATGTAATGTTGAAGACATTCTACTAGAGATGGACAGGATTCTTAGACCAGAAGGTGCAGTTATACTCCGAGATCATGCAGATACTCTTGGCCAAGTTAAACGAATTGCAACTGGTATGAGGTGGAAGACAAAAATGGTAGATAATGAGGATGGTCCTCTTATTCCAGAAAAGGTTTTGTTTGCTGTCAAAAGATACTGGGTTGTTGGAGATAACAACTCCACCTCCTTATAGTAAAAGGCGTGAAGGGATCCCTGTACGCCAGAGTAAGTATGATTCTTTTTCCCCTGGGCATTCAAAGTTGACAACTACAAGAAGAGATCCCTGCAGTTTGTCATGGTAATCTTTTTCTTTTTCTTTTCCTTTTTCGTTCTTCTTATTTAGTGGTTGCAGGTAAGAAAAGTTTTTAGTTTTTATGCCTCATTGGTTGTTTATTAAAGGGCTTCATCTCGATCTCTTTGTGTAGTATTATTACTATTATAGTTATTATCTTTTTTTCTTGATTTACTTTGCTATATACCATGTATTTATAGCAGTTTTTTTAGAGATTCCAGCTCAGCAGAATGAGTTATTTATTGTTAGGAATCAGACTTACTTTCTGATGTCCTATTTTTCAAGAACATCTAGCTGTGATCTTACTCCGGTGAAACAGTTTACTACAGAACTGGACATGGGCCAGGTTACTCTCAATGTTGTTACAGATCGATATGCAACCATCTCGGATCCAACTAGGCATTTATCTAACAGAAAGGCCAAAGCAAAAGCCATGTACACATAAATGAGTCTGTAAAACTGATAACCCTTAACCATAGGATAGCCAAATCATTGAACTATTGAATTTTTGGAGAGGCATCAAATTCAAAATTCATTATGATGTGTTGTCTTGAGTCCCTACCTCACTTGGATGAGTGGCGGATCTCTGTCTTTGTTTTTGAGTTCTCTTTTGAGCCTCTTGTTATCGCAGAAGTCCCGTTGCATTTATTATCTGTAGTTAATATTGCATTCTTCCTGTGGATGTAATGACTGACTAACTGCAAACTGTTAGGTATAGAATTATCTTTGGTTGAAGGAACATCAGAGGTACTGTAAAGTCTGTGATTTATTGTGTTAGATTTGGTGAGAGTTTATAAGGCTGTCAATATTAGGCTTCTCCAAACATGTAGGATCCACCATCTTAAAGCTACCCGACCCCCTTCCCTCATGTTTCCATGTAAAGCCATGTTATAAAAGGAGTGCATACAGAACCAAGAGAAAACAAAACCTCTTCAAATCAAAATTCATCCTATGACTTTCAATTCTTTTAACTTTTGCTTCTAAAGTAAGTCTCCCTCCAAAATATTTTGACACTTATGTATGTATGTTGCTAAGCTGCTTTATATAAGTCAATTTGATTGATTCTTCCCAAGATATTAATACGTACAAGTCCTCTCGAACTAATATTATTTTTAGTTCAAAACTTCTGTAACTTTTTGGAAGGAAAAAACATTTTTTGTCTCCATGGCAGCCGATGATAATACGACCAGCCTTCGTATTGCATCATTTTCTTGTTACCTCAGCAACCCTGAAGAGAGCTTTGTACAGAAAATTGGTGGTGCAGTTGAGTCTGCTCTTATTTCACACCCTGAGACCCCATTTTCCTTGACTGCAGTAAAAGCTGCTAAGGCAGCTGCTGCAAAGCCGTCCTTAAACAGCAACCAAGATAACCTCGCGAATCTTCGCATGGAGTCTTTTTCTTATCTCAAAACAAAGGAAGAAAACTTTGCGTTTAAGAATTCAGCAGCACCAGTTCAAGATCCTACTATTGCATTTGTATTTCCTCAACAGGTAAAACAACTAGAACGAAACAAGTCCAAAGATGGAGAGATTAGCATATTTGGTGCTGACAAGTACTTCAACATGGACTTGGATTATGGAGCTGCCCCTCTCCCTCCAGATGGGGTTATGAAGTACAAGACAACAGATCCGCCAAACCTGAAACCCAATGTACAGTCGGGAACTCCTAGCATTTGTTCTGAGGCAAGCAGCTGGAACAGTCAAAATGCACTGTTACAAAATATTCGGCGAAATGGATGTCAGACAAAGCAGAAGAAGATAACAAGAAGAAGATTTCTGGACAGCATCAGCTGTCAACCTTGTTCGGACAAGAAAGCAGTTTATGTGGATGAAAGCATAGGACATGCAATTTCTCAGCCAGGACCAAAGCATGGGGTAGGTCCTTTTGCGTTGAGTTTGGCTCAAGGTCAAAGCATTGAAGAGCAGAGGAAATCACTGGAAGTGTTTGGCTCTGGCAAAATGGGAAAAGGAGATATAGCAGTGAACTTAGAGAGGAAACTCTCTATGTTAACTTGGGACGCTATTCCTAAAGCCCAAAACCTCCCTACAACTACCAACGGAAGCAGCACGGTCTGTGATGACATGGCTAGCGATGCTAGCTCCGATTTATTCGAAATTGAGAATATATCCAGCAGTGGATATGGACTTGTGAATACACAAACTTCAGGTGATTGTATGTCTAGCAGTTGTATGTCTCCAACAACTCAGTACGCGCCAAGTGAGGTCAGCATTGAGTGGAGCGTTGTCACAGCCAGTGCTGCTGATTACTCGTCCATTATCTCCGATTATGATGAAAAAAACTTTTGCATTAGTGGTAACATAAATTCAAGATATGCAACCGATAAAACCACCAAAAACAAGAACACAGTAGGCAAAGAGGTGCAAAAAACTTGCCCGAGTACTGGGCTTTTAGGTTGCAAGAGCCATAAAGCTGTAAATGTGGCTGAAACTGTGCATAAGACTAGTGAGAAAGCAAATCAAAGATGATTTAATTCCCTCATAGTTCAGTAAATTTGAGAGAAAAATTATTTTCTTATTGAAAAGGAGTGTAAAACTTAATAGTTTAGTTCGACTGTACTTGGTATAATCTTGGCTTAATCCCTATCTTTCTTTCCTTAATAAAGGAATAGTTTGTATTATTGTAGCTAATTTGTCTTCCTCTTAACTGCCGACTCTATCTTGTCATGAGTAAAGTTGTTTCAGTGTCTTTGTGTCAAGAAAAGCCACAGCAGCCTTCATACATAAAAGCACAAGTGTTTTCTCTCCAAAACAATAAAGCCTAGTTTAAACCACAAAAAATGTAACCATCGGCCTGCCTTGTCTGAAAAGAAGATATTATTATGGTTTGTTTATATGTTTCTCCTTTCCTTATGCTCTCCTGATTCTATATAGTTGGTGTTCATCAACATTTGAGCATCTATTGAAACAAAGCTACTTTCCAAAAGACATGTTTGCCTCACTCAAGAGTCATCAAATCCAAATATTGAAGTTGGCATGCACCTATATGTCCAAAACCCAAAAGGCCCTACTTGAACAGAATCTTGCTTCAAAATGAGATACATATTTGGACTTTAAACTGATGCCTTCAAGTGATGTTGTCTGCCTTGTTCATTGACAGTGTTTTCATTACTGTTGAAATATTTGAAATACTTTTCTTGTATGTCCGACCAACTTGGTTTGGGGAGTGTGGCCATGCGACTCCAAAACCAAGTACAGTAGTAGAATATTTCACTTGATTTATAGTCTGGTAAAGAAGATCTGTATAGCAGTACTGTTCTCTTTGCTAATATGCTTCCACTACTTGAATATCTGTAGTTGAAATAATGTGTAGACTCTACTGACACATGATACAATTAAGAAATTAAAAGCGGGCATTCTTTAAGTAACTTAAGCTTTTAGATTAAACGATCATACACTTTTACATAATTAAAGCAAACATCCTAGGCTCAAACCTAGCACGCGTAAAAAATAAAAATACATAGTATCTTTATGTGTTTGACTCATAGAAAGAATTAGGCTCACACATGAAAAGTATGTCGTGATATAATATAGTACTAATTAAGTTAAAATGTGCTACTATCCTTTAACAAATTAAGTTTTTCAAATGAAATGGTCGCACACTACTGCAGGCTCTGCTAGCATTATTGGAAAACTAAAACAAAATCCTCCCAAGCCACTTCGTACCAGTCCTTTGTGTCCCCTAACCAGTTAAATGGATAACAACATTTTCAAGAGAATAGGATAAGCTTTGCCAAAACATCTTATGCCAATTGCCACTAATGTATAATTTTAGTGGCTTTCATTGTCCTATTCGAAAGCACAAAAATTATATCTTAAAAGATTGCGTAACTTGTCGACAGGGTGGGAAGAGAGCACGTGTTCAATCTGTTAACAACTCCAAACTGTGGAACCAGATAGATCTTGATGCAAGAGGTGGTGAGTAGGAACTCTAGGTTAAAATGCGGGCTAGCCAGTTTCCGAATTGGTCATTCAAAAATAGCCGGTGTTTCCAAAGTTATTGAGAATAGCCACTATTTTATTGCAACAGGGACCAGTCCAGCATAATATACTGCAGATCGGTGCACCTTCGTATGAGTTTCTAGCATAATATACTGGAGATCGATGCAACTTCGTATGAATTTCCAGCATATTATGCTGGAACTCCAACACGCGGAAAGTTCCAGCATAATATACTGGAGATTGGAGCACCTGTGTATGAATTTCCAGCATATTATATTGGACTGGTATATTATACTGGAACTCCAGTATATTATGCTGGAGGTCCAGTATAATTATGCTGGAACTCCATTATAATATGCTGGAGTTCCAGTATACTTATGCTGGAACTCCAGTATATTATGCTGGAGTATTTTTCGGATTTTGAACAGTGTTTTTGTTCAGATTTATCTTTACATAAAAAATGACTAAATTTCGATTACTTTTGAAACTATAGCTATTTTTGAATACCACTCGTAAATCTGACTATTTTTGAATTTCTCCCGAACTCTAGAATAGAATTATAAGATTAGTTATATACTTCTAATATATAATTATGAGTTCAATAATTGGAAGAATCAAAAGGAAATGTCAATCCAGATAACATAACCACATGACAATCATGCCTGAATGTGCTTGGACCAGCTTGTCGGTTAGCAATTCTTAATTTTGTAGTCATCCTAATCCTCTATTTGGAAGCGAATATAACGGATTCTCTAGTTTCTAACTGTAGTTAATTATTACTTCTCTCTGAATAATTTTTCTTAAATATTTGCTTATAATGTATGGTTTCAATGAAGGTGCCACAATAGTGCCACAATCCATGCCCATGACACATATTGTCCGTTTTGGCCCAATAGACCTCATGGATTTTTTTTCCTCGCCATTGTTGATCTCAAAGGACATGTACCATCTGAATTGTGCTATATCTTATAAAGCTCTTTAATTTCCTCTCTTATTCCAATGCAACATTCATCTAAGATGTCATGTGCATCCCACAGTCCTTCTCTCTGACCTGCCCTCCGTCTGGGCGTCACAAATAGAAAGGTCCCATGTTTTTAATACGGATTAATAGTGAAGAAAATATAAGCTATAGATCATGATTAAAAAGTAGTAAGCATATGGAGTTATGTGGTTGATATATGCCTTGATTTAAGATAGAAGAAAGTTAGAAGCTAAACTAATAGGAAAAGGTTGTGTATACTATGTAGCTGTTTCTGATAGGCTTATTTACTTTTGGTGACAACTAGGTGCTCTGACACTGAAAGAAGAATGTTTGGAGAGATTTCAAAAGAATGTTGGATAGCTGCCGTCAAAGTTGAGGATGGAAATTCTCTAGGTCACTAAGGGTGTGACAGAGTTAACATTTATTACATTGGTAGGCCAAGCAATGGGAATGTTTGTCAAGAGGGACCAATAGGAGTTGTGTATCAATGTCAAAGTAGGGTTTGTGGACGACCATATTAATATTTAATTAGGAGTTTAGGACCACTCCTTTTAATAAGCTGACCATCCTATATTCAATTTCTATTTTTTTTGCCAATGAGTTCCATTATGGTTGTCAAGAAAAGGACTTAAATTAATAGGGTAACAAATCAGTTAACAAGGGCAGAAGCTCATGCCGACCTTGTTACAATTCCACATGCGCACTTCTATCTTTCCTTAGATATCACACAGTATATATAGTTTACATCTTTCTAAAATGTATAGTTATACCCAATTCGTACCTGTTGTCATGAAATAGTAGTGAAAACGTACCATATCACACCTATTGAATTAAAATTCACAAATCCATCCCCCCCCCAACCCCCCCCCAACCCCCCCAAAAAAAAGGAAAAAAAACATTGAAGGTCTTAGAATATTCACAATTGGTGGATCATGGGTCTTCCTAGAGACTCCAATTCATAATTTTTGAATTAGAAGCCTTCTTATTTGTTTTGGGCCTCACTGGACTTCACACTCTGCATAATACCCACTTACCTTATTTGGATTGAGCAAACTTCATTTGTAGCCATTAGGGCCAAACTTATATCACCTGATAGCCACAAAATAACCGCTTACAAGTAATAGCCTCAAAACAATAACAAAGGCTAGCAACTGAAAAAGCTGAAACTATACGCTCAACGCAAACGAAAAGGAAAGCAGTCGTAATCGATTTGGTATCCTAAATTCACGCGTTCAGAATGGGATCTTCAACCTCCAAACACTATAAAAGTCGCCCAATTATTCACATTGTGAAATTTTTTTTAGGGTTTCTGAAGATTAAACCCAGAGAAGAGCTCCCAAAAATTCACGCTGAAATTCAAAGTTTTTGCACAATTGTTGCCTACAATCAGCTTAATAGAGTTGAGATTTCGTTCTTAAATTGTGAAATTGATACAAAATCGACAAAATCAACTAATGTCTATGGAGATTGTGAATGCTAGAACTACCGTTCCAACTTTGATTCCGATTTTACTTCAACACAGTGGTGAATGGGTAAGTGAGAGTAAATTTGTTAATTTCCTTGTTAATGGCGTGTTGATCAATTCAGACTGTAGCTATGATTATTTTGTTGATGAGATATACAAGCAATTGGGTAGAGATCCAATTACAAGTGCAATGGAGATAAAATATACAGTGAAGGATAGCTATATAGCAATTCCAATATACAATGATATGAGCGTGCGCTTGTATATGGAGATGAAAAAGAAAAACCTGAATATCACTGAATATCCATTATGCATAACATTGAAAACTGTGTATTCAAGTGCTGAATGCTCATATTCAAGTTCATACTCGGGTGGCAACTTACTCGCAACAACTTCGGCTGGAAACTTACTCGCAACAACTTCAGTTGGTTTACAATGTCAGAACGTAGAAGAAGTACACGGAACTAATATTGTTGAGATGATGGATAATCATGTAAAGGAAGACAAAATTGAGATATTGAAGGGAAATTGTATAATAGACAATCCACAACATGAAGAAATTGCAGAAGGTCAGTTGTATTGGGACAAAGATACACTTATTAGTGTAATGAAGCACTACGCAATACGAGAAAAATATCAATTTATAGTGGATAGATCATCTACAACAAGGTATGATTTCTACTTATGAGATTGCACTTCTCTATAATTTTATGTATACAGATCTGTATAAAAAATGTATAATTATTGTATAGTGTAAATTTATGCATACAGATCTGTATAAAAAATGTATAATTATTGTATAGTGTAAATTTATACATACAGATCTGTATAAAAAATGTATAATTATTGTATAGTGAGATTGCATATGTATACAGATCTGTATAAAAAATATATAATTATTGTATAGTGAGATAGCATATGTATACTGGTTGTTTATTTGAGACACAAGTGTAAAAATCTGAAGAAATGCATTATCATAACACTATATTTTAAATAGGTATTGTCTTATATGCGTGGATGAAAGTTACAAATGGAGTCTTAGATCTTCAAGTCTACAAATCAAATGTCTTCAAGGTTAGACGGTTCAATGATGTTCACACTTGCTCAGAGATGACTAGACTGTTTTCACAACGTCATGCTACTTTGTCTGCCATTGCAAAAATGATTTGCAGCAAATATGCCAATCCAAAAACAATATACACTCCGGCAGACATCATGAGCGACGTGAAACAACAGTATGAGATTAATATGAGTTACGTAAAAGCTTATAGAACAAACGAAAAGGAGCTTGAACTACTAAGAGGGATACCACGCGAATCTTATAGAAAACTACCGGGTCACTTGTATATGATAAATATGACAAATCCTGGTTCTTTCACAATGTTACATAAATCAGAGGACAGGCGCTTCATGTATGTTTTTGTCGCACTAAATGCATCAATCATAGGAGGGAAATACTGTTACCCTATTGTAGTGGTTGATGGGACATTCCTCAAATCATCACACAGAGGAACAATGTTAACAGCTAGCGCACAAAATGCGGCAGGTGAATATGTTGCAGACTCGTATAATAATTATATATGGTATAGATAGTTCTTATCTGTGTATAACAAAAATAACATGTGGATGCTTTCTTATTTGCTTAACCATGTAAAAAATTTCCACTAGCATACGCTGTTGTAGATTCTGAAAATGATGCTTCCTGGGAATGGTTTTTTGAAATGTTTAGACAGGCTTTTGGGGAAAGGGAAAGGATGTGCATCGTATCGGATCGTCATGCAAGCATATTGAGGAGTGCTTCGATTGTGTATCCAGAGGTATCTCACTGTGTATGCATCTTTCATCTTTGGAATAACATAAAGAAGCAGTTCAAGAAGAACCATGACCGGCTGAGGAAAGTATTTTTTGCAATGGCCAGAGCATACAAAATTGAAGATTTTAATCGCCTCATGCAAGATATGGACAACATTGATAAAATGGTAAGGGGTTACCTATTCCAAGTTGGTTATGAAAAGTGGTCTATAGTGGATTCCACTGTTAATAGATCCATGGTGATGACTTCAAATATTGCCGAGTCACTCAATGCAAGGAACAGAGAGGCAAGAGAGCTACCAATAATGAGTTTGCTAGATTACATGATGAATTTGGTTATGAAATGGAATAATACAAATATAATGACTGCAATGAGTACATTTATTGGCGTAGGAAAAAAATATCATGAAGTACTGAAGGAAAATAGCTATTTGTCACAGAAGATGACGGTAACTATTCTTTTATCATGTCTTACTTCATACGCCGGAGCAACATACTTTGACAAAAATGCATTAATACTTGTCATATCCATGTTTTAGTTTTACTAATGATATCTATTTAAATTTAGGTGAGACCTTCAACTGATTATGTATATGTAGTAATGGATGCTGAACAAAAGCGGAACATAGTCTGCATGCAAAAAAGAGAATGCTCGTGCAAACGATTTCAAGTGGATGAGATTCCCTGTCCACATGCTATGGCAGTATTGGACAACACACACATGGAAGCACCCAAATATTGTTCTGCCTATTACACCAAGGAATAGTTCAAGAAGACATATGAAGTGCCAATTAATCCACTTCCAGATGAAACTTCATGGGACCTTCCAACAGAGGTGTTAGATAATGTGGTCCTACCACCGATAGTGAAGGGCAAACCAGGAAGACCGACGAAGTCGCGACGCAAGGTACTTTATGAATATCTGTATACTGAAACTGTTACATGTGAACTGTGTGAAAAACAAGGACATAACAGAAGAACATGCAGGAATCCTCAAGACAAATAGTAGATGCTGCTACAGTGATTTAGTATTTTCTAACAGTTTTTTTTCTGAATAAAAATAATGAGATTTGCAATCGGATTCTCTATGATGTATGAATTAAGATGCTACTTTTTGTCATAATGAAAGTATTGGTGGAAGTTTTATTTCAAATACTATTATGGATGTCACTATACAAAAAAATATACAAAATAGATGACAATATATAAAAAAGACTGTTACTATACAAAAATATACAAAATAGACTGTCACTATGCAATTTATATGTAATATTTTGTTCCTATACAAAAAAGTTACAAAATAAACTATAGCTATACAAAAAATATACAAAATAGATGTCACTATACAAAAACTATACAAAAAGAGGGATTACCAATTAAATATACAAAATAGAAATTGTATATTTATACAATTTACATACAATAGACTGTGACTATCCAAAAAATATACAGATAGATATCACTATACAAAATAGACTGTCGCTATACAGTTTATATACAGTTAGCTGCCCCCAAAACATCGTTCACAAAACTTCCTTTAGCAACACCAGCTAAATTTGCAAAATCTGTCGAAAATGCAAAAGCTGTCGAAATAGATTAAACTGTATAAATTACAAAATTAAAACTGTAGAAAATTCAAAACTACACAAAATTTGAAATTTTCATAATTTCACTATTAACTGAAAACTACACAACAAGTCGCAATTAAAAGTAATATTCAACATTAGCATTTTAAACATATTATTCAAAGACATCCCAAACAAAAAGCATAAAACGTTATATAAGTATGCAACTGTATCCAATCATAGACAATATCAGAACCAAACTACTTCCATCATAAAACTACATGTGAGTTTTCTGTTAAACTATCCCAAACTACTTCATCTTGCCCTTCAACTTGCCCTTTTTCTTGATATCCTTCAAAGTCTCGTCATCACCAACATCATGCAACTTGCTATTTTTCTTGATATCCTTCAAAGTCTTGTCATCACAAACTGCATGCGTCTTGCCCTTTTTCTTGTTATCCTTCAAAGACTTGTCATCAACAACGGAATGCGACTTGCTCTTTTTCTTGTTATCTTTTTTTGTCTGATCCTTCAATCTACCAGTAGACTCATCATCACTAGCTGCATGTCCTCTTTGTTTCTTCACTCTGTAATCCCATAGCAATATACTATATCGGTTTCGTATCCCATCAATATCAATAGCTCTAGAAATACTGCTGCCTTGAATGATGTACTCAGCAAATGCAGCAACATAAACACCACAATCACTACATACAAGGTAGCACATAAACATTGAATAAAAGTTAGGATAATATCCAAATAGGAATTCATGTACAAAAAATGAATAAGAATCAGAAATATTCAATAATAATTTACGTGTTATCTTGTGTTGTCAACCCATCAACGACATGAATCTCAAAAGGATCATTGGCGGGGATTCCCATAGGATTCTCCTTTGTGTCTACAAAAGCCAATACGATAGAAAGGAAATAGTGGGAGCAACACGTGAGTAGTCGGCTACAACGTCGACTCCGTACCGAACTCGCTACTTCGTTCGTCGGTCCGCCGCCGCCTACTCGAGTANGCTGAAAATGAAGAATATACACACATAGTCAGAAAATTACAGTATGAGAAAACTAAAAATGTATATCACCAGTTTATATTTTACAGTTAAAGCGTTGACTTACTGAATCACAAACCATTTTTTTTCTCCAATATCATCAACTCCAAATTCAAAGATTTTCTTTAGCTTATTGCTAGCCTCTGTATAAACACCGTCCCTGATGAACCATGATAAAAAGATATGGTTCATAACACGAAAATAAATAAGAAAAAAAAAAGAAAAAAGAAAAAACTGAAACACAAAACTTACGGCGCATTAGTCCTTAAGCCTCCATTGATGAAAGTGTTTCACTTACACAATACTTTGAAATCAACAGGATTGTCAACATTTCCCTGAAAAGGATACTTAATAGTCAAGATGAGCTTCTTTGACTTAGTTGGCTTATTTTCAACAACTTGGATGGTGCCACCAGAGTCAAATGTGTTCATGAATGGTGACTTCATGACCCCTGCTGGTTTCCTTTCTCTAGGGTTCATTTCAGGTGTGTCATGATCAATAACTATGCGATCTTCCTGCATAGTAGCAATATTTTTCTCCACTCCTAAATCACCATGTTCAATATTTTGATTGAAATACTTTTGGGTGATTGCAGTTATTTGAGCCTCAACATCACTACTCCAGCTATTGTCCTCACCAACTTCCTCACAACTATTTTTACCAAGTTGTACAGAATCATCCACCAAACTCCCCATATTAGCAGTATTTTTGTCACAAAACTGCTGGGTGATTGCAGTGATTTCAGGCTCGGCATCCTCAATCCAGGCTTCGTCATCACCAACTCCTTCACTACTTTTACCATCTCGTATAGAATCCTTCACCACACCCTCCATAACATCAACAGTTTGCTCTAGACTTACCTCATTGTCAACATTTTTCTTTACAACTTCTTCAATGCCAATATTTTTCTCCATAACTTCCTCACTACCAAAGTTATTCTCTGAAACTTCCTTATCATGATGGTCGTCATCTTTTCGATTACCCTGTTCAGAAAAAATATATAAAAAGTTGTAAAATTATAGTAAAAGGTAAACATAACAAATAAGCATAGTCATGAGAATACCTTTGAAGCATCGCGTTCACCTAGAGCTTTAAAAACCTTTTCGAATGAGGAAATCATTAAGTTCTCCAAAGATGAAACCTTGTCGTTTACCTATAAAAGGAAAAATGAAACCGAATTCAATTAAGTTGTCAGAACTGCTCAAAGACAAAATAGAATTGTACCTTCTTGATTTCACTTCTCAGAAGTTTCAGCTCTGTCTCGCTTGAATTCAAGTTAGTGGGTTGTGGATCCGGATTCTCATTGTTGATAGATTGTGATTCCGGCTTATTTTTGGAGTGCTTCTTAGCATTTGTTTTAACTTCAGCCACGACTCCAGATTCAATATGAATCTCATTTTTTTCTTCACAAACCGGAACAAAGTCATGCAATTGAAGCCTTGTTTGTTCATCATTTGTTGGGGAAATGTTGCCAAACACCAACTACAAATAAATAAATAAAAGTTAGCAATCATGATTTTTTTAAAAAAAAAGACAACTTATGTATCAGAAATGCATAATTAATGTATCAGAAATGTATCATAAATGTATCAAAAATGTATCATAAATGTATCAGAATGCATAATTAATGTATCAGAAATGTATCATAAATGTATTAAAAATGTATCATAAATGTATCAGAATGCATAATTCATGTATCAGAAATGTATAAGAAATGTATCAGAAATGCATAATATGTATCAGAAATGTATAATTTATGTATCAGAAATGTATATTTTTTACCTGATCTTCACTTAAAACAAAAAACTCTTTCCTCAACCTCTTAAACGTCACCTTCTTCTTTACTTGCCAGTTAAGTATGCGTGGAACAAGCTCTCCAATCCGGTAAGCGAGGTTTTTGCGACTGTAGGGGCAGCATTCATAAAACCAACACTGGAATGCCAAAGGCAAACCACCATATCGGTACATCTCTCTCTTACTACGAACCTTATCCTTCATTGACTCCAACGTAGCATTAAAAATCACTTTTCCCCAAGGAAAAATCTCAAAATCACCAGATTCAACCAACAGAAAATCATTCTTTGTAATCAAATCATCATTCTAATAGAAAACAGGAAACTGTGAATGAAATACAATACTGCAATCTTTAATGCATCCTCATCAGATTTCCACATCTTTTTTAAGAAACAATCAGTTAACAATTTCTTAGACACTTTCGACATGCTTGGAAAGTACAATTCCATTAACCGACTCGACTGCACAGATTCATACTCCTTATCGGGATTACCATTACACTTTAAACCTGTGATAATACAAAACTCTGCAAGTCCAAAGCGCAACTTGGTGCTATTCACTTTAATCCATAACTCATTATCTTTAGGTGACACTACTTCCCTAAGCAATAGTGAATGGATAAGTTGGTTCTGTATAAAAATTNCGGGCAAGTCCACAAAATAACCAAAACATGTTCTTCTAAACATCTCAATCTGCTGATCATCCAAATTATCTTTCAAATGTTTCACTATACTGCAGTCTGTATGCACACTAATACGGGTACTATAATGATCACCCAAAGGAACATAGTAATCCCACAGTTGCAAACAACACAAAAATATAAATATATATAAGCTTCATAACAATCACAATTACGCACTTTAAACATTACTTATACAATATGTGGATAGATGGTACACTTTATATACAAAAGTTGCACATTACTTATTGACTTGATACACATTATATAAAATATGAAAAAGAATGATACATTTTATATACAAATCTGGAACATAACTGCTATATTGGTTATCTCAAATTTCTACATATTAAAATAAACTATCCGCACACAAGTCAAAGTTATATCATTAGAAAATATCTTCAAATCAGATGAACTAGAACATTTTTGATCAGCATGAACTTTTCTCTTTTTTGATGGAACATCATCCCCATCACTTTTAGCCTTCCTTTTAGAACCTTTACCCTTATCCTTCACAATATCCTTTCCCACTATTTTAATCTTTCTTTTTGAACTTGTGCCTTTTTCAACAACTACATGTTGAGCAGTGTGTGACCTCGTTACTCTATCGCTGGGAGTCCCGCTATGAGAATGAGTCCTTCTATCAATAGGGGTATTTTGCTTACCTTCACTAGGTGTATTTTGCTTACCTTCACTAGGGGTATTTTGCATTGATTCAACAGATTTATGGGTTGCATGCCCCAAATCGCACCCAAATTCTGGCAAATCTTCAAAATCGTCATCATCATTCCTAATAAAATTAGGGTCATATTTCACTAATTGACCGGTTAATTTCAGAGAATTTGGAGATGCCTTCATCTTCCTTTTTTTCTTCTTCTTCATCAAAGACTTCTTTCCCCCCATTATAGAGACGAATATGAACAAAAATCGGAAAACCTAGAGTCGACTATGAACAAAAATCGGAAAACCAACTGAAATTTTGACTTACATTGAAACCAAGAGTAAAAATGCAGAAGGTGTGTTTGAGAAGAAAGGTGTTTTGAGAGAGCCGGGTTAACGGAGCGAGTTAAAAGGCGGAGAGGGTGTTTTATGGATTATGGGCTAGTAGATGTAATAAGTTTGGGCCGGAGGGACATTTCGGGTCGAAGGGGAAAAACTTGGGCTATTAAAATTTTGAAGGGCTATACAGGGTAGTTTTCTCTATTGGATTAATTTAGGAATAGTCCGTTTAATACAAATGTGCAACACGAAGCCCACCCATGATATTGTTGGACCAAAAGGTTATGTTCTGTTTCTCTGAAATTATTTGGGGCAATTGCATAGATAGTCAATTTCAAGACCCCTATTTAAGATATAGCTGAATTTTATATATTTTTGTCAGTTTAACCGCTGAAGTAGAAAAAATTCACGTCTGAAGTTGCAAATTTTATCTGAAGTTTGGTATGTTGTTTGTTCAAACATAATTGAAATTTCTATGAAGTTTGACCGGACAGTGTTAAAATTAAAACTTTGTAATCTAAAATTTGGTATGGCAAGTTTAAACTTTCATACCAAATATTTGAAGTTTAAACAACCAAGCCTAACTTCAGACTCACACCCTTCAGTAAAGTATGATTTACAAACCATTAAAAATAATCAAAAGGAAGTGCTTGTTGAGTGTAAGTAGACACATTCTCCTTTGCCAAACGTAAACGTAGTGCAAAAGAAGTGAACTAACCTTTTTAGTGGTTTTAAATATCTTTTCAGATTATACCCAAATCATCTGTGAACACTTTTGACATTTATCTTAATTATTTCGAGTTCAATTCTTACTATTATATCAATTCCCAATGTAATAAAGTAGAAAACAAAAAAAAAAAACTTTATTGACCCTTAACTCTATATGCACCCTTAGATGCACCCAAAGTATTAACCATTGTGGCTCACACGGAAAAAGAGTCGCACATAATGGTGCGTCTGCCCGTGCACTTTCCAAAACATGACATGACTAACACATTATTATAGACGAGAAGGGTTTTAGCCGAACTTAATCTTATACTGTCACTGTAGACTACTGCCCAATTCAATGCGTTTGCGTAAAATGTCAAATACCATGATAAGAAACAGAAGCACAAGTTTTACGATTGATGCTGATAATTATTAGTTAATCCAGCAGCGTGGACATTTATTCAACAACAGTATGCACTCTCTAGGTTAGTCCTTATTCTCATAAGCAGTTGGTTATAAGATGATAAGTGGTAATGCAGGCGAAAATTTTACTCTCTACAATATGCTTATTGCAGGTTTTACCTTGAAAGACAAAAACACATAACAATAGGATCTCTTAGAAGCATAAAGGAAAAATATAATAGTAGTAATGTTTGGTGAGAAGTGAGAAAGATTAAAAAAGAAATTGAATATTGTGAAAATTAAGAAAGGAAGTAGAAAGATATACAAAACAAAATGAGAAAAAGACTTTAAAAAAAGAATAATCACTTGATATCTTCCATAAACTTTGTATTTATATGTTAGGGGCCCATTTTTAAGAAACAAAGATATCTTTCCTTTTCAGTTTTTACCAAGATATGTAACAAGAGTGAAATTACTTAATTACTGTAATAGCAATTATAGGGTAAAAGTGGGGTTCCCTAAAGTTGGGGGCCTAAACCTTGGGCTTCAGTGGCGATGTGAAGCAATAGCCACTTTTAAGCCCGCTATTTAAAATATATCCATAATTTATAATGTATTTAAATATTAGTCAATTCACCCAAACTTCAGAACTACGTATCCTGAATTTAAAAATTTAGGACATAGTGTCCTGAATTTTTGAGTTGCTAATATGAAATTTAGGACTAAGTGCCCTGAATTTCTGAACTACTAAATTAAAATTCAGGACATAAGATTCGAATTTCTGGACACAATTTTTGAACTTTAGGACACGATGTCCTGAAGTTTAAACTTTAAGGTTAAACTCTAGGACGCCGTATCCTGAAGTTTGAGCGAAATTGGCTAATCTTTAAATATATTGTAAACTGTGAAAATATCTTAAACAACATACTTAAAAGTGGCTACCTGGTGTCATTTCCACGGCTTTAGCCAAAGGAATTTTTACATACCTATACACTATTGGAAACTTTATTATCCTCCCTACTCAAGTTCCAATTTAATTACATCCTATATACAAATTTACCAATTATATACACTTTCGGAATTAAATGAGTATCCCTTTATATTAGGAATCAATTATTTTCCATCCTTATTCTCTCTCCCTCGTGCTCTCTCTCCCTCGTGCTCTCTCTCTCTCTCTCTCTCTCTCTCTCTCTCTATATATATATATATATATATATATATATATCCATCTCTCAATCCCTAATTCCAGTAATGTAGAGCATAGGAAAAGAGAGCACCAATTCCACCCTTGACAGCCATTAAAAAGCTTTGAAGCGTTGAATTCGAATTTGAATTTTCAAAAACCATAATTTGCTTGGATTGTGTGTTGTTGCAAACAATTATATATATATATATATATATATATATATATATATATATATATATATCCATCTCTCAATCCCACCCTTGACAGCCATTAAAAAGCTTTGAAGCTTTGAATTCGAATTTGAATTTTCAAAAAATATTATTTGTTGGGTGTTGTTGCAAACAATTGGGAATTCTCTCTACGTCTCTCTCTATCTCTCTATCTCTAATTCCAGTAATGTAAAGCAAAGGAAAAGAGAGCAACAATTCCACCATTGATAGCCATTAAAAAGCTTTGAAGCTTTGAATTCGAATTTGAATTTTCAAAAACCATAATTTGTTTGGATTGTGTGTTGTTGCAAACAATTGGGAATATGTTTGGAGTTTATATCTCAATTTTGAGGGTGTTTTGGTGAAGATTAAACTTGATTTTGGTTGAATTTTTGGTTGAATTTCAAAATAAGAAGAAGAAGAAGAAGAAGAAGAAGAAGAAGAAGAAGAAGAAGAAGAAGAAGAAGAAGAAGACATGACATACATTATACTTACGAAATTGTAGTAAAATTGTAGAAAAACTATTGTATGAAAGTTGAACAATATTGAATAAAATTTGTATAAAAATTATATTTAAGTTGTATGATATTATAATTGTATATGACTGGGTAGAAATAATGTATGGAAGTGTAGATAAGTTGTATAATAGTATATAATTAGTTGTATGAAATTTGCTTTTACCATGTATAAATCAGATACAAAATATACAAAAGACATATTGTATAAAATTTGTATACAAATAGTATTTAAGTTGTATGATATTGTAGTTGTATTTAACTGTATAGAAATAATATAAGAAAGTTATAGATTAGTTGTATAATATATAATTAGTTGTATGAAATTTATTTTTACTATGTATAAATCAGATACAAAATATACAAATTTTATACAATCACATATATATCCTTCATTAATCATATAAGAATTTTCCAAAGGGGTTTATATGATTCTGAACTGCTCCAACCATCATCTAAAAGCTTAGACGTAAATGCCTAGATTTTTCGAATAGTTGAACCACATACATATCAGATGCTTAGACAGCCCTTTTTATAGTAGTCCAATATTTGACCATTGATGCAGCATAAAACGTTACATCAACTAAGTATGACTAAAATTAACGGTTGAAGACCTGGATGCCATGTTTAGATTGATAAAATGCAAGTGTAGTTGCCAGACTGCTTGTAATTTATAAGCTTCTGCTTACCTCGGTATTCGGATTTTTAAATGTTGCATAATTCAAATCTCTAGTGGCTTTAGAGTTGTACAGGATCTGGACTGACTCAATTTGAACCGAAACAAACCAAATTGAAAATATAAAACTATTCTTTTCAAACTAAAACCGGTTGTTTAAATTTTAAAATCAGACTGAGTAAACCATACAATTATGTGGTTCGAACCAATTAATGCCTTAATAAAAAGGAATTTTTACCTCCTATAGCAAAGGTTAACACCTTATTTATTTTAAATAAATACCATTTAAAAAAATTATATTCTATAGATACATTTTAATGTTTATAGCAAAATATCTAATTTTGGTTACCTCCTACTCCTAAGCCACTAAATACGCTATTCAGTTACACTATTTTCTTTCTCTCTCTACTTTGATACATGCCATTCTCTTCCCCCATTCCCTGAAAATACGATGCTCAATCTCAAAATTCCTCTCACCCACATCACCTACCATTAGTGTTTCTGTTTTTTAACTTTTTGTTTTGGCTCAGTTAGGAGGCAGAGGAATAGGCCGGCCAAGTAAAACTCGGAGTATCTTGCACGTTTAAGAGATTAGGGTTTTACAAGTGTTGAATCTTTATTTTGAATATAATCTTAATAACAATTAACCTGTATGCCTGCGTCCATTTAGGGACATAGGTTATAAGGAATGATACAGAGAAGAAGTGCCTTAAAGAAATACCATTGAATCTCATTGTATTCCATTTGCTATCAATTAGCAGTGTAATCCCCAAATCGGCTACTTCACAAGATGCATGGGAACAGTGAGATTTAGGGTTTTTGCTCGGCGGCGGATTCGTCGGAAATTAGGGTTTGTTCTTGAACAAAGATGACGGAGTTTGGGGCTGAGCGACTTGATTTTCTGTTTATATATTTCAATGTATTTTCAACGTATCACGCTATATTTTCATGTATTTCATTGTATTTATTGTCTTTTTTTTCATTGTAATTCAATGTATCTCGATGTATTCCATGTATTTCATTGTATTCACTGTCTTTTTTTTTCATTGTATTTCAATGTATCCCGCTGTATTCTATGTATTTCATTGTATTCACTGTCTTGCTATATGCCATGAATGTATTCATATATTTTTTTTAATTAATATAATTTATGTATTCAGATGTATTATATAATTTCTCTGAAGATTGCTATATTTTTGGGGTATTTTCCGGTTGAGAATCTTTTTTATAACTAGAAATACAAAATTTGTGTGTTATAATTGAGTTTGTTGAGTTATATTAGGAGTCTATATTATGTTAATTGATTCACTTTCTGTTTAGAAACAGTGTAATCCCCTGTTTCACGCCGTGAATACAATCGAATACAATAATCTGTCTAGCTGTAATCCCATGTTTCACGCCATGAATACAGTCGAATACACTCGAATACAACAACTGATTAGCTGGACTTCCCTGATTCACGCTAATTTTTGCTACTGTATTCATGAATACAATAGCTTAAATACATCTAATACATCTTATAACAACAGAAAACGTATCTACAATCCGTAATATAGAAAATGGTATCTATAGATAGCTAATTACCACTAAAAGATAGTGCTTTATGAAAATTTCTCTAATAAAAATGATAATGAGAAGAGGGTTTTGGGAGTCAAATGATAGATCTGATGGAATTTCATAGTATTTACTATTTAGTACAATATAGCTGTGTTCATGCATTCGCCAAAACTCCTCCAACTTTAATTGATTAGTGTATTTTAAGGCGGAAGAAAAATAAGGAAAGAGAAGAGGAGAAAAAAAGAAAGTAAAAGGGTGTAACTAAATCCCTTGATTGAAGGCACTAATAATGAATTGGGAGCCTTTTAAGGTGGAATGTATATATTTTGTAGATAAAACTTGTGTAGGTCGGGTAAATAATAAAACATGGACAATTTTAGTAATAAAGTTTCAAATAGTGTATATGAACGAAAAAATCCCTTACCCCAGAAGTCGGCCCTGCCAAATTAGTGGAAGAAAAATCTGTAACATATAAGTTTGGTAAAAACTACTCCCTCCGGTTCACAATAAGTGTCCAATTTGCTTTTAGCACGCCCATTAAGAAAATACTAAATCCTATACAAAAATACCTAGTATGACTAAACTACCCCTAATTAAACATTTAATGTGAGGAGTAAGAAAACTTTTTAGGGATATGTACATAGGGGTTATTTTGTAAAAACAAATTGAATTTTTTCTTGATTAAATAACAGGACACTTATTTTGAACCAAAATGAAAAGCAAATTGGACACTTATTGTGAACCAAAAGGAACAGTACAGTAGTAATTTTCTTACGAGATTTGAACTGGAGACTCCTCGGTGCCAACAACTTCAATTATTTTTAAAAACTTACTACCTCGTTGTTTATACAATTTAAATTAAACAAATAATTTCTCATGCAACTGAATTTAATCATGTGAAAATTCCTCTCTAAATTTTGTTAAATTAAACCAGGCCCCGTGCCGTAAAGTGCGAGGACTGTATAATGCATCACCTAAAAAGTATAACTTTTAATTCTTTTATATTCATTTTACAAGTATTACCGACAAATTGTCGGGACAAAGGAATAAGAATTCATGTGATTCATTGGAAAAAGAAATCATCTAACTTGCTATTAATCTAAATCAGATTGCTAGAACGATTTTTAGTGGAAATCATTGGCTGAATGCTTGATTTAGAAAGATTTTATTCATGTGATCTTGGATAGAAATATACACGTTTTAGGACGTCGTTGTTGACCATTTTTCACCCTAACGTCTAGGGTTTTTCGGACACTTTAATACCTCTCACCGGATAAACCACATGTTGTCAAAAGCAATCCCGTGGGAACAGATCTATGATTTTTTTTTTGTTGATATGTTACACATATTTATCTATACTATATTAAAAGTACGAAGACCCTTAGCGAAATGTTGTGTTCGTCTTTTTTACCCTTTAATATTAGATTTCACATTAGACAAAATAGTAATTTAATTATTTTGCTAATATTTAAGAATTCTAAATCAACTTAATTTTGTGCGCACTATTCCCTAATATTTAGGAGTTCCAAATCAACTAAAATTTTATATACTAAATATTCCTTGTTTGAACTTCTATGTGACGAGGCCTAACGTACTAAAGGTTATATACTAAATATTACTTGTATGCTATAAGCATGAAAAAAACTGAACAAAACATTTCCTTTTTCTTAGAAAAAGAAAATTTTACGGCTTAGAATAGGTAGTGGATTGTTGTTGGCCAATGAAAGTATCATTTTTATGTCCTAATTTTAGTATAAAAGTATTCAAAGTACTTTCAATAATCTTTTCTCTCTATATTTATTTTTACCAAGGTAAGAAAAAAGAGCTCAAACAATTAATATTTTTTAATTACAATTAGTGCAAAAAAAGTTTAAGCAAATTTGTAATTATAGATAATATTTTAGAACATTATTTTATGTATGTTTCATTATGACTAAGCATGAAAACCTAATCAAAATTAATGGTATAACACTAGAGAAGTAAATGAATTTTAGTGGATATTATTTTCTAATTTCTCATGTTATTCAATAAGAATAAACGTTATACCTACTTTTGAAATTCTAATTACAATTAAATTCTAGCTTTCTAGATATTTTCTTTGTATAATCTTTGAAAAGTACACTGATCAATAATAAAATAAATTGCTAAAAAGATATTTACTAATATAAAAGATCTATCAACTCATAAATTTAAAAGTGCAATATTAGATTAATTTTTTAAAACTCTGAATGAGTTAATATATGAAGAACTTGAATGAATAAAAAACAATTTTAAAAATAAATAATTAAGTCTTTGAATTACTAATTATCGAAAGAATTCAATTTAATTTTTTTTAATTCATCATATAAGTAAATTAGTTTTCAAATTAACCAAAATCTTAGGATACATAAATTTATATCCATAAAAAGAGTATTAGCGATGGAAACAAATGAACAAAATTAGTTAAAATTAGAATTATGAATCAAATTAGTAAAAATACAAACTTAAAATAATAAGGATGAAATAATGGAAGACAAAATATATTCTAAATAAGTTGTCATAAATTATTATTATTATTATTATTATTATTATTATTATTATTATTATTATTATTATTATTATTATTATTATTATTATTATTATTATTATTATTATTCCAAAAATGGCAACCTTTACAATTTCTATATATCAAGTTAATAGTTGTAAAATAGTAACTCAACATCAGTTATTTTTAGATTTTATATTGTCACTTATTAGTTTTTTTTATGAGCAATAAAACCAACCTCATCATTTCTAAAGACCGAAAGATTCAATTTTTCAAATTATTTTAGTTATCTTCGTTAACAAAAGTATTTTATGTTATTTGTTTGTTTTCAGTATTAGACTATAGAAATGACATTAATTTTCGTAAGATATTCCCATATAAATTCATAGAAATCACAATAAGGTATATGAGGATTTCTATTGGCAAGATTCCTTCCTTTATTGAGCTAATAAAATGGAATCACCGGTCATCATTTTTCAAGAACTTGCATTTTTCTTTAATTTTTATTTTATAAGTCAAACTCTTAGTTAATAATATTTATATTAATTTTTTAAATTATATATTCAATGATATAGACACACGCGCAAAGCGCGTACCCTAAGACTAGTCTTTTAAAATGCTAAAAAAGAAGAGTAACATTTTTTTTTAATTATGATTACCTACGAGCTAGAAAAGCTAGAACCAAATCTTGGTGTCAATGGAACAGACGATGGCATAATCAAGTGCGTATTTAGTTTACAAGTGAACTCGTTACTTGGGTTCTACTTAAAAACCATATATATGTGTTAAATAATTAGTACTAAATATGTACAAATAATATATTTTAGACGTCAAATCATGAAGTGCTGCATTTTACTTTTAAATAATATATATCACTTCCAGAAAATACAGTTAAGAAGCAAATTTCAATCACAATGCTGATTTCTGCAGATGAATCAACTATCTGATGTGAAGCCAAATGCTCTTGGATGGGTAGTTGAATAGGGGGATAAATCCTTTTTTTTCCTTTATATTGAATGTTGGTTAACTGCTCTTTCTACCGAAACGATGTCTATATAATTACATATACTATTGATGTGAATTACAAACTTCAGTCATAGTAACCCTCAGGCATAGTTGCAGGGAAGGCAACGCAACAGCTCACATTTTGGCAAAAGAAGGATCAAGGTAGCCTATCATGAATAATCTAGTTTGCTATCATAAACCTCCCATTTTTGTGAGTCCAGGATTCTGGGGGATAAAAATGGTGATGTAATAGTTCGCAACATGTCTCTTGTTGTTTGTAACAAACTAGCAGCCCTAGGTAATATTGATGCTATGATAAGCATCACTGGAAACGCCACTATGGCTTATAATAACTTTATCCGTACTTAGTATTAAATAAATTCTCCAGCCTTTAAAAAAAAAAGAGGTTAGATTAAATTAACCCACATATATGCAGACTGACAAGTACTAACTACACCAATAATATATCCTATTATACTTTCATGCAATTAGGTTGGTCGATTATATGGCACTACTTAAATCGTTAATGCTTTCTATAATCGAAACATCGGTTTTAGATCTGGATCCGGACCCTCAGCCCCACTACTTTTTGGTTAGACCTCCTCAATGGACTAAATCACATAATTGGAAATAAATGGTAGAACAAATTTTGAAAAAGTAAAGTATCTGTATTGGGAAAAAACTGAATTTAAATATTGAAGATGACATGTCATGACACGTGGACCAGTCAAATAGTCAAAGCATGACAAACAGTTAGAAGACACGAGCAACAATAGATGCGGGAGAGAAGATTCTTAAAGGTACGAGCTATTATCCAGATGAAACGAGACTCGTACCTGTTCGAGCCATTTAAAGCTCGAAGATCAGAAGGAATTGAAGAATGAATCTGATAGCGTAAAAGAGTCCAAATTCAACATTAAATGTCAAATACGTTAGAGAATTTGTATTTAATAAGAATGATTGAGTAACGTTTCTTTGAATGTCATTTACTGCTCGTAATTGCCTCATTAAGACAAAGGTATTACACTTTCTCTTAGAATTGACTATAAAAGGAAAAAGTCACAACATCTGTAGGACACGAAATATCATTCCGATTATACGGAAATATACTCTTATTCATTGCTTCATTGTTGTTCACAAAATCTCTTATTTCTTGATTATCAGTAACCCGATTTCTCTATTAAATTCTAGTTTTAACCAAATATTCAGTTTTTTTGTTAAACAGTATCCACAACTCCTTTTAACTTAGAAAGGACCAGCCAACCTATTTAAATAAAATATTATTCAATTTATATATTCAAGAACTCGATTCCCGTTGGAATACATAATTAAGTGATCAGAAAAAAAAAAATCTTCGTAAATTAATCAACGTAATTAACTCTTACGTGAATCTGACCAATGAAAAAGTCAGATTAATTTAGCAGTGGAGAAAAGTGAACCGAATATATTCCAGCATATATATATAGTCCTTGGAGACTTCTGCTATAAATAGCTTAGCATCTAACCATTGTTAATCATCAACTGATCCTTCTCATTTAATGATGAAAATGAAGCTAAGCCACATTGTATTTGCAACTCTTTCACTTCTCGCTTTGTTACTGATCCCAAGAGTATTGGCCGCACAATGCGGTGAGCAAGCCGATGGTGCACTGTGCGCCTCTGGTTATTGCTGCAGCAACCATGGTTGGTGTGGAACCACCGGTGATTATTGTGATCCAGACAAGTGTCAAATCCAGTGTCCTTCACCGTCTCCTCCACCTCCTCCATCCACCCCAACCCCTTCCCCTCCTCCACCCACCCCAACCGCTCCTCTCCCTCCTACTCCATCCCAAGACATTACTGAAATCATTAGCAGTGATTTATTTGATGAGCTGCTTTTGCATCGGAACAATGTTGCTTGTCCTGCTAGGGGCTTCTATACCTACGATGCCTTTGTACAAGCTGCCAGGAATTTCATTGGTTTTGGCACCACTGGCGATATTACTGACCGTAAAAGAGAGGTTGCTGCGTTCTTGGCTCAAACATCGCATGAAACTACTGGTAATCTTTAGCAATTTAATTACGTGCTTATAATAATAATAATCCAGTTACTTATACTCAGCTTTTTGGCGAAATATATCACAAGTTATATACTCCTGATTAAAATGCCTATGTCCCTTTTGTTTAATTATTTTTTTTCCAGCCAACTAGTACTTGTGTTAAATTCCTAAGTTAAATGATATGTCCTTGGACAGGTGGTTGGGACACTGCACCTGATGGCCCTTATGCATGGGGTTACTGTTTCAAAAGCGAAGTAGGAAACCCTGATGACATGCCTTCCTATTGCGAACAAAACGTTGAGTGGCCCTGCGCTCCTGGCAAGAAATATTATGGACGAGGCCCCATCCAAATTTCATAGTATGTTCCCTTCTCTTTTTAATTTGCACATAAAGTAATACTCCTTCAGTTCAAAAAAGAGTAGCACTATTTTCTTCTTAGTCCATCCAAAAAGAATAGTAACTTTTTAAATTTGAAAATAATTTTAACTTAAACTAATTGCCATTTTATTGCCACACAAATATTATGATATATTAGGATCAAAGTTCCAAAAATTTCTTTCTTTGTTAAACTCCATGCTCACGCAAACTACGCATATAAATTAAAACAGAGTGAGGGCAGAGTGAGGGCATGTGCTTTGTAAATCTACTTGTCCTATGATTTAAGGAAAAAGATCAGAAATCTCTTGTTCTGAATAGATGAAAGAGAATCCAAATTTTGATAGTAGGAATTGTTGGGTTTTTAAGGTATTTAATTAATATATTAAATACTTAAAAGAGGGTGAATGGGAAATGGAGGGAAATGAAATTTTTGAGTGAAATTTTAAGTTCCCCCTCCCTTGGCAAATGGGCATTGTCCCATATTGGAAGAGGAAGAGGTTTTTTATGGGTATATAAGCAATTGCTCTTCTTCTAGCTCTTAAAGAGTTGAGAAGAAGGCAAGCCTCGCGCCATCGTCGTCGCTCGCTCGGCTCGGCTTCGGATTCGGATTTGGTCAAATAATCGATTGATTGATTAACTTTTTGGACCAAATTTATTTGTTAATAGTAAAATATTAACAGAAATGTTATTAAATATTTGTTTTAATAACAAAATATTAATATTAAATATTAATATTAAATCCAATTTATTTTCCCTCTTTATTATTGAGTAAATGGCCATTTATGTAATGGCATTTATGTTGTGGGCGTTTTGCATAAACAGCCATTCTTAAGAGACCCAACTTTGGCTATAAATACAACACTATTCTGCTCAGAATTTTAACTACAATTTTCTGAGTTTCCTCTCCTTCTTCTGCATACTTTTAGCATCAAAACAAAGCAAAAAGTAAGTGTGATTTGCTACCGAACTTTGTGTTCGCTGAAACACTGGGGTTTGAAGTACCACTACACCAGTGTGTAATTCGTTCTATCCTGGGAGGAAATAATCCATAACCTTGGGTACTAGGAGGGGATTAAATTCCTTAAGGAAACACTGTGAATTCAGTGGGCTCGAATTGGTTTATGTCATTTCTGTTTATATTCATTACTGTTTATATTCATTTATATTTCCAGAATTTATTTTACAAATACAGTGTAATAACAAGCTTAAGGAATTTAATAATTTATTTTCTGTATTTGTACTTACTGTTTCTGGAAGAGTAAAACCTTTGTGGTTTTGTACTCTATTAAAATCTACGTGATTTTAACGTTTGTGTCATTCTTTTACAGAAATGACTAATGAGAATGAGAACCAAGCGGTTCCAATGGTGACTGCCAATGCGTCAACAAGCCGAACGACACCGGCAGCATTGGCACCGGCGGAGAAACCCGAAAAATTTTCCGGGATTGATTTCAAGCGCTGGCAGCAAAAGATGTTCTTCTATCTGACTACTCTAAGTCTCCAGAAGTTCATCAAGGAAGATGTTCCTGTGTTGTCCGATGAAACTCCAGAAACTGAACGCTTTCTCGTAATTGAGAAGAAGTGATAGGGGTGGTGAATATGAATCTCCTTTTGAACAAATATGTTTAGAATATGGAATTATTCATCAAACAACGGCCCCTTACACGCCCCAATCCAATGGGATTGCAGAAAGAAAGAATCGTTCATTAAAGGAGATGATGAACGCATTATTGATAAGTTCTGGTTTGCCACAGAACTTGTGGGGGGAAGCCATTCTTACGGCTAGCCGAATACTAAATCGAGTACCCCATAGCAAAACACAATCCATTCCATATGAAAAATGGAAAGGAAGGAAGCCCAACTTGAATTATTTTAAAGTGTGGGGGTGTTTGGCAAAAGTGCAAGTTCCTAAACCCAAAAGGGTAAAAATAGGACCGAAAACCGTTGATTGTGTTTTCATAGGATATGCAACTAATAGTAAAGCATATCGATTTCTGGTTCATAAATCAGAAAATCCCGACATTCATAATAATACGGTTATAGAATCAGATAATGCTGAGTTCTTTGAAAATATATATCCGTATAAAAAGGAATGTGAGTCGATTGGTGAAGGATCTAAACGACCTCGGGAAGAAACAAAAGAAAGTACACTTAACCAAGAGGATCCAAGACGTAGTAAACGTCAAAGAACGTCTACTTCATTTGGACCAGATTTTGTGACTTTCTTATTGGAAAATGAGCCTCAAACATTTAAAGAAGCTATGTCTTCTTCGGAATCATTGTTATGGAAAGAGGCGGTCAATAGTGAAATAGAATCCATACTGAACAACCATACATGGGAATTGGTTGATCTTCCTCCTGGAAATAAACCGTTGGGTTCTAAATGGATCTTTAAGAGGAAAATGAAAGATGATGGCACTATTGACAAGTATAAGGCAAGACTTGTGGTCAAAGGGTATAGACAACGAGAAGGTCTTGACTATTTTGATACATACTCTCCAGTTACAAGAATTACATCCATACGAACGTTAGTAGCGTTAGCTGCAGTTTATGGTCTTGAAATTCATCAAATGGATGTTAAGACGGCCTTCTTAAATGGAGAGTTGGAGGAAGAAATTTACATGGAACAACCTGAAGGGTTTGTGGTTCCAGGTAAAGAAAAGAAGGTCTGTAGACTTGTTAAGTCCCTTTACGGATTAAAACAAGCACCCAAACAATGGCATGCTAAATTTGACCAAACAATGTTGTCAAATGGATTTAAGATAAATGAATGTGATAAATGTGTGTACATTAAAAATGTTCCAAATCACATAGTCATTGTTTGCTTATATGTGGATGATATGCTCATAATGAGTAATGACATTGCCAACATAAATGCTACTAAGCGTATGCTAACTAGCAAGTTTGATATGAAAGACTTGGGAGTTGCTGATTTAATTCTGGGAATTAAGATCCATAAGACTTCTCAAGGTCTAGCATTGTCACAATCTCATTATATTAAGACAGTACTTGAAAAATTCAAGCACTTGGGCTTTAAAGTTGCAAAGACTCCAATTGATGTGAATCTTGCATTAGCAAAGAACAAAGGCCAGAGCATATCACAATTGGATTATGCTCGTGTGTTGGGTTGCTTAATGTACATCATGAATTGTACACGACCAGATATAGCTTGTGCTATAAGTAAATTGAGTCGATATACGAGCAATCCAGGCCAATCTCATTGGATGGCCATGAAACGAGTTTTGGGGTATTTAGTACATACCCAGGACTTTGCTTTGCACTACAATAAATATCCTGCGGTCATTGAGGGATACTGTGATGCAAATTGGATCACCGGATCAACTGATTCCAAGTCCACAAGTGGATATGTATTCACTATTGGTGGAGGAGCGGTATCTTGGAAGTCATCCAAACAAACTTGTATTGCCCGCTCTACAATGGAGGCTGAGTTCATAGCCTTGGATAAAGCCGGTGAAGAAGCTGAATGGCTCCGGAATTTCTTGGAAGATATTCCATTTTGGCCCAAACCGTTGGCACCAATATGCATACATTGTGATAGTCAAGCGGCAATTGGAAGGGCTGGGAGCGTTATGTATAACGGTAAGTCTCGCCATATACGACGAAGACATAAAACCGTTAGACAATTACTCTCTAGAGGAATTATCACGATTGACTATGTAAAGTCAAGTGATAATGTGTCGGATCCACTTACAAAAGGCCTAACTAGAGAGGTAGTTGAGAAGTCATCAAAGGGAATGGGACTGTGGCCGAGAACAAGTCATAGTGGCGGTAACTCTACCTAGAAGACTGGAGATCCCAAGATCTAGGTTCAAGGAGATCAAACAAAGTCATTTATGACGGTTCAACATTGTCAACTAAACTTTTGGTCCATTCTCGTGATGAGACAATGTTCAGTACCAAGGATAAAGCATTAAGGCTTTTTAATGATTTCTAAATTTGATACAGGGTATATCAAATAGTGTATCTACGGGATGACACGTTTAGGAATCACCTATGTATGTGTGAAGTGTTAGCCGCTTCAAGGAGAACACAGCAAGGCCAGTTCTCTACGCACTTATGAAACCAGGCAGTGTTCATGGCTGAAACGAACACAACAATGAGAACCAAAGACGGTTAAGGGTTGGTTGTGTGACTTGTGGTTCTCTAGGTATACACTAAAGTTCGACGGTTCAAAGATATCAAATCTACCGATTGATCGAGTATATCCGACATAAGTTCACTACGGAAAGTTCAAAGGGAAACCTACTTATCCAGATGCAATTAATCCTTACTTGTGAATCACACAGTTTTTCATGCATACTTCCGTGATATAGCCATTCCCCATTCATGTGGGGGATTGTTGGGTTTTTAAGGTATTTAATTAATATATTAAATACTTAAAAGAGGGTGAATGGGAAATGGAGGGAAATGAAATTTTTGAGTGAAATTTTAAGTTCCCCCTCCCTTGGCAAATGGGCATTGTCCCATATTGGAAGAGGAAGAGGTTTTTTATGGGTATATAAGCAATTGCTCTTTTTCTAGCTCTTAAAGAGTTGAGAAGAAGGCAAGCCTCGCGCCGTCGTCGTCGCTCGCTCGCTCGGCTCGGCTTCGGCTACGGCTACGGCTTCGGATTCGGATTCGGATTCGGATTCGGATTTGGATTTGGATTTGGATTTGGTCAAATGATCGATTGATTGATTAACTTTTTGGACCAAATTTATTTGTTAATAGTAAAATATTAACAGAAATGTTATTAAATATTTGTTTTAATAACAAAATATTAATATTAAATCCAATCCGTTTTTCTGTTTTGGTAACAGAAAAGTAACTACCCTCTTCAATTTTCCCTCTTTATTTTCCCTCTTTATTATTGAGTAAATGGCCATTAATGTAATGGCATTTATGTTGTGGGCGTTTTGCATAAACATCCATTCTGAAGAGACCCAACTTTGGCTATAAATACAACACTATTCTGCTCAGAATTTTAACTACAATTTTCTGAGTTTCCTCTCCTTCTTCTGCATACTTTTAGCATCAAAACAAAGCAAAAAGTAAGTGTGATTTGCTACCGAACTTTGTGTTCGCTAAAACACTGGGGTTTGAAGTACCACTACACCAGTGTGTAGTTCGTTCTATCCTGGGAGGAAATAATCCATAACCTTGGGTACTAGGAGGGGATTAAATTCCTTAAGGAAACACTGTGAATTCAGTGGGCTCGAATTGGTTTATGTCATTTCTGTTTATATTCATTACTGTTTATATTCATTTATATTTCCAGAATTTATTTTACAAATACAGTGTAATAACAGGAATAACATATAAGGTTATACCAGCAACTTTGCTTATTCCTTTTAACCATATTTCAGCAACTACAATTATGGACCTTGTGGAGTTGCCATAGGAGAAAACCTCCTAGGTGATCCTGATTTGGTGGCTGCAGACACAGTAATCTCATTCGAAACTGCACTTTGGTTCTGGATGACTCCTCAACCACCAAAGCCTTCGAGCCACGACGTCATCCTCGGGATATGGGAACCAACCCCATCCGATATAGCAGCCAATAGGCTCCCTGGTTATGGGGTTATCACGAACATCATCAACGGAGGATTGGAATGCGGTCATGGCCCTGACAAGAGGGTAGAGAGTCGAATTGGCTTTTACTTAAGGTACTGCCAAATTCTTGATGTTAGCCCTGGCGAAAACCTTGACTGCGGCGACCAGAGGTCTTTTGCCGACGGAATCTTGTTCAACTCTGTGTAGAATAAAGCTACTACTCTTGTACTAGTTCTTCTAATTGCTCGTGTTAATCCATTAAGTGGATGCTTGCAATCTGACAATTGTGAGCATGTCTTGACGCCATATAATAAAGAAGCGAGATTTCAAATATCCTCTATGTAGTAGAATCAATTACTCAAATGGTTACTCAACTATCCCAAATTATCTCCCAAAGTCACTTTTCTTTCGTTTGTAACAACAAAGTCACTCAGAAGGTCACTCAACTTGATTTTTCAAATTTTGGATTGCCAAATACCTATTTTACCCTCTAAGTTATAAACATTTACTCCCTCTGTTCCGGTTTATGTGAACCTATTTCCTTTTTGGTCCGTTCTAAAAAGAGTAAACCCTTTCTAAATTTGGAAACAATTTAGCTTAAACTTACAATTCTACCCTTAATGAGAAGGGTTTATAACCACACAAATACTCTGGACCCTTTTTGACTTGTTTAAGACCACAAATTCCAATAGTCTTCATTTTTTCTTAAACTCCGTGCCCAGTCAAACAGGTTCACATAAATTGGAACGGAGGGAGTATCTTTTTTTTTTTTTTAAAAACTTTTTAATATTATGATTTTTTCCGTTTTAATTTATATTATGGACTTACCTATAGAATAAATAAATATTATTTATATATATAAAAAAATAAAAGTATTTAAGCATATATAATGCTGGAATAACAAAATAATGAGCATAGTAAAAATATTAATTAGAATAATTTGTTCGTAATAATAATTTTACTATTAACAATAAAAATTCGAAAATTTAATTACACAATTCAGAATGAAAGAAAATAAAGGTAGTAAAATATATATTCCATGCACACGTAATATTAAATAATTATTTAAATAAAGGTATTTTTATAATATACATTATATATTATTAGGTTTCTACCAACTTTTCGACGACACAAAGTTATGTCACCGGAAAGCATGGGGACTATCTGTATAGGGTAAAATATGTTATGTTAAGTCGTGCCTGGAATATGTATAATATAATTGAGCATAATTTTCAAGAATATATAATTTATATTATAAAAAGACCTTTACTGAAATAATTATTTTTATATTACGTGCATGGAATATATATTTTACAACCTTTATTTTCTTTCATTTTGAATTGTGCAAATAAATTTTTTAATTTTTGTTGTTAATATTAAAATTATTATTACTAACAAATTATTCTAATTAATTTTTTCACTATGCTCATTATTTTGTTATTTCAGCATTATATATGCTTAAATACTTTTTATTTTTTTAATATATAAATAATATTTATTTATTTTATACGTAAGTCCACAATATAAATTAAAAAGGAAAAAAATTATAATATTAAAAAGTTTAAAAAAAATAAAAAAAGATAAATGTTTATAATTTAGAGGGTAAAATAGGTAGGCAATCGAAATTTTGGAAAATCTAATTGAGTGACCTTCTGAGTGCAATAAACATAGTTCAGTGACTTTGTTGTTACAAACGAAAGAAAAGTGACTTTAGGAGATAATTTGTGATACTTGAGTGATCATTTGAGTAATGGACTCTTATATAGTATGAGTCTTAACTAATCATTAATTGGCTTGATGATAAATTTAACTGCATTCCTCTAGACGACATATAAAATGGTTATTATATTTCACCTCATTTAAGGAAAACAGGGGAAGAAAATAGAGCATAATATACCTTTTCTGAGCTGATCTCGTACAAAATCCTGAAAGTTTCGTGGTGACTCGAGAGCAGTTAGTCCTGATAATGTTTTACGGTCAGAGTGCAAACGTAAGTACGTAACGTTAGAAGGCTACTAAGTCAAGGGTACAGAGATGACATTATCCTTTTTCCATTCCAAACACAAAACTAAATATAGAACTAAGTAGTGCAATTTTGAAACTTGAAACGAGAGATCTCATGGTTTGAAGTAGCAGATTCTGCTTACATCCAACAAATTATAAACTTATCACAAAGGAAACATAAAGAAGGATTGGCTAAGGATATATACAGAGCTACAAATTCTAAATGAGTAATAGCTCAACCGTGGGCAGAGCTTATCTCTCCTCTTTCTCTACAAACGGATAAAGAAGGTAAGAAGAAAAGTGTGATCGAGTACTAATTAAGTACTCCTTCGCTTTCAAAAAGATTAGCATTATTTCGTTATTAGTCAATTTTAAAAAGATTTGCACCTTTCAATATTTTTTTAATAGAAAGCATTTATAGTCATACAAATGTTATGGCGGGTCTAATGACCACAAGTTTCAAAAGTTTTACAGCCACACATATGCTATGACGTATGTAAGAACAAATATCTCAAAAGTCTTTGCTTCTTCATCATTAAAGTTTATACTAAGTCAAACTGGAACAATCATTTTTGAAACGGAGGGAGTATAATAGCATATATTATATTTCTACCAGCTACCAAGCCAGAAGATTAAAAGTGAGCCTATGGTAGCCTACAATATGATTTACACTCGTGAGTCGTGATTATATATTTTCTTAGCCGAAAAGGAACGGAAACTAAATATTCCCTCTGTCCAAATTTTGACTACGTTGGTAGTTATTGCGATGGGGAATCTATATGATAGCAGGATTGGGGGGAAAAACAAAAATAAGTAGTTTACTATTGCAAGTTGCCTTTATAGACAAACATCAATATGCCTCTATTGTTATATGTAGAGTTGGTGGAAATAAACAACTGTTATATGGTAGCAGAAGTTGTTGCAAGTGGTCTTAGAATAACAAAGAAATTGCTGAATTTTTCTCAAACAACCTTTCTAAAATAAAATAAAAAACTGTTATAAAGAGGTGTAAAACAAAGTTGAGAGTCAAGAGAAGGAAATTAGCATCATGGCTAGTTTTGATATTCCAACAATTGATGTTTCTCCATTTTTGATATCAGAGGAAGATGAAGATGGGAAAAAGAAGGTTATGGAGCGAATAAGGGAAGCCTGTGTTAAATATGGCTTTTTCCAGATTGAGAATCATGGAATTCCTTTGGAGTTGCTGACCAGAACCATGGATTTGTACAAGACCTTCTTTGCTTGTTCAGATGAAGATAAATTATTGGTATCTCCAAAATCCGGTTCATCAATACCAGCTGGTTATTTGAAAAGCCCACAAAATTCAGCGGAGAAGAATGAGCACTTCGTGTTTCTTCCTTCATCCTCTGGCTTCAATGTCTATCCCAACAATCCACCTCATTTCAAGTATGTCTTCATATTCCCTTCCTCATATCTCCAATTTATACAATTCCAAGTTCCGAATGAATGATTTACACATAGTTCAGATGTTTTAATGTAACAAAAACAATTAGTTTTATATCTTTATTCTGATAGTGAATAAAGCTCAATTATTTCAATATGACAAAAAGTAATATTTTGACTTTACTAATATAGTAGGTAAAATTCAGTGACCGTGTATAAGAATTAGTCAAAATTAATGTTTAGCTCTTAAGGAGCATTATTTCCTCTTCGTGAAATATTTTTTATTATCCGTAGACAAGTTTTGGAGGAGATGTTTTCTCATTTCACAAAATTAGGAATGCTGTTGGAGAGCATCATAAGTGAGTGTTTGGGCCTCCCTCCTAACACCCTTGCAAAATTCAACGATGATCGGTCATGGGATTTCTTGATTGGTCTCCATTATTTTCCAGCGACAGAAGCTGAAGACAATGGGAAATCTGCACATGAAGATGGCAATTGCATTACTTTTGTGTATCAGGATGAAGTTGGAGGCTTTCAAGTGCACAAAGATGGGCAGTGGATCCCAATAGCACCTTCCAAAGACAAACTAGTTGTTAACATTGGTGATATTATTCAGGTAATTCGGTTAGTTTTTAACCCAAATAAAATGGCTAATTTCACGAATATTCATTTAATATTTTAATTTACAGCATTAAAGTCATAAAATTGAATTATTTAAATTCTGTAACGAAAAGATAACTCAACGAAACCTATATATCAAAGAAAATACTGACCTTGATACCCAAAAACGCAAGTGTTTGGTGCCATATGGATATATTGGCATGTAATTATAAGCATAGGTGCGTTAGCAAATGATCTTATATAAAAAATTATAATTCATTTTCTGATCAATTTTCTTTTTAAATAAACAACTCATGATGTGGTATATGGTATAAAGGTGTTAAGCAACAACAAATTCAAGAGTGCAACTCATAGAGTGGTGAGACCGAAGGGGAAAAGCCGTTACTCGTATGCATTCTTCTATAACTTGCAGGGAGACAAATGGGTTGAGCCATTACCACAGTTTACAGAGGAAATTGGAGAATCGCCCAACTACAGAGGATTCCTCTTCAAAGAATATGCGCAGCTGAGAGTCAAAAACAGGACTCATCCACCAACTAGACCTGAAGATCTCATCCATATAACCCACTATTCAATTTCTAATTAGACGGGAATTAATTCTATGTGATCAAAGGCTTTCCTCTATGTCGAAGGAAACATGGAAATAATATGTATTACTTCACTCAGAATTAATGTGGAGACAATTTATTTGATTATTATCTCTTCAATCAGCTATCCCATTTCACTTGTTTCCTGCAGAACCTCTTCTTTCATAGATTACTGGATTAAATTGTTCCGAACAATATCATACATGAAAGAGAACTGCGATACCATTTTGAGATCGTTTAATCTGTCGATATTTCAACATAAGAAACATGGTAAGCACTGTTAATTTAAAAGGCTCAATTTACAAGCTATGTGTCTTGATCGCTGTTCCGTTTAATTTAAAACTACTCAAATTGTATATACTGTTGGGAAAACAAATATTCCCGCCCAGGAATAATATCCACGATAAATAACAATAACACAAGAGAGTAACAACGACACCAAATCTTTTAACGGGGTAAAATACAATATCCGAGTGGAGCAATATTATCACTATAACATTACAACTTAGTAGTGTCAAGAGAGACTACTACAACTTCAAAAGAGATAACACTCTTTATTTTAGATACCCCACTACAATATTACTCGCACTCACTATTTATCTCACAGACTACAATCTGTGGATTACTCTCAGCTTTCTACTTCTCTCTCGTTTTTGGTGTACTTTAAATGAAACCGAATGACTCTATTTATAAGCAAAAGGAGCCGTCCAACTGAGCCAATCAAATTCATTCGTTGCAATTTGCAGATTTGAAAATTGCCATCTTGTTATCGTCCATATCAACTTTTTGCATTGCAACTTGTTGCCAACTTTTGTTTTGCTTTTTCTTTTATTTATTTTTAAATGGGTCCCACAAATCTCTCCCTTAATTTTGATTTTTCTTCTTCATTCCAAGTCTAGATCTCAGTCTCTAGAAGTCATCAAACTTGAGAGGCTTTGTAAAGATATCCGCAACTTGATCATGAGACTTTACATATTTCAACTTGACTTCCTTCTTGGCAATACATTCTCTGATAAAGTGATACCTTGTATCTATATGCTTGTTTCGATCATGATACACTGGATTTTTCGCGAGTGCTTGTGCGGATTTGTTGTCAATACAAATCTCTGTAGCTTCAATTTGTGGCAAATTGAGCTCCTTCAATAATCTTCTCAGCCATATAGCATGACACGTACAAGATGTTGCTGCTATATATTCAGCTTCACAAGTTGAGAGAGTAACAATTAATTGTTTCTTTGAACTCCAAGAAATAACAGAATCACCCAAGAAAAATACAAAACCAGTTGTGCTTTTTCTATCATCAATATCTCCCGCATATTCACTATCACAATATCCCATAAGGTTGAAATCACTAGAAGAAGAATAAAATAACCCAAAGTCAATCGTACATTTTAGGTAACGAAGAATTCTTCTAGTGACTTTCAAATGAGTGGAGGTAGGAGCTTCCATGAAGCGGCTTACTACTCCAATTGCAAAGAGTATATCTGGCCTGATACAAGTCAAGTACCTCAAACTTCCCACAAGACTTTTGAAAAATGTGGGATCCACCTTTTCTCCTTTATCAAACTTGTATAATTTTGTCTCACTCTCCATCAGTGTGTTCATGGGGTTGCAATCGAGCATGTTGAACTTCTTCAATATCTCTTTTGTACATCTTTCTTGAGAGATGAAAATTCCATCCTTCATTTGCTTCACTTCTAGGCCTAGGTAATATGACATGAGCCCTACGTCTGTCATCTCGAACTCACGGGACATATCTTTCTTAAAAGCTTCAAACAAACTTGGGTTATTGCCCGTGAAAATAAGATCATCAACATAAAGACAAACAAGTAAGATATCTCCATTAGTATGAACTTTAAGGTAAAGAGCATATTCATGGAGACAACGAGTAAACCCATTGTCTTGAAAATATTTGTCGATGCAACTATTCCATGCTCGTGGGGCTTGCTTTAATCCATATAAAGCTTTCTTCAACAACAACACTTTATCTTCATGGTTTTTGACCACGAAGCCCAATGGTTGTTCAACATAGACTTCTTCTTCAAGATAGCCATTCAAGAAGGATGACTTGACATCTAGTTGATAGATCTTCCACTTCATTTGCGCCGCCAAAGAGATCAGCAAACGAATCGTCTCCATGCGAGCAACAGGTGCATAGACTTCTTCATAATCAATGCCTTTCCTTTGCTTGTAGCCTTTAGCCACAAGTCGTGCCTTATATTTCTCCACATCTCCATCAGCATTCTTCTTTATTTTGTATACCCATTTCACTCCAATTGCTCGATGACCCTTGGGAAGAGTTGTTAACTCCCAAATGTTGTTATTTTCTATTGACTCAATCTCCTCCTCCATGGCTTGTCTCCACTTTTTGTTTGTAACAGCTTCATCAAAGTTCATTGGTTCACTGTCAGCAAAGAGACAACATAAAAAATCAAAATTAGTAACTTCTTCTGTGTCCTCATAGAGCTCTTGAATACTCCTTGTCCTTTGCGGCTGTTCATTTGAACTTTCTTGAGAAGAGGGAGATGCAACATTGGTTGGAGAAGGAGGTGGAGTTGTATCCTGCACAGGTTCCACGGTCTCTGGTTCTTCTTCATCACCAAAGTATGGAAGAAAATCATATGAAGCTTCGTCTTGAGCTTCCCAATCCCATGCCAATTCTTCATCAAATTCAACATCGCGACTTACCACCACCTTGCCACTACTTGGGTTGTATAATTTGTAGCATTTGAACTCGTATCATAGCCAACAAATACATGCTTGACACTTCGACCGTTAAGCTTTGCTCTCCCTTGATGTGGCATATGAGCATATGCTATGCTCCCAAAGACTCTCAAGTGCTTGACACTTGGCTTTCTTCCACTCCATACTTCTTGAGGGGTTTGATCTCTAACATTCCTTGTTGGAGACCTGTTGTTCAAATAAACTGCACAAGGAACAGCTTCGGCCCAAAATTCCTTGGGCATACTTTTAGCTTTCAACATACATCTAGCCATATTAAGAATTGTTCGATTTTTTCTCTCTGTAACTCCATTTTGTTGGGGTGAATAAGGTACCGTTAGAGGGCGACGAATTCCATGAGATTAACATAAGTCATTAAATTCTTTTGAAGTGAATTCGCCGCCTCTATCGGACGTTAAAACTTTAATTTCATAGCAATTTCTTTCTCCACAAGTACTTTGAAATTTTTAAAAGCACCAAAAGCTTCAGATTTTTGGTTCAAGAAATAAACCCAAGTCTTTCTACTAAAGTCATCAATGAAGAGCAGAAAGTATTTACTTTTATCAAAAGAAGGTGGATTGATTGGTCCACATACATCAGTAAGCTAAAGCGGTTTGGTTGATCTTGACATGGCCTCCTTTGGAAAACTCCTCCTTGCATGTTTTCCAAGAAGACAAGCTTCACACAATTGATTGGGATAACTGATTGATGGCATCCCATGCACCATGTTCTTTTCTCCCATTGCTTTGAGCGCTTCAAAATTCAAGTGCCCAAATCGCATGTGCCAACACCATGATTCATCTTGCACATTAGCCTTCAAACACTTTGCATCAATTGTTTTAAGATTCAGAAAAAATAATCTATTCTTTGCCATATGCACTTTAGCAATTAATTCCACTTGAATCTCTAAGCCAAAGATGCATATTTTTCATGTGGATGTCATATTCCTTTTCAAGAAGTTGGCCCAAACTCAAAATATTACTTTTTAATTCTGGCACATAATAAACATCTTGAATTAGCTTGTGACTACCATCTTTACAGGAGATCAGAATCATACCTATCCCTTCGATTTGAATCTTTGAGGTATCTCCAAAGGACACATTACCTCTCACTGTTTTATTGATCTCCACAATCTTTTCTTTGCATCCACACATATGATTGCTTGCTCCATTGTCCAAATACCATGAGCTGCAATCATCCCTGTCTTCTTCCTTGAGTGCCAGCAATAACGTTGACTCATCTTCTTCTTTCTTGTTGCAACAAGGTTAGCTTTCTCTTCAACATTGCTACGACATTCCCAAGAGTAATGGCCATATTTATGACAATTATAGCACTCAAGTTTTGATTTGTCATACCTTTGTCTATTATTTTCTTGATAGTAGCCACGTCCTCTTCATCCTCTATGTCAACGACCACGACCTCTGAATGTTTGGTGGATTTTAGCTTCATTGTTGAAGTTGTTACCGTTACTTCTTCCTCGTCCACGACCGCCACGGCCTCGTCCCCGTCCATTCCCTCGATAGCTCTTTTCACCTCCATAATCCTTGAAGGATGCCTGAGTTTTAAGAAGTTGCTCCAGTGGCACTTCCTGTCTCCTTTTGATCTTTTCTTCATGGGCTTGTAAAGAACCCTCCAATTGCTCCACCATCATAGAGTCTAAATCTTTAGACTCCTCAATGGCACACACCACAAAATCAAATTTAGGTGTTAAAGTGCGAAGGATCTTTTCTACCACACGGACATCTTCTATGTCCTCCCCGTATCTTTTTAATTGATTCACAACAGCCTTCACTTTTGAACAATAATCCGAAATGCATTAGGATTCTTTTATTTTTAAAACTTCAAAATCAGCCCTTAGAGTTTGAAGTTTTACCTTCCTCACTTTGTCAACTCCTTGAAGAGACTTTTGTAAAATCTCCCAAGCTTCCTTTAAGGTGGTAGCATTTGCCACTTTCTCAAACATGGCATCATCCAAACATTGGTGGATGAGCGTGAGGGCTTGTTGATCCTTCTTCCTTGTCTTTGCCAAGACATCTTTTTCATTTTGAGGCAGAGCTTCCTCATTATCGGGTTTTGCATACCCTCTATCTACGATTTCCCGCACCTCCTGGGAGCCAAGAATAGCTTTCATACGTAGACACCATTTCTCATAATTATCTTTTGTGAGACGGGAGTACTGAAAAGACAACGAACCATTACTCGCCATGGCTCTGATACCACGTTGTTGGGAAAACAAATATTCCCGCCCAGGAATAATATCCACGATAAATAACAATAACACAAGAGAGTAACAAAGACACCAAATCTTTTAACGGGGTAAAAAGACAATACCCGAGTGGAGCAATATTACTACTATAACATTACAACTTAGTAGTGTCAAGAGACTACTACAACTTCGAAAGAAATAACACTCTTTATTTTAGATATCTCACTACAAGATTACTTACACTCACTATTTATCTCACAGACTACAATATGTGGATTACTCTCATCTTTCTGCTTCTCTCTCGTTTTTGGTGTACTTGAAATGAAACCGGATGACCCTATTTATAAGCAAAGGAGCCGTCCAACTGAGCCAATCAAATTCATTCGTTGCAATTTGCAAATTGCCATCTTGTTATCGTCCATATCAACTTGTTGCATTGCAACTTGTTGCCAACTTTTGTTTTGCTTTTTCTTTTATTTATTTTTAAATGGGTCCCACATATACTGCAACCTTGTTCATTTCTTTCTTTTTCTTTTTTCGAATAATGTCAAGTACTCCTTATATTGTTAACTAATATATTCGTTTTGTAAGACAAACGTTAGCACATTATTGGATCTTTTCGGATTACTATGTGCCTAGAACTTTGTTTACTATGCATATAATACAGATTTGAGTATAAAACAAAGTTGTAGGATCAACTTTTATTTATGATGGATCAGCTGTCGAGATGCTGAATATTTATGTGGGGCAGAAACGATTAAGGGCAGTATTTAGTTTTGTGTCACATTTCACCATTTTATTTGAGTAAATAATTACATTACTTTATTATTTTTAAGTATGGAATACAAATCCATCCCCTTGTAGGGCATGAAAAGCTAAAATTGGTTAAACAGAATGAAACTTGGCTAAAACGTCATGGCTAGTTTTGATATTCCAACAATTGATGTTTCTCTATTATTGAAAGAGGAAGATGAATATGGGAAAAAGAAGGTTACGGAGCGAATAAAGGAAGCCTGTATTCAATATGGTTTCTTCCAGATTGAGAATCATGGAATTCCTTTGGAGATGTTGAGCAGAACAATGGATATGTACAAGATCTTCTTTGCTTGTTCAGACGAAGAGAAACTCTTGGTCTCTCCCAAGCCTGGGGGAACTGTACCACCTGCTGGTTATTTGAAAATTCCACAACATTCAGACGAGAAGAATGAGCACTTATTGATTCTTAATGCATCCTCTTGCGTCAATGTCTACCCCAAAAATCCACCTTAATTCAAGTACGTCTTCATATTATCTTAGGAGTGGCAAACAGGCGGGTCGGTTCGGATATGGTTCGGGTCGAAATGGGTAATGAAAAATTGGATCAATTATCCAACCCGATCCATATTTAATACGGATAAAAAATGGGTTAACCGGCGGATAATATGGGTTACCCATATTATCCATGACTTCTTGTATATGATAATTTTTGGGAGAATTCTTAGTCTCCCTGATAGAATCTAGGCTTGCGTGAACAATTAAATCCTAGTTTCCAGAGAATTCAAAGAATGAAGAAGGGAGGAAGAAAGAAGAAGTTGATTTCTGATTTCTTATTATCACTATACATTCCAAAAAATGCAGTATTTAACTATCTTCTAACAGCTTAACTAATCACTCACGTGTAAGTCACATGTGTTAGTGTGCATTGTCTAAAATGCCCTTCTTACATCTTATCTTTTAACTCTCAATACTCCCCCTCAACTGGAGGGTGGAATATGTCTAACACGCCAAGCTTGGATACTAAGAAACAATGTTGTGCAGCAGTCAACCCCTTTGTTAGGAGATCAACTAACTGCAAAGAAGAAGAAACAAAGCATGGATGTATAAGCCCTGCTTTGATCTTCTCTCTTACAAAGTGATAGTCTATCTCGATATGCTTTGTTCTCTCATGAAATATTGGATTTCCAGCTATTTGAATGGCTGCCTTGTTGTCACAGAACAGAGAAACAGGTTTAGACACTTTGATCCCCAAGTCTTCTAACATTCCTGTCAACCATGTGATTTCTGCAGTTGCGGCTGCCATGCTTCTGTATTCAGCTTCTGCTGAACTCCTGCTCACTGTAGGTTGTTTCTTTGATTTCCATGAAATCAAGGAATTGCCTAGTTTCACGACATAACCTATCACAGACCTCTTTGTGTTGAGGCATGATGCCCAATCTGAATCACAGTATGCACTAAGTTGATCAATGGCTCCTGCTTCCATCAATAACCCCATTCCTGGTGCTCCCTTGATGTATCTCACCACTCTCAATGCTGCCTCCATGTGTGATTGTTTGAGATTTTGAATAAATTGACTCAAAGTTTGTACGGCAAAGCTTATGTCAGGCCTAGTGATAGTTAAGTATAGCAACCTTCCTATCAATCTTTGATAAGCTGATTTGTCTTCTAACTCTGAATCTCCTGTCTTCCCAATGCATGTGTCATATTCCACTGTTGTCAATTTTTGATTTAAATCTATAGGAGTTGTAATTGGCTTTGCACCACTCAAACCTGTCTCCGAGATTAATTCCAAAGCATATTTTCTTTGATTGAGTAGGATCCCCTTCTTTGATCTTGAGACTTCAATTCCCAGGAAGTATCTTAATGTGCCTAAGTCCTTTACTTTGAACTTACTATGTAAAATTGTCTTGGCATCATTAATTAGACTGGAACAACTCCCAGTAGTTAGTAAATCATTCACATATATCAGTATAATGACCACCTCTTCTCCTTGGTGCTTTGTGAATAAGGAGTGATCAAATGCACTCTGTTTATAGCCATTCTGAGTAAGTGCATCAGTGAGTTTTATGTTCTATTGTCTGGATGCTTGTTTGAGACCATAGAGAGTTTTCATAAGCCTGCATACCTTCAACTCCCCCTGCTTGTGAAATCTCTGAGGTAACTGCATATAAACCTCCTCATAGAGATCTCCTTGTAGAAAGGCATTGCTCACATCCATTTGATACAGAATCCATCCTTTTGCAGCAGCTATACTAATAATGGTCCTGACTGTGACCATCTTGGCTACAGGGGAAAAGTTGTCATGGTAGTCCATCCCTTCCTTTTGATTATATCATTTTGCAACCAGCCCTGCCTTGCATCTCTTTACCTCTCCATTAGCTTTGTATTTGATTTTGTGTACCCATTTTGACCCAATGGCCTGCTTCCCAGCTGGTAAGTCCACTATCTCCCAAGTGTTATTGTCCTCAAGTGCTTTGATATCCTCTTTCATAGCTGTAACCCATCTGCTGTCATTGGAAGCCTGTTGGAAAGTGTTGGGTTCAACTTCAACTGAAAAAGCCTCCAAATATGCTTGATAACCTGTTGAGAGATTAGCATAAGTCAAAGTATTAGATAAGGGGTATAAGCAGCAACCAGTGAACTTCTTGGTGGTCTGATAATCCTTTAGCCAAACTGGAGGCTTTGATGTTCTTGTTGTCTTCCTAGAACCTTGATCATTAATAGGTTCCAGCCTGTTTATGTGAGGATCAATAGCAATCTCTGGTACATTGCTTGGGAGCAATTCTGCTGAAATATCTTGCACCTCATGTTCACCTTTAACTGCTTCTATATTTGGAGTTGTAAGATCAGTATCCAATATTTCTGCAATAGGTATATTGACATCTCCTGTGACTGGATTATTGTCTGTGGGTGGAATAGGAACATCTGTGGCTATAGTGGGGTATGATTCTTGTGGATCAGTAGTTGAAATTGATGATGAATAATCCGGTTGTAATGGCACAGTTGTTTGGGTAGGAAAACAGTCTTCTATAGTGGTTGTATTTTCTCTGAAAGGAAAGATATGTTCTCTAAAACTAACATCTCTGCTTACAAAAATAGAGTTAGTTCCAAGTCAAACAATTTATATCCTTTCTGAACTTCTGAGTACCCTATGAGGACTAATTTCCTTGCCCTCTTTGAAAACTTGTCTCCCTTTGGCAAATTGCTAGCAAAACATAAACACCCAAACACTTTCAAGTGATCAATAGCAGGTAGCTTTTTATACAAAATCTCATAAGGATACTTTCCATGTAATAAAGATGTAGGCCATTTATTGATCAAGTACACAACAATTTTAATACAGTCTCCCCAAAACCTGCTAAGCTTAATGCTCTAGCTACTTCAAGTATATGCCTATGTTTCCTTTCCACCACCCCATTCTGTTGGGATGTGTAGGGACAACTGATTTGATGCACAATACCTAAAGATGCTAGCAACTCATTACATCTAGAATTAAAAAACTCTTTCCCATTATCAGATCTTAACACTTTCACATTCATGTCAAATTGGGTTTTACCATTATAACAAAGTCTTTCAGCACTGTTACAACTTCAGACTTTGACTGCAATAAGCACACTCAGGTATACCTACTAAAATCATCCACAATCATAAGGAAATAATATTTTCTATCATATGTAGGCAATTTGTGAGGACCCCAAACATCAAGATGAATAATCTGGAAAATACAATCAGTTTTACTGCTGCTAAGAGGAAATTTCAATCTGCTTTGCTTAGCTAAAGGACACACTTCACAGTTGTGCTGTAGACTATCTACTGCTTCATTGCCATTATTGATGGATGTCCTAATTTCATATGCCAAAGACTGCTTTCATCATTCTCTTTGGTAACCATTGCTGCTCTAGGCTTCTCTCTCCACTTTAGTATATAAAGTCCACAATCCTCTCTACCAATCCCCATCACCTTCCCATTGTAAAGACCCTGCAAAAAAGTCAGGGAAGAATAGGGCACAACACCTCAATTCCTTGGTCAATTTGGAGACTGACAACAGGTTAAACTTAAAATCAGGAACATATAAGGCATCCTTCAATTCACATCCTCCTAGGATATATGCATTTCCTTTGTGTGCTACTGAACATTTGCTACCTGTTGGAACCTGCACTTTATGGTTTCTTTGTTGATTAATATTCTCTAAATTAGATAAGATCTCCTTATTACATGTAATATGATGAGATGCTCCTGTATCTATTATCCACTCACATAGAGATGTATTGGACAGTAATGTGGTTATACCTGCCATAAGTGCCTGACCATCACCTGGAGGTGTTTTGTTCAAAAGATCTAATATTTGCTTGTACTGGCTTTCAGTAAAAAACTGTCCAAGTTGTTGTCCTTGAGAGGAACCTGCAGTCTCTTCTGAAACCAGGTTAGCAGAAACTCTGTTTCCTTGGCCCTGTTGTTTCTTCTTGCTTTTAAAATCAGGAGGATACCCTATGATTTTGTAATAATTTTCCTTGAGATGTCCTTTGTATCCACAGTGCTCACAAACAATCCCAATCTTCTTAGCCTTATAGCCTTGATTCTGTCCTGCCATCATAGTCGAGGGTTCCCTGTTCACTTCAAGCACACCTAACTCACGTTGGCTTTCCTCTTGAATAACCAAAGCATAGGCCTAGTTTACAGTCAGCACTGGTGTTTTCAGCAATATCTGGCTTCTCACTTGGCTATAGCTTTCATTAAGTCCAACTATGAATTGCAATAAACGTAAATTCTTAAATTGTTCAATGAAAGGTCTAGTCTCTTCACATCACAACTTGGTGCTGGAACTAACAGATCTATTTCATCCCAAAGGTCTTTCATTTTTGTATAGTATGATGTTACAGAATCAGTACCTTGCTTTAGTGATCCAATTTGTATCAACAGAAGGTAAAAACGAGTAAGGTTAGATTTATTAAACCTCTCTTTGAACTCTTTCAACACTGTCTTTGCATTTGATGCATAGAAGATACTCGGCTGTAATTTTGCAGACACTGTGCGTCCTATCCATGAAAGAACCACTGCGTTGCATCTTTCCCATTGATTCGTCAATTCTCCTTTGTAAGAGCTTTTCAAGCAGGTTCCTTCAATGAAACCTAGCTTGTTCTTCACCAAAAGTGCCATCCGCATCGATCTGCTCCACAAACCATAATTTTCAGGTCCGGTGAGCTTGATATCGTGCAATGCAACTCCAGGTGTGTCTGTAGATGCTAAAAACAGAGGATGATTGTGATCAATTTGAAGATTCACTGTTTCACAATGGCCGATCAAATTGAAGCTTCTAACGGTGTTCGATGTTTAGATCCTACAGATTTACATCAACCCGCTCTGATATCATGATAGAATCTAGGCTTTCATGAACAACTAAACCCTAGTTTCCAGAGAATTCAGAGAATGAAGAAGGGAGGAAGAAAAGAAGAAGTTGATTTCTGATTTCTCATTATCTCACTGTACATTCCAAAAAATGCAGTATTTAACTATCTTCTAACAGCTTAACTAATCACTCACGTGTAAGTCACATGTGTTAGTGTGCATTGTCTAAAATGCCCTTCTTACATCCCATCTTTTAACTCTCAATACTCCCTAACTTGAGGAACCCCCAATTTGAGGCTTTACAAATGTAAAAGTTAGACCCATTGGTTATCCATTTTCTAAATGGATAATATGGTTCTTATCCATATTTGACCCATTTTTTAAAAAGTTCATTATCCAACCCATTTTTTAGCGGATAATATGGGTGGTTAACTGTTTTCTTTTAACCATTTTGCCACCCCAATATTCTCTTCTTCATTCGTCAACTTATACTTCCAAATTGGTTTGGTTTTTCTGGAAAATAATTTAGGAGAAAAGTCGTGTATTCGGATTTGTTTCAGATCTTTTCTGAATTCTGAACATATTGGAACGCTGCTTTTGTTTTATAAGAATTAAAACTGCTCTTACCGTGATTAGTGATGTTCCAAACAAATAGAGACTTGTATCAGAAGAGATTTGCTACAGTATTGGAATTTCGCAATCATCCGTTACTAAATTAGTCATAATTGAATCAAGGGGGAACCTAGCCCTAGTAAAGCCCCAGCTAACTATGTTATGGTGCTTCCAGTAAGAATAAAAAATAATTATCCCAACTTGCTTGAAATTACGGCGCAATTGTTATTGTTGTAGTATTAATCTTCTTAGAAAAATATTTTTTTTGATATTCTCAGGCAAGTTTTGGAGGAGATGATTTCGCACTTCACCAAATTAGGAGTTCTATTGGAGAGCATCATAAGTGAGTGTTTGGGCCTTCCTCCTAACACCCTTGCAAAATTCAATAATGATCGGTCTTGGGACTTCTTGATTGGTCTCCACTATTTTCCAGCAACAGAAGCTGAAGACAATGGGAAATCTGCACATGAAGATGGCAACTGCATTACTTTTGTCTACCAGGATGAAGTCGGAGGCCTTGAAGTGAAAAAAGATGGGCAGTGGATCCCTATAGCACCTTCCAAACACAAACTAGTTGTTAATATAGGTGATGTGATTCAGGTAAACTTAGCTGGTTTCAAAGTTAATATAATTACCATTGTCACAAAACTAAAAGAATAAGTTGTTTGACATTAATATTCCTTGTTTATGATTGTATGGAAAAAGGCGTTGAGCAACAATAAATTCAAGAGTGCAACTCATAGAGTGGTGATAGCGAGAGGAAAAAGCCGCTACTCGTGTGCATTCTTTTATAACTTGCAAGGAGACAAGTGGGTTGAGCCATTACCACAGTTCACTAAGGAAATTGGAGAGTCTGCCAAGTACAAAGGATTTTTCTACAAAGAGTATGTGCAGCTGAGAGCAAGAAAATGGACTCATCCACCAAGTAGACCTGAAGATCTCATCCATATATCCCACTACGAAATTTCTGATTATTAGAGAACTCTATATGTGATCAAAGATTTTCCTCTATGCGGGAAGAAACATGGCAATAATATGCATGAGTTGTACTCCAATTATATAGACAATTCATTTTAGTGTCAGTCTTCAATCAGCTATTCCATTTCACTTGTTTTCTGATTCTTAAGCTACATGTCAGAGATGTGATCTATTAACTAATTAAACGTGATTATGTTAATTTGGTTAGAGCGTATAGAAACTATGCTAGTCTTTCATACTGGGAGCATGCTCCTATTTTTATTATATGGTAAGGGAGAGTGTTAATGCACGAAGGGTGATGCCGTGCCGTTTGTGAGTGTTAATGCACGAAGGGTGATGCCGTGCCATATTGTGAGTGTAAAAGCACGAAGGGTGATGCTGTGCCATTTTATGAGAGTTAATGCACGAAGGGTGATGCCGTGCCGTTTCCATTGATTTATATTGTATGGTTGAGAGTAAAAGCACGAAGGGTGATGCCCAATTTTCGTCATTGTGCTTAATTGTTTTTACTGGTTAAAGGTATATTGACTGTTCTGGTTATCATATCTGTTGTATCTCTCATATCTTGTATCCCCTTAGCTTGTCCCCCTCCCAGTAGTACATGTTTAACTTTTATTTGTTGTTAGCTGGTACATATATTGTTATCTGCACAGGTTTATTATGTGGGTGTCTTGTCATAGCCTCGTCACTACTTTGTCGAGGTTAGGCTCGACACTTACGGAGTACATGGGGTCGGTTGTACTCATACTACACTCTGCACTTCTTGTGCAGACTTTGGTACCGGCCCTAGCTGATCGTAAGGCGTAGCAGCTTGGACTTGCTTGTTGGAGACTCGAGGTAGATCTGTTGGCATCCGCAGACCTTGAAGTCCCCTTCTACTTTCCTTATTTTACTGTTTCTTTCATCCAGAACAGTTGTATTTCTTTCAGACTCTTTTTGTAGAAAATTTTAGAAGCTCGTGAGTTGTGACTGCAGATCCGTATTGTAGTAGATGTTGGGCGTTTATGTTATTCCGCACTCAACTTTAATTCATTTTGGCTTAATTAACTTTATTTATTGAAATTGAATGAAACTGGACTTAACGTTTCTCTAACGTTGGCTTGCCTAGCAAGTAAAATATTAGGCGCCATCACGGTCCCGAAGGTGGGAATTCCGGGTCGTGACACAAGAAAATTCATACGAAATGGTTGTATTGAAAACCATATCTCAAACCAGATATTCTCACTGATTGGAACAAGAGTTCATGAATAGAATTTTCGGTTAATGAAATGGATGCATTGAAAATTGTAAATAATTCTTTGAGGAGTGTAAAAGATTCATTGTAAATTACGATTCAAATTAAATACACGAGAACACAATTAATAAAAACAAAACCCTGACCCTAACCCTAAATATAACTCTATAAATACATGTACATTATTAATCTCATCATCCAAATCATCTATTCTATTTCAAATCATGTGCAAATAATAATAGAAAGAACTCCAACGAAGAAAAGCAATGATGAACCTCTTCATGGTTCTCCGGTTAACCGCAAAATCATGTACAAAGATCTAAGTAAACAATTAAAAAGTTGAAGACTGAGGCGAACTTGCTGCTGCTTAGGATGACGCATGAAATTGGCGTCGACTACGTAAAAAGGCTTTTACTTGATTCCTACCCTCTTACTGCTGTTACAACATGTTGGAGGAACTGCTGGCTGACCAAAATAAAGATAACGATAATCCTATTATCATTATAAGTAGTGACACCAAAGCCGTCTCTAAGGCATCAAATCTGTCAATCAAAAGAGAAAGTAGAGTTATTTTAAAAAGATTGGTATTTTAAGTCCTTCTGTTGTGCATGCCATGTTTGTAGCATGGTATGCTAAAATTATCTTATGTTAGGTGATTAACTTTCAAATATTATTTGAAATATGTTAAAGAGTATCAATTATTCAATGAAAATTATGCTTATTTCGTATTTCTTTACCCACAACTTCCTTTACTTTTGGTTTTTATTTTTTGCTATATGTTCAAAAATATTTTTGCTTCCTTTATCCCCTGGTTCTAAATATTATCGAGCTAAAATCAATACGCTTTTTTGATGTATAATATAGTGAAGTTCTTTTACTTTTTCTCCCTTTCTCTCTCCTTCTCGAATTATTTAATAGGAACCTTTCCAATATCCCATATTACATTTATGACAAACGAAACTAGCTAGTACTATTTGTGATCTTTCCTTTGAAGATTTTTTTGGTACAGGATGTTAGATTTTAGCTTATGACAAATACAATGAATAAAAAAAGTATTGCTAATTGAATAAAAAGTTAAGAAATAATGCATCGTACCTCATTTGAAATACAATGGATGTACAACTCTGGCGAAATGCAAATTACTACAAAATGTGCAAAGTACAAATTTTTTTCCTCGGAATAATTTGCCTGAAATAGAATCGAAATGCTAAAGAAGTCATAAAATTCGAACTTCATAAATAATTAACAAAAATAAACATGAAATAATCATGGCCAACTTCATATAATACTTGATATTCAAAATGCAAAACAAAATCTACATCTCTTGCACACCAAAACTTATAGCAAACACTTTTCTAATATAGGAGAAAATAAAAAATAAAATTGACATAATTAGTTTGCAACATTTTCTGATAACTTCATCCCAATAAATATTCCCGCTAATATAGCAGATGAAATAGCACTTGTTGCATTTTCATTTGTTACCACTTGTTCACTTTATTCAACAGCCGAGCTTGAAGATGGCTATTCCTGTGAACAGTTTGTTGTTTGAAATTTGTTAAAGGCTTCTAAGGCTTCATCATAATATTGGAAAGCTTGGAAGTAGCTACCCCCAACTCCAACAATCATATTAACACACTCAGACCAATATTTGTATAATCCCGGCTTTTTACCACAAAATACAACAAAAACCATCGATTTGAGAATTTTTTTACCTTCAAATGATTTTTCAAATTCTTTGAACGCGGATATGGCTGCACCATGAGATTTGAAAGACTGGAAGATGCTACGCTTAACCCCCGATAACCATAAGAGAACATTCACTCCATGAGTAGTATATTCCTGGCCTTTTACCAGAAAATACAACATATATTTTTGAAGCACTATTCTTCTTCGACTGCACCATTGTTGATTCCTTAATCTATTGACTCACACTTAGAAGAACATAGGAAATTAAGAGATGAAGAAACAATCAACTATTATGTTTGTTTAAGTATTAGCTTTTTGAAGAGGGATATATATACCTTAGGGTTCTGTGTTTGGCCATCTAGGGTTGTTTAAATATTAGGGCTTTGAAGACCTTATTATACAAAAGATATACGAAATACACAATCAAGTATATGTATATAGACGAATAAATTCGAAATATATACGCGTATACTACAAAAAAAAAGATGAAAAAATACGTCCATGGGAAAGAGGGCATGCATGCTTGATATTTCCATGTATTGGGAAGACAAGCATTCAATAGATGTGAGAGAATCAAGGAGAGAAATTCAAACCCTAACGGGAAGGGCAGTTTTGGTATAAAATTAGCACTAAAACCCTAATTTGGATGTGATTTTACATTAATAACCCCATTTGGGTCATTGTGGCAAAAAAGAGTGGGGCAGAAAGGAATTTTCCAAGCCATAATATAGTCTAATGTGTTCCATTAATGGTATTCTAGCAAAACAATAATTGGATACATTTAATTTGTTCGAGAAGGTCGTTGTCATCTGTATGTCGAATAGCAGCTACCTACCATACATTTTATTTCATCATACGCTAAAAAGAATGTGATGATGGAGAAGAATCTATAAAAGTTGATGGTTTTTGGGCTCATTCAAAGAACGTCGCATATTACATTATTCGCACTGGAACGTAGCATATCACTATGTTGTTTTGGACACCAAACAACTTAATGCTTGAGTTACACGGTTGAACTATTGGAGCAAACAATACCTATGTTAATCAATTTTATAACTTTTTTTTGAAATTGAATACTTTTTATTTATATGTTTCAGTGGCAGTTGTCAATTAGCAAATCGTAGACAAAATGTTTAAGATATTCCCAAGTGAACTTTTTGATGTGGGAAACCACCATTCAAATCTTTTGGGAGCTAATTAGTGTATATGAAAATATCTACTAAGTATGTATTTTAATCATGGTTAAAATGTTGTTCTGTTAATTATATCTAAATCATTGATATTATAATGCATGGGTCATGGATGTATCACATTTTCAAATAAATAAGAACTCGGAAATACGTATACGAGATGAAATAGAGAGGAGCTGTGCACCGTTGAGGAAGAAAGAAAAATAAGAAATATAATCATTGAAATGAAGAAAGAAGCTGTTGTGAACCCTTTTTACAAAACAGACGACTTGGGACAGCTGTCGCACGCAAATAAACCCACTAAAAAGAAGACACGTACTCCCCCTCACCAGCTAATATCATAGGACTGAAATAAAACAAGGCAGAATGACATCTGGCATTTGTCATGCCGGTCCTCAAACTCAACAATATGCTAATTGAAAACTTACACTCGTTCAAACCGTGTATAATAAATGCTTATGACAGGAGGTTGTTAGTGCGTGTAACATAATTTCCTCCATGTTGGCTGCCACGTTAAAAAATAACAATGTGTAGATGCCATGTCACATGGGAGATTAAAAATAATTAAAATAAAAAATAAAATAAAAATAAATATAATATTCAAACATTAATCCCCTAATTCCCTCCCTCAAATGGTGCGACTGTTGTGAACAGTAACACAGTAACAACGGAATGGCCACTGTACCGTTGTCCGATGGTGAAAAGCCACCGGACCAGTCCCAAAAGATGCGTCTCACCATTGCGCATAAACCCTACCTAGGCGCCCCTCTCATTCTTCCCAAGCTGCTGCAGATTTCAACAATGGTGGATCGGGTACTATAGCGAAAAATCGCCTGGGCAAAACTGATGTTTATCATATCGGTTCTGGTTCAAATCGAGTGATTCCAAGCAGTAGAGATTGTTCTCCACTTCAAATACCATCGACTCACCAAGTTTCAGACAATTTCAATGCCGGAATAGCCTCCTCCAACCAACTGAATATGGCCCGCAAACAACAGTTGGTCGAGCATGGAGCTATAGGTGTCCAAATTGAACAAGACCAATGCCAATTGACTCCAACTGAGCAAGTGATTGATGCCAAACGATCAAAGAACAACTGCAATGAACCAATCGTTACAACAATTCAAAAAACAAAATCTGCAAAATTGCAGACACCAGGTGTTCGACGAAATGATAAAGTCAGTTTTAACAAGTCTTGCGTTGTTTGATTTTTGAAATTGGGAGTTAAATTTTCTCAAAAAACTCTAATCTTTTTAAAGGATTAATTGGTGAAAGATGTGTGATTTGTGCTTCAAAATCCTTTATGGGTTAATTTTGAGGTGTGGTGATTTCTGAGGATTTTTCGGTTGACCCTTATTTTGGCTTGTTGGTATTTTGATAATTTGATGTGTTTTCCTTCTACAAAAAGGGCATATAATTGAATTTTTAAAAAAAAAAATCTGAATTATTGGTCAAAGGATTCTAAATTCATGATAAAGTTTCAGATTCGAGGGAAGAAACAAACAAAGAAGATATGGGAGGGGAGAAAGAATTGGACAGAAAATGTTGGAGAGAGAGAGCAAACAAAAAAAAGAATTGGACAGAAAATGTTGGAGAGAGAGAAAAGCAAAGAATAAAAGCTCACTTTTTTTTCAACAATGGATCGGAGGATGAACAATCGGAAAGAAGATGACAGCCAAAAAATGGCTCTTGGTGCCTTTTTAATGGGCCGCACGCTCCTTAAACGAGTGTAGCACACACACTTCAGTAAAAAATGCCACTTCGGATGAGCTGGGTTTAAAATGCTTAGTTTTTAAGGGTAGAGGGGTTTTGTTGGCAAATTGTTGAGTTTGGGGACCGGCATGACAAAGTGGCACAAGTATAGGTGTCATTTAGGCCATTCTGCCATAAAACAAACTAAACTTACGGACTCAAATTGAAAAACCGAAAAGTAATAAGTAAAACACCTAGTCCTTACGTTTCAAAAAGATTCTTACTATTTACTTATTAGTCCGTTCCAACAAGATTGATACATTCTTATATTTTTTAATGAGAAGTACTTATAGCCACACAAATGTTATGACTTGTTTAATACAACATGTTTCAAAAGTTTTATAGTTACACAAATATTACGGCAATGGAAGTATTTAATACCACAAATTTTAAAAGTGTTCGTTTCTTTATTAAGAATTTTGCCTAGTCAAATCAGGATAAATAAATTGAAGTGAAGTAATTAATTAATCAAACACCCCCTTCATTAATTAGAAGATGGATTAGATAGATCCGGATGTACGATGTTCTATTTAAGACTATTGGTTATTATTGTCTTGTAGAGTGCAATGCCAAAGACTAGAGAGGGTAAATGGAATTTACTTATTTTAAAATCAAGCACAGTCCTCGGACACTTTCTCTATAAATAGCTTACCATCTATCATGTGTGTCGTCAATTCATGCCCATCTCAATGCAAAATATGAATATGATGAGAATGTAGCTGAGACACCGTGCATTTGCAACTCTTTCACTTCTCTCGCTTTGTTACTGATCATCCCAAGGGTCTTGGCCGCACAATGTGGTCAGCAAGCCAGTCTACGAAAACCAGACATAACCGAAATAATTAGCAGTGAATTATTTGACAAGCTGCTGTTGCATAGGAACCACAATGATTTGTCTTGCTAAGGGCTTCTACACGTACGATGCCTTTGTGCAAGTGGCAAGGAATTTCACGGGTTTTGGCACCACCGGTAGCATTACTGACCGTAAAAGGGTGGTTGCTGCATTCTTGGCTCAAACATCCCATGCAACTACTGGTAATTTTTACTCAAATGTATTAAAAGTTTAAGGATTAACTTCTACCACAACAATTAGTAATATAATTTTTTTTTACACAAACAATGAAATTAACCTATTGTAGACTTAGACAAGTGCATATCATATTATGAGTAATTACCTTTAATGTGACTTGAAAGTGTAAAAAAATGTCAATAATGTGACTTGAAAGCGTAAATTTTAAATTGCCAAAAGTTATTATATAGTGCTACAGTATGATAATTTCTAGGTTCCAGAGTAAACTGCATTGCTACCTTGGCTTTCTTAATTTGATCTTCAAATTGCCAACTTCGGCGAACTACTTATGTTAAGTTCCTAACTTGTAAGTTATATCCTTGAACAGGTGGTTGGCCAGCTCCACCTGATGGCCCTTATACATGGGGTTACTGCTTCAAAATCGAAAGAGGCAACCCTGATTCCCGCTGCAAACATGGCCGTGCGCTCCCGGCAAGAAATATTATGGACGAGGCCCCATCCAAATTTCATAGTACGTTCTCTTCCCTTTTTTGCACACATCCATTGAGTGGCACAACGTCTATTTTGTAAATCTACTAGTGCTCTGCTTTAAGATATTTTGCCTTGAATCTACTAGTGCTCTGTTTGCGATATACAGAGGCGGATCCAGGATTTAAATTCTATGGGTTCAATCTTTAAGATTTTTAGCATTTAATTCATTATATGTTTAAAGTTATGGGTTCACATCTATTATTTGTTGCAATTATAATAAATTTTACACATAAATTTGTACTCCGCAACGAAAGTACTAGGTTCAGTTGCACCCGGTACCGAAGGCCTGGATCCGCCCCCGGTGATATACTAACTAGAGGCTCAATTTTTGTTTTAAACCATATTAATGCAGCAACTACAACTATGGGCCTTGTGGAGTTGCAATAGGAGAAGACCTCCTAAGAAATACTGATTTGGTGGCTGCTGACAGAGTCATCTCATTCAAAACTGCACTTTGGGTCTGGATGACTAGTACTTCTAAACCACAAATGCCTTCGTGCCACGATGTCATCCTCGGGAAATGGAAACCGTCCCCATCAGACATAGCAGCCAATAGGCTCCCTGGTTACGGGGTCATCACAAACATCCTCAACGGAGGATCAGAATGTGGTCATGGTTCTGACCCGAGGGTAGAGGATCGAATTGGCTTCTACTTGAGATACTGCAAAATTCTAGGTGTTAGCCCTGGAGAGAACCTTGACTGCGGCAACCAGAAGCCTTTCGGGCACTTGAACTCTATATATGTAGAATAAATTAAGCTACTCTAAATAAGAAGGTGCTTTATTAATTGCACGTTTTAATTCATGAAATGGATGTTTGTAATCATGCTCATGGGACGCTATATGATAAATAAATGAGGTTTTCATATATCCTCTGTATAGTAACTGTGTCACTCTGTGTGATGATGGGGGTGTAAGACAATAGAGCATGTATGTGTACTCTCTGAGGTTATCTGCTACAAAGTCCTACTTTATTGGAAATTAGAAATAGCTCAACCATTTACAGAGTTATTCACTCCTCTTTCTCCACAAACGGAAATTAAAGAAGGTAAGAAGAAAATCATGAGAACTAATTAAGCCAATCGTGTATTGCTACCAGTTATACCAAGTGTGAGAACTAATTAGCCTACAATATGCACTCGTGACTGGATTTTTTTTCTTCCTTAATTAGAGCTGAAAAAACATATTTACTTAATTAAGTAGTTTACTATTGTAAAGTTGCCTTTTGAAAAATAACAAAGAAATTTGTTGAATTCTTGCTATCCATGATTTCTTAATAATATTGTTAACTAATATATTAGTTTTGTAAGACAAACGTTAGCACGTTATTGGATCTTTTGGGATTACTATAACTTTGTTAACTATAGCATATAATACAGACTTGAGTATGAAACAAAGTTGCAGGATCAACTTTTATTTATGACAGATCAGCTGTCCAGAAGCTGAATACTAATGTGGGGGTTAGAAATGATTACGGGTTATTTAATTTTATATCCCGTTTCACCATTTTATTTGAGTGAATGATTACGTTACTCTATTAATCTTAAGTGTAGAATACAAATCCATTCCTATCACCCTTGTAGGGCATGAAAAGCTGAAATTGGTTAAACAGAATGAAACTTGGCTAAAACATCATGGCTAGTTTTGATATTCCAACAATTTGTGTTTCTCCATTTTTGATATCACAGGAAGATGAAGATAGGAAAAAGAAGGTTATGGAGCGAATAAGGGAAGCCTGTGTTAAATATAGCTTCTTCCAGATTGAGAATCATGGAATTCCTTTGGAGTTGCTGAACAGAGCCATGGATTTGTACAAAATCTTCTTTGATTGTTCAGATGAAGATAAACTCTTGGTCTCTCCCAAGCCTGGAGGAACTGTACCACCTGCTGGTTATTTAAAAAGTCCACAACATTCAGACGAGAAGAATGAGCACTTATTGATTCTTAATGCATCCTCTGGCGTCAGTGTCTACCCCAAAAATCCACCTCAATTCAAGTACGTCTTTATATTCTCATCCTGATTATTCCTACTTATACACTTCCAAATTGGTTTCGGTTAGTTCTGGAAAATAATTTAGGAGAAAAGTCGTGTATTCAGATTAGTTTCAGATCTTTTCTGGATCCGGAACATATTTTGAATTGATTTTTGAATCCAAATTTGATGCTAATGGAACACTATTGTTTTTTAATTTTATAAGGATTAAACTAATAGATATCTATATCAGAAGGGATTTGCTACAGTATTGGAAATTCCGCAATCTCTGTTACTAAATTAGTCAAACTTGAATCTAGGGAGAACCCAGCCCGAGCAAAGAGTAACTCTGTTATGGTGCTTCCAGAAGAACAAAAATAATTTGCATTTTCGTCTTTGTTTAATTTGTAAAGAGAATCCTTACTTTTATGTATTGGACTATATAAGATGAACTTAAATGAAGCTAAGATGGACACTGAGGATTCATATGGTCGATCTAATTTACTTGAAATTGAGGTAGAATTGTTATTATTGTCACAGCCTTAACTTCTTTTGTGGAATACTTTTGAATTTTGATATTCTTAGACAAGTTTTGGAGGAGATGATTTCGCACTTCACCAAATTAGGGGTTCTATTGGAGAGCATCATAAGTGAGTGTTTGGGCCTTCCTCCTAACACACTCGCAAAATTCAACAACGATCGGTCATGGGACTTCTTGATTGGTCTCCACTATTTTCCAGCAACAGAAGCTGAAGATAATGGGAAATCTGCACATGAAGATGGCAACTGCATTACTTTTGTCTACCAGGATGAAGTCGGAGGCCTTGAAGTGAAAAAAGATGGGCAGTGGATCCCTATAGCACCTTCCAAACACAAACTAGTTGTTAATATAGGTGATGTGATTCAGGTAAACTTAGCTGGTTTCAAAGTTAATATAATTACCATTGTCACAAAACTAAAAGAATAAGTTGTTTGACATTAATATTCCTTGTTTATGATTGTATGGAAAAAGGCGTTGAGCAACAATAAATTCAAGAGTGCAACTCATAGAGTGGTGAGACCGAGAGGAAAAAGCCGCTACTCGTATGCGTTCTATTATAACTTGCAAGGAAACAAGTGGGTTGAGCCATTACCACAGTTCACCAAGGAAATTGGAGAGTCTGCCAAGTACAAAGGATTTTTCTACAAAGAATATGTGCAGCTGAGAGCAAGAAAATGGACTCATCCACCAAGTAGACCTGAAGATCTCATCCATTTAACTCACTACTCAATTTCTAATTAGAGAAGTATGTGATCAAATCAATATGGAAAGAAACATATATAGGTATAATATGTATGATTTCACCTCAACTATGCAGATAATTCATTTGAGTGTCAGTTCTTCAGTCAGCTATTGTATTTCACTTGTTTTCTGAACCTCTTCTTCAATAGATAGAACACTATCATACAAGTGTTATTAGACTAATTCTGATTTTTAAGTTACATGGCAGAGATGTGCTCTTTTAACTAATTGAAAACGATTGCATTAAGCAAAGTTGGAACTACGCTGATATATGTAACAGATTTAGCATGTTCAGCCTTTCAAATTATTTTTTGTTGATATAGACATAGTTAAGTTATTTTCCTGTTTCAAAAAATATTTTTATGACGTTGGTACAATAATCAGAAAGTTAGATGAATTTTCGTGAAGTGAACCCCTTGTAAAAACTTGTCAACTGTTAGAAGGCATGATCTAAACCCATGGGTCTCCCTGCTAACTTCTCTAAATAAATATTACAAAAGCTTATTTGATTGTCTCAACAATTCTTCAGATTCAGTGCTTTTCTTTTTCCCTCTTCTTGTACTGTGCTATTCTTTTCGTTGGTTTACTCACTCTCTCACTGCAGCTATGTCAATTCTTTCGCCCCTTTTTCTTCTAACCATTTTGAGCTCCTTTAATCTGTCCATGCTTAAATACAAAAAACATGGTAAGCACTATTAATTTAAACGGCTCAATTAACTATAGATGTGTGTCCTGCCACTGTTCGTTGTTAATGTAAAATACTCAAACTGCAGATACTGCAATCTTGTTTATTATTTTCAAATAACGTCAAGTGCTGCTTCAAATTGTTTACTCTATTTTTGGATACCAATGCACGTCTCTTCTACCACAATTAAAGCCAGATGGAATCTAGAGTAATGATTTTTTTTATATGAGCAAATCTTCAAAATGCTAAAAAATTTATGAAACAAATGAGGAAGAGTACAAGATGAGATCTAACGTCGCAAATTATAATAGTTATATATGTGGTGAAATCACGTGAAGTTGCCAAATTGAAGGCTCCATGTGAGGTGGTTAATTATATTATGTCCCTCTCTATGGTTCTGCAAAGAGAGTAAAATTAATTGATTTAATTAATCAATAACCACACTTATCCCATTTTTTAAAATATGTCATCAGAGCGCCAAGCTAATCATCAACCAACAACCCACGTATATAGACGTACACTTAAAACCATCTCATTAATTTTTTTCATATAGTTAGTGTAATCTTGAAATAAGCTTCTTCTAGTATTACATTTTTCAACACAAATACTCAGTTTGTAACCTCTTATTGTATGCACGAGTTTTGCAGGTCCACATGGCTAATTCAATGATACCGATAGTTGATCTCTCTCCTTTCTTAAGACAAGGAGATGAAGATGGCAAGAGAAAGGTGAGAGAAGTGATCGACGAAGCGAGTTCTCTATATGGTTTCTTCCAAATTATCAATCATGGGGTGCCTTTGGATTTAATGAGCCGTGCCCTGAAACTATCAAAAACTTTCTTTGTGTCTTCAGTTGAAGAGAAAATGAAATGTTCTCCATTGCCAGGGTTACCTTTTCCTGCTGGCTATAATAGAAAACCGAATCCATCTTATGAGTTTGCAGAGTTCTTGGTTATGCTTCAGCCTGGATCCAACTTCAATGTTTTTCCTGCCAATCATCCACAGCTCCGGTAAGCCATATTTCAATATTAGAAGGATTTATGTTATATGCATAGGAAAATTTTACACCATAAGTGTAGGTTAACCATTTTTACCAGGTTACAAAGTACTTAATATTTATTATAGATATTGCTTATAATTATCTTATAAGTGTTCTCAGTGGCGTAGCCACCCTATACCAAGGTTGGTCAAACGTACACCTTTCATCATATTGCGTATATAAGTTAAATACGTACTTTATATGGTTATATGTTACTATATTTTGAACACCCTTAATAGTTGAGTGAGGCAGTCCAACGTTTTGTGATGTTCAAAATGACATATTGTTCATGGGTTCAAAGTTTTGCCGATTTTATTTGCCAAAACTAAACGGAGACACCATGTGTGGTCTATTTGATTCTCTTTCACCGAAAAATTTTCTAATAAAATAACACTTAAAACTTAAAATTTGTATAGAAATAAACAACTATTCTTAAAAGTAATTTTTTAACAAAAAGTTATTTCTTAAATAAATTTTATAATTTAAAAGCCATGCTCTACAAAAATTTCTTCAACAAAATCTCGATCTCTACAAACTACAAATCCTCTCGACTCTCTCTTTTCTCTTGTTTTATGCTTACTTTTACTAGTAAAATTTCTAATGTTGTTTTTTTGTTATTTTAATTTTGATTTATAAAATTATAATTCCAATCAAAGTTTTTCTATTGTTTAGCTAAATGTTGCGTCGTTTCATCTAAAAATAATGTGGGTACACCATTCATCGAAGAATTTTTTTTGATTTGTTTAAAGTTTGAACATCCTTGACGGAATTCCTGACTATGCTACTGAGTGGTCTGATTGTGTAAATATCTTTTACACATTAGTGTATAGAACTTAAACTCATATTAGGGACACTGCTATTTTTATCTTTTTGCAAAAACATAAGCTGTTTAATGACTAAACTGGCGCCTATTATAACTGGTGCCTATCAAAATTTTCCAACAGAGGTTTCCAAGTTTTGACATTCTCTGCTATCTACTGATTCTTGTGCTCAATGATTTGTGGAAACCCTTAAACTAATATATTCGTTTTGTAAGACAAAAGTTAGCACGCTATTGGATCTTTTCGGATTACTACAATAGTATAAAATTTGTAAATAATGGCATATGATACAGACTTGAGTTCGAAGCAATGATGCAGTATATATTTTAATTTATATATGACACAGCTGTCCAGAAATTGAATATATATATAGGAGGCAGAAATGATTAAGGGCTATATTTAATTCACATTTTAACCATTTTATTTGGGTGAATGATTGCATTCGGCCTCTATTAATCTAATGTATAGTATACTAATCTATTCCTATCACCCTTTAGGGCATGAAAAGATGAACACTCAAAATATACAAAATGAAACTTGACTCTCAAGTTCGACGAATAGCCAATAATAACAACATACCCAGTGTGGTTCCACAAGTAGGGTTTGAAGAGGGTGAAGTGTATGCAGACATTACTCCTACCTAGTATGATATAGAGAAGTTGTTTCTGATGGACACTCGCTTAAGAAAAGCGTTTTCAAAACAGATTTAACAAATATAAGGATAAAAATCAATGGTGAAAATACTGTAGCCATTGAGATAATTCAGTAATTCCTATTTTTTCAATGTTTCAGAGCAGTAATGGAAGATTTATTCGATCAATTTGTGAAGATTGGAGCAATTTTAGAGAGCATACTAAGTGAGACTTTAGGTCTGCCTCCAAGGACTCTCCAAGAATTTAACAATGAGAGAAATTCAGATGTGTTAACAGCTCTGTATTATTTACCAGCAACAGTGAAGGAAAAAATTGGAATAAGTTCACATAGAGATGTTGGATGTATAACATTTGTGTTACAGGATGAAGTTGGAGGGCTTGAAGTTCAAAAGGATGGTAAATGGATCCCTGTAACTCCAAAAGAAGGTGCCCTTGTTGTCAACATTGGTATAATTCTTCAGGTAAAAAACGAAGAAATTATTTACACTGTGAGCGTATATAAGAGTTAAGTAGTTTTGCTTATGAGCTTCTTTTTTTAATAATTATTTGTTTTTGTTGAAGGTATTGACAAATAACAAATACAAGAGTCCAAATCATAGGGTGGTGAGACCCAATGGAAGATCAAGAAATTCATTTTCATTCTTCTATAATGTATCAGGAGAAAAATGGGTTGAACCACTTCCCAATTTCACTAAACAGATAGCAGAGAAACCCAAGTATAAGGGATTTTTGTACAGTGACTATTTACAAAAGCGCAAGGAAAATAAGCTCAAGCGTACTTCTGGTCTTGAAGACGATCTTGGCTTATCTTATTTTTCACTTACTGTATAAAGATCATTTATCTGTCTCTTATCAATCGTTGTTTCTCTTCATTTTAATACGTTTTTAAACATTCTAAATTTGTACACATTTGTCTATTCTCCTGATAGAATTGATTGAATCTACACAATAATGCAACATGCAAGTGAATCTGAGAGTAAATCTAGATAGGAAATGAGATGAAGAAGCTCTGTATTTTCTCTTATGAAGAAGAAGAAATACACGTGTGGGCTATTATATAAAGACCCAATTCTAACTGCCTTAACAGCTTTTCCTTTTAGGACAAAGCTTTCTAATCTTTACACTTAGGTCCCTCAGCTTAGTTTATGTACAATTAGTATGTATCTCAATACTCCCCTTCCAGATGGCGAGTGAAACACATCAAGCACACCAAGCTTGGACAAGAGGAAATGATGTTGTTCTGATCCTAGACCCTTGGTCATAAGGTCAACCTGTTGTAGACTAGTAGAGATATATTGTGGTGCCAATTGTCCAGCTTTGATTTTTTTCTCGAACAAAATGGCAATCTATTTCAATGTGTTTGGTTCTTTCATGAAAGATGTGATTGACTGCTATTTGTAAAGCAGCTTTATTGTCACAATGCAGAGGAACTGGTTGATGGACATGAACTTGAAGCTCCTTCAACAGTCCTAGAAACCAAGTAATTTCTGCTGATGCTGCTAGACTCCTGTACTCAGCCTCTGCAGAACTTTGACTCATAGTCTGCTGTTTCTTGGACTTCCAGGAAAGTAAAGAATTCCCCAATTTGATGATGTATCCTATGACTGATCTTCTAGTATTTGGGCAGGATGCCCAGTCAGAATCACAACAAGCAGATATACTATTGATAGGACCATTACTGAGCAAAATTCCAAGCCCATGAGCTTATTTCACATATCTGACCACACGCAACTGCATCCCAATGGGATTGTTTGGGGTGATGCATAAATTGGCTAAGTACTTGAACTGCAAAGCTAAGGTCTGGTCTAGTAATGGTTAGGTAGAGTAGCTTCCCTATAAGTCTTTGATAGCTTCCAATGCCTTCCAGTTCCTCATCCCCCTTGACTCCTACATGCTTGTCATTATCAATGGTATTCAATTTCTAATTCAGTTCAATGGGAGTAGAGATTGGTTTGGTTGTTGCAAGTCCAGCTTCTGAGATGAATTGCAAAACATACTTTCTTTGAGTGAGCAGTATCCCTTCCTTTGATCTCAGAACTTCTATCCCAAGGAAATAACGAAGTTTTCCTAGGTCCTTCACCTTAAAAGAGCTGTGTAGAGTATGTTTAGCCTCCTCTATCAATTCTACATTGCTGCCACATACACTAGGATTATAACAATGTGAGGACCTGTCTTCTTAGTGAATAGAGAGTGATCATGAGCACTTTGGGAGTAACCACCTTCCAGTAAAGCTTCAGTAAGTTTAATGTTCCATTGCCTTGAGACCTATTTAAGGCCATATAGAGATTTTAGTAGTTTGCACACCTTGTTCTCCCCTTGTTTCTGGAAGCCTTGAGGCAAGTCCATGTAGACTTCCTCATAGAGGTCTCCTTGCAAAAATGCATTGTTCACATCCATTTGGAACAAAGTCCAACCTCTTGATGTTGCAATTCTGATCACTGTCCTCATAGTTACCATCTTAGCCACCAGAGAGAAAGTTTCATGATAATACAAACCTTCTTGTTGAGTATAACCCTTTGCCACTAATCTAGCTTTGTATCTTTCAATTTCCCCATTTGCTTTGTACTTGATCTTGAACACCCATTTAGATCCCCTTGCTCGCTTACCTACTGACAAGTCAACTATTTACCAAGTAGCATTGTCCTTAAGAGCCTTAATTTCCTGTGACATTCCTTCTATCCAGTTCTTGTTCCTGCATGCTTCCTTGAAGGATTTAGGCTCAACTTCTGCTGCAAACACTCCTAAATAAGCCTGGTAATTGTTAGATAAATGACTAAATGATACAGAGTTGGAGATACAGTGTGGCTTGGACTGTAATTTACATGTGGTAATGTAATCTTTTAGCCAAATAGAGGATCTTGAAACTCTGTTGGATTTTCTGGTATGCAAATCAGCATTAGGTGGTTGGTTGTGTCCGCTTGATCCTCAACATCATCACTCTCTGTTGTTGGACTCACAGCTAGTTCATAATCATCTACTGCTGCTTGTTCAATGGAGATTGCTTATTCAGAATCAGCTACTACTGGTGTGGTTTCTGAATTTTCTGAATCTATTGGTGTCACTTCCTCATTTGGAAGTTGTTCTTCAGCAGTTGAATAAAGAGCAGGTTGGGCAGGCATAAGATCAGTTGGAACAAATGATGGTGTATTATTGGGGAAGAGGTTTTCTTCTTCAATTTACACTCCTTCCTTGAAAGGAAAAATATGCTCTCTGAATGTGACATCTCTGCTGACAAATATTCTTTTGCTTTCTAGATTATACAATCTATAGCCCTTTGTGTTTCTGAATAGCCAATGAGAATGGACCTCCTTGCTCTTGGTGCAAATTTATCTTCTCCGGGTAAATTGCTTGCAAAACAAAGACATCCAAATACTCTTAGATGGTCTATTTTTGTTGGTTTTCCATGCAACACTCATATGGACACTTCCCCTATAACACTCATGTGGGCAATTTATTTATCAGATAGGCCGCTGTTCTTACACAATTTCCCAAAACCTTATTGGCACTAAGCTTTGGAACATTAGTGCTCTTGCCATTTACAAAATATGCCTATGCTTTCTTTCAACTGTGCCATTATGTTGAGGGGTATATGGGCAACTACTCTGATGGATTATTCCCAAGGAAGCCAACATTCATTACATTGAGAACTACAAAACTCAGTACCATTATCTGACCTTAACACCTTGACAATCATACTAAACTGATTTTGAATCATTGCAACAAAGTTTTTTATTACAACTAGTACTTCAACCTTTCACTAAATCAAACACACCCAAGTGTACCTACTATAGTCATCAAGAATAGTAACAAAGTAATGCTTTTTTATCATATGTAGGTACTCTGTGAGGTCCCTAACATCTAAGTGAACAAGTTGAAAAATTCCAGTAGAAGTAGTACTACTAACAGGAAATTTTAGCCTACATTGTTTAGCTAGTGGACATATTTGACAGTCCTCTTGTGCCTGCACATTAACTTTATTTTGTAATTTTGGAATATGCTGCATTGCCTTCATTGAAGCATGTCCTAACCTTAAATGCCAAAGTTCAGTTTCTTCTCCCTTTCTCAGGAAAACTCCTGCAGCTCCCACTGTTATGTTCTCCTTAAGCAAGTACAAACCATTATTCTCTCTACCAATCCCCATCACCCTGCCACCGTAGAGATCCTGGAATATACAGGAATCAGGGAAGAATGTGGCTGAGCAACAGAGATCCTTTGTAAGTTTAGATACTGACAACATGTTAAATTTAAAATCTGGCACATATAAGACATTTTTAATGTCTTATTGCCTAATATGGAGGCCTCTCCTGTGTGAGTTATTTGAGATTTGCTTCCAGTAGGAAGTTGTACTTCATGTTTCCTTCGATCATCTGCCCTTCTAACATTGTTAAGAATATCCTTACAGTGTGTGACATGATGTGTTGCCCCTGTATCTATTATCCAATCACACATACCTGCGTCAGATAACAGAGAGACTATACCTGCAAAATTATTAGAACTTTCTACAGTTGTTGGTTTTGACAGCAACCTCACCAGCTGTTGATATTGTTCTTCTGTGAGAAACTATCCTGCTCCTTGTATCTACACATTCATTTGTTTCCCTTCCTTACTATTTCCATTCATATTCACATTGTTAGTATACACCTTTCCTCCCGCAGGTTGATTCTTCCTCTTTCTCTTAAAGTTAGCTGGATATCCAATTATTTTGAAGCAATTCTCCTTAAGATGTCCTTTATAACCATAGTGTTCACAAATGACTCCAGGCTTCCTTGCTCTAAAGTCCTGTCCTTTCCCTGCTAACATAGTGAGTGGTTCTCTATGTGTATCAACCACACCTAAAGACCTCTGACTTTCCTCTTGAGCCACAATGGCATATGCTTCATTAACAGTCACAACAAGCCTCTTAGCTAACACATTGCTCCTCATGTTGCTATAACTTTCATTTAGCCCCATAAGAAATTGCAGCAAACGTTAAGATCTTAGGTGTTCCACTGAGGGTCGAGATTCTTTACAATCACATGAAGACAATGGTACTAACACATCTAATTTATCCCACAAGTCCTTCATTTTTTTTAAAAATAGCTAGTGACAGAGTCAGTACCTTGCCTTAGGGTTGCGATAGCTGTCCAGAGGTGATAAATCCTCGTCAAATCGGATAGATCAAATCTCTCCCGGAAATCATTCCACACTTTCCTTGCATTAGAGGCATAGACAATACATAGCATCAATTCACTTGACACAGTGCTCCCAATCCATGACAACACGATTGCATTACATTTATCCCATTGTTCAGCTAACTCTCCTCTGTACATACTCTTCACACAAGTTACGTCCACAAACCCTAGCTTACTTTTTCCCTGGAGCGCCAATTTCATCGCTCTACTCCACAGAGCATAGTTATCTGGCCCTGTGAGTTTGAGCGGTATTAGGAGAAGTCATGGTGCATCTAAGGGTTGTAGAAACAACGGATGATTGTGACCTAGAGATGCAACTTCATTTCCCGCCATGGCTGTCTGAAATTCAGCTTCGTCAGAGCTCCGATCCTCTGTATCTTGCCTGAATATCGATGAAATCACGACCGCCGCTATGATACCATGATAGAATTGATTGAATCTACACAATAATGCAACATGCAAGTGAATTTGAGAGTAAATCTAGATAGGAAATGAGATGACGAAGAAGCTTTGTATTTTCTCTTGTGAAGAAGAAGAAGAAATACATGTGTGGGCTATTATATAAAGACCCACTTCTAACTGCCTTAACAGCTTTTCCTTTTAGGATAAAGCTTTCTAATCTTTATACTTAGGTCCCTCAACTTAGTCTATGTACAATTAGTATGTATCTCAGTACTCCCCTTCAAGCTGGTGGGTGAAACACATCAAGCACACCAAGCTTGGACAAGAGGAAATGATATTGTGCTGATCCTAGACCCTTGGTCATATGTCAGCCTGTTGTAGACTGGTAGAGATATATTATGGTGCCAATTGTCCAGCCTTGATTTTTTCTCGAACAAAATGGCAATCTATTTCAATGTGTTTGGTCCTTTCATGAAAGATGGGATTGGCTGCTATTTGTAAAGAAGCCTTACTGTCACAATGCAGAGGAATTGGTTGATGGACATGAACTTGAAGCTCCTTCAACAGTCCTATAAACCAAGTAATTTCCGTTGGTGCTGCTAGACTCCTGTACTCAGCCTCTGCAAAATTTCGACTCACAGCCTGCTGTTTCTTGGACTTCCAGGAAAGTAAAGAATTCCAAATTTGATGATGTATCCTATGACTGATCTTCTAGTATTTGGGCAGGATGCCCAGTCAGAATCACAATAAGCAGATATACTATTGATAGGACCAGTACTGAACAAAATTCCAAGTCCAGGAGCTTATTTCACATATCTGACCACACGCAGTGCTGCATCCCCATGGGATTGTTTGGGGTGTTGCATAAATTGGCTAAGTACTTGAATTGCAAAGCTAAGGTCTGGTCTAATAATGGTTAGGTAGAGTAGCTTCCCAATAAGTCTTGATAGCTTCCGATGTCTTCCAGTTCCTCATCCCCTTTGACTCTTACATGCTTGTCATTATCAATGGTATTCAATTTCTAATTCAGTTCAATGGAAGTAGAGATTGGTTTGGCTGTTGCAAGTCCAGCTTCTGAGATCAATTGCAAAGCATACTTTCTTTGAGTGAGCAGTATCCCTTCCTTTGATCTCAGAACCTCTATCCCAAGGAAATAACGAAGTTCTCCTAGGTCCTTCACCTTAAAAGAGCTGTGTAGATTCTGTTTAGCCTCCTCTATAAAATGATTTGAAATGAGTAATTAATATTATGGGTATAACAGGAAAAAAGAAATTATTTTCTCTTGATATGGTAAAAGTGACAAGTGAAAGTAAAATTCTATTTTTAGAATATTGGACAAGTAAAAGTGAACGGAGGGAGTAAAACAAATATGCGTATCTATTTTTACAATAGATTTTGTCTTTTTAAAATAAATTCCAGATTTCGAAAATTAGTCATATGGACTTAATTTTTAGAATATAAATTTAGTATTTATATTCTTTTATGAAGACTATAATTATTTTATTATCCAATTTCTTGAAATATTAATTAGCTTAATATTAGCAATACTTGTTAATTAGTTTAATATGTTAATTAGTTTAACATTAAAATTAATTTTATGTGAATTTGTATAGCATGTAATAAATGTTAATTAGTTTGACATTAATTTTATTTGCATGCTAATATAAGTTATTTGTTAACTTATAATCCACATAAAATTGTAAAATCATGATGAGATAATTATGTTTTCTTAAACATTATTAAGACTCTTAGCTAGATAATTGAATAGGTTAATTTTCATAATATTTTAATTTTTGGACGATGATTGGGAACATAGTAAACTTTCGACTCCATGATTAATATATGTGTTTATTAATTTAATCAATTATTTCTTAGTGTCATAATACGTATGTATGTTGAACATCGTGCCTAGCGTTATTTTTTATTTTTACATGATCCTCATAATATTTTTTTATTTTGTTGAAGAATGACTATTGCTTCGAAAAACATTGTTTCTGAGCTCAACAAAGGGTTGAAACTCAATGATGACAACTATGAAACCTAGAGCTTGAAAGTCCAGTATGTGCTAGAGGAGCAAGAGGCTCTGGAGGCCATTAACAATGTCATGAATGAGCCTGAGAAAGGCAACAGTGCTCAGCATAGGCGTGAGCATGAAGCCTATGACAGTTGGAAGAAAAAGAACTCCATTGCTCGCATTACGTTGTTGAGCACCTTGGATGATGACATCCTAAGCGAGTTTAAAGATCACCAAAGAGCTACGGATCTTTGGAATGCTTTGAGGAAAAGGTTTGGTACTTGTTCCACTGCAAGGCTACGATCCTTAACAATCAAATTTGATTCATATAAGAAACGCCCAGAACATCCTATAAAAACACATCTGAGGCAAATGACAAATATGATCAGGGAGTTGAAAGATGCTGGTCTTGTGTTGATTGATGAACAACAAATCCAAGCTGTCATACGCTCTTTACCTAGTTCTTGGGATTATATAAAAATGCATTTTACCCGTAATGAGCGAATCACAACTCTGGAAGATGTCCGGAGGCATCTTGAGTTAGAGGAGGAACGACTTGAGGCTGCAAAGCCAATAGCTGAGTTGCACATGGCAACAACCTCCAAAACCAAGAGTAATTCAAATAAAATGAACTGGGGAAAGAAGAGAGGGCCACCTCAAGCTCAGCCTGCTAAAAGAGCAAAGACTGAAAAAGGCAAGAACAAACGTCCCGAACGTATCAAAGTTGCTAAAGTGAAATGCTACAATTGTGACAAGATGGGTCACTATGCCAGAGATTGCTCTGAGCCTCCAAGAAAGGTAGTTCATGATGCTCGAATTAGTGAACTTTGTGTTTCTAGTTCTGTTTTTCTAACTGAATCTAATTCGTTGTGGATTGTAGACTCAGAAGCAACGGACCACATAGCCTGGGAACACAGTGCCTTTGTTGAATTTCGGCGAGTTCCACGTGGAGCAAAGTGGATATATGTGGGCAACAACACTAGAGTTACTATTGAAGGGATCGGTACATGCAAGTTAGTCCTGCGTGGTGGTCGAGACCTAATACTACATGATGTTCTCTTTGCACCAACAATTCGCCGGAATGTTATTTCTGTTTTAGTTTTGCTGAAGCTAGGATTTGACTTATTTTGCTATGGCAGTTTTGCAAAGTTGACTTTTGGTTCAAATTTATTTGGTTTTGGTCATGTGACCGGAGGTTTAATTATTATGGATTTGGATTATGATTCATTTAATAATAATGCTAGTTTTTCAATATTTGTTTCTTCACATAAATATGATAGTGATGTAAAAATATGGCATGCTAGACTTGGTCATATTGGCCAAAAAAGAATGCAAAGTTTAGCAAAACAAGGTTTTCTTTCCAGCATTGAACATGTGGAATTGTCCACTTGTGAAAATTATCTAACTGGAAAATCTGCAAGAAAAAACTTTTGGTCAGGCGACTAGAGTCGAATATCCTTTGCAATTAGTCTATTCGGACATCTGTGGGCCTATGAATCTTAGGGCTAGGCATGGAGCAAGTTATTTCATCATATTTATTGTCGACTTTACCCGTTTCAGTTATGTCTATTTAATTTCCCACAAATCTGAAGCAATAAGTTGCTTCAAACGCTATATGAGCTTAGTGGAAAATCAATTAGACAAGAAGATAAAGACTCTTCGAACTGACCGTGGTCGTGAATACTTATCAACCCAGTTTAATAATTTATGTGATGAAAAGGGAATAGTTCATCAGTTGACTATCCCAAATACTCCACAGCAAAATGGTGTTGCAGAGAAAAGAAACAGAACGCTCCTAGAAATGGTTAGGTCAATGATGGCACAAGCTAACCTCCCAATTAGTTACTAGGGTGATGCGTTGCTTACTGCCACCTTTGTACTTAACAGAGTGCCTACAAACTCAGTTACTACTATTCCATATGAGTTATGGACTAGAAGACAACCCGACCTGACTGTATTAAGACCTTGGGTTTGGGCTGCCTATACATATGATTCCTCTCACAAATATAGCAAATTGGGCTCGAGGGGAAAGAAAAGTATCTTTATAAGATACTCTGAAATTCCAAAGGGTTATGTATTTATAGGTCAGAAAGACAGTGGGAGTGTAACTGAGTTTGAATCACGAGATGTCACATTCTTAGAGGATGAGTTCCCTAAGAAGGGAGAGGTAGGTCAAAACCTAACCTTATTGAGATAATGGATCAATAAGTACAAGGATCACTTCATTCGAGTGGGAGAATTTTAGCAGACGATGGATTAGTTTCTCATCAAAAACCTCCTTCATCATCAGATGCGAATGAAAGTAATCCTTCTAAATTTAGTGGAAGTGACCAAATGGATCTTGTTCCAAGTGGGAGCGAGATGGTCACAGATCTTGTTCCAAGTGGGAGCAGGATGAATGATCTTGATCCGAGTGGGATCAACATTGATCCAAATGGGAACAATGATGAATCACAAATGAGTCGTGGTTCTCGTAAAAAGATTCCCCACTGATAATTTGATATTGAAGACGACGAACTATTTATGATGCTCCTACAAGAAGAAAATGAGCCTAAAAATATAAAAGAGGCTCCCTCATGCCCTTCTAAGGATAAATGGACAAAAGTAATGGAAGATGAATTGGAGTCTATGAGAGTCAACAAAGTTTGGGAACTAGTTGACCTCCCTGAAGGACGCAAAGCAATTGGGAGCAAATGGGTTCTCAAAGTTAAGCTCATGGCTGATGGCACTGTTGAGAGATATAAGGCTCGACTGGTGGCGAAAGGGTATACACAGCAGAAATGAATAGACTATGAAGAGACTTGCTCACCTGCTGTACGATTTACCTCGATTCGGCTGGTTCTAGCTATATTTGCAAGCTTGGATCTTGAATTTCGTTAGATGGATGTAAAGATTGTCTTTCTCAATAGAGAACTAGATGAAGAAATCTATATGGAACAACCTAAGTGTTTCATTGAAAAAGACCACGAACAAAAGGTTTGTAGACTTTTGAAATCTATTTATGGCCTCAAACAATCTTCAAGGCAGTAGTATATACGCTTTCAGAATGTTCTTGTATCCAATGGTTTTACCATGATGGATGAAGACCATTGCGTTTATACCAAGAGATCAAGAAATAAAGTTGTGATTTTAACATTGTATGTAGATGACATATTTATAGCTGGAAATGATAAGTAGTTTATAAACGAGATAAAGTCATGGTTATCATCCCAATTGGAGAGCAAAGATATGGGTGAAGCTGCATATATTCTTGGAGTTAAGATTTTAAGAGATCGTCCAAAGAAACTATTGTATCTCTCACAAGAGAATTACATTAGAAAAGTTCTTGAACGATTTAATATGCAAAATAGTTGCCCAGTCGAAACTTCTATCAGGAAAGGCCATGCCTTGGGAAGTCAGATGTGTCCTAAGACTCCTGAAGAGACAGAAAAATGAGCCGAGTTCCTTATAAGAGCGCAGTCGGAAATCTAATATATGTTATGGTGTGCACTAGACCTGATATCTGTCAAGCAATTAGCTTGGTAAGTAGATATCAAACCGACCCAGGTTTAGCACATTGGCAAGTAGTAAAGAGGATCATGACATATCTGAAGGGAACTGCTGATTATGCCCTTTGTTACCAAGGCGGCAAGGATCTGCGATTAATTGGATACGATGATGCTGATCATGGAGGAGATTTAGACGAAAGGAAGTCTACCTCAGGATATGTTTTCTTACTCAATGATGGCGCCATATCATGTAGTAAGAAACAATCATGTATATCACTATCTACGATGGAAGTCGAATATGTTGCTCTCGCATCAGCAGCACAAGAAGTAGTTTGGTTGAAAAAGTTCTTGGAGGGATATTCTGAAAATACTGAACCAGTGTTAGTCTTCTGTGATAGTGCTGCAATATCCTCTACCACGGATCCTAAGTTTCATTGTAAAACCAAACATATAAATATCAAGTATAACTATGCGAGAGACATGGTTAGACGCAAGGTAGTGAATGTGAGGTATGTGTCTACAAAAGATATGTTAGCAGATCCATTGACCAAGCCTTTGTCTAGAGATGCATTTGTGAGATACACTAGGTCTCAGGGCTTGCATAGACTCTGAGATACTTTATTTTGTTAATTATTTTCCCATGTTCACAAAACTAATAATCTTTGATTATCATTTAAGTTGATTTACATACATACATATTTTTATTGTTCAATGTTATGTGCATTCTTTGTTCATTTTTTATAAGTATGTCGAGTAGACAAGAGGTTGGCCTTCTAACACAGGAAACCGCCTCCTTATCTTAGTGATGTGAGGAGATAAGACATGATTTTAAGCAAAATTATCATAAGGATAATTTGAGAGCTATTCGCTTAAAATTAGAATGTCGCTTAAACAATGACATAAGGCCATTAGGGTGAAAAACGTTCACCTAGTCTACTTGTGAGCCGGATGTGAGTTAAAAATGATATTGTAGATCAAAGAACTCAAATTTAGATACTTATGGTGTCTAAATATCATCTATACAGTGTTCTTTATGAGATAATGACATACGCTCCTTGGGAAAAGGGAGAAAATGCTGTAGCACATGTTTCATACCATGTGCGCTAATGTCGACCAATTGGGTTAACATAAGTCCATTCTCAACTTATTGTTGTGTGAGACCCAAAGCTTTCATGATAGCTCAAGATTTTATACCCTTAGAGACTCTGATCAGATACTTGAGACTTAGTGTGATGTTAGCTATCTTAGTGTGTTTCCAAAAAGACCATGTACACAGATTCGATCTAGCGGAGCATATCTAGAAACACAGTCATACTAATGTTAAGGGAATCGTGAGAAGAGGAAGATCATTGATGGAATCTCATTTATTTGTATTCACTGGTGCACCAATTATAACTTATGAGTTATGATTGTGAATACAAGAAATAATGATATATGAGTTTTTGAGACTATATCAAATGTGATTTATATAATCTAGGGTACTGCATATTTTATGATCTACTTGCATGTTTGCACTCGACGAGAGGCTATATAATCCTAACAGATGTATAGCACTTAGCTCTCACAGTATGCTGGTCGCACAGTTTACTTCCCTGTATGAATAATTGAGGAGATGAGAATATGTTTCTCAGATTAGATGAGCACTCCCATTATGTGTAAGTGGGAGACGGAGTAAATAGTGTCCACCCATAAGGGGTGCTCTTAGGGCCCACTAGGATAAAACACAGTAATTTTAGTAATTACTGTAACCCTAGTATTCCCTATATAAGTGCACTTAGTGTGTATAATAAAGGGAAACTCTCTTCAGTATTTTTCTATGTAGGAAATTTTGGGTCCACCCATAAAGGGTGCTTTAATTCCCAATAGGTTTATTAGTTAACCCTAGTATTCTCTTTATAAAGTACACTTGCAGTGTACTTTAAAATATACTCTGAGCAGTATTTTTCCTATGCTTAGTCTTCTCCTACAATTAAACTAGGGTTTAGACTGTGGAATTGGGAGTTGATCCAATACACTGTAACAACCACTGCCGACTAGTAATTCCATCCGCGGTTCGTGTGTTCCCTTTCGCTTCCGCTACAAGAACAAGTAAGTTCTCATTTTATGATTTACGCGCTAAATCTAATGTGTTTAGATTAACGTGTTCCTTCGTTGATATCAGAGCCATATGTTGGTTTTCTGGTCCGAAAAAAATTATAGATATGTTCTGTCCTTTTTGTAAAACAAATATGCATTTTTTTTGGTTGTTAAGATTACTTTATATTAATTAACCATACGTTACATGGAGCTTCTGCCCATAGGCAATGTTAAAAAAAACCTAGTTGAACTAGTGCCAACAGTTGTTGATACCCAATTTTTCCCTCATATATTTTTAAATATGCATATATACTTTCAAAATAGACCACATGCATTTACAAACAAGCATAAGTATTTCTATAATTTTTAAGGCTTTAAATCAATTTATTTCTGCATTTTTGTTATACAAATATCCGATAATTACCCCTCATATTATTTTTATTATAATTTAATCATCTAAATTCATCATTTATGCCCATATAGTGCTTAAATATTTTAATTGCATTTTCTATAATTACATTTTTTGCATTTTTAAGGCTAGAATTGCACATTTTGCAATAATAGCCCATATATATGCATAATTATATTATCTATACAGAAAATGAATTTTATATTTTTATAATGTTAAGTAATTATTTTAAATCATTTTCATGTACAAATGACATTTTTATTATTTATTAATTATTTTTTATAAATTATTTTACTGATTTAATTGGGTATTTAAAATTTAGCACCTTTCTAATTAATTTCGGACCTAACCCAATTGTATACACCAGCCCAATACCCAATTACCCCTGCCCAATTAAACCACCCGACCCAGATACCCCTTAAATCAGGACTGTTGATCTCTAAAATCAACGGTCCACATTACATCCGCCCTTTTAAACTTAACCAAACCCAACCCTAATCCCCATTATTCCGTCTTCGTCGCTCCTAAACGCTTTCTCCCTTCACCCTCTCAAACCCTAAAATCGCCGTCTCACTCAAACACTCCAAGAATCTCCGTTCTAATGGGATTCTCCCATCACTCCCTTACCATTCTAGGGTTCTTCCCTTATTTGGCACCCGATTCTGGAATAATTTAGGTACTTGCCTAAATATGGAAAGTACCCCAATTTGGTTCCGTCTATATCCGTGTTTGCCCTTTGAATCTGGACAGTGTTAAGTCCAAGCACGTTATTTGTAATAATTCTCTCACATCTCTCTTAATTCGCTAAGCCCTAAAGGTTAGGGTTTCAGATCCTCTCTAATTTGAACCAAATATGGTTCAAACTCTGTCTTTTAAACATTTTCTTCGTCTATATTTGCTCTATTATTTATGGATCTATTGATTTTTTACCGATTCTGTGATTTACTTGAATCTAGGGTTTCAAACCTTTCCTTTTACTTGAATTAAAACTGATTCGACTATGAGTTTCCCTTAATAAGCTCCTGTATTTGTTTATTTGGTACGAATCTGTGTTATTCTGTTTTACTCTGGCTGATTTGAGTGTTTTACCCATAACTAGGGTTTTAGATCTTTCTAGATCCAATTTGGTTTTCAATTTCTTAATAACTTTTCTTAAATACTGCCGTTTATGTGTCTCTATACATTTTATTACAACTCTTTGTTACTGTTGCTTCTTACTTGCCCTAAAATTGGGGTTTTGATTCTTCAGAATCAAACCAAGTCTGTTCGATTCTGGTTTTCCTTTTGAATTCTCTTGTCTACATTCTGTACCTTATTTTACTGCTGATTTTTGGTTTACTGAAAATTTAGGTTGAAATCTTTTACTGATTTTCCGATATTTTTTTCCTTCCTCATATGTGACTATACTTTCCTTATTTACCATGAGACTACATGTAAATTGATATTTTCCTTATTTCTATTACTCGCTTGATTACATGCTATTATGCCTTGTTAATTTACTGAACCTTGCATTATTTATTCTGTGATTGATTTTTCCTTATTCTTATATGTTTGATTACTTCCCTTATTTTTTCACTTAACTGAATACTATTTAAACCCTTCTCCCCTTTCCCCTTAGGACAACTCTCGAACTCTTCTATTCTCACTACTAAAACTTAAGCTCTCTCTCTTGCTCCTGGTCTGATTTCTGCACTAAGTGGTTATTGTTTGGCCGGCTGAAAGCCAAGGCCAAATTACTCTGGAATTTAACAATTACCGCACCTTTACTTTCTTTCTTCTCAACTGGTATGCCGTAACCTTTGCAATTTCCTTCTCTATGCTTTGTATGACTAGCCTGTTTCAATTCCTAGCATGATTTTGTCTTTTATCTGGTGATTTGATAATACTGTTAACTTAAGACTAAGGCATCTAGAATAACAGGGATCTCTCATAAGTTAGTTTAAGGTTTGATTTGTTTGTCAATTTTATACATGTTCTGAACTATGAGCATGTAATAAAGTATGTTTGTGCTTAATTCATATGTCACGTCTGTTCAATTCAAATGCTTCTACCTAATTGCTTCTGTGACTAAGCCATGGCCGTTTCAAATAGTAGCATAATTACTTAGCTTAATCAGACTTCACCATGTTTGAACTGTATGCTGAACCTGAACCTTGTTTGTTTCTTGGAGCAGTTCTGCCTGCAACTCTGTATTCTGAACTTTCTCTCTTCTGAAAATTGAACTATTTCAAAACTTTCCCCTTACCCTTTATGCACAGGTTTTCCAAACTCCTACTCTTAGTCATTTAGGTTCTCACCACCCCAGTGTGAGCACTGCCTAGGGTCCTTGAGACTCCTTTGAACTCTGACACATTGGGCCTGGTTTTCCACTCTTTTATGAACTCTGTGCTGAATGTGTAGTTCTGGTGTGAGCATTGCCCGGGGTCCCTGAGGCTCTTTGGGAACTTTGGCACACTGGAAGCCTGGTTTTAATGTGGTGTGAATGGATCACTACTATGCTTCAGAGCTGTTGTGTTTGAAGGCCTGGTTCCCAGGTTTAGATTAGGCCTATGAAGGCTCCCTATAGTGTAATCGTTACTATTATATAATTTATTCATTCTGGGCTGTAATAATCTCTGTAATAACAGATTTGGGGTTAATTAGTAAAAGCTGGGGGTTCTATTCTTATATCTTTTTTAAAATTGGGTAGAAATCCTGCCTATAAGATTTAACTATGCTGATTGAATTATGTGGATACTGTACTGTGTTTAGAGATCCTGCCTATAGGATTTTTCATGATCATTTGCATGCTAGAAACCCTGCTTGTAGGACTTCACGTTTGATTCTGCATTAGAAATCCTGTTCATGGGATCTACACATATTTTCAACTCAATGTGCATTAGTGACAATGCCTATAGGACCTTGTTTGTTTGAGTCAATAATACTTCCTGTCAATCTGTTAATTTCTGTCTAAATACGATTAATAGATATCATGCCTATAGGAATAAAAATCGGTTTCAAACCTGGAAATCATGCTTATAGGATTTAAAACTAATAGATATCATGCCTATAGGGTGAAATCAGTTCAGAAACTTAGAAATCTTGCCTGTAGTAGTTTAAACCAAGTCAGTAATTAGAAATCATGCCTATAGGGGTTTAAATCAATTCAGCAATTAGAAAGCATGTCTATAGGATCTAAAAGGAATAAAACTGTCTTTATGAGTTAAAATCATTGTTACACTTAGAAATTATGCCTATAGGTCTGTCATTGACAAACTCGTAGAAAATCATGCCTATAGGATCCTGTTAGTCTATTCTGAATTCAAGCGCTCTTGTAAATCACTTAGGCAACGTATCCGCAGGACTCACTAATTTTTCTGGGTTTAAAACTATGACATACTACTGCCTGAAAGCCCAGATCCATGCTGGATAAAATTAGTAGGCAAACAAATAGGCCTTGATGCCAGCCTTAATAAAACTGCCTTTATACCCTGTTTTCTCGCATTGATATCCTGCCTATAGGATTTCTAAATTAATAAGTTTGCTGGTTCAATTGCGTGCTTTGTTGCTTATATGTGGAGGTTAATATGAGCCTATACTTGCTCTTTATCTGAAAGTCCTATTTGCTTTTTGTGTGTCGCCTAGATTTCACATTTTTAATTAACATAGGTTGGTCTAGAACAATCCCAAATAGAGGTCCTAATACCTCCAGGACCATAGGTAAGGGACGGGTAGTGCACGCGTAGGATACGGTTTAGAATCAATTAGTGCGCTTAAGTAATAACTTAAAGATAGTAATTGGGCAGTAAAGGAGATGATAGCCCGTGCGCTAATGCTATGAGTAAAACCCCGACCTGAGGGAGTTGCAAAGCATTGCATGGAATGATCTTATAGGCTAAAAAACTTAGGACCACCCCCTATACTCCTGTTTGAAATAAACTGAATATTGTATTTGTCCAAATTGCTTTCTTCCCCTTTAAGACTAATTCGCTTAATTTAAGTGCGGCCGGGACCCACCGTTATGGACCTCGACGGGTGCCTAACACCTTTCCCTCAAGGTACTTTCGAGCCCTTACGCGATCTCTAGTGATGCAGACCGGTTATTTGAGTTAATTGCTCTAGGTGCCCTAACGCACCTTAAATCCATTAGGTGGCGACTCTTTCAAATCCAATTACCTACCCTCACGGAAAGGAGTTGTCCCAGAAATATTGAAACCCGATTTCGCGAGAAAAAGGGGGCGCGACAGCATGGCGACTCTGCTGGAGATATCTTTAGGCTCTTACCATAACAAACTTGTTTGTGAATTAGTCTTTAAGCATGTCTTAATTATTCCGTTAATACTTGCACACCCCTTCCTATTCTACGTGAATTTATTTACCTATCGTTATTCATTTATGATCTCCTTCCCCTGCTTTACTACCAAGAGTTTCCACGGAGACCATGGAACGATCAAATCGCTTTCCACCATCCTAAAAGAATGACCTTTATCCCAGACAGATTTACACAGCCAGTGAATGCTACAGAATGGGCACAGTTTTTCAACAATTTGACCGAGGGCCAGGTTTATTGGATGTTCGAATGGTTCCCTACCAACGAATTCATCATCATATCCAGGGATGTTCCGCACTTGGTGTTGATTAGGTTAACGAGAATACATCCCTATGTCCCTATCAGGGTTATGAGACAAGCTGGTAGAAAACAAGTCATACCACGAGTCTCCAAAATGAGCCATTACAGAGCCGATTTTCAGGATGACGCCGTTCCATACAAATGTGAGGCCCAGCACATGTGGCATTTGAAGGTTATCGTGGAGAAGGATACTATCGAGCCAGATCGATATCACGCCGGTCATGTGTACTTCTACCCATCATGGTTAGAAGATAACATAGCAGGAATATTCGAGCCAAGGGTTGGTCAAGGAAACAGGGTCATAGATGAAGTCGCTGAAGCACAAGTGAAGTATGAGAGGCTACACAAGAGGGTCCTTGAATCCGAAGCCAAGAATCTGGAGCAACACAAGTTCGACATGGAATCAATCAACGAGTGGAAAGAAATGGCTACAAGGTCGGCAGAAAGGTTAGAGTACTTAGAGCAGGGTCTGATGGAGCTGGAAGGGAAGATGAGGAAAAGGGTCGTAGATTGTCAGAATGTAGAAGGCAACGAAGGAGGACATCTAGCAAGGGCATACCTACTGCTAGACATGCACGAACTGGGGAATCTGATTGATGGAGCCAAGAGGGCCAAATATGGGGAAGGTCCCTCCGGGACCAAGTAGATTAGGTTTACTTGTTTGAGTCATTTTGGAATTCAAATGTAATAAGGCAGATGCCATTAGTAACTCATTTATTTATTTTCGTTTTTTAGGTTCGACTTATTTCTTGCATTAATGAAATGAGGCATTTATCAGCATTAAATCTCTCCAAATCTACTTGTCGCTAGGCCTACCACGGGCACAACGAGGTTCCCCAAATTAGGACGCAAATTTACGTTTCCACAATATGTGTTTAAATCCTGCAAATGTTTTTTATAATCCTTAATGACTTGTCTACCTTTTGTTTTTTCTTTATTTTTATTATTCCCATCCCCTAAGGTTGGTTCGCACATACTGACATCATCAGCATATCACAGCAGATCAAGAGGTTCTCCTCCTCCTCCTCCAAGTAATCTGAAAAGCAAGGGAAAGGCTAAGATGAATTATATGAGTGGTATCCGGAAAGAAAACGCTGCACATGCTGAGAATGTTGAAATTTCAGGCGGTCAGAGTACTCTGGCCCAGAATGATGTGGTTCTACAATTGGAACAGAAAATACTGGAATTGCAAGGAGAACTTGAGCAGGTCCACAACTTGGCAAACCTCTCCCTCACCCTAAACGTCCCAGACGTTAACCAACAAAATGCTCAAAACCCAGCACCTCCTCAAAATACACCAAACCAACGTCCACAAAATCCTCCCGCACCCCATCAATACGCAACTCCTCCCCAAAATCCTAATCCTCCACCAATACCCACTCCTCCTCAGCATCAACATCTTCCTACTCAATACCCACAAACCACTTACCATACTCCACAAAATACCCCACAACTTATCCCTGATCCGCAAAATTCAACCAATGATCACCACTACACCCCAACCCCCAGCACCCACCAAAACAATTCCATATACGTGGAAACCTTACCTCACTCTACTCAGCCAATCCCATACACTCCAGAATTTGCACAGAAGGACCTGCTCATAAAGGACATGGCCGAAGAGCTCAAGAAGCTCACAAGCCGAGTCCAGGGTGTTGAAGGAGGTAAAGGAATTGAAGGTCTGAATTATGAGGATCTATGCATTCAGCTAGATGTGGAACTGCCGGAGGGTTAACTGCCGGAGGGTTACAAACCTCCTAAGTTCGAAACGTTTGACGGAACAGGTGACCCTAAGGTGCACTTGAGAACATACTATGATAAACTCGTGGGAGTTGGGGAAGATGAAAGAATTCGCATGAAGCTATTTATGAGGAGTCTCACTAGAGATGCTCTATCTTGGTATATCAGTCAGAATCCCAAGAAGTGGGTTAATTGGGTGAACATGGCATCGGACTTCATGGATCGATTCAGGTTTAACACAGTGAATGCGCCAGATGTCTTCTACATACAGAATCTAAAGAAGAAACCAACGGAGACTTTTTGCGAGTATACTACTTGATGGAGGTTAGAAGCTGCAAAAGTCAGGCCGACACTAGAAGAAGAGCAGATGAACAAATTCTTCGTCAGGGCCCAAGATCCCCAATACTATGAAAGGTTAATGGTCATCGAAAATCACAAGTTCTCTGACATCATCAAACTCGGAGAAAGGATTGAAGAAGGGATCAAGAGTGGGATGGTGACAAATTTTGAGGCATTGCAGGCTACGAACAAAGCATTACAGTCAGGGGGTATATCAAAGAAGAAAGAAGTAGGGGCAGTGATGATGGCCCAAGGCCCAAAATCCCACTCACATACCAAACACCTCCACCTACATACCAACCCTCACCTCCCAGATATTCGCAACCCGCTACCGCCTATCACACCTATGACACCCAGCCAACCTATTACTATTCACCTCCAACCCGTCAAAACTATCCAAAACCCAGACCCAATTTTAATCGCAGGCCGCCCAGACAATACACCCCTATTGCTGAACCTATTTACCAACTATACGAAAGATTGAAGCCTGCCGGATATGTTACCCCCATTCTTGCTGTTGCAATGGAAAACTCCTCTCAGTGGGTCAACCTAAACAAAACCTGTGCATACCATTCTGGCATGAAAGGGCATACTATCGATTAATGTCGCAATCTAAAATATAGGATCAAACCCTAATTGATACCAAAGTCATAAAAGCAAAGGAAGCCGCGCCAAATGTCTGCAACAATCCCCTCCCAGATCATAGGGGTGAAGGAGTAAATATGATAAAAACTGATGAAGAATGGGATACTGAGGGGTCGATCGAGCTTATTCGGGAAGGTGATGACCCTAAACCTGTAGTCACAATCACTCCTATTGTGGTACAGATACAGCCGCCAGTCAAAGTCGAAGTAGCCGAATCAGTCCCGTTTGAAATTGAAGTGACGGCACCTGCGACTACACCAACTCCATTCGAAATAGAAGTATCCACACCCTTCACTATGACAGTAGCACCCACACCTCCTTTCAAGTCCAACGCCATACCCTGGGATTACGTTACCGAAGCTAGGAGAAAGGGAAAAGCAAAGATGGAAGAATCTGGTACCGCACAGGGGATGACCAGAACTGGAAGGATCTATACACCCGAAAATTTGGGAGGAACAAGCAAGGAAGCTGCTACCAAGCAACCCGTTATTGAAACTGGCCCAGATTATCTCTGGAGGAAAGTACAGGCAAGAGAATACTCTATCGTCGATCATCTGAACAAGACTCCCGCCCAGATATCCATCTTGTCGCTATTGCAAAATTCTGAGGTGCACAGGAGTGCTCTGATGAAGGTGTTGAATGAAGCTTATGTACCCAACAACATCACCAGTGGAGAGATGGCCAACATGGTAGGGCAAGTACTGGAGAGTCACAAGATCTCCTTACAGGAAGATGAAGTACCGCCTGAAGGATTAAGTCACAACAGGGCACTGCATATCACAGTGCAGTTTGAGGACAAATTCATTACCAGAGTCTTAATAGATGGGGGTCCAAGCCTCAACATTTGTCCATTGACTACTCTGAAAAGGTTGGGCAAAGGTTTCCATGAGATACGAGCAGGGAGTATGAACGTGAAGGCATTTGATGGGTCTCGAAGGGCCACGATTGGGGAGATTAACCTTTGTCTGCAGATGGGCCTGACTTGGTTCGATGTTGAGTTCCAAGTATTAGACATATCCGCAAAGTACAATCTCCTATTGGGATGACGTTGGATACATGCCGCTGGGGCTGTAGCTTCCACACTACACCAGGCCGTGAAGTTCGAATGGAACCATCAGGAGTAATCATTCACGGAGATGGAAGTAACCCCATTTACACCAGTCAAACTGTCCCGGTTGTCGAGAATAGGAGAAGGCTGGGTGGAGAAACTTATCACCGCATCGAGCATGTCAACGCAATTGAGAAAGATAAATGGTGGAGTAACAAAATAGAAAGCATACTGGCATGGTTTGGGTATGAACCCGGCAAAGGGCTTGGGAAGAAACTCCAGGGCATTACCAAACCGATACAGTTGAAGCGTCACGGCACAACTTTTGGGCTGGGATATTCATACACCTTGCAAGAATATAATGATTGGTCGCCACCATGGCGTGGTCCTTATTACCCTCTTGAGCAGCCAGTGCCACATCTGAGTCATACTTTTCACCAGGCCGACACAATATGGGGAACTGCAGGGGAGGAAGCTTTGGCTAGGTTGAGGAACTTGTTTCTAGAAGACGAGAATATGGATTGCAATGTGATAGTTGAGGAGGAGGAGGAAGAAGCCATGGAGAAGGGAGCTATTCTCAAGAATTGAACTTCCATACCATCCCGGGCCCGTGGAGTTCTTGGGTAGCTTGACGATTAGCCTGACCTGTTTTAATAGCCGTTTTAGGCATTTAAGATATTTTCAGTATTTTGTTTTAAAGACGCATTTTTGTTTCGAAATAATTGCTCGAGTCATTAAGCCGTACCTGTTTTGGATATTTTCAAAATTTAATTAATGCATTGTTATTTAGTATTTATTATTATCTTTTACATTTTTTCTTCTACAATATTATTATTACTTTTGCTGATGAACTGATGACTATGACATGTAATGAGACAACGCAATAAAAGGATAGTGACTCGGAAGAGGAAGATGAAATGCTTGAGGAAGTTATCAAAGAAGTTGAGAATTTTGAGAACAAACCTAAGTCCAACCTGGACGAAACCGAGGCAATCAATTTGGGAGATTCCAAAACCGTCAAAGAGACTCGCATAAGCATTCACCTATCACCGTCAGAAAAGGAAGAATACACTTGTTTCCTGAAAGAATATGAGGATATTTTTGCACGGTCATACGATAAAATGACCGGCCTGAGCACATCCATAGTGGCTCATAAGTTGCCTACCAATCCAGTGTGTCCGCCGGTGAAACAGAAGCTCAGAAAGTTCGAACCAGACATGAGCCTAAAAATCAAGGAAGAAGTCACTAAGCAGATCAAAGCCAAAGTCCTCAGGGTAGTTGAGTACCCAACTTGGTTAGACAACATCGTACCAGTTCCGAAGAAAGATGGGAAAGTAAGGCTGTGTGTTGACTATCGGGATTTAAATAGAGCAAGTCCCAAGGACGACTTCCCACTTCCAAATATACACATTCTGATTGACAATTGTGCCAAGCATGAACTCCAATCCTTTGTAGATTGCTTCACGGGTTATCATCAGATTTGGATGGACGAAGAAGACGCAGAGAAAACAGCCTTCATTACACCGTTGAGAGTGTACTGCTACAAAATGATGCCATTTGGTCCAAAGAATGTTGGGGCTACCTACATGAGAGCTATGACAACCATCTTCCATGACATGATACACAAGGAAATAGAGGTGTATGTTGACGATGTCATCATCAAATCCAAGAGGGCCACATATCACATAGCAGACTTGAGGAAGTTCTTTGACAGACTAAGGAGGTACAATTTAAAGTTGAACCCCGCAAAATGTGCATTCGGGGTTCCCGCAGGAAAACTGTTGGGATTCATCGTCAACCGCCGAGGAATCGAGTTGGACCTGTTAAAAGTGAAGGCTATCCAAGAGTTACCACCACCGAAGAGCAAAAAGGACGTGATGAGTTTCCTGGGATGCCTCAACTACATTAGCCGCTTCATAGCATAGTCCATAGTAATATGTGAACCCATCTTCAAAATGTTGAGGAAGGATTCTGAAACCAGCTGGATTGAAGATTGTCAAAGGGCTTTAGACAAAATTAAGGAATACCTGTCCATGCCACCAGTCCTAGTCCCACAAGAACCTGGGAGACCTTTGCTACTCTATATGTCCGTATTATATGCGGCTTTCGGCTGTGTTTTGAGACAACATGACGAGACGGGAAGAAAGGAGCAAGCCATATATTACTTGAGTAAGAAGTTCACACCTTACGAAGCACGGTACTCTCTGCTAGAACGCACTTGCTGTGCTTTCACATGGATATATTAGAAATTGAGGCATTACTTCTGTGCCTATACCACCTACCTCATATCAAGAATGGATCCTCTAAAGTACATCTTTCAGAAGCCTATGCCAACCGGGAAGTTAGCAGATATTGTTAAGTGAGTTCGATATCATCTATGTAACTTAGAAGGCAGTCAAAGGACAAGCATTGGCAGACCATCTTGCTGAAAATCCTGTGGGAGGAGAATACGAACCACTAAAAATGTATTTTCCTGACGAAGAAGTGTCATTCGTAGGAGAGGACATTGCTGAAGCCTATGACGGTTCGAGAATGTTCTTCGACGGAGCTGAAAACTTCAAAGGAGTGGGTATTGGAGCGGTCTTGGTATCAGAGAAAGGTCAACATTATCCGGTATCGGCAAAGCTTAGGTTTCCGTGCACCAATAATATGGCAGAATATGAGGCTTGCATCATGGGACTCAATTTGGCCATCGACATGAATGTACAAGAGTTGCTGGTAATTGGTGATTCGGATCTTCTGGTACATCAGGTTCAAGGAGAATGGGCTACGAAAAACACCAAGATACTACCATACTTGTATCATGTGCAAGAATTGATGAAGAGGTTCACAAAGATAGAATTCAAAAATGTGCCCAGAATTCAAAATGAATTTGTAGATGCACTGGCCACCTTGTCATCAATGATACAACATCCAGACAAGAATTTCATCGATCCCATCCCGGTGAAAATCCATAATCAGCCGGCTTACTGTGCTCATGTTGAAGAAGAAACGGACGGAAAACCTTGGTTCCACGACATCAAGGAATATTTAGCAAAAAGAGAATACCAGAATAGGCGAACCATAATCAGAAATGCACACTGCGGAGGCTGTCCAATCACTTCTTTCAAAAGAGGCTTCCAGATTGCTCGAGGAGATACATGCTGGAACCTGCGGACCATACATGAACGGTTGTTCTAGCCAAAAGATACTCAGAGCTAGATATTATTGATGACCATGGAAACAGATTGCATCCGGTACGTCCAGAAATGCCACCAATGCCAGATACATGCAGACATGATAAGGGTACCACCAAATGAACTCAATGCAACAAGTGCACCTTGGCCTTTTGCCACCTGGGGAATGGATGTCATCGGTCCGATCGAGCCCACCGCTTCTAACGGGCACCGATTCATTTTAGTAGCCATCGATTACTTCACAAAATGGGTAGAGGCTGCATCTTACAAAGCTGTAACCAAGAAAGTCATCGCAGAATTTGTCATGGATCGTATTATTTGTCAATTCGGGGGTTCCCGAGTCCATCGTCACTAACAATGCCGCCAATCTCAACAGTGATCTGATGAAAGCCATGTGTGAAACCTTCAAAATCAAACACAAAAGCTCCACATCATACATGCCTCAAATAAACGGAGTTGTGGAAGCTGCCAACAAGAACATCAAGAAGATACTAAAGAAGATGGTAGAAAATCACAAACAATGGCACGAGAAGTTACCCTTTTCCCTATTGGGATGCCGTACCACAGTCCGCACATCAACTAGGGCAACTCCTTATTTACTGGTTTATGGTACCGAAGTTGTCATTCCCGCCGAGGTAGAAATTCCTTCTTTAAGGATCATACAAGAAGCCAAACTCAGTGATGTAGAATGGATAAGGAGCCGCTATGAGCAACTAGCCCTCATAGATGGAAAAAGAATGAATGCAGTATGTCACGGTCAGCTTTGTCAGAATAGAATGTCCATAGCTTTCAACAAAAGGGTCAGACCAAGACAATTCGTATCAGGGTAGCTGGTGCTGAAGCGGATATTCCCACATCAGGATGAAGCCAAAGGGAAATTTTCACCCAACTGGCAAGGTCCCTACATGGTTCAAAGGGTACTAACAGGAGGAGCACTCATACTTGTAGAAATGGACGGAGAAGTTTGGCCAAAATCGATCAATTCAGATGCAGTCAAGAGATACTATGTCTATATTGTTTACATTCCTTCATCTGATGTAATTGAACTACGCTTGACCTAATTCCCGTTTAACAGGGGATATGTAGGCAGCCCTGTGGGTTAGGTCACATCTTAATAAAATCTTCATTCCCTCCCAAAACCAGAAACTGGGGTAGAATTTTAAGGAGGACCCTCAAAATTCCGGAGCAAGTCCAGCCAACGTCATCATGTATAAGGTAGTCAGAAATCGGTAAAGTAACTGGGGTAGAGTTTTGAGAAAGATTCTCAAAATTTCGGAACAAATCCAGCAAACTTCGTTACATGTAGAACGCCTGAAGAATCACTTACTAAAATGGGGCAGAATTTTGAGGAGGACCCTCAAAATTCAAACACAAAGAAGCCGCAATGTCTCTAAAAGTGTCGCAGTCATTAGTTCATCTAATTTACTTGATATTATATACCACTATGTTTTCTAAAATAACTCTATTTCATCAAATAAGTGCATATTTTTCGAAAACTCTATTTCTATGGCAGCCAGGTTTTACCCAGGGCAACTCAAACAGGATTTCCAGAGCAAAGCAAAGCAAAGTAAGCAGACAAAGGCACGAACCAACCTTTCCTGCAAAACTCACGATTTTTCTTTGGATGCAGGCGTAGTGAACATAACAGGAGTATTCGCAAATATACACACATCAAAATCACTATCTTCATAACAATCGGGCCGCCAAGCACAAATATATCTCCAGCTAAGAAATATTCTACTCCTATTTGCTATTTGTTCACTTCATAAGACTAAGGATTGCCTCCTCTTTGAATGAGACTAAGCCCTGTCTCAAATCTCGCATGAGGCTAAGCCCTGCCTCCATATTTGCATAAGGCTAAGCATTGCCTTCTCTTTGCATGAGATAAAGCCCTGTCTCAAACCTTGCATGAGGCTAAGCCCTGCCTCCATATTTGCATAAGGCTAAGCATTGCCTTCTCTTTGCATGAGACAAAGCCATGTCTCAAATCTTGCATGAGGCTATGCCCTGTCCCCATATTTGCATAAGGCTGAGCATTGCCTTCTCTTTGCATGAGACAAATCCCTATCTCAAATCTTACATGAGGCTAAGCCCTGTATCAAATCTTGCATGAGGCTAAGCCCTGCCTCCCTATTTGCATAAGGCTAAGCACTGCCTTCCGTTGCATGATACTACGCATTGTCTCCCTTTCTTGCATGAGGCTAAGACCTGCCTCCCTATTTGCATAATGCTAAGCACTGCCTTTCGTTGCATGAGACTAAGCATTGTCTCCCTTTCTTGCATGAGGCTAAGCCCTGCCTCCCTATTTGCATAGGGCTAAGAACTGCTTTCCACTGCATGAGACTAAGACAATCTCCTCTCCTTGCATGAGGCTAAGCCCTGCCTCCCCTACTGCATAAGGCTAAGCTCTGCCTTTCCTTGTCTAATGTTGAATGTTACACTATCTGAAACCTAGCACTATTTTGCCTTTTCCGGGATAAGCTCTGTCCCGATTCTATGAAAGACTAAGCTCTGTCTTGTTTGCTTATATGATCCATCATCATGTCTCTATCCAAAGGCGTCATAGTCCGAACCTGAAGACACCATGTCATGGCCTGAGGATCTCTCAACTTTGCAGATCATTATTCAAAGGCGTCATGGTTCAGAGGCACCATTTTCATGGCCCGAGAACATCATTTCATGGCCTGCGAATCCCTTATCTCATGATTCATGGCCCAGGACGTCATAGTCTAAGGACATCATCCTCTCCGTCTAAAGACAACCTTCATGGTCCAAAGGGAATTTGCATCATGTTTAAATTCTCGCAGTAACCTATATATTTGCATGCATCGTGTTTTAAGTTTTGCAGAAAATCCAGGAGGTAACCGTTCCTCAAGCAGGAGCAATCGTCGCCCCGGTTTCCGCTCATACCATTTTTACCTTGCTGTTATCTCAAACGTAACCGATTCTCATCAATTACTCACCTTTACCCCATGACTGTTCAGATATATGCCCTGTGATACATCCGTTACACTTCAGACTCATATTCATAACTTCGCATAAACCCATCTGATACTATCCTTCCCAAAAGAAACCCTTTCAAAAACATGCGATCATTCCTGTAACAATTACATCGGTTTCATTCAGCGTTGGGACCAGAACTACACGTGGCTAGATTCCTACAAAAACCAGGGATATGTAAGTAGCTCAGAGACCAAGGTGCGGCCCATATATTTCAAAACACCCCATTCGGTCAAAATCGGTCATCATTTCTTTACCCGACAACTCTTTCATCCTTCCCGGATAAAGAGGGGCAGCTGTTGATACCCAATTTTTTCCTCATATATTTCTAAAAAAAAAAGCATATATACTTTCAAAATATTGCATGAGCATCAACCAGTATTTTTCCAATTTTTTTTGTAATTTTATAAGGATTTTAAATAATTTATTCCAGCAATTTATTACCTAAATAATTACTAATTGCATCAAAAATAATTTTACAATGATTTATTGCTTAATTTACATCATTTATATTTATATTGAGCTTTAATCATTTTATGCATAAGTTTATTTGTATCTTTAGGCTATAGTTGCAGTAACTTTGCAATAACAGCCCATATATGCATAATTACATTATTTACATGGAAAATGACTTTTTATATTTTTATTATATTAAATAATTATATTAAATCATTTTCATGCACAAATGGCATTTTTTGCCATTTATAAATTATTTTACTGATTTAATTGGGTATTTAAAATGTAGCCCCTTTTTAATTAATTAATTTCGGACCTAGCCCAATTATACACACCAGCCCAATACCCAATACCCAGCCCAGTACCCAATACCCAAATACATGTTAACCCTAACCCAGCACCCGTTCGTACCCAACCCAGCTTACCCTTTTAATCCTGACCGTTAAGATCAACGGCCCTCATTCATCCGCGCCTTTTAAATCAACCTAACCCCTAACCCTAATTCATTTTATCCCACCTGCCGTCATCGAATCCTCTCGTCTCTCCCTCACCCCTCAAACCCTAACCCGCCGTCACCAATCTCCTAATAATTCCTATATAGAAATGGAATCATTCTTTCATTCCTTACCATATCTGGCCATTACCTCTTTACCAGCTACCCGTTTTTGATATTATTTGACTGGCTTGCCTCCAATGGCAAGTTAATCTCGAGAGATTCGAACTAGATCTGGTTCAAAATCTCTTATGTTATGGTTGTTTCCGTCTGTGTTCATCCCAACCTCTGTGAGTACGAATATTTTTGTATCTTTCAGTTAGGGTTTCATGTCTTGATTCGGACTAGATTTGGTCCGATTCTGTTTGTTTTATGCTATTCTCCATCTATATTTGCTCTATTACTCACAAATCCGTCCAGTTTTAGTTAAATCTTTTACTTACCCTAAAACTAGGGTTCAAGATCTTTCTAGTTCTAAAAGGATTTTTCATTCCTTTGTATATTTTTTTACTTTAATATTTCAGTATATCTACCTCTGTGTTCATATTTTCTTTACTATTTCTGGTCGATTCTATTTGCCCTAAAATTTAGGGTTTCTGATTTTTCAAAGACGAACTAAATCTGTGATTAGTCTTCAGTATTTCCATCTCTATGCATCCTTATTATAGTTTTCCTTTTAGGTTATTTACACTGACTTTATTTACCCTAAAATCTAGGGTTTTTGATTCTTCAAAATTCGAACAAAATGTGGTTCAAGCCCTAATTATTTCCGTTTATATGTCTTTGTGCATTTTGTTAAAGCTTCTGTATTTCTTCCTATTTCTGCTCACATTAAAATTAGGGTTTTGTTATTTAATTATTTTTCCTTTCATGTTTCTGCTTATCCGCCTCTATGCATCTTTCACTCTTGCCGTTAATAGTTGACTGATTTTACTTACCCCAAAATTAAGACCTTGAAATCTTTACTAAGGTTTCGGTACTGATACTTCCTTATTTTGTTTGATTTACCTGTTCTCATCACTCCCTTCCTTATTTGATCCGGCATCTTGATTACTTGATTGATTCTCTATAATATTTTTCTTAACCTTAATAGTACTAGCCTGATTTTATGCCATTATGTTTTGTTAATTGATTGAAGCCGATTATGGAATTATTTTCATTCCTTGTTTATGTATGATTGACTTATTACCTTATTTGTGTGCTCTAATTCAGTGCTATTTAAACCCCTCTCCCTTTTCCCCTTAAAAAACACTCGAACTCTCCTATCCCCTTAAAAAACACTCGAACTCTCCTATTCTGACTAAAAAACTTAAGCTCTCTCTCTTGCTCCTATTCTGATTTCTGTGCTAACTGCTATTATTTGGCCAGCTGAAAGCCAAGGCCAAATTGTTCTGGAACCTAGCTGTTACTCCATCTTTACTTTCTTTCTTCTCAACTGGTATGCCCTAACCTTGGCAATTCCTTTCTGTATGCATTGTTTGATTAACCTATTTCAATTCCCAGCATGATTCTGTTTTCCGTATGACTATGTGGTTCCACTTAGTGATAATACTAAACTAAGTTATCTTCAATAATGTGAAAACCCTGTCCAATTCAGTTGTATGTTCCCTGTTCTAACTATTGTTAGATACTGCAAGCATGTAATATGTGGCTAATTTTGTATGTTAGTTCAAGTATCCTTGCTTTTGTGATTACTTTAAATGCCGGTATGAGTATCTAGTCTGAACAAATATCAACTTAGTTGAATTTTATGCTGAACATGAGTTTTGTTTGTGCAGTTCTGTTACTGTTCTGTATGCATTGGTTTCTAAATCTGTCCCTCTTACCCTTACCCTTCTGAAAATTAGCTATTTTTCTAAAACTGTCCCCTTACCCTCTATGTACTGGTTTGCAAATTGCTACTCTTAGTCCTTTAGGTTCCTACCACCCTCAGTGTGAGCACTGCCTAGGGTCCTTGAGACTCCTCTAAACTCTGACACATTGGGGCTAGTCTTCCAATCTTTTATGAACTATTTCTTTGAGTGTGGTCCTGGTGTGAGCATTGCCCGGGGTCCCTAAGGCCCTTTGGGAACTTTGATACACCAGGAACCTAATTCTATGTGCCATGGATGGATCCTCTTTATGCTCTAAAGTTACTATGTTTGAAGGTCTGGTTCCCAGGTTTATATTGGGCCTATGAAGGCTCCCTATAGTGTAATGGATACTGTTATGTAATTTATTCATTATGGGCTGTAATACTGTGATAATCTCTGTAATAAACAGATCTGGGGTTTATTAGTAAAAGCTGGAGGGTTTTTCTATATCTTTGTTTGAAACTCGGGTAGAAATCCTGCCAATAGGTTTATTGGTTTGATTATGTGAATGTTAATACTTGTTTAGAGTTCATGCCTATAGGATTTTTCTAATTGTTTGTGACTCCGCATTTTCACATTTTTGGCATACTAGAGACACTGCCTATAGGTCTTTTGTTAATTCTACATTAGAAATTCATGTTCATAGGATCCCCGTGCATTTCCAATCTCAACGTGCATTAGTGATCATGTATATAGGATCTTATTTGCATGAATTAATAAACTTTCCTGGCAATGTGCTGAAAATTCTGCTCATGTATGACTAATAGATACCATGCCTATAGGAAATAAAAAATCAGTTTAGATACCATGCCTATAGGAATAAAAGGAATCAGCTTCAAAATCTAGAAATCATGTCTATAGGATTCAAACTAATAGATATCATGCCTGTAGGGAGAAATCAGTTTGTAAACTTAGAGATCATGTTATAGGAGTTTAAGTCAAGTCAACACTTAGAAATCATGTCTATAGGAGCTATATTAATTCTGCAAATTAGAAAGCATGCCTATAGGATCTAAAGAGTTAAAACATGTCTTTACGAGTTAAAATCAGTAATCTGCTTAGAAACCATGTTATAGGTCTATAATTAACGTTTAGATACCATACCTATAGGATTTTGTTAATCACTTAGGCAAATCTGTAGGGTTATTAATGATTATGGGATCTAAAACTGTGATATCTTACTGCCTGAAAGTGCCCAGATTCAACGCTTAATAAAATCAGTAGGCAAATTGATAGGTCCCAATGCCCGCCTGAATAAAACTGTTGTCTTACATTCTTTTTCTGCTCAATCTAGATATCCTGCCTATATGATCCTAAATTAACAAAGTTTGCTGATTTAATTGCGTGCATTTGTTGTCTACTTGTGGAGGTTAATATGAGCCCCCTATTTGCTCCTTACATGATAATCTTAGTTTAATTTTGTTTGTCGCCTAGCTTTTCTCATTTTTAAGCAACATAGGTCAGTCTAGAACCACCCTGAATAGAGGTCCTAAATACCTCTAAGACCATAGGTACGGGACGGGTAGTGCACGCATAAGGCACGAGTTAGAAGCTACTAGAACGCTTAGGTAATAACTGAAAGATAGTAATTGGGTAGTAAAGGAAATGATAGCCCATGCTCTAATGCTATGAGTAAAACCCCGACTTGAGGGAGTTGCAAAGCATTGCATGGAATGATCCTATAGGCTAAAAAACTTAGGACCAACCCCTATACTCATGTGTAAAAATAAGTTGAATATTGTATCTGTCTAATTTTTTTCTCCCCTTTTAAGACTAATTCGCTTAATTTAAGTTCGACCGGGACCCACCGTTGTGGACCTCGAGGGGTTCCTAACACCTTCCCCTCAAGGTAATTTCGACCCCTTACACGATCTCTAGTGATGCAAACTAGTTGCATGAGTTAATCGCTCTAGGTGCCCTAACGCACCTTAATCCGTTAGGTGGCGACTCTACAAATACCTTACCCCGTCCCAAAAGGAAGGGAGTTGTCCCAGAAATGTCGAAACCCGATTTCACGAAAAAAAGGGGGCGCGACACCTTATACAGTAGACAAATAACAAATAGGAGCAGAATATTTCTTAGGTGGAGATATATTTGCGTTTGGCCGTTTAGTTGTTATGAAGGTGATGATCTAAGGCGCACGTACTTGTGGTTATTCCTTGTCCCTGCACGCAAAGAAAATTGTGAGTTTTGCGAGGAGGTTGGTTCGTGCCTTTTGTCTGCTTGTTTTGCCTTGCTTTGCTCTGGAGGCCCTGTTCGAGGTACCCTGGGTAACACCTGGCTGTCACAGAAATAAAGTTTTTCGAAAATGTGCATTATTGATGGAATAGAATTATTTTATAAAACATAGTGGTATATAATATCAGGTAAATTAGATGAACTAATGACTATGACACTTTTAGAGACATTGCGACTTCCTTGCATTAGAATTTTGAGGGTCTTCCTCGAAATTCTGCCCCAGTTACTTAACCGATTTCTAATTGTCTTGCATATGATGGTGCGGCTGGACTTGTTCCGGAATTTTGAGGGTCCTCCTCAAAATTCTGCCCCAGTTTTTGGTTCTGAGGAAATGAAGATTTTATTAAGATGTGACCGAACCCACAGGGCTGCCTACGTATCCCCTCTTGTACGGGAATCAGGTCAAGTGTAGTTCAGTTACATCTGATGAAGAAATGTGAACAATCTAAACATAGTATCTCTTGACTGCATCTGAATTGATAGGTTTTGGCCAAACTTCTTCGTCCATTTCTGCAAGTATGAGTGCTCCTCCTATTAGCACCCTGTGAACCATGTAGGGACCTTGCCAGTTGGGTGAAAACTTTCAGTTAGCTTCATCTTGATGTGGGAATATTTGCTTCAGTACCAGTTGCCCCGGTGTGAATTATCTTGGTCTGACCCTTTTGTTGAAGGCTCTGGACATTCTGTTCTGATAAAGTTGACCATGAAACACCGCATTCATTCTTTTTCCATCTATGAGGGCTAGTTTCTCATAGCGGCTCCTTATCCATTTTGCATCACTGAGTTCGGCTTCTTGTATGATCCTTAAAGAAGGAATTTCTACCTCGGCGGGAATGACAGCTTCAGTACCGTAAATCAGCAAATAGGGAGTTGCCCCAGTTGATGTGCGGACTGTGGTACGGTATCCCAATAATGCGAATGGTAACTTCTCATGCAATTGATTGTGATTTTCTACCATCTTCCTTAGTATCTTCTTGATGTTATTGTTGGCAGCTTCCACGGCTTCATTAATTTGAGGCCTGTATGCTGTGGACTTTTTGTGCTTGATTTTGAAGGTTTCACACATGGCTTTCATTAGATCACTGTTGAGATTGGCGGCATTATCAGTGATGATGGACTTGGTGTCGCGCCCCCTTTTTTCCCTCCCCTTTTTACGGGGGAACAAAGGTCCGGGTTTCGACATTTATGGGGGTAATAACTCATTTCCTTTTGGGAATGGGGTATTTTGAAGAGTCTCCACCTAACGGGTTATGGTGCGTTAGGGCACCTAGAGCGATTAACTCTTGGATTGGTTTGCATTACCAGAGATTTAGGGTAAGGGCTCGAAATAACCTTGAGGGGAAGGTGTTAGGCACCCCTCTCGGTCCACAATTGTGTGTCTCGGCCGAACTTATACTTGTGAATTAGTCCTTTAACAAATAAGTAGTTGAAACAAATAATTGCAAATAAAGCATGTTGCACATTGTATGACTCAGATAATAAGACAAAGGATTTGAACAAGTTGTGTATACATAATAAAAAGTAAAGTTTTAAACAAAAGGAATTTGGGAAAGGAGGGGTCCTAGGTTGGTTAGCCTACAGGATCACCCCACGCAATGCCCGGTAAACATTTCTCAATAAGGGTCTACACGTGACATTAGCGCGTAGTCATCATATCCCGTTCTACCCAAGTCCCTCCCCTTGGTCATAGCCTAAAGCGTTCTAGTAACCTCGACAATGCCTATGCGTGCACTACCCGTCCCTTCTTCGTGGTCCTGGAGGTATTTTAAGACCTCTAAATCTGGGCAATTCTAGACAACCCCTAAGGTGTTTAAAAGGAAAAAATTCTAGGCGACAGGCAAGAACACATAGGACTTAACAGACAAATGCAGCAAAAAGTAGTCAAAAGGCCCAGGTTTACCTCCACAAATAATGCACATAAACAGCATGTCTTAAACACAAATAAGTGTAGTTTTTGTTAGAGAAAACACCTAAACAAGATATCTAAGTGGATGTTAATGCCTAGAGATATGCAACCTTATTTTATATAAACTTGACAGTAAGGTCCTAATCAGTTTGCCTGCTGATTTTAAACCTGTTAAATCTGGACAGCTTAAATAGCAAAAATACAGTTTCAGATTTGCAGAATTTAAAATCGCCCTATAGGCTTGCCAAAGCGCAGAACAGTGATGTCCTAAGAGCATGGCAACTACGTTGATACAGTAGAACAATGAGCAGTTTTTAGAACGGACTCTTGAGTTCCTATAGGCATGCTTTCTAGCAGCAATGAATGAAGACAGTGTTTGAAAGACTCATTAAAGAAAGCGGACATTTGATTAAACTAGTTCAAAACGGAACTAACATGGATTAACTGACTTGTGTAGCTAAATTGATTTTAATTCTACAGATAGAATTTCTGATTTCATTCCCTATAAGCATGATATCTAGTTGTTAAGAGCTGATGTTAGAAAGTTATAGGTATGATTTCTAGTGGAAAACATATGTGAATACCCGTTGTAACAGAAATTGAACTTGATCACATTCCAAGGCATGATATCTAATTACAAAGCCATTTAAGTCCTATAGGCATGATTTCTATTATTTGAACCGTTTAAACCCTATAGGCATGGTTACTAGTATGGTAAAGAAGACATAGCAAGTGTATTAACAAAATCCTATAGGCATGGTTTCTAACCGTATTACCCCACAAATATATAACTACCCACCCTTTTCACTAATCACCCCAATATTCATTTACAAATAATTATTACAGATCAGCTGTATAAATTATATAAATAGATAAAAGAAAAGAAGAAGTTACACTATAGGGAGCCTGAAGCAGGCCCAAATGATTTCCCAAACCTCCAATAGCCTCAAATGCCGAATTCCATAGACAATGTCATTATCTAGGTGCGTCAGAGTTCCCTAAGGATCTCAAGGATCCCGGACAGTGCTCACACCTAGACTTTATAACCAAAACTAAGTAAGTGCAATGTGGAGGAGCCAGCTCCAGTGCATCAGAGTTCAGAGGGATCTCATAGGGATCCCAAGGCAGTCACACACTGGAGGGGCAGAACTTAAGGACCTAAGAGTAGAGTGGGAGTGCTTGGCATGGTTTTGAAAAGGTTTTGATAGAAAGC
>NC_031991.1:57162186-57199158 GCF_001879085.1 Nicotiana attenuata
GGAGGCAAGGATTAGCCTCATGCAAATAGGGAGGCAAGGATTAGCCTCATGCATGATGGAGGCAGGGATTAGCCTCATGCAGGTATGGAGGCAAGGATTAGCCTCATGCAAGTATGGAGGCAAGGACTAGCCTCACGCAAACAGGGAGGCAAGGATTAGCCTCATGCAAATATGGAGGCAACGATTAGCCTCATGCAAGTATGGAGGCAAGGATTAGCCTCATGCAAGTATGGAGGCAAGGATTAGCCTCATGCAAGTAGGGAGGCAAGGATTAGCCTCATGCAAATAGGGAGGCAAGGATTAGCCTCATGCAGGTGTGGAGGCAAGGATTAGCCTCATGCAAGTATGGAGGCAAGGATTAGCCTCATGAAAATAGGGAGGCAAGGATTAGCCTCATGCAAATAGGGAGGCAAGGATTAGCCTCATGCAGGTATGCGGGAAATGGCTTAGTCCCATGCAAAGAGTGAGTGGCAAAAAGTAGTATATTTCTTAGCTGGAGATATATTTAGTGTCTGATGGCCGGATCGATAGTGAATGTATACATGTTTGCGAATGCCATCGTTTCATCAATTGTGCCTGCATTCGAAGAAAAATTGTAAGTTTTGTAAGGGGGGGGGGGGAGGTTGGTTCGTGCTTCTATCCGCTGGTCTTGCTTTGCTCCGTTCTGGGGCCCTTTTGAGTTTCCTGGGTAACTTGACTGTTACGGAAATAGAGTTTTCAAAAATATGCAATTATTGATAAAAAAATAGAGTTATTTAGAAACATATTGAAATATCAAGTAATTTAGATGAACTAGTGACTGTAACACATTTCAAAGGCATTGCAGCTCTCTTATATTTGGAATTTTGAGGGTCCTCCTCAAAATTCTGCCCCAGTTTGGTGGATGATCTTTTGACTGTTTGCGGATAATAGGCCTTGCTGAATCTTCTTTGGAATTTTGAGAATCCTTCTCAAAATTCTGCCCCAGTTCCTTACCTGACTTTCTGGCATGCGATGGCGTTAGCTGGACTTGCTTCGGAATTTTGAGGGTCCTCCTCAAAATTCTGCCCTAGTTTTTGAGCTAGGGGGGAAATGGAAATTTTATTATGATATGACCGAACTCATAAGGCTGCCTACGTATCCCCTTTGAAACGGGAATCAGGTCAAGCGTAGTTCAATTACATCAGATGAGGAAACATAAAATAATCTAAGCATAGTATCTCTTGACTGCGTCTGAATTGATTGGTTTTGGCCAGATTTCTCCATCCATTTCTGCAAGTATGAGCGCTCCTCCTGTTAGTACCCTGTGAACCATGTACGGGCCTTGCCAGTTGGGAGAGAATTTCCCTTTGGCCTCATCTTGATGCGGGAAGATCTTCTTCAGCACCAGCTGTCCTGGTGCAAATTGCCTTGGTTTGACTCTTTTGTTGAAAGCTCTGGACATTCTGTTCCGATAAAGTTGACCGTGACATACTGCGTTCATCCTTTTTCCATTGAAAGGGCCAATTGTTCATAGCGACCCCTTATCCACTTTGCATCGCTGAGTTCAGCTTCCTGTATGACTCTTAAAGAAGGAATCCACCTCGGCTGGGATGACAGCCTCGGTACCATAAACCAGCATGTAGGGAGTTGTCCCGGTTGATGTGCGAACCGTAGTGCGGTATCCTAGTAAAGCAAAAGGTAACTTATCATGCCATTGTTTGTGTCTTCTCCGCATCTTCTTCATCCATCCAGATCTGGTGATAACCCACGAAGCAATCCACAAAGGATTGGAGTTCATGCTTGGCGCAGTTGTCGATCAAAATGTGTATGTTTGGCAGTGGGAAGTCATCCTTGGGACTTGCTCTGTTCAAATCCTGGTAGTCAACACATACTCTAACTTTCCCATCCTTTTTCGGAACTGGCACAATGTTAGCTGACCAAGTTGGGTACTCAACCACCTTGAGAACTTTGGCTTTGATCTGCTTGGTAACCTCCTCCTTGATTTTCAAACTCATGTCTGGTTTGAACTTCCTGAGTTTCTGCTTGACTGGTTAACACATGGGATTAATAGGCAGCTTGTGAGCCACTATGGGACTTGCTCAAACCGGTCATGTCATCATATGACCATGCGAAAATGTTCTCATATTCTCTTAAGAACCGAATGTACTCCTCCTTTTCTGTCGGTGACAAGTAAATGCTGATGCGAGTCTCCTTGACGGTCTCGGCGTCTCCCAAATTCACGCTTCTGTTTTGTCCAGGTTGGACTTAGGCTTGTTCTCAAAATTCTCAACTTCCCTGACAATTTCCTCGGGTATCTCATCCTCTTCATCTGAATCACTATTCTCATGTTGCGCTGCCTCATTACATGTCACAGTCACTGGTTCATCAGGAAAAGTAATAATAACACTGTGGAAAGAAAAATATAGTAATGAAAAATGATAAAGAACAAATGCATTTGATTAAAACTGAGAAAATCGTCCAGACAAAGCATGGCTCGATAAATTGAGCATTTATTTTGAAACAAGTAAGTCTTAAAACAAAATTACTAGAAATCTAAAATGCCTAGAACGGCTATAGAAGTAAAATCTGCCAAGCTACCCAGGGACTCGGCGAGCTCGAGATGGTGTGGCAGTCCAGTTCTTGAGAACAACTCCCTTCTTCATGGTCTGAATAGTGAGGCCTTCTTCCTCCTCCTCCTCAATTATCGCACTGCATTGTATCATTTATTCTGACTTTTCCTTTGCTTTTAGGATCACTTTAAAGAGGAGGACGTGGAGGACCTTTAGGTATGGTGATGATGCCACTATGTGCAAACCAACCTTTTAGGGGATGAGAATAAAGAATAAAAGGAAAACAAAAAGGTAAACAAGTCAGTAAGGGTTCTGAAATGTTTGTAGTATTTAAACATATATTGTGAGAATGTGAATTCGTGTCCTAATTTGGGAGCCTCGTTGTGCCCGAGGTAGGCCTAGCGACAAATAGATTTGGAGATCTTTAGATGCCAGCGAATGCCTCATTTCATAATATGAAAAATCTGAATCCCAAAACGACACTAAGATAATAAAAAAGTAAGTCACTATTGTCACTTGGCCTTATTACATTTAGGAAAGCAAATAAATCTAGCCTACTTGGTCCCAGAAGGACTTCCCTAGACTCGATCATTCTAAATCCATCAACCAGGTTACCCAGCTTTCGCAGACCCAACAGCAGATAGGCTCTAGCCAGATGTCCTCCCTCGCTTCCTTCAGCATCTCATTTCCTGTCAAAAACTAAAAAGGTTAGGTCCCCTTTTCCCCCACCTGATTCGACTTATTTGTACATTCATGATTAGCTATTTTGGCTATTTAGTTCTACCAAATTAATGCACAGAACATGGTTGTATCCGTTGGGATTATGGAAACCCTGGTGGACTTTTGGATAAGGCTCGTCTTAAAGGATTATTATGTGGATAACATATTAATCCGACTAGGTTTGACCATGATGCATGCACAATTACGATCAGAGTAAGGTTACTATGGGGTTTTAGACTGGTACCCTCAAGCGGACAACTTGAGGGGGAAGGCACGGAACCGTCGACTGCACTGCTGATCGACTGGTTTTATCGTAAATAAGCCTTTCCGAATTTAAGGGTAATAAATAGGAAGAGCGCAACCACTCATTAAGCGTTGCTATAGGATTTGATACGCACAAGTGGAATATGATGTGGAGCATGATTTATGCAGCAATTAATAACATGTAGTCAAGTATTTGCACGTAGGAAAAATAAATACAATATTTAAGTAATTGAAAGACTGTTATAGGAAAAAGAAAACAAAGAGACACGTCAGTTTCAGGGATAAAGAATCATAAATGCTTAGAAGAAAACGGACAGTTTAAATTCAAATAAGGGGAAAGGGGTACGGGATAAAGCATGCTTAGACTAATTCATAAAAATAAGTTCGTTGTGGTAAGAGCCTAAAGGTATCCCCAGCAGAGTCTCCATGCTGTCGCGCCCCCTTTTTTCCCTCCCCTTTTTACGGGGGAAGAAAGGTTTGGGTTTCGACATTTATGGGGGGGGGGGGGGGGGTTAATAACTCGTTTCCTTTTGGGAATTGGGAAATTTGAAGAGTCGCCACCTAACGGGTTATGGTGCGTTAGGGCACCGAGAGCGATTAACTCTTGGATTGGTTTGCATTACCAGAGATTTATGGTAAGGGCTCGAAATAACCTTGAGGGGAAGGTGTTAGGCACCCCTCTCGGTCCACAATTGTGGGTCCCGACCGAACTTATACTTGTGAATTAGTCCTTTAGCAAATAAGTAGTTGAAACAAATAATTGCAAATAAAGCATGTTGGACATCGTATGACTCAGATAATAAGACAAAGGATTTGAACAAGTTGTGTATACATAAGAAAAAGTAAAGTTCTAAACAAAAGGAATTTGGGAAAGGAGGAGTCCTAGGTTGGTTAGCCTACAGGATCACCCCACGCAATGCCAGGTAAACACTCCTCAATAAGGGGCTACACGTGACATTAGCGCGTAGTCATCATATCCCGTTCTACCCAAGTCCCTCCCCTTGGTCATAGCCTAAGGCGTTCTAGTAACCTCGACAATGCCTATGCATGCACTACCCATCCCTTCTTCGTGGTCCTGAAGGTATTTTAAGACCTCTAAATCTGGGCAATTCTAGACAACCCCTAAGGTGTTTAAAAGGTAAAATTCTAGGCGACAAGCAAGAACACGTAGGACTTAACAGACAAATGCAGCAAAAAGCAGTCAAAAGGCCCAAGTTTACCTCCACAAATAATGCACATAAACAACACGTCTTAAACACAAACAAGTGTAGTTTTTGTTCTAGAAAAGACCTAAACAAGATATCTTAGTGGATGTTAATGCATAGAGATATGCAACCTTATTTTTTATAAACTTGACAGTAAGGTCCTAATCAGTTTGCCTACTGATTTAAAACCTGTTAAATCTGGACATCTTAAATAGCAAAAATACAGTTTCAGATTTGCAGAATTTAAAATCGCCCTATAGGCTTGCCTAAACGCAGAACAGTGATGTCCTAAGAGCATGGTAACTACGTTGATACAGTAGAACAGTGAGCAGTTCGTAGAACGGACTCTTCAGTTCCTATAGGCATGCTTTCTAGCGACAATGAATGAAGACAGTGTTTGAAAGACTCATTAAAGAAAGCGGACATTTGATTAAACCAGTTCAAAAAGGAACTAACATGGATTAACTGACTTGTGTAGCTAAATTGATTTTAATTCTACAGATAGAATTCTTTCCCTATAAGCATGATATCTAGTTGTTAAGAGCTGATGTTAGAAACTTATAGACATGATTTTTAGTGGAAAACAAATGTGAATACCCGTTGTAACAGAAATTGAACTTGATCAAATTCCAAGGCATGGTATCTAATTACAAAGCCATTTAAGTCCTATAGGCATGATTTCTATTATTTGAACCGTTTAAACCCTATAAGCATGGTTACTAGTATGGTAAAGCAGACATAGCAAGTGTATTAACAAGATCCTATAGGCATGGTTTCTATCCGTATTACCCCACAAATATATTACTACCCACCCTTTTCACTAATCACCCCAATATTCATTTACAAATAATTATTACAGACCAGCTGAATAAATTACAAGAAGAAGTTACACTATAGGGAGCCTGAAGCAGGCCCAAATGATTTCCCAAACCTCCAATAGCCTCAAATGCCGAATTCCATAGACAATGTCATTGTCTAGGTGCGTCAGAGTTCCCTAAGGATCTCAAAGATCCCGGGCAGTGCTCACACCTAGACTTTATAACCAAAACTGAGTAAGTGCAGTGTGGAGGAGCCAGCTCCAGTGCATCAGAGTTCAGAGGGATCTCATAGGGATCCCAAGGCAGTCACACACTGGAGGGGCAGAACTTATGGACCTAAGAGTAGAGTGGGAGTGCTTGGCATGGTTTTGAAAAGGTTTTGATAGATAGCAATATTTGAAAAGACTCAGCAGTTTTACAAATGAGAGGATTGTCCAGTAAAACAGTTTTTACCAGAGTTGTGTAGCAACAGACCATACATAAATCCAAACAGGTTCAGCAACACTCAGGTAATAAACTTTCATACAGGGGTAATTGGGGTTGGGAACACACAATACAAGTAAACAGCATTCTGCAATTGAGGGAGTAGTTATCAATGTGTTCAAGGATGCTAATTAGGACATAGTGACAGAATCAGATGTGCTTTAGGGGGGTCATGGGATTAGGGATAACTAATGATACAACACAATAGGAACTCCAGAACCAACATAGAATCAAACAGCTTAGAGTAACAAAATCACTTTGCAAAGAGAGGTTCAGACTGGAAAGCAAGTAAACCAATATTCAAAACAAGGTAGAGTTAAGTTTAAACAAACTACTAGTTCATAAGACCTGCTCATTTTAGAAGTCACAAGACATAACTAGGTGATGTAATAGGTCCATTACATGTTGAGCAGCAAAACAATAGATAGAAACAGATTAAGAATATGATGAACTGAAGCAGTATGAAACACATTGGTTTGAGAACTTGAATTTAAAATCAGAACATACAAGTAAAGAGAGTAAACGAAAGGTAAAGAGCAGGAGAGTGCAATAATTAGCCTTGGCTTGCAACCGGCTAATTTAGTAACAATAGTAAGTTACAAAGAAAGCTGAAGAGCCTTTGAGTGTGAGAGAGATGTGAACTAATGTCTGTGTGTGTGTTCGTCTATTAAGACTGTAGAAAAGAGCCATTTATATAGTAGTTCGAAACTAGGTAAAATAAGGCAAGAATCACAATTGTGTAGTAATTATGGAACTCAGAACCAATTAGAGCAAAATCAGTACAAGTACTCCTTTAATTAAGGGAATCTGTTCAAACGGTAAGAACAAGTAACAAATAAGGAAAGAAATCAATGTGTAACTGGAGCATAACAAACAAGGAAATAATTCAAACATAGTAGGCATGGAGTAAACAATTAGGACTGGGTTCAGAAAATTCTAATTAAGGAGATAGTCGGTAAGAATCAAGTAACCATGCAGACAAGGTAAGGGAAAGTTAGTTTAGGCAAGTAAATAATTCACATTGAGTAGGAAGGTAAGAATCGAAGGATTAAAGGAAAGTTTTCAAATCAAACCAAGAAACAGGGAATTCATAATCAATCAAAGAGAAAGTCATGAAAAGAGTTAGCGTTTAGCATATAAATAAAGTAAGTCATGGATAGTCAAGAGTCGACATACAACTCTAGCAAGCATGAAAGTTAAACAATACTGATTAAATTAGAAAGAGGCAAGTCTTGAACAGTCAAGATAAACACAAGCACATAGAACCAGTGCAAGTTTAGGGTAAGAAACTCAGTAGAAACATATCAAGGCAAGATAGTCACGAGAAATCACAGAAACTCAAAAACGAGAACCGGTCAGTCATGCTGATACGCGGAACCAAACGAAGAACCTAAAAAAATTAGGGCTTTCAGCATATGCGAGTTAAAGTTGTAGTAAAGTCATAGAATCAGTCGAAATATGTGAGCAATAGAAGCTTAAACACAAAGAATCAGTTAAACAAGGTTTTAAAAGAAGTTCCGAAAACCCTAGTTTCAGAGGAAGATGAAAAAAACATGAAATCACATGATTCTTGTAAAGAACCTCAAGGACAGTGTAAAACATTCAAGAAACAAACTCAAATCGTCCTAGATCTGTAGAAAAGAAATTAGAGTTTCGAAAGAAACCCATATAGAGATGAAGAAACTTGTCTAGAATCCCAAGGATCGTAGCAAATACAGAATGATTTCGCTTGAAATCACACTGGAATAACCAGGAACAGGCAGGAGATGAACCCTAGATGCAAGCCGGCATGGCCCTGGTCCCTTGAGGACCTTAGAGAAGGCAGGAATGGCATGAGAGAAGCCATTGGAGGCGTAAGAGACGATGAGAGGTCACCGGAGATGACCGGAGATGCGAGGTCGGCGTTTGAAGATTAGGGTTAGGTTGAGAGTGTTCTGAGTGCAGAGAGGATTTTAGGGCGGCAGGTGCATAGAATGATTAGGGTTGGGGGTCTTTTGGAATTAAAAAAGGGAAGTTTTAACGAGGGCCGCTGATCTTTTAGATCAACGACCATGATCTGATGGGGTCTTGGGTCGGGTAAGTGTAGTTAGGGCCTGGGTCGGGTAATTTGATCTGAAATTGGGCTGGGGTATTGGGTTGAATTGAGGCTGAAATTGAAATATAATTTGGCTAAGTTTTAAATAGCCAATTTAACCCTATATAATTTGTAATAAATAATAGATGACTTCTAAAAAATAATTTCGTGTACTAAGATGATTTAAAACAGCTATTTAACATTTTAAAAATATAGAAGATCATTTTATGCATTAATGTAATTATGCATTAATAGGGCTAGTATTGCAAATATATGCAAATTAGCTTAAAAAGTGCAAATGCAATTATAACAAAATGCACTAAAATATTTTAACAATATTTTGGCATCAATACAGAATTTAGATGGCTAAATCACCACAAAGATAATCTGAAGGATAATTATTGGAGATTTTATGAGTAAAGAGAGAGGAAATAAATCGATTTAAAACCTTTAAAATTATAGAAAAAATTATTAAAATGATTTATGCATGCTTATATATGCATATATGCTATCTTGAAAGTATATATGTCTATAAAAAATATATAGAGAAAAATTGGGTATCAACACTTGGGAACCCCAAATCGACAAACAATACGATCCCTGACAAAATCTGCGACGACTTTCTTGGTTACAGCTATATAAGATGCAGCCTCCGTCCATTTTGTGAAGTAATCGATGGCCACTAAAATGAACCTGTGTCCATTTGAAGCAGTGGGCTCGATCGGACCGAGGACATCCATTCCCTAGGCAGCAAAAGGCCAAGGTGCACTTGTTGCATTGAGTTCATTTGGTGGTACCATTATCATGTCTGCATGTATCTGGCATTGGTGGCATTTCTGGACGTACCGGATGCAATCTGTTTCCACGGTCATCCAAAAATATCCAGCTCTGAGTATCTTTTTGGCTAGAACAAAACCGTTCATATGTGGTCCGTAGGTTCCGGCATGTATCTCCTCGAGCAATCTAGAAGCCTCTTTTGCGTCAACACACCTTAAAAATCCCAAATCAGGAGTTCTTCTATACAGGGTTCCTCCGCTTTGGAAGAAGTGATTGGACAACCTCCGTAGTGTGCGTTTCTGAGTATGGTTCGCATGTTCTGGGTATTCTCCTTTTGCCAAATATTCCTTGATGTCATGGAACCAAGGATTTCAATCCGTTTCTTATTCAACATGAGCATAGTAAGCCGACTGATTATGGATCTTCACCGGGATGGGATCGATGAAATTCTTTTCTGGATGTTGTATCATTGATGACAAGGTGGCCAGTGCGTCTGCGAACTCATTCTGGACTCTGGGAACATGTTTGAATTCTACCTTTGTGAACCTCTTCATCAATTCTTGCACAGGATACAAGTATGGTAGTATCTTGGTGTTTTTCGTAGCCCATTCTCCTTGAACCTGATGTACCAGAAGATCCGAATCACCAATTACCAACAACTCTTGTATATTTATATCGATGGCCAAATTGAGCCCCATGATGCAAGCCTCATATTCTGCCATATTGTTGGTGCACGGAAACATAAGCTTTGCCGATACCGGATAATGTTGACCTGTCTCTAATACCAAAACCGCTCCAATACCAACTCCTTTGAAGTTGGCAGCTCCGTCGAAGAACATTCTCCAACCGTCATAGGCTTCAGCAATGTCCTCTCCTACGAATAACACTTCTTCGTCAGGAAAATACGTTTTTGGTGGTGCGTATTCTCCTCCCACAGGATTTTCAGCAAGATGGTCTGCCAATGCTTGTCATTTGACTGCCTTCTGAGTTACATAGATGATATCGAATTCACTTAACAATATCTGCCATTTAGCTAACTTCCCGGTAGGCATGGGCTTCTGAAAGATATACATTAGATGATCCATTCCTGATATGAGGTATGTGGTATAGGCACATAAGTAATGCCTCAATTACTGATTTGTCCATGTCAAAGCACGGCAAGTGCGTTCTAGCAGAGAATACCGTGCTTCGTAAGGTGTGAACTTCTTACTCAAAAAAATATATGGCTTGCTCCTTTCTTCATGTCTCATCGTGTTGTCCCAAAACACAGCCTTGCGAAGTTCACACCAGGTTCTGGCGGGACTAGGACTGGTGGCGTGGACAGGTATTCCTTAATTTTGTCAAAAGCCTTTTGACAATCTTCAGTCCAACTAGTTTTAGCATCCTTCCTCAACATTTTGAAGATGGGTTCACATACCACTGTGGACTGTGCTATGAAGCGGCTAATGTAGTTGAGGCATCCCAGGAAGCTCATCACGTCCTTTTTGCTCTTCTGTAGTGGTAATTCCTGGATAGCCTTCACTTTTGACAGGTCCAACTCGATTCCTCAGCGGCTGACGATGAATCCCAATAGTTTTCCAGTAGGAACCCCGAATGCACATTTTGCGGGGTTCGGTTTTGAAATTGTACCTCCGTAGCCTGTCCAAGAACTTCCTCAAGTCTGCTATGTGATCTGTGGCCCTCTTGGATTTGATGATGACATCGTCAACATACACTTCTATTTCCTTGTGTATCATATCATGGAAGATGGTCGTCATGGCTCTTATATAGGTGGCCCAAACGTTCTTTAGACGAAATGGCATCATTTTGTAGCAGTACACTCCCCACGGTGTAATGAAGGTTGTTTTCTCTCAGTCTTCTTCGTCCATCCAAATCTGATGATAACCCGTGAAGCAATCTACAAAGGATTGGAGTTCATGTTTGGCGCAATTGTCAATCAGAATGTGTATATTTGGCAGTGGGAAGTCGTCCTTAGGACTTGCTCTATTTAAATCCCAATAGTCAACACAAACCCTTACTTTCCCATCTTTCTTTGGAACTGGTACGATGTTGGCTAACCAGGTTGGGTACTCAACTACCCTGAGGACTTTGGCTTTGATCTGCTTGGTGACTTCTTCCTTGATTTTTAGGCTCATATTAGTTTGAATTTTCTGAGTTTCTGCTTCACCGGCGAACACATTGGATTGGTAGGCAACTTATGAGCCACTATGGATGTGCTTTGACCAGTCATGTCATCATATGACCACACAAAAATGTCCTTATATTCTTTCAGGAAACGAGTGTATTCTTCCTTTTTTGACGATGATAGGTGAATGCTTATGCGAGTCTCTTTGACGGTTTCGAAATCTCCCAAATTGATTTCCTCGGTTTCGTCCAGGTTGGACTTAGGTTTGTTCTCAAAATTCTCAACTTCTCTGATAACTTCCTCAGGTATTTCATCCTCTTCTTCTGCGTCACTATCCTTATATTGCATTGTCTCATTATATGTCACAGTCATCGGTTCATCAGGAAAAGTAATAATAATGTTGTAGAGGAAAAATGCAAAAGATAATAATGAATAGTAAATAACGATGCATTAATTAAATTTTGAAAACATCCAAAACAATTACGGCTCGATGACTTGAGCAATTATTTTGGAACAAAATGCGTGATTAAAACAAAATACTGGAAATATTTTAAATGCCTAAAATCGTTATTAAAACAGGTCAGGCTAATTGCCAAGCTAGCCAGAAACTCGACGGGCCCGGGATGGTGCGTCAGTCCAATTCTTGAGAACAACTCCCTTCTCCACGGTCTAAATGGTAAGGCCTTCTTCCTCCTCCTCTTCAACTATCACATTGCAATCCATATCCTTGTCTTCTAAATACAGGCTCCTTAGCCCAGCCAAAGCTTCCTCCTCTACTGATCCCCATATTGTGTCGGCCTGGTGAAAATTCTGACTCAGATGCGGCAGTGGCTGCTCGAGAGGGTAATAAGGACCACGCCATGGCAGCGACCAATCATCATATTCTTGCCATGTATACTGATATCCGAGCCTGAAAGTTGTCCCATGACATTTCAATTGTATCGGTTTGGTAATGCCCTGGATTTTCTTCCCAAGCCCTTTGTCGGGTTCATACCCTGACCATGCCAGTATGCTTTCTATTTTTCTACTCCACCACTTATCTTTCTCAATTGCATTGACACGCTCGATGCGGTAATAAGTTTCTCCACCCAGCTTTCTTCTATTCTCGACAACCGGGACAGTTTGACTAGTATAAATGGGATTACTTCCATCTCCGTGAATGATTACCTCCTGATGGTTCCATTCGAACTTCACGGCCTGGTATAACGTAGAAGCCCCAGCTCCAGCAGGATGTATCCAAGGTCATCCCAGTAAAAGATTGTACGTAGAAAATATATCTAATACCTGGAACTCAACATCGAACCAAGTCGGGACCATATGCAAACAAAGGTTAATTTCCCCAATTCTGGCCCTTTGAGACCCATCAAATGCCTTCACATTCATACTTCCTGCTCGTATCTCATGGAAATCTTTACCCTGCCTTTTCAGAGTAGTCAATGGACAAATGTTGAGGCTTGAACCCCCATCTATTAAGACTCTGGTGATGAATTTGTCCTCAAATTGTACAGTGATGTGCAGCGCCCTCGTGAAAGGTGATCTTGTGGCTCTCCAGTACCTGCCCTACCATGTTGGCCATTTTTCCACTAGTGATGTTGTTAGGCACATAAGCTTCATTCAACACCTTCATCAGAGTGTTCCTATGCACCTCAAAATTTTGTAGCAGCGACAGGATGGATATCTGGCCGGGAGCCTTGTCCAGATGATCAATGACAGAGTATTCTCTTGCCTATACTTTCCTCCAGATATCATCTGGGCCAGTTTCAATAACGGGTTGCTTGGTAGCAGCTTCCTTGTTTGTTCCTCCCAAATTTTTGGGTGTATAGATCCTTCCGGTTCTGGTCATCCCTTGTGCAGCACCAGATTCTTCCATCTTTGCTTTTCCCTTTCTCCTAGCTTCGGCAACGTAATCCCAGGGTATGGCGTTGGACTTGAAAGGAGGTGTGGGTTCTACCGTCACATTGAAGGGTGTAGATATATCTACTTCAAATGGAGTCGGTGTAGTCGCAGGTGCTGTTACTTCAACTTCAAACGGGACTGATGCGGCTACTTCAACTTCGACTGATGGCTCTATCTGTACCATAATAGGTGTGAGCGTGACTGCAGGTTTAGGGTCATCACCTTCCCGAATAAGCCCAATTGACCCCTCAGGATCCCATTCTTCATCAGTTTCTATCATATTTACTCCTTCACCTCTATGATCTGGGAGGGGATTGTTGCGGACATTTGGTACGGCTTCCTTTTCTTGTATGACTTTGGTATCAATCAGGGTTTGAATCTTGTCTTTTAGAGTGCGGCATTCATTGAGAGTATGCCCTTTCATGCCAGAATGGTATGCACACATCTTGTTTGGGTTGACCCACTGGGAAGAGTTTTCCATGGTAACAACAGGAATAGGGGTAACACATCCGGCAGCCTTCAATCTTTCATATAGTTGGTCAATGGGTTCAGCAATAGGGGTATATTGTCTGGGCGGCATGCGATCAAAATTGGGTTTGGGTTTTGGATAGTTTTGACGGGTTGGANTGGCTAACCGTGCACTTCCCCCATACATAAACAAAAGAGACTTTTTCCTTCCTATACCATATATGAAACCTTATTACCAAAAAATGTGCATAGTTTCATATTTACCGCCATGTTCATAGTTTTCTACAATTATTATACCATTCATTAAATACTAATTATTAGGAGCTGATTCATTCCTAATTAGGCGCGCTACAAATCAGGAAGACTTCAAATGGAGCCGGTGTAGTCATAGGTGTTGTTACTTCAACTTCAAACGGGACTGATGCGGCTACTTCAACTTTGACTGGTGGTTGTATCTGTACCACAATAGGTGTGAGCGTGACTGCAGGTTTAGTGTCATCACCTTGCGGAATAAGCCCAATCGACCCTTTAGGATCCCATTCTTCGTCGGTTCCTATTACATTTACTCCTTTACCTCTATGATTTGGGAGGGGATTATTGCGAACATTTGGTGCGGCTTCCTTTGCTTGTATGACTTTGGTATCAATCAGGGTTTGAATCTTGTCTTTGAGAGTGCGACATTCATCGATAGTATGCCCTTTCATGCTAGAATGGTATGCACATGTTTTGTTTGGGTTGACCCACTGGGAAGAGTTTTCCATGGCAACAGCAGGAATAGGGGTAACATATCCGCCAACCTTCAATCTTTCATATAGTTGGTCAATGGGTTCAACAATAGGGGTATATTGTCTGGGCGGCCTGCGATCAAAATTGGGTTTGGGTTTTGGATAGTTTTGACGGGTTGGAGGTGAATGGTAATAGGCTGGCTGGGTATTATAAGTGTGATAGGCGGTACCAGGTTGAGAATATCTGGGAGGTGAAGGTTTATATGTGGGTGGGGGTGTTTGGTATGTGAGTGGAGATTTTAGGCCTTGGTTCACCATCACTGCCCCTACTTCTTTCTTCTTCGATATACCCCCTGACTGTAACGCTTTGTTCGTAGCCTGCAATGTCCCAAAATTGGTCACCTCCCACTCTTGATCCCTTCTTCAATCCTTTCTCCGAGTTTGATGATGTCGGAGAACTTGTGATTTTCGATGACCATTAACCTTTCATAGTATTGGGGATCCTGGGCCCTGATGAAGAATTTGTTCATCTGCTCTTCCTCTAGTGCCGGCCTCACTTTTGCAGCTTCTGGCCTCCATCGAGTAGCATACTCGCGGAAAGTCTCTGTTGGTTTCTACTTTAGGTTCGGTATGTAGAAGACATCCTGTGCATTCTCTATGTTAAACCTGAATCGATCCATGAAGTCTGATGCCATGTTTACCCAATTAACCCACTTCTTGGGATTCTGACTGATATACCAAGATAGGGCATCTCCAGTGAGACTCCTCATGAACAGCTTCATGCGAATCCTTTCATCTTTCCCAACTCCCATGAGCTTATCACAGTATGTTCTCAAATGTACCTTTGGGTCACCCGTTCCGTCAAACATCTCGAATTTAGGAGGTTTGTAACCCTCCGGCAGTTCCACGTCTGGCTGAACGCACAGATCCTCGTAATTCAGACCTTCAATTCCTTTACCTTCTTCAACACCCTGGACTCGGCTTGTGAGCTTCCTGAGCTTTTCGGCCATGTTCTTAATGAGCAGGTCCTTCTCGGCAAATTCTGGAGTGTATGGGATTGGCTGAGTAGAGTGAGGTAAGGTTTCCACGTATATAGGATTGTTTTGGTGGGTGTTGGGGGTCGGAGTGTAGTGGTGATCATTAGTTGGGTTTTGCGGATCAGGGATAGGTTGTGGGGTATTCTGAGGAGTATGGTAAGTGGTTTGTGGGTATTGGGTAGGAAGATGTTGATGCTAAGGGGGAGTGGGTATTGGTGGAGGATTAGGATTTTGAGGAGGAGTTGCGTATGGTGGGGTGTGGGAGGATTTTGTGGACGTTGGTTTGGTGTATTTTGAGGAGGTGTTGGTTTTTGAGCATTTTGTTGGTTAATGCCTGGGACGTTTAAAGTGAGGGAGAGGTTTTCTAAGTTGCGGACCTGCTCAAGTTCTCCTTGCAACTCCAGTATTTTCTGTTCCAATCGTAGGACCAAATAATTCTGGGCTGGAGTACTTTGACCGTCTGAAGTTTCAATATTCACAAAATTTTCTTTTCGAATATCACTCATATCATCCATCTTAGCTTTTCCTTTGCTTTTCAGATTACTTGGAAGAGGAGGAGGTGGAGGGCCTCTAGATCTGGTGTGATACGATGACGATGCCAGTATGTGCGAACCAACCTTAGGGGATGGGAATAATCAAAATAAAGAAAAATAAAAGGTAGACAAGTCGGTAAGGACTCTGAAGAGCATTTGCAATATTTAAACACGTGTTGCAGGAATGTAAACTCACGTCCTAATTTGGGAAACCTCGTTGTGCCTGAGGTAGGCCTAGCGACAAATAGATTTGGAGAGATTTAATGCTGATAAATGCGTCATTTCATTAATGTAATAAATAAGCCGAACCTAAAAACGACGATAAATGAATGAGTTACTAATGGCATCTGCTTATTACATTCCAAAATGACTTAAAACAGATAAACCTAATCTAATTGGTCCCGGAGGGACCTTCCCCATATTTGGCCTTCTTGGCTCCATCAATCAGATTCCCCAGGTCGTGCATGTCCAGCAGCATGTATGCCCTTGCTAGGTATCCTCCCTCGTTGCCTTCTGCATTCTGACAGTCTACGACCCTTTTCCTCATCTTCCCTTCCAGTTCTATTAGACCCTGCTGCAAATACTCCGGTCTTTCTGTCGATTTTGTAGCCATTTCCTTCCACTCGTTAATTGATTCCATGTCGAACTTGTGTTGCTCCAGATGCTTGGCTTCGGATTCAAGGACCCTCTTGCGTAGCCTCTCATACTTCACTTGTGCTTCAGTACCTTCATCTATGACCCTGTTTCCTTGACCAACCCTTGACTCGAATATTCCTGCTATGTTATCTTCTAACCACGATGGGTAGAAGTACACATGACCGGCGTGATATCGATCTGGCTCGATGGTATCCTTTTCCACGATAATCATCAAGTGCCACATGTGCTGGGCCTCACATTTGTATGGAATGGCGTCATCCGAAAAATCGGCTCTGTAATGACTCATTTTGGAGACTCGTGGTATGACTTGTTTTTTACTAGATTATCTCATGACCCTAATAGGAACATAGGGATGTATTCCCCTTAACCCTATCAATACCAAATGCGGAACATCCCTGGATCTGATGATGAATTCATCGGTAGGGAACCACTCGAACATCCAATGAACCTGGCCCTCGGTCAAATAGTTGAAAAACTATGCCCATTCTGTAGCATTCTCTAGCTGTGCAAATTTGTCTAGGATAAAGGTCATTCTTTTAGGATAGTGGAAAGCGATGTGATCGTTCCATGGTCTCCGTGGAAACTCTTGGCAGTATTGACCCCTCTGAAGATGTTCTAACAACCAAATCTGTAGTAGCAAGTTACAACCCTCAAAGTGTTTGATCCGTTTCTTGCAACGATCTAAAGCCCGGTATATGTCTGCTACAATCATCGGGACAATAGTATAGGTTTGTCCCTCAATTCCCTCCATTAAAGCTTTGGTTACCATGGCCAACCTGGTGTGAATTCTGTCCCCTTGGCTTGGGAACACTATCATACCCAGAAAGTAGACGATGACTACAAAAACCCCGCGATGAGTCCAACCTAGGGAAGTGATGGAGTATTCGTCATGAAAGATACAGTAAGATTTGCTGTATCCGTATCTTTCATAGAGGAAGTCAAAGGGTATGTAGGACTTCTTCAAGCACTCCAAGTCCTCATTCTTTCTCTGACCCATCATTTTCAGAAACCCCCTAGTATTGCGGTTTTCTGGTACTAGTAGACCGGGACTATCCCATGGTAATCCAGCGAACCTCCGATTGCCTCCAAGAGAGGAGTCATTTCTATGTCACCAAAACGGAATTCAGCTCTTTCTCCGTCCCAGAACATAGTAGCAGCTTCGATCAGCATGTTGTTTAGTTGGATGTCCAATAAGGAAGGTAAATTTTCAAGAACCCTTTTCACGTGATTTTTGTCGCTTGGCGAAAGATTTTCCCACCAGTCTAACAACAGAGGTGGTATACTTTGGACCATGCTGAACCTGGGGACTTCGTACCTTATTTTCTGCAAAATAAATAGAGTTAGACCCTTGCCCCCTCCGGATTCGACTACTTACACATTAACGATTAGCATGTCGGCATTTTATCTCTCCAAATAATGCACATATCGTGATTGCGTCCATTTGGGATTATGGAAATCCCAGTGGACTTTGGACAAGGCTTTCTTAGCGGGTTAATATGTGGATAGCATATTAACCCTGGCTAGGTTTGACCATGATGCATGTACAGTTATTATTAGAGCAAGGTTTCTATAGAAGTCTAGACCGGTACCCTCAAGCGGACAACTTGAGATGGAAAGTCACGGGACCGTCGAATGCACCGCTGATCGACTAGTTTTACCGCAAATAAGCCTTTCCGAATGTAAAGGGTGATTTTCGGAAGAGCGCGGACACTCATCAAGTGCCGCTATGGTATTAGTACGCACGAGTGGAATATGATGTTGAGCATGGAGTAATGCAAAAAGAAAACAACACATTGTCAAGTATTTGCATGATGAATAACGATGAAATGCGATATTTAATAATTGTAAAGACATTTAAGAAAAGAAAAACAAGGAGATAAGTCAATTTCCATAGTAAAAGTGATAAAGCAGGGGAGGAAGATCATAAATGAATAAGGATAGACAAATAAATTCACATAGAATGGAAAGGGGTGTGCAAGTATTAAAGACATGCTCAAAGACTAATTCACAGACAAGTTCGTTATGGTAAGAGCCTAAAGATGTCCCCCAGCAGAGTCGCCATGCTATCGCGCCCCCTTTTTCTCGCGAAATTGGGTTTTGACATTTCTGGGACAAATCCCTTCCTTTTGGGACGGGGTAAGGGACTTGAAGAGTCGCCACCTAACGGATTAAGATGCGTTATGGCACCTAAAGCGATTAACTCATGAAACTAGTTTGCATCACGAGAGATCGGGTAAGGGCTCGAAATTACCTTGAGAGGAAGGTGTTAGGCACCCCTCGAGGTCCACAACGGTGGGTCCCGGCCGAACATAAATTAAGCGAAATAGTCTTAAAAGGGGAGAAAACAAATTAGACAGATACAATATTCAACTTATTTTTACACAGGAGTATAGGGGGTGGTCCTAAGTTTTTTAGCCTATAGGATCATTCCATGCAATGCTTTGCACTCCCTTAAGTCGGGGTTTTACTCATAGCATTAGCGCATGGGCTATCATTTCCTTTACTACCCAATTACTATCTTTCAGTTGTTACCTAAGCATTCTAGTAGCTTCTAACTCGTGCCTTATGCGCGCACTACCCGTATGGTCCTGGAGGTATTTAGGACCTCTATTCTGGGTGGTTCTAGACTGGCCTATGTTGCTTAAAAATGAGAAAAACTAGGCGACAAACAAAATTCAAATAGGACTATCATGTAAGGAGAAAATAGGGGGCTCATATTAACCTCCACAAGTAGATAACAAATGCACGTAATTAAATCATCAAACTTTGTTAATTTAGGATCCTATAGGCAGGATATCTAGATGAGCAGAAACAGAATGTAAGACAACAGTTTTATTCAGGCGGGCAATGGGACCTATCAATTTGCCTACTAATTTTATTAAGCATTGAATCTGGGCACTTTTAGGCAGTAAGATATCACAGTTTTAGATCCCAGAATCATTAATAACCCTAAAGATTTTCCTAAGTAATAACAGAATCCTATAGGCATGATATCTAAACGTTAATTATAGACCCATAATATGGTTTCTAAGCAGATTAGTGATTTTAACTCGTAAAGACATGTTTTAACCCTTTAGATCCTATAGGCATGCTTTCCAATTTGCAAAATTAATTTAACTCCTATAGACATGATTTCTAAGTGTTAACTTGACTTAAACTCCTATAGCATGATCTCTAAGTTTACAAACTGATCTCACCCTACAGGCATGATATCTATTAGTTTGAATCCTATAGACATGATTTCTAGATTTTGAAGTTGATTCCTTTTATTCCTATAGACATGGTATCTAAACTGATTTTTTATTTCCTATAGGCATGGTATCTATTAGTCATACGTGAGCAGAATTTTCAGCACATTGCCAGGATAGTTTATTAATTCATGCAAATAAGATCCCATATACATGATCACTAATGCACGTTGAGATTGAAAATGCACGGAGATCCTATGAACATGGATGTCTAATGAGAATTAACAAAAGACCTATAGGCAGTGTCTCTGGTATGCCAAAAATGTGAAAATACAGAGTCACAAACAATCAAAAAAATCCTATAGGCATGATCTCTAAACAAGTAGTAACATTCACATAATCAAATCAATAAACCTATAGGTAGGATTTCTACCCGAGTTTCAAACAAAGATATAGAAAAACCCCTTAGCTTTTACTAATAAACCCCATATCTATTTATTATGGAGATTATCACATTATTACAGCCCATAATGAATAAATTATATAACAGTATTCATTACACTATAGGGAGCCTTCATAGGCCCAATATAAACCTGGGAACCAGGCCTTCAAACATAGCAACTTTGGAGCATAAGGAGGATCCATCCATGGCACATAGAATTAGGTTCCTCGTGTATCAAAGTTTCCCAAGGGCCTTAGGGACCCCGGGCAATGCTCACACCAGGACCACACTCAAAGAAATAGTTCATAAAAGATTGGAAGACCAGCCCCAATGTGTCAGAGTTCAGAGGAGTCTCAAGGACCCTAGGCAGTACTCACACTAAGGGTGGTAGGAACCTAAAGGACTAAGAGTAGCAATTTTAAAACTAGTACATAGAGGGTAAGGGGACAGTTTTAGAAAAATAGCTAATTTTCAGAAGGGTGAGGGTAAGGGGGACAGATTTAGAAACCAGTGCATACAGAACAGTAACAGCACTGCACAAACAAAACTCATGTCCAGCATATAATTCAACTAAGTTGATATTTGTTCAGACTAGATACTCATACCAGCATTTAAAGTAATCACAAAAGCAAGGACACTTGAACTAACATACAGAACTAGCCACACATTACATGCTTGCAGTATCTAACAATAGCTAGAACAGGGAACATACAACTGAATTGGACAAGGTTTCACATTACTGAAGATAACTTAGTTTAGTACTATCACTAAGTGGAACCATATAGTGATATGGCAAACAGAATCATGCTGGGAATTGAGACAGGTTAATCAAACAATGGATAGAGAAAGAAATTACCAAGGTTAGGGCATACCAGTTGAGAAGAAAGAAAGTAAAGATGCAGTAACAGCTAGGTTCCAGAACAATTTGGCCTTGGCTTTCAGCCTGCCAAATAATAGCCACTTAGCACAGAAATCAGAAAAGGAGCAAGAGAGAGAGCTTAAGTTTTGTAGTGAGAATAGGAGAGTTCGAGTGTTTTTTAAGGGGAAAAGTGCGAGGGGTTTAAATAGCACTGAATTAGAGCACACAAATAAGGTAATAAGTCAATCATACATAAACAAGGAATGAAAATAATTCCATAATCAGCTTCTATCAATTAACAGAACATAATGGCATAAAATCAGGCTAGTACTATTAAGGTTAAGGAAAATATTATACAGAATCAATCAAATAATCAAGATGCCGAATCAAATAAGGTAGGGTGTGATGAGAATAGGTAAATCAAACCAAATAAGTAAGTACCGGTACTGAAACCTTAGTAAAGATTTCAAGGTCTTAATTTTGGGGGTAAGTAAAATCAGTCAACAATTAACGGCAAGAGTGAAAGATGCATGGAGGTGGATAAGCAGAAACAGAAATAGGCAGAAATACAGAAGCTTTAACAAAATGTACAAAGACATATAGACGGAAATAATTAGGGCTTGAACCATATTTTGTTCGAATTTTGAAGTATCAAAAACCCTAGATTTTAGGGTAAACAAAGTCAGTGTAAATAACCAAAAAGTAAAACTATCATAAGGATGCATAGAGATGGAAATACTGAAGATTAATCACAGATTTAGTTCGTCTTTGGAAATCAGAAACCCTGAATTTTAGGGCAAATAGAATCGATCAGAAATAGTAAAGAAAATATGAACACAGAGGTAGATATACTGAAACATTAAAGGAAAAAAATACAAAGGAATAAAAAATCCTTTTAGATCTAGAAAGATCTTGAACCATAGTTTTAGGGTAAGTAAAAGATTCAACTAAAAATGGACGGATTTGTGAGTAATAGAGCAAATATAGATGGAGAATAGCATAAAACAAAAAGAATCGGACCAAATCTAGTCTGAATCAAGACATGAAACCCTAACTGAAAGATACGAAAATATTCGTACTCACAGAGGTTAGGATGAACACAGACGGAAACAGCCATAACATAAGAGATTTTGAACCAGATCTAGTTCGAATATCTCGAGATTAACTTGCCATTTGAGGCAAGCCAGTCAAATAATATCAAAAACGGGTAGCTGGTAAAGAGGTAATGGCCAGATAAGGTAAGGAATCAAAGAATGACTCCATGTCTGTATAGGAATCATTAGGAGATTGGTGACAGCGAGTTAGGGTTTGAGGGGTAAGGGAGAGACAAGAGGATTCGATGACGGCGGTTGTGATAAAATGAATTAGGGTTAGGAGTTAGGTTGATTTAAAAGGCGCGGATGAATGAGGGCCGTTGATCTTGAAAGATCAACGGCCATGATTAAAAGGGTAAGCTAGGTCGGGTATGAACAGGTACTGGGTTAGGGTGAACGGGTATTTAGGTATTGGGTATTGGGCTGGTGTGTATAATTGGGCTGGTGTGTATAATTGGGCTAGGTTCGAAATTAATTAATTAAAAAGGGGCTAGATTTTAAATACCCAATTAAATTAGTAAAATAATTTATAAATGGTAAAAAATGTCATCTGTGCATGAAAATAATTTAAAATAATTACTTAATATTATAAAAATATAAAAAGTTATTTTCCGTGTAAATAATATAATTATGCATATATGGGCTATTATTGCAAAGTTACTGCAATTATAGCCTAATGATACAAATAAAATTATGCATAAAATGATTAAAGCTCAATATAAATATAAATCATATAAATTAAGCAATAAATCGTTGTAAAATTATTTGTGATGTAATTAGTAATTATTTAGGTGATAAAATGCTGTAATAAATTAATTAAAATCCTTTTAAAATTACAGAAAATTATGGAAAAATACTGGTTGATGCTCATGCACTATTTTGAAAGTATATATGCATTTTTTAGAAATATATGAGGGAAAAATTGGGTATCAACATGAGGCTAAGCACTGCCTTCTCTTTGCATGAGACTAAGCAATGTCTCAAATCTTGCATGAGGCTAAACCCTGCCTCCATGTTTGCATAAAGGCTGAGCATTGCCTTCTCTTTGCATGAGACTAAGCCCTGTCTCAAATCTTGCATGAGGCTAAGCCCTGCGTCCATATTTGCATAAAGGATAAGCATTGCCTTCTCTTTGCATGAGACTAAGCCCTGTCTCAAATCTTGCTTGAGGCTAAGCCCTGCCTCTATATTTGCACAAAGGCTAACATTGCCTTCTCTTTGCATGAGACTAAGCCCTGTCTCAAATCTTGCATAAGGCTAAGCCCTGCCTCCATATTTGCATAAAGTCTAAGCATTGCCTTCTCTTTGCATGAGACTAAGCCCTGTCTCAAATCTTGCATGAGGCTAAGCTCTGCCTCCCAAATTTGCATAAGACTAAGCATTGCCTTCTCATGAGACTAAGCATTGTCTCCCTCTGCATAAGTGTTGCCTCATTCTTAACTTTGCATTATATTCTTCTCTCGGGGTTAAGCTCTGCCCCCAAACAAGACCAAGATTTGTCTCTACACTTCATAGGCTGATGTATAGCCAACTTGTCTAAAGGCGTCATAGTCCGAAGGCATCATCCTCATAGCCTGAAAACACCATGTCATGGCCTGAGGATCTCTCAACACTGCACATCATTATTTAAAGGCGTCATGGTTCAGAGGCACCATTTTCATGGCCCGAGAACATCATTTCATGGCCTGCGAATCCTTTATCTCATGCTTCATGGCCCAGGATATCATGGTCTAAGGATGTCATCTTCATTGTCCAAAGACAACCTTTATGTCCCATGGGAACTTGCCTCATGTTTAAATTCTCGCAGTAATCTATACACTTGCATGCATCGTGTTTTAAGTTTTGCAGGAAATCTAGAGGTAATCATTCTTCAAACAGGAGCAACCTTCGCTCCGGTTTTCACTCATACAATTTATACCTTGCTGTTATTTCAAACGTAACCGATTCTCATCAATTGCTCGCCTTTACTCTATGATCGTTCAGATACCTGCCTTGCGATACATCCGTTACAATTCAGATTCACATTCATAACTCTGCATAAACCTATCCGATACTGTCTTACCCAAAAGAACCAAAACATACGGTCATTCCTATAACAATTCCATCGGTTTCATTCGTCGTTGGGTCCAGAACTACACACGGCCTGGTTCCTGTAAAACCAGGGATATGTAGGCAGCTCAGAGACCAGGGTGCGGCCTATATTTTTCCAAAACATACCATTCGGTCAAAATCGGTTATCATTTCTTTACCCGACAACTCTTTCATCCTTTCCGGGTAAAGAGGGGCAGTTGTTGATACCAATTTTGCTTCATATATTTTCAAAAATGTGCATATATACTTTCAAAATAGTGCACATGCATTTACAAACATGCACAAGTATTTTTATAATTTTTTTATAATTTTTAAGGCTTTAAATCAATTTATTTCTGCATTTTTGTTATACAAATATCCAATAATTACCCCTCATATTATTTTTATGATGATTTAATCATCTAAATTCATCATTTATGCCCATATAGTGCTTAAATATTTTACTTACATTTTTTGCATTTTTAACGCTAGAATTGTATATTTTTCAATAATAGCCCATATATATGCATAATTATATTATCTATATAGAAAATGACTTTTTATACTTTTATAATGTTAAGTAATTATTAAATCATTCTCATGCACAAATGACATTTTTATTATTTATTAATTATTTTTTATAAATTATTTTACTGATTTAATTGGGTATTTACAATTTAGCCCCTTTCTAATTAATTTCGGACCTAACCCAATTGTATACACCAGCCCAATACCCAATTACCCCTACCCAATTAAACCACCCGACCTAGATACCCCTTAAATCAGGACCGTTGATCTTAGAGATCAACGGTCCACATTAGATCCACCCTTTTAAACTTAACCAAACCCAACCCTAATCCCCATTATTCTGTCTCCGCCGCCCCTAAACGCTCTCATCTCCCTTTACCCTCTCAAACCCTAAAACCGCCGTCACACTCAAACACTCCAAGAATCCTTGTTCTAATGGGATCCTCCCATCACTCCCTTACCATTCTAGGGCTCTTCCCTTATTTGGCACCCGATTCTGGAATAACTTAGGTACTTGCCTAAATATGGTAAGTACCCCGATTTGGTTCTGTCTAAATCCGTTTTTGCCCTTTGAATCTGGACAATCTTACGTCCAAACACATTATTTGTAATAATTCTCTCATATCTCTCTTGATTCGCTAAGCCCTAAAGGTTAGGGTTTCAGATCTTCTCTAATTTGAACGAAATCTGGTTCAAACACTGTCTTTTAAACATTTTCTTCATCTATATTTACTCTATTATTTATAGATCTGTTGATTTTTTACCGATTCTGTGATTTACTTGAATCTAGGGTTTCAAACCTTTTCTTTTACTTGAATTAAAACTAATTCGACTATGAGTTTCCTTTAATAAACTCCTGTATATTTTTATTTGGTACGAATCTGTGTTATTCTCTTTTACTCTGGCTGATTTGAGTGTTTTACCCAAAACTGGGGTTGCAGATCTTTCAAGATCCAATTATGTTTTCAATTTCTTAATTACTTTTCTTTAATACTGCCGTTTATGTGTCTCTATATATTTTATTACAACTCTTTGTTACTGCTGCTTCTTACTTGCCCTAAAATTGGGGTTTTGATTCTTCAGAATCAAACCAAGTCTGTTCGATTCTGGTTTTCCTTTTGAATTCTCTTGTCTACATTTTGTACCATATTTTACTGCTGATTTTTGGTTTACTAAAAATTAAGGTTGAAATCTTTTACTGATTTTCCGATACTTTTTTCCTTCCTCATATGTGACTAATACTTTCCTTATTTACCATGAGACTGCTTGTAAATTGATATTTTCCTTATTTCTATTACTCGCTTGATTACATGATGTTATGCCCTGTTAATTTACTGAACCTTGCATTATTTATTCTGTGATTGATTTCTTTCCTTATTCATATATGTTTGATTACTTCCCTTATTTGTTCACTTAACTGAACACTATTTAAACTCTTCTCCCCTTTCCCCTTAGGACAACTCTCGAACTCTCATATTCTTACTACTAAAACTTAAGCTCTCTCTCTTTCTCCTGGTCTGATTTTTGCACTAAGTGGTTATTATTAGGCCGGCTGAAAGCCAAGGCCAAATTACTCTGGAATTTAACTATTACTGCACCTTTACTTGCTTTCTTCTCAACTGGTATGCCCTAACCTTTGCAATTTCCTTCTCTATGCTTTGTATGACTAGCCTGTTTCAATTCCTAGCATGATTCTGTCTTTTATCTAGTAATTTGATAATATTGTTAACATAAGACTAAGGCATTTAGAATAATAGGGATCCTCTCATAAGTTAGTTTAAGGTTTGATTTGTTTATCAGTTTTATACCTGTTCTGAACTATGAGCATGTAATCAAGTATGTTTGTGCTTAATTCATATGTCATGTCTGTTCAATTCAAATGCTTCTGCCTAATTGCTTTTGTGACTAAGCCATGACAGTTTCAAATAGTAGCATAAGCACTTAGCTTAATCAGACTTCACCATGTTTGAACTGTATGCTGAACCTGAACCTTGTTTGTTTCTTGGAGCAGTTCTGCCTGCAACTCTGTATTTTGAACTTTCTCTCTTCTGAAAATTGAGCTATTTCAAAACTTGCCCCTTACCCTTTATGCACTGATTTTCAAAACTCCTACTCTTAGTCATTTAGGTTCTCACCACCCCCAGTGTGAGCACTGCCTAGGGTCCTTGAGACTAGAGCACTGCCTAGGGTCCTTGAGACTCCTTAGAACTCTGACACATTGGGGCTGGTTTTCCACTCTTTTATGAACTCTGTGCTGTGTGTATGGTTCTGGTATGAGCATTTCCCGGGGTCCCTGAGGCTCTTTGGGAACTTGACACACTGGAAGCCTAGTTTTAATGTGTAGTGAATGGATCACTGCTATGCTTCAGAGTTGTAGTGTTTAAAGGCCTAGTTCCCAGGTTTAGATTGGACCTATGAAGGCTCCCTATAGTGTAATCGTTAGTATTATGTAATTCATTCATTCTGGGCTGTAATAATCTCTGTAATAATAGATTTGGGGTTAATTAGTAAAAGCTGGGAGGTCTATTCTCATATCTTTTATTAAAATTGGGTAGAAATCCTGCCTATAAGATTTAACTATGTTGATTGAATTTTGTGGATACTGTACTGTGTTTAGAGATCCTGCCTGTAGGATTTTTCATGATCATTTGCATGCTAGAAACCCTGCTTATAGGACTTCACGTTTGATTCTGCATTAGAAATCCTGTTCATAGGATCTACACATATTTTCAACTCAATGTGCATTAGTGACCATGCCTATAGGACCTTGTTTGTTTGAGTCAATTATACTTCCTGGCAATCTGTTAATTTCTGTCTAAATACGGTTAATAGATATCATGCCTATAGGAATAAAAATCGGTTTCAAACTTAGAAATCATGTTTATAGGATTTAAAACTAATAAATATCATGCCTATAGGGTGAAATCGGTTCTGAAACTTAGGAATCCTGCCTATAGTAGTTTAAACCAAGTCAGTAATTAGAAATCATGCCTATAGGAGTTTAAATCAATTCAGCAATTAGAAAGCATGCCTATAGGATCTAAAAGGAATAAAACTGTCTTTATGAGTTAAAATCAGTGCTACACTTAGAAATCATTCATATAGTTCTGTCATTGACAAACTCGTAGAAATCATGCCTATAGGATCCTGTTAGTCTATTCTGAATTCAAGCGCTCTTGTAAATCACTTAGGCAACGTATCCGCAAGACTCACTAATGATTCTGGGTTTAAAACTATGACATACTACTGCCTGAAATCCCAGATCCATGCTGGATAAAATTAGTAGACAAACAAATAGGTCTTGATACTAGCCTTAATAAAAGTGCCTTTATACCCTGTTTTCTCGCCTAGATATCCTGCCTATAGGATTTCTAAATTAATAAGTTTGCTGGTTCAATTGCGTGCTTTGTTGTTGTAACGACCCGGCCGGTCGTTTCATGAGTTACCGCTCCGTTTCCCCCATTTCTGCTTCTGTATCTGTTGTTCAGCTGTATTTCATCGCATTGTGTTAGTTAGTTTGGGTTCGGAGTGGTTTTTGTAGAGAAATGAGACACTTAGTCTCTTAAGTTGGCCTTTTAGTTGGGAAAGTCAACCAGAAGTTGACTTGTGGGTAAACGATCTTGGAATTTGGTTTTTATGATTCAGATAGCTTCGGGAGGTGATTTGGGACTTAGGAGCGTGATTGGAGTGTGTTTTGGAGGTCCGGAGTAGATTTAGGCTTGAATTGGCGAAATTGGAATTTTGGCACCTTCCGGTTGGTAGCGGAGATTTTGATATAGGGGTCGGAATGGAATTCCAGAAGTTGGAGTAGGTCCGTTGTGTCATTTGGGACGTGTGTGCAAAATTTCAGGTCATTCGGACGAGGTTTGATAGAGTTTTTGATCGAAATCGGAATTCGAAAGTTTTTGGAGTTCTTAGGCTTGAATCCGTGGTTGATTTGATGTTTTGATGTTGTGTTGAGTGTTCCAAAGGTTGGAATAAGCTTGAATGATGTTATGGGATGTGTTGGCATGTTTGGTTGAGGTTCCGAGGGCCTCGGGTGAGTTTCGGGTGGTTAAACGGATCAAATCCATGTTTGAAAAGTTGCAGATTTTCTTCAGTTCTGTTGCAGGCATTTTTCTTCTTCGCGACCATGTAGAATGGTCCGCGATCGCGTAGGCTTAGTCGACAGGGGTGAGATTTGTTCTACGCAATCGCATAGGTAAGGGCGCGATCGCGTTTGGCTGGGAAGTTGTTGTTCGCGAACGCGGGGTCAGGTTCGCGTAGAAGGAAAGGAGTTGGTGAGGAGTAGGCAGGTTGTTCTATGTGATCGCGTGGGAGAGGCCGCGATCGCGTGAGTTTGTAAAGCCAGTGCTTTGCGATCGCATGGAGGTGTTCGCGATCGAGTAGGGTTAAATGGGGCCAGTCTTCATTTGTGCTTCGCGATCGCAGGGCTATTTCCGCGATCACGGTGAAGGAATTTTAAATCGCTGGGCAGAATGTTTAAAAATCCATTTTTGCGATTTTTGGCCATAGTTCACCATTTTTGAGTCGGTTTTGGAGCTTCTTGGGGGAGATTGAAGAGGGAATTCAAGAGAACTTCTTTGAGGTAAGATTATTGAACCTAAAACTCGATCCTATGTTGATTCTTACTGGTTTAAACATGAAATTTGTGGAATCTAAAGCCTAAAATTGGGGGTTTAGGGCTTGGAAATTTGAGACCTAAATTTAGGAATTGGAGGGGTCATTTGTGGTCGAATTTTGGTATTCTTGGTATGCATGGACTCGTGGGAGGATAAGTGTTCTATTGACGTGATTTTTATCGGATTCCGAGACGTGGGCCCGGGGGTCGGGTTTGATCAATTTCGGATTTCTTGATGAAATTTGATTATTTTCGCATGGGCTTCGTTCCCCTAGCATATTCTAATGTTATGATTCTGATTTTGGGTAGATTCGACGCGAGTTGAGGCCGAGTCAAGAGGCAAGGGCGTCGCGGAGTAGTATTTTATCCGATTTGAGGTAAGTAACGATTGTACATCTGGACCTGAGGGGTGCCTAACACCTTCCTCACTCTACTTGATTTGAAAGCATATCCTCAGTCATGTTTTACCTGTTTATTGTTTAAAACCGGTTTCATTACTATACTTCTTAATATATGAAAACTGTTTGGGCTGAGTTCCCTGTTTTTCACCGATATGCCCGAGTGGCCGTGAGGTTAATGACTGAGAGAGGTTGAGGACCTAATGGTGAGGATTATATATACATTATGGATCAAGCTGCACGCCACAGCGATATTATATATATATATATTATGGATCGGGTTGCACGCCACAACGATACTCATATGGATCGGGCCGCACGCCGCAGCGGTATGTATTAGATTGGGCTGTGTGCCGCAGCGATATGACACTTGGGCTATAGGAGCCCCTCCGGAGTCTGTACATCCCCAGTGAGCGTAGTCGACTATATATATTGGATCGGGCTGCACGCCACAGTGATTACTATTATTATTATTACTATGAGATATTTATTGAGTCGGAGTACTGAGTGTGAGTACTTTGTGATGAGAATTGAGTCACGAGTGACTGAGATGCTTGCCCGAGGGGCTACACTTATGAGTGATACCTTGCCCAAGGGGCCTGTTTATGACGTTTTCTCTGCTTTCACTCTTCTTATTTACTGAGCCTCTACTGAAATTGTTGAATAAATGTTTCAAGGGATTTTTAACTGAGACTTGAGTTTTAACGAGTTAAATTGATTATTGAACTGCAGCTTTTTGACTTGATATTTCTGTTGAGATTTCCTGATATATGATTTTTAAATGCTCGTCACTGCACTCGGATCTTATGTACTATAGTTACTTACCGAGTTGGCGTACTCACGTTACTCCCTGCACCTTGTGTGCAGATCAAGGTTCTCGTGCATCAGAGTGAGAGCTTCCAGCACTCTCAGAGTACTTCCGGAGATTGCAAGGTAGCTGCACGGCGTTCGCAGCCCTGCCTTCCTCCTTCCTATCTTAGCATTTTATTATCTCAGTCTACTTTGTATTATTCAGACCGTTTTGGCTGTACTTAGAGGCTCATGACTAGTGACAGCGGATTGTTGGGCTGTGTTTGTATGTTTTGTACTATTTTCCGCATATTTCTGTTGATTTTATATTGCATTTGAAGAATTTGAGACTTAAACGGTTCTAGAAAAATGATTTTTATAAAAAGAACTTGATGTGGTAATTGTTGGGTTAGCTTGCCTAGTACTGTGATAGGCGCCATCACGGCCGGGGTATTTGGGCTCGTGACAGTTGCTTATGTGTGGAGGTTAATATGAGCCTATACTTGCTCTTTATCTGAAAGTCCTATTTATTTTTTGTGTGTCGCCTAGATTTCACATTTTTAAGTAACATAGGTTGATTTAGAACCATCCCAAATAGAGGTCCTAATACCTCCAGGACCATAGGTAAGGGACGGGTAGTGCACGCATAGGGTACGGTTTAGAATCAATTAGTGCGCTTAAGTAATAACTTAAAGATAGTAATTGGGTAGTAAAGGAGATGATACCCCATGCGCTAATGCTATGAGTAAAACCCCGACCTGAGGGAGTTGCAAAGAATTACGTGGAATGATCTTATAGGCTAAAAAACCTAGGACCACCCCCTACACTCCTATTTGAAATAAACTGAATATTGTATTTGTCCATATTTCTTTCTTCCCCTTTAAGACTAATTCGCTTAATTTAAGTTCGGCCGGGACCCTCCGTTGTGGACCTCAAGGGGTGCCTAACACCTTCCCCACAAGGTAATTTCGAGCCCTTACCCGATCTCTGGTGATGTAGATCGGTTATTTCAGTTAATTGCTCTAGGTTCCCAAACACACCTTAAATCCGTTAGGTGGTGACTCTTTCAAATCTAATTCCCTACCTTCACGGAAATGAGTTGTCCCAGAAATGTCAAAACTCGATTTCGTGAGAAAAAGGAAGCGCGACAGCAGTGATCTGTCGTTGTTCATTACAAGGAGAACTAAAACTATTACTACTACTATGGTGAGCATCTCCCAGTATTACTGATTTTGTAGAAGAGTAGCTTGTGGAAGGTGATTCAAAGTGGGTACCAAAGGATTGTGGTGATTCCATGCAAAAAGTGTTTCTTGTTGTGACCCTTCTCATCTTTCCACAGCCTTGCTTATCATTCAAAAGTTCCTACCAGATGAAGTGATGAGGATATGCAAAAAAGGTGATGGTAGTGCCCGCTAGTTCCATTCCAAAATGAGCTAGTTTGTCTGCTACTATATTTTGCTCCCTGTAGGTATGACTGAGTTGTGGACTACTCAGTTGTTGGATCAGGAACCTGCAGTCAAGTAAAAGCGGTGAGTGTATTGAAGTATTACTTTGTAGAATTGTTATTACCTCTTGTGAATCCAACTGGATTTGGAGTGGAGTTAAGTTGTGCGTAAGTGCCATTTGCAAGCCACGTAGTAATGCCATGAGTTCAATATTGATAACATTGGTGTAGGGATAATGTCCCGCATAATCCAATTACCTTATTGTCCCTGAATACCCCCCAAAACCTGCTCTGATTTGTAGTCCTTAACTGCTCCATCCATATTAAGACGGAATACTGTTTTTCTGGGGGTGGATTCTGTTTAACGTACATAGGCATTTGATTGTATGCCTTGGTAGAGTGGGTAGTAAGGTGTTGATATTCCTGAGTGAGTTGTAGAATTGTGGATATATAAGGTTTGTGGTTTTGATTCTCAAAACAGAATTTGTTTCTAACGTTCCAAAGGTGCCACAATGTGAAAAGAATTATTAATTTTAGAGGAATGTGGGAATTGGAGAGGGTTCCCTTTTGGAGGACAAGTTTTTTTAGCCAAGCTGTGTTAGTAATGTTAGGAGTAGTTTAATGGATTAATAGAGGACCCTAGCTTTAATCCCTCCCAACATTGTTTGGCGTGAGTACAATGCAGCAGTATGTGGCATATGGATTCGTCGCCAGCATGGCATATAGTGCACATGTTAGATGAAAGGATCCCCAGTCGATGAAGGTACATTTTTGTAGGTAGTCTATTATGGCTAACGAGCCATAGAATTTTTTTTATTTTTGGCAGCATATGAAGTTTCCAAATCCATCCGTGATGGTTTTCTATAGAATGTGCTTGCCTGAGCATATTATAACAAGAACTAACACTGAAGCGTCCTGTAGGGTTAATACCCCAGATGATATGATCGGGTTGGTGCTCATAATTTGTGAGGTAGGTAGAATTTATTAAGTGGGTGATATGGCTGGGTAATTCAAAGGAGAGGGATAAGTTAGTTTCTCCTCTAAGGTTTAATGTTTTAGAGACTATTAGACCCTCTTCATTATTGGTTAAGGGTCCATGAATGAGGCTTCAAATATTGATGTTTGGAGCAACCCAATTGTCAGTCCAAAAACGCACATGAGTGTCTTTAGTAACTTGCCATTGAAGGCCTTTTTGGCAAGTCTGCCACCCACTCATAATGTGTTTCCATAGTATGGAGGATTTTTTCGTTTGATGACGTGGGTGATTAGTATATTTATTAAGGAGAAAAGAAGCCCAAAGGCTATGGGGGTTATGAAAAAGTCACCAAGCAGTAGCAGCTAGTAGAGCGTCGTTTTCATATTTGAGTCGTTGAATACCTAGGCCACCTTAATCCTTGTTAGCAGTTATAACATGCCAATTTATAAGGTGAAGCCCTGTAAAACAAATATGCATATCTGTTTTTATGTGTGCAATTGGAATGCATAAAATAAATTTTATTTTACACTATGTTAAATATAGTTTGTAAATCAGTGTGTTAAGATTTCAACACTGATCTCGAGAAAATCAGTGCTTATAATTTTTTTTTGTTAAATCTGGTGTTAATCAGTTTTTTATATAACTGAAACTAATACTTAACAAAAAAGATCTATTCTTTTTTAGTTTTACTCCAAATCTATTAAGGGGAATCAGTTTCTCATGTAACAATACTGTCACGTAGCCGCCTGAGTTTCGCTGCCGCGATTGGTGGTTGCCTTCTCGGAGACGTCCAGCCCATTCTGTTTTTGGTCCAAAAAAAAAAAGGTTGAAGCTTGGTGCTTCAACGGAGAATGACAGCCGAAAATTTAGAGAAGGAGAGAAGTAAAGTTCTTTTCTTTCTACGTAAAGAAAAAAATGGAGTTTTGTACTCCATGGCTGCGGCGGCTAAGAATAAAGGAAGATAAGAATTAAGATCTCACATGTTTTGAATTTTTTTTTTAAAAAAAAGGAAGTTTTGGAACTCTTAATCTCCATGGCTGGTGGCGGCAAGTTAAAGAAGATGAGAGAACCTTAGGGTTTGGCAAGTTATTGCAAATCTCTCTTTTTTCCATTTAGTGTTTGGTCCACTTGCACCATATATGTGTTTCAAAGTCTTTGGTGAAAAGACTAATAGAAATAAAGTAATTTTTTTTAATTGGGTTCAAAAATTCATAGGGTTTATTTATTAGGAAGTAAGAAAAAGCCAACCTTCAAAGTGATAAGGTGTTTCTTTTAATGGCAGACTTGATGTTTGGTCTAAAAGACCCACCTTAAATATTTGGCAAATAAATTATGAGCTTCTTTTAATTTGTTGAAAATTGAGCTTGAACATCTGTTGGTCTCTCTTAAGAATTGGGAAGCCCCTTATTATTGCTATGTAGTAATTATTATTATTTTTGGGCAAATGGGCAAATGGCCTAATTAAATCAACAAGTTCGATTTATTAAAAAAATCATATTATAAAATTATTCATATAGACCAAATTTTAGAATATAAATTTAGTATTTATCTTTTAATTGACAATTTAATTATATTATTGTCCCAATTGCTTAAAATGTGAATTTGTTTAACATTAAAATTATTTGTTAATTTGTTTAACATACTTGAAATGTTAATTTGTTTTAACACTACTTTTGTTAATTAGTTTAACACATGATTTATGTTAATTTGTTGAGTATGATATAAATATTAATTAGGTTAGTATTAGCAATACTTGTTAATTTGTTTAGCATGTTTAATATGTTAATTAGTTTAACATTAAAATAAATTTTATGTGAATTTGAATAGCATGTAATAAAAATTAATTAGTTTGACATTAATTTTATTTACTTGCTAATATAAGTTATTTGTTAACTTATGATCCACATGGGATTATAAAATCAGGTTAGATAATTATGTTGTCATAAACATGATAAAGACTCTTAGCTGGATAATTGAACAGGTTAATTTTTACAATATTTTAATTTTTGGATGATGATTAGGAACATAGTAAACTCTCGACTCCATGATTAATATATGTGTTTATTAACTTAATCAATGATGTGTGGTGTTATAATATGTATGTATGTTGAACATAGTGCCTTGCGTTATTTTTTATTTTTACATGATCCTCAAAATATTTTTTATTTTGTTAAAGAATGACTACTGCTTCGAAAAATATTGTTGCAGAGCTCAATAAAGGGTTGAAACTCAATGGTGACAACTATGAAACCTGGAGCTTAAAAGTCCAGTATGTGCTAGAGGAGCAAGAGGCTCTGGAAGCCATTAACAATGTCATGAATGAGCCTGAGGAAGGAAACACTGCTCAGCACAGGCGTGAGCGTGAAGCTTATGACAGTTGGAAGAAAAAGAACTCCATTGCTCGCATTACGTTGTTGAGCACCTTAGATAATGACATTCTAAGGGAGTTTAAGAATCACTAAAGAGCTATGGTTCTTTGGAATGCTTTGAGGAAAAGGTTTGGTACATGTTCCGCTGCAAGGATGCGATCTTAACAAACAAATTTGATTCACATAAGAAATGCCCAGAACATTCAATGAAAACACATCTGAGGCAAATGACAAATATGATCAGGGAGTTGAAAGATGCTGGTCATATGTTGGCTGATGAACAACAAATCCAAGCTGTCATACGCTCTTTACCTAGTTCTTGGGATCATATGAAAATGCATTTGACCCATAATGAGCGAATCACAACTCTAGAAGATGTCCGGAGATACCTTGAGTTAGAGGAGGAATGATTTGAGGCTGCAAAGCCAATAGCTGAGTTGCACATGGCAACAACCTCCAAAACCAAGAATGATTCAAACAAAAGGAACTGGGGAAAGAAGAGAGCGTGCAAAAAAGGGCAAAGACTGAAAATGGCAAGAACAGACGTCCCAAACGTGTCAAAGTTGCTAAAGTGAAATGCTATAATTGTGACAAAATGGGCCAATATGCCAGAGATTTGTCACGACCCAAAATCCACTAAGGGTCGTGATGGCGCCGGACACCACTGCAGGCAAGCCAACCAAATACTTAATTAAATCCTCGTTTTAATACTCTTGAAATCTATGATTTTTCCTTCAAATTCACCCTTTTAAAAAGATAATCGTCTTAAATCAAATTAAATAATAAGCAGTTGATATAAAATACTTTACAACCATCCCAGAACCCGGTGTCACGAGTGCATGAGCAATTTCTAAGAATAATCGAATAAAGTACAACAGCTGTCCGAAATACAATTGGACAGAAAATAAATAAAATCCTGAGAGAGAGACTACACTAGCTGCGGGTCGCCTCGAGGAAATACAGCTCACCTAGTCTCCATATCAACCATGTTGCTACGCCTGCTAAGCCATTAGTGGCGCATGTGCCTGTGCAACAAAAATACACAGAAGTATAGTATGAGTACAAAAACAGCGTGTACTCAGTAAGTATCCCGCCTAATCTCGAAGAAGTAGAGACGAGATGGCAACCTCGACACTTATTAAAGGTCCAGTAATAATATTAAAAATGCGATGACCCACAGATTTATTAAGAACAACAGTAAAATTCAGATGAGTCACTAAACAGATGGAAGTTCCTTTTTATTTAAAATCTCCGGATTCATAATCCATTAATTGACAATTTTCTCAAGTCGGGGAAAGTAGATATTAGTATCAACAACTGTGAGCACGTGATTTTTTCCCTATGTGAATTACTCCCATAGTTTCAAAAACAAAATAACTTCTTTCAGTGTTTGCAATTTTGTGGATTTTTGTGATATTTTCTGTTAATTGTTTGCATTTTTGTCTGTGCATTTTAATTAATGAAAAATACAAAAATACTTGGCATGTGCATTTAAGATTTAACTTTGTATTTTAGGATTAATTAGAAAGTCAATTATTTTATAAAATGGAAAAATCACAAAATACGGTGTAATTTGCACTTTTAATTTTAGTCTTGATTTTTGAGTAGTTTTTGTGTTAATTTGTTTTTCATTAATTGTGTTAATTGTTATTTTGGATTTAATTAGTTTTTTTAGTTAATTCAGCTTTAGGAATTAATTTAGATTTATGTTTAGTTTTAAAATTAAAAGAAATTAAAAAGAAAGTTGAAAAGAAAAGAAAAAGGAAAAGGAAATAAAATGAAGAGAAGAAGAAATTGGGCCAGTTTGAACTAATTCACTAGCCCAAATAGATTTCTCCCCCCAAAACCCAACAGACCAAGCCCAATTTCATTCCTGACCCG
>NC_031991.1:57199807-57209001 GCF_001879085.1 Nicotiana attenuata
TTCCCCTTCTTTTCTTTGCCTCCTTTTCCTTTTCTTTCAAGATTGATGAATTTCGGTTTAAACACAGACGCATTTGGGGTTAAATACTGTTAAGTCATTTGTTTGTTTGTCTTGCTTGATTCGTGGCTTGGTTCACCAGTTTCCCATTTGACTGCTAGATTGGTTAAGTGTTCCCTCCTTGTTGTTTGTTTTGCTTGAATCATTTGAGTTCCTTGACTCAGTTCTTTTTCTTCTCTGTTGTTTATTTCTCTCTTTCTTTCGTTTCGCCCAAACAGCCTTATTTATTTGAACCTCAGGGTTCGTCGTTTAATGGTTTGAAGTTTGTAAGTTTGGGCTAGGGTATGCAGGCCCAGGGGTTTGGGTTTGGGGTTTTGGGTCAAATTGACCCAGTTGTGATTTCTGAAGGAAAATAACAATTGGTTGGGGGGTAGTATAGGTAATCTAACATGGGGAATCTTTGCAACTGATTTCAGAAGCTTCTAGTGGGGGGTCTTAGTGAAATTTCAGGATTTAAGTGGTGTAACTTGGGTAGCAAGTCAGAAATTTAGGTGTATCTAGGCTAGAATGAAAATATCAAAGGGGGCAAGGTACAAAAGGTGTGGCATTTCTGCAGCCCTAAGTCCCTTGCCTATAAAGGCACCTTAACTTGATAATCAAGGCAGACCTAGAGATAAAAAATTCTGAAGAGGTTAGAGAACAAAAATACACAAAAAATCTGGCGGCTAAAACACAAAGAGTTTTTCACTATTCTATTGAAATCTTCCTGGAATTCTTAAGGGTTTCAATTCTGAAATAATCTCTGAACGTCAGAAGTTTGAAATGAGTTGAGTAGGTCGGGTATTGAAGTATTTGGGTCAGCTTTGGTTAGACTTTGATGGCTGGTTTTCGTTGATGCTATTGCTGGATCAATTTTGGGTTTTAAATTGGTTTTCCTCAATCGTTTTTGGGTGGATTTCTGCTTGCTGAACACTGTCTCTGTGACTGCTGATTACTGCTGATCCTCTCATCTATCTGTTATTTTGCTTGCCAGGTATTTCTCCGACCATATGAGTGCTGAATGGTGGAATGATTTGGTGTATCTGTAGTGAAGCTTTCACTTTTATTTGCTTTGCTTCTATTTCGTAAACTTAGTGAAGAATGAAATAGATCAGGGGTGATGGCCCATATTGAAGTCTGACTCGTTTAATCTCATGAATTTCTCAGTGTTTGATTTAGTAATGGATTTCGGTAGTTTTCTTTCATATGTGGGATTGTTGAACTCTTTTATCCTGTTTGCTAGTTGTTAGTTTCAGTAGTATAGCTTGATTTGCAATCTATATTAGTTGAAGGTAGTATTTGATTTGAGAATTATCTGGTTCTATCACTGATTCAGTGTGTGCGAACTGGATATTTTTCTAATAGTTTGGCCAAGTAGTAATAATTGAACTTCTGTTGTTCCTAGAACTTAAGTTGTAGTGGTAATGATTCCTTTCAAATGTTTCAAGGTTTGTTAGCATGTTTAAATGATAGTCTGAATTTTAATTTTGGAATATTGGGTGAGCATAAGAAGTGATTATAGGATTAATCTATGGGTTTGCATAAGTATATCTATCTTCTGTGAATAATAGGTGTTTAAAACGATTACCAGTTAAGTCAGGATAATTTGAAATGGACTCAAAGCATGAAAATAGTTAATAATTGGTGTGTTCTGCGCAGATTTGGTCCCTGTGGTTGGAATGGTCATTATGTGAGTGTGATCATATGTTAAACATTTTTGAAGATTGAATTCTAATCAGTTTTAGCCTTCAGTAATGGTATATTCCATTGTTTGATCTTGCAATGATAAATGTACAGGGGTATGTGCCTCTTGGGCCTTTCTTTACTTGTTGTCATTTTGAGGTTCTTCAGTTCCATCTCTCATTTGAATTGGGTTCACATGGACCCCAGGCCCAACGTTGGGAGCCGGATTCCTATAGTTGGGCTCTCAAGGCCCCGATCCTAAGCTCTCACGCTTCAGTTGTTGTGTTTTGTTTCGAATTGGACCTGCTTATGGCATTCATTCTAGGCCTTCAGGGGTTCAGCATATTGTTTTCTGCAAATAAGGCTTTGGGCTCATTGGGCCCAAGCCTGGGAGACGGCCAGCATTTGGACCTTAAGTTAGAAGGGCTCTTTTTAATTAGTTTAGATACACCTTAATTAGCATAGATCGGAGGTGTGCCGTATTAACCAATTGAATAACTTATGGCCCTCCAAGGCATAGCTTGAATTTCCCTTTTAAAATTGGAATTGAGGTGCGCCACGCCAAACAAAAAAGACAATTGCGTAGCCCTCGCTTTATTTAATCTTGAATTGATCCTTAGATTCCGAGGCGTGCCATTTAGCAAATTCCATGGCCCTCGCAAAGTGCAAACGCGTAGTTGCTTTAGGCGCGTGTTTAATAATATTACTTTCCTAAATTCGGGTGTGCATTTATGTGACCCAAATTCAAATCTCAACAATGTTAAGATATGTCAAAAACCACGGGTGCATTTATGTGACGTGGTTCGAGACGTGTTTTAGCGACGTTGCAATTCTCTTTAAAAATAATAATAAAAGCGGCTAAAAGTTAAAATTTGCACATAGGTTCATAATTGTTTAAAATCAGATAATTAAGCCAAATATAGCAGTTGAGCGAACGTGCTAGAACCATGGAACTCGGTAATGCCTAACACCTTCTCCCGGGTTAACAGAATTCCTTATCCGGATTTCTGGTTCGCGGACTGTTAAACAGAGTCAACTTTTTCCTCGATTCGGGATTCAACCGGTGACTTGGGACACGATAAATCTCCCAAGTAGTGACTCTGAATCTCTTAATAAACGAATCCCGATTCGATTGTCCTTTAATTGGAAAAAACTCCCTTATTATATCCCTTTGCGGGGGTGTAGTAGAAAAAGGAGGTGTGACAACAACTATCACAGCAAGCAATACAAGCATGCGCAACTCATGCCGAGGACGTACGGCCCGATCCAACAATATTTAAACTGTGCATTGCCAGAGGGTCGAATGGCGGGAACCATAGATGCATCTATTACCCCGCTCGCGAATCATACATGCGACGCGGTCACATATAAATAAACATGACAATCAGTCAATCCTGAATTTATCAGGGAAAAATTATTCAAGGGAAAGCCAAATTCTCTTTTAACAATTCAAGAAAAATAGAGTTTAATCTTCTTAGAAATTTATTTACCAAATCGATAAGACTTAAGAAATTCAATTGTCAATAAGATCACAATCTCGTCACCTCGTGCGTACATAGCCCCCACAAATAGGAGCACATAACCAATTATTTGACCTATGGGGACAATTCCCTCTTACAAGGTTAGAAAGGAGACTCACCTCGCTCCGAAGATCCATAACCGGCCTTCCACGCCCTTCCGAAAACTCAAATTGATGCACAACGCTCCAAATCTAGCCAATAGTTATGCAAATCCATTAATATACGATAAACTACTCATATTAATCCAATTTATAACAAGTTATGCCCGGATTTCCAAAATTTTTGAAGAATAAGTTTACCCATAGCCTCACGAACTCAAATATATAATTTTCTCTAAATACCATACCCAAAATCGTGGCCAAATTCCAAGAATATAAATTTCTAGGTCTTTCTACCAAAACCCCAAATTTCTACCAATTTACATGCTAAAATCTATACATAATCGATGTATTTAACTCAAGATGGATGGGATTAGCTTACCTTATCGTTGATGATGAAAAATCCCACTTGAAGCTCTCCAAAATCGCCCACACCAAATGAAAAATAGGGGAAAATGACCAAACCCTCGATTTTTAAAAGAGCCACTGCTCCAGCACTTTCCGCACCTGCGGTCTTGTGACCGCTTCTGCGATTCCGCAGGTGCGGGCCAACCTTCCGCTTCTGGGGTTATGCTCACTAGGCCTCCCTTCCGCTTCTGCGCCTCGTCTACCACAGGTGCGGTCCCGCTTCTGCGGCCCCACGACCGCATCTGCGGTCTCTTCACTCTTGACCCCAAAACCGCATCTGCGCTGTCCTAGCCGCTTCTGCGGCTCCGCACCTGCGGCCAAACCCTCGCAGGTGTGGTCATACCAGATACCAGCAACTTCAGCCTTTTCCAAAATTCCATTTTCGATCCGTTAACCACCCGGAATCCACCCGAGGCCCCCGAGACCCTAACCAATCATACCAACTAGTCCCAAAACACATTACGGACTTGTTCGAGGCCTCACATCATATCAAACAACGCCAAAACCAAGAATCGACCTCCAATCCAAGCTTTATGAACTTTAGAATTTCAAACTTCTACTTTCGATGATTAAACCCATCAAATCACGCCCGATTGACTTCAAATTTTGCGCACAAGTCATATTCGACATTACGGACCTACTCCAACTTCCGGAATCGGATTTCGACCCCGATATCAAAAAGTCCACTTCCGGTCAAACTTCTCAAAACCTTCAAATTTCTATCTTTAGCCAAATGACTCCAAAATGACCCACGGACCTCCGAATTCATTTCCGATCCCGTTCCCAACTCCAGAATCACCATACGGAGCTACTCCCTGACTCGGAATCCCAAACGGACATCGATAACACTGAAATGCACTTCAACCCAAACTTATAGAATTTCTTCCAAAATGCTAACTTCCACAATAGGCGCCAAAACGCTCCCGGGTCATCCAAAACCTGACCCGAACATACGCCCAAGTCCGAAATCATCACACGAACCTGCTGGAACCTTCGAATCATTCCGAGGTCGATTACTCAAAAATTCGATCTTAGCTAATTCTTTCAACTTAAAGCTTCTGAAATGAGAATTTCCTCTCCAAGTCGACTCCGAACTTCCCGAAATTTAATCCCGACCACGCGAACAAGTCATAATACCTGAATTCAAGCTGCTCATGGCCTCGAACTGCTGAACGGCGCGCTAGGGCTCAAAACGATTGGTCGGGTCGTTGCATCCTCTCCCACTTAAACATACGTTCGTCCTCGAACATGCTAGGAACTGTGCTGGGGTTGTCTGGAATCACTACTTAATACCTCGTGCACCTACCTGTGCTAACACAATTTAGTTGGGCACATTAGCTCGATCAAATCTAAAGATAACCTCTTTCATTTAAGCAAATAAGCCTTGGAGCCCAGTTTCTACATCCGAAATTCTTTGCCAGGCCTGCTTTCGACATATGAACACTGTATCAATCACCACACGTTGTACCAGAACATGACTGCACACCCTTGCTGAATTCACACCATGCACCCCATCATTCACAAGACCATGATAACACTCTCTGATCGTAATAGCCAATCTTTCCCGAATCTGATGCTCACAATGCACCCCATGACATATATAAGTCCTGTTCCAACTCTCGTAATGCCGCCACGACGGAAGGGATGTGTAGGAATTCAAAACCAACTGCCGAATCAACGATTCATAGGGTCTATGCCCCTGACAAGAACCATCACCTCAGTCTGAACCAAATAATGGTCTTAGCTCCTTAGTATACTTCATATAATCAGATTGCACTGATCCTAATCCAATTATCTCGTCTCACCCAGTACGAAAAGCTAAGGCAATAGGCCATCCCGGACATGATCAAAAGTCCCATATGATGCCACAATGTGCCAATAGGCTATGAACTCGAACGCGATGTATAAGGAAAATGAACTCTGGAAGGAACTACTCGACTCCCGCAACTAATATGAACTTCCCTCAGAAAAATGGAAAACAAACACACATAAGATGAAGTATGAAAACTGTATTCAACATCACACTGTTGCGGCGCAACCCGATCCGAATAACATATCCATGGTGGCGTGCCACCCGATCCACACATAACACTCACCTAAGGAGGTGCACATCGAGCTAAATTGCTCATTACCACAAAATACCGAATATCGGTCACAAGCACGCTAAGTGCATAATACCATCCATGAGGGGGCATATAGCGCTATAAGCTACAAAACTCAAGCACAACTGAGGTGCGATATACGATCTGAATCTCATGAGCCATTTTGCTCTTGTAACATCATCTCTACGCGGAACCTCAACACATAAGCAATTCACCAAGCCGCCTCACAACTCACATGGTGCAATGTATCATTACATAAAATAACTGACGACGAAATAACACCCTGACTATTCTTCCATAAGGAGCGCATTACTGAGATGAACACGCCTGGCCTGATATAGAGCCCATATTCACATTTGAATCCATCCACAGACCTCAAGCTGATTCTGCTCGTACTGAACTAGGCTGCTAACCTTTCAAAGGTCCATAATAACTCCCTTTTTCTCATAACACATAAGAACAGCCATCATAACCGGAGTGATCATCCACAGTCCNAAAGTTTGTTTCATTATGAAAAATTGAAAATTCCAAAAATGTTTTATTGTTTCTTTACCTTTCATCTCCAGAACTACGCTCGGTCTGATTCATGCGGGGTCATGATACGTAGGCAATCTCCATAGGATTCGACCATAACCAAAAGAAAGAAAAAAAGAGTGATAAAAAGAGGAAAAGAAGAAAAGAGGAAAAAACAAGAGAAAAAATGGAAAGAAAAAGAGAGAAAATAAGAAACTGAGAGAAGAAAACAATGGCAAAACAAGAGGGAGGGAGGAGAGAACAAAAACAGAGAGAAAGCAAAGGCAAGAATAAGAGAAAAAAAAGAGAGCAGAAGTTGCAAATGGAAATAGGGAAAGACGGGATGACGCATGCAACCGATCAAATGCATAATAGAAATGGTTAACTGCTTAGGTGCATTCATTCCCCAAAATGTGCGGTTACCAATCTGTTAAAGCCCTCACCGCTGACAAAGTTGTTGTTGATGCATTGAGTTCAGGCAAGTGGTTAGTTGATTGGCATTCTGGCAACTCACTCCTACAACACCCGGTCAAAAAAAAAACAAGTTGATCATGTCCAACCAGGAACTTGACGCGAGTGTTGTTGATCCTTCGAGAGAGGTGGAAGAGTTGGATGTTAATGTGATGAAAGAAGAGATGTATAAACTGAAACAACAGATGGCCGAGATGTATCAAGCATGGGCAAAAAAGGCACCCGATATCAATCAGAATCCATTGCTGGCCCATCATGAGACAAATATGATCGAGATAGTGCATAAGGGAGGGGAGCCTAAGAAGCCTTCACAGACCATCATGATGATTCGGTCCAGTGAGGTCAGGCTGGTTGAAAAGTCAACAAGTGAGAAATCAGTGATCAGGTTGAGCGGGACAAACAGTGAACCATCTGCGGTAGTCAAGAAAGGGTCCTCAAGTGAGGTTGCAATGAAACAAGAAAGGGCAAAAGTGGTTGTGCCAGGAATGGCGAACAAGCCTATCGTGATTGTGGAGGGTGCCCACACAGATCCCGTCATTGTCAAGCACGGCGCTGGGAAGCGCCCAGTAACAACAGTTCCTATTTCTGTGGTTGGTCCTGATAAGGAGTTGCTTGAAAGGTTTGAAAAGCTGTTCGACGAGGTGAATATGGTGGAATTTGGAGAGGGATCGAGCAAGGGGGATGTGCAATTTGTGGGGCCCTGTGCAAAGATCAACGATTGGGAAGCTACTCCTCTTCCTACTCGAAGGGAGTCGTGGTAGTCGGCTTTGATTTTTCTTTCAATGTAATTTGGATTATTTCCAGGGTTGTAATTCAGATTCTATGTCCCGTCCGTTTGGATGTATAAACCTTGTTATCTCTTAATTTCAATGAAATGCAATTCCCCTTCTTCTTCATTCCTAATAGTTTTATTTTTGTTTTTCTTTTCTTTCTTGTACAGTTCTTTCTATGCTAATTTCAATGACATGACATGCATGAGGAATCTTCGGCCCAGTTTTAAAAGCCAAGCTAATTCTGAAAAGTTGAAACCCATCCCTTCGGATTGTCGCTGAAGCCGAAATTGATGATGATGAGTGGGTCAGAACCCGCCTGAGCAATTGAGTTTGATCGATGAGAAAAGATTGGCGCCAGTGTGTCATGGTCAGTTGTATCAACAGAGAATGGCACGAGCATATAATAAGAAGGTGCGTCCACGAAAGTTCGTAGTAGGTCAGCAAGTGTTGAGACGTATTCTTCCACATCAGGCTGAGGCCAAAGGCAAGTTCGCCCCAAACTGGCAGGGACCGTTCACCGTGACGAGAGTATTGTCCAATGGTGCTTTATATTTGACAGACATAGAAGGCAAGTGTGTTGAAATGGCCATCAATTTCGATACGGTCAAGAGATATTATGTATGATCTTCTTTGTTTTAATTGTATTTGTTTGTACTTGGCATGTTTTGAAGATTGGAATGACGAAGGTATTTTGTTCTGTTATCTAAACACTTTATCCTTCGTTACCCCTTTGAGCCTTATTTGTTTTCTTTCATACCCCTCTTTCGGAATCAGTAGCAAAGATTAGAAACACAAGCGTGAAAGATAAGTCAAGGAAAAAGAGAAAAGAATAGAATGAAAAGAGATAGAAGGAAAAAGGAAGAAGAAAAAAAAAGGAAGAGAAAAAGAGAAGAAAAAGAAAAAGGAAAAAAAAAGAAAAAAACAAACAACAAAACAACAAAAAGAGAAAGGAAGAAAGAAAAGAAAAGAAGAGAAAGAGGAAGAAAAAAAAAGAGAAATCACAACAACAAAGTAATTTCTATGACATGAACTACGTTCGACCTGATTCCTTTTATGGATACGTAGGCAGCCTCATGGTTCGGTCCCATCAAAATAAAAATCCAAAAGTCCCCAAGCAAGAAACTGGGGCAGAAGTTGTGGTTGTTGTGAGAAATCTGATTCCGAAAGTTGTAATTCTGAACGCGTCTGAATTGTTTTGAGCCTTTTGATACCCTTTCTTTCTAACCCCATCCAAAAGCCCAAATTACGGTCCAAAGAAAGACCTTCTGATCAGTCTGCGAGAGATGCCAAAGCGAGCAGGTAAAGGTGAATCATATCAGGGGCAACACTCCGGTCCAAACGAGGAAAATGAAAATGAGAGAGTCTTATTGGTGAAAACCCTCACAAACACCGTAAGGCGATGAAAGCTAAGAGAAATGAAAAATGAGAGAGGCTTATTGGTGAAAACCTTCACGGGCACCTTGAGGCGACGGTAAGTTGAGAGAAAGAATCAAATGAGAGAGGCTTGATGGTGAAAACCCTCCGGGCACTACAAGTCGAATAAGGATTGCGAATCCGATTGGATAAGCGGAGCATTGAAGCCCAGTTTCA
>NC_031991.1:57211024-57213746 GCF_001879085.1 Nicotiana attenuata
TCAGGAGCCCGCCTGGAGAACAGAGGCATACATTTCAAGTTTCAGCAGTCAGGATCCCGCCTGGAGAACAGAGGCATATATTTCAAGTTTCAGCAGTCAGAAGCCCGCCTGGAGAACAGAGGCATACATTTCAAGTTTCAGCAGTCGGGAGCCCGCCTAGAGAACAGAGGCATACATTTCAGTGTTTCAGCAGTCAGGAGCCCGCCAGAAGAACAGAGGTATTACAATTCAAATTTTAGTTTTCAAATTCTTACTAATATCTGGTAACATGATGCCCAGCCACCAAACTGGGGCAGAAAATTTTCTTTGTTTTGTCTATTTTGTCGAAATCAGGAGCCCGCCTGGAGAACAGAGGCATACATTTCAAGTTTCAGCAGTCAGGAGCCCGCCTGGAGAACAGAGGCATACATTTCAAGTTTCAGTAGTCAGGAGCCTCGCCTGGAGAACAGAGGCATGCATTTCAAGTTTCAGCAGTCAGGAGCCCGCCTGGAGAACAAAGGCATGCATTTCAGTGTTTCAGCAGTCTGGAGCCCGCCTGGAGAACAGAGGCATGCATTTCAAGTTTTAGCAGTCAGGAGCCCGCCTGGAGAACAGAGGTATTACAGTTCAAGTTTTAGTTTTCAAATTCTTACTAATATCTGGTAACATGATGCCCAGCCACCAAACTGGGGCAAAAAATTTTCTTTGTTTTGTCTAATTTGTCGAAGTCAGGAGCCCGCCTGGAGAACAGAGGCATACAATTCAAGTTTCCGCAGTCAGGAGCCCACTTGGAGAACAGAGGTATACATTTCAAGTTTCAGCAGTCAGGAGCCCGCCTGGAGAACAGTCGCATACATTTCAAGTTTCAGCAGTCAGGAGCCCGCCTGGAGAACAGAGGCATGCATTTCAAGTTTTAGCAGTCAGGAGCCCGCCTGAAGAACAGAGGTATTACAATTCAAATTTTAGTTTTCAAATTCTTACTAATATCTGGTAACATGATGCCCAGCCACCAAACTGGGGCAGAAAATTTTCTTTGTTTTGTCTATTTTGTCGAAGTCAGGAGCCCGCCTGGAGAACAGAGGCATACATTTCAAGTTTCCGCAGTCAGGAGCCTGCCTGGAGAACAGAGGCATACATTTCAAGTTTGAGCAGTCAGGAGCCCGCCTGGAGAACAGAGGAATACATTTAAGGTTTCAGCAGTCAGGAGCCCGCCTGGAGAACAGAGGACTACATTGCAAGTTTCAGCAGTCAGGAGCCCGCCTGGAGAACGGAGGACTACATTTCGAGTTTTAGCGGTCAGGCAGCCACCTGGAGAAAGGGCAAAACATCTCAGATCACAATTCAAGGCAGCAACAAAAGAATTCCACCGGGAGAATACAAGTCAACAAGGACCACAAGATCAAGTTTGAAGATATAGATAGGATTTTTGTAATAGATCATAGTCTAGTCTAGCTTCTTTATTTTGACATGGTGTAATAAGGGGGTTCAGTAAGCAGTAGCAGCAGCAGCAACAACAGTGAAATCACAGCTTCATGGTAGTCCCAGCTACCAGACATTCCTGAACTACACTGACCTGATTCCATTTTAGCCAAGGATATGTAGGCAACCTCGGAAGCAGGGTGCGGTCAAATCTTTCAAAAAATGCTTCAAACGGAGTATTCAAACGGGCAAAAATCGCTCGTATCCGCTCACTTATCATTGCACGAAAACTCTTCGTGTTTCCGAGAAAAGAGGGGCAGTTGTGAGCACGTAATTTTTGCCCTATGTGAATTACTCCCATAGTTTCAAAAACAAAATAACTTCCTCCAGTGTTTGCAATTTTGTAGATTTTTGTGACATTTTCTGTTAATTGTTTGCATTTTTGTCTGTGCATTTTAGTTAATGAAAAATACAAAAATACTTGGCATGTGCATTTAGGATTTAACTTTGCATTTTAGGATTAATTAGAAAATCAATTGTTTTATAAAATGGAAAAATCACAAAATATAGTGTAATTTGCACTTTTAATTTTAGTCTTGATTTTTGAGTAGTTTTGTGTTAATTTATTTTTAATTAATTGTGTTAATTGTCATTTTGGGTTTTGATTAGTTTTTTTAGTTAATTCAGTTTTAGGAATTAATTTAGATTTATGTTTAGTTTTAAAGTTAAAAGAAATTAAAAAGAAAGTTGTAAAGAAAAAGAAAAGGAAAAGGAAATAAAATGAAGAGAAGAAGAAATTAGGCCAGTTTGAACTAATTCACTAGCCCAAACGGATTTCTCCCCCAAAAACCCAACAGACCAAGCCCAATTCCATTCNACCCCGTTTCTCTAAGTTTTGATCTTGGCCGTTGATTTCCCTTCATCCGACGGTCGGGAACTGGGGTGGAAATAATATATAAGTGTATGAAACACCTCCCCCCCCCCGGTCACTCGTCTCTCCCAAATCCATTCTCTCTCAGAGACGGTGTAGGAACCCTAGCCCGCCGCCCCCATTCTCCACTGCCCTGAGGTGGCGGCGCCACCGCCAAACCCTACCAAAAATACACCATGGATTCACCGTGACCCCCTCTCCCCAAATCTCAAACCAGCTTTCATCAAATCCAGTTAAAATGTCTCGAACATTAGATCTAAATTCCAACCCTAAATCCATTCCAGTCTTGAACTCGTCATGCAAGGGCTTGGGTGCATGTCCTCCCGCTTTGAAGATAATTTGGTCCTGAAACGAGTGTCAGTCGGCTGTTCTCACAAGAACAGTCGGTTAACA
>NC_031991.1:57213846-57276335 GCF_001879085.1 Nicotiana attenuata
CTTTAGGCTTTTACCATTTCATGCTACTTGTGACTTTATTGCATATTTATTGCCTTTATTTAATGTCTTTATCTCTTTTCTACTGCAAAACTGACTTGGCTCTTTGTTTTCTTTTCTTTAATGCTTTCTTTTACTGCTTTCCTTCAATATTGTTGTAATTATGAGCAATTATTGTAATCATTACCTTATGAACGTGCAAATACGTGACAACTTGTTTCATTGTTGTAATTGCATATTCAACATCATATTCCACTCGTGCCAAACAAAATACCATAGCAACGCTTATAATGAGTGGTTGCGCCCTTCCGATATTATTACCCCCTAAATTTGGCAAAGGCATATTTGTGGTAAAAACCAGTCGATCAGCGGTGCAGTCGACGGTTCCGTGCCTTTCCCTATTGAGTTGTCCGCTCAAGGGTACCGGTCTAACACCCCATAGAAACCTTACTCTGTTCAATTGTGCATGCATCACTGTCAAACCTAGCTGAGTCAGTTATGTTGTCCGCATAATGACTCTTTAAGATAGCCTTGTCCAAAGTCCACTGGGTTTCCTTGGAACCCAAACGGAAATTACCACGTCTGTCCATTTATTTGGAGAACTAAATGCTGCTTATGCCAATTATTGATATTTAAATGGTCGAGTCCGGCCGGGGTAAGGGTCTAACACTTTGTTTTACAAATGAGGCACGAAGTCCCCAGATTCGGCATGGTAACCAACATCCACCCAAGGCTGCTAAGTTGGTGGGAGGACCTTCACTCCAGTGATCAGACCCTCGTCTGTAAATACTTGGGAAATTTGCCTTCTCTTCTGTAAATCCAACTCGACAACAAAATCATAGAGGCTGCAACTCTATTCTGGGATGGTGACAGATCTGTGTTCCGCTTCGGGGACCTTTGAAAACTGCCAGAATGCTAAGGAAACGAAGGAGGACACATGGCTAGAGCCTACTTGCTGCTGGGACTACATGAGCTGGTGAAGCTGTTTGATGGAGCTAAAGATGCCAAGTCTGGGGAAGGTCCTTCTAGGACCAAGTAGTTAGGAGTCTTTTCTTTGCTTTAAATGTAATAAGACCAATGGCCATTAGTGACATTTTATTTTATGCTATTTTAGTGTCGTTTTGGGATTCGTCTTATTCTTATCAATAAAATGAGGAATTTAGCATTATAAGTCCTCCAAATCAACTTGTCGCTAGGCCTACCTCGGGCACAACGAGGCTCCCAAATTACGACACGATTTATATTCTTGCACTATGTGTTTAAATATTGCAACGTTTTCTTCTTACGACCCTCACTAACTTGTTACCTTTTCGTTTACTTTTTGTTTTATTCCCCTCCCCAAAGGTTAGTTCATGCACTCTGGCATCGTTATCTTACTCCACAAGATCCAAGGGCCCTCCACCTCCTCCTTCGAGTCCTATCAGAAACAAGAACGGGAGAAAAATGGAAGAGTTGAGCAACATCAGAAAGGAGAACTCAGTCGAAAGGGTAGAGGTTCCTCAGGGTATTCAGGTTTCCAAGGAAAGAGCCTCCCAGCTCGAGCAGAAGTTATTGAAATTTCAGGAAGAACTAGACCAAGATCAGAACTTGGCAAGCTTGTCATTTTCCCTCACTACCCCAGATGTCAACTTCCCCAACACTCAAAATCCCACACCACCACAAAACATCCCAAAACCACAAAACCAACCCGCTCACCACCACCACTGCAACACATGCCACACTTCAAGAAACACCCCACTGCTCATTCCTGAACCACTAAACTCCACAAATGATCATGACCACAACACCCCCATCTATATGGAAACCATACCGCACCCCATTCAGCCCGCCTCGAGCACACCTGAGTCTGATAACAAAGACTCTCTTATCAAGAATCTGGCCACAGAACTCAAGAAGTTGACTAGCCGAGTTCAGGGTGTTGAAGGAAGCAAGGGGATCGAGGGACTGAATTACGAAGACCTTTGCATTCAACCATATGTCGAACTGCCCAAGGGGTACAAACCTCCCAAGTTCGAAATGTTTGATGGCACCGGGGATCCCAGAGTTCATTTGAGGACATACTGCGACAAGCTGGTCGGAGTAGGAAAGGATGAAAAGGTTCGTATGAAGCTCTTTATGAGAAGCCTGAAAGGGGATGCGCTATCTTGGTACATTAGCCAAGACCCGAAGAACTGGTCGAACTGGGTAAGTATGGCGTCCGATTTCATGGACATGTTCAGATTCAACACGGAGAATGCGCCAGATGTGTTCTACATCCAGAACTTGAAAAAAGAACCCNGTCGTTTTTGGGATTCGTCTTATTCTTATCAATAAAATGAGGCATTTTAGCATTATAAGTTCTCCAAATCAACTTGTCGCTAGGCCTACCTCGCGCTAAAAGAGGCTCCCAAATTAGGACACGATTTATATTCTTGCACTATGTGTTTAAATATTGCAACATTTTCTTCTTACGGCCCTCACTAACTTGTTACCTTTTTGTTTACTTTTTGTTTTATTCCCCTCCCCAAAGGTTAGTTCGTGCACTCTGGCATCGTCATCTTACTCCACAAGATCCAAGGGCCCTCCACCTCCTCCTCCTCCGAGTCCTATCAGAAACAAGAACAAAGGAAAAATGGAAGATTTGAGCAACATCAGAAAGGAGAACTCAGTCGAAAGGGTAGAGATTCCTCAGGGTATTCAGGTTTCCAAGGAAAATGCCTCCCAGCTCGAGCAGATGTTATTGAAATTTCAGGAAGAACTGGACCATGTTCGGAACTTGGCAAGCTTGTCATTTTCCCTCACTACCCCAGATGTCAACTTCCCCAACATTCAAAATCCCACACCACCACAAAACATCCCAAAACCACAAAACCAACCCGCTCACCACCACCACTGCAACACATGCCACACTTCAAGCAACACCCCACTGCTCATTCCTGAACCACTAAACTGCACAAATGATCATCACCAAAACATCCCCATCTATGTGGAAACCATACCACACCCCATTCAGCCCGCCTTGAGCACACCTGAGTCTGATGACAAAGACTCTCTTATCAGAATCTGGCCGCAGAACTCAAGAAGCTGACTATCCGAGTTTAGGGTGTTGAAGGAAGCAAGGGGATCGAGGGACTGAATTACGAAGACCTTTGCATTCAACCAGATGTCGAACTGCCCGAGGGGTACAAACCTCCCATGTTCGAAATGTTCGATGGCACCGGGGATCCCAGAGTTCATTTGAGGACATACTGCGACAAGCTGGTCGGAGTAGGAAAGGATGAAAAGGTTCGCATGAAGCTCTTTATGAGAAGTCTGAAAGGGGATGCTCTATCTTGGTACATTAGCCAAGACCCGAAGAAGTGGTCGAACTGGGTAAGAATGGCGTCCAATTTCATGGACAGGTTCAGATTCAACACAGAGAATGCGCAAGATGTGTTCTACATCCAGAACTTGAAAAAGAAACCCATAGAGACATTCCGCGAGTATGCTACTCGTTGGAGATCAGAAGCTGCTAAGGTCAGGCCAGCTTTAGAAGAAGAACAAATGAACAGGCTTTTCATCCGGGCTCAAGACCCACAGTACTACGAAAGGTTGATGCTGATTGAAGGCCAGAAATTTTCCGACATCATCAAGCTAAGGGAGAGGATCGAGGAAGGTATTAAAAGTGGTATGGTCACTAACTTTGAAGCATTACAAGCTACCAACAAGGCTCTACAGTCTGGTGGCACGTCCAAGAAAAGGGATGTGAGTGTCGTGATGGTTGCACAAAGAACAAAATCCCCAATCAAATACCAAACCTACCAATACCCCCTCTTACATATCAACCTACCTCAAATTACCAAGCACCTTTGCTCTCTTACCAAGCTCCACCACCTACTTACCAATCATCTCTACCTCCCGCATATCAGCCTACTTCACCCAAATACTCCCAACCCACACACGTCTACCAAGCCTACAACACCCAACAAGCCCACTATCAATCACCTCCCCCTCGCCAAAATTTCCCTAGACCCCGACCCGCAGACCTCCCAAACAATACACCGCCATTGCCGAACCAATCGACCAGCTGTATGAAAGGCTTGAAGTTGCTGGTTGCATCACCCCTATCCATGCCATAACCCCAGAAAATCCTTCTCAATGGGTCAACCCAAACAAAACCTGTACATACCATTCTGGCATGAAGGGGCACACCATTGATGAATACCGCTCTCTGAAGGATAAGATCCAGGCATTGATTGACAACAAGATCATCGTGGCAAAGGAGCCCACTCTGAATGTCCGTAACAACCCTCTACCGGACCACAAGGGTGGCGATGTTCACATGATTGAGATAGAAGATGATTGGGACCCCAAAGGATCGATCGGATTGATCGCTGAAGGTGACGAGCCAAAGAAACCAACAGTCACACTTAATCCGATTGTAGTCCAGATCCAGCCTTCTGGAGACGCTGAAGTGAACATGTCCATACCACTTGATCTTGAAACACCATCTTCTGCAAAAATGCCAGGGCCGATTGAGGTCGAGTTGGGGTCCCCGAAGGCACCTACGCCATTTGAAGTTGCTGTGTTACCTTCCAAAGCAAGGGTACCCATTCCGGTAGCAATGTCGGCCATAGCACCATTCCGTACGAAGGCCATCCCTTGGGATTACACAGCCGAGGCAAGTTGAAAAGAAAAAGCCAAAACCGGAGAAGAAGTTGCGGCACAGGGTATGACAAGAACCGGCAGGGTTTATACTCCGGAACACTTGGTTGAGTCGAGTAAGCAGACCTCTGGTCGACAAGCCATCACCGAAACCGGTGAAACTGGGCCTGATGACCTCTGGAGAAAGATACAAGCAAAGGAATACTCAGTCATTGACCAATTGAATAAAACACCGGCACAGATCTCTATCCTAGCTCTGCTGCAAAGCTCCGATGCACATAAGAATGCCTTGTTAAAAGTACTAAGTGAGGCATATGTACCGAGCAACACCACGGGAGGAGAAATGGCAAATATGGTAGGGCAGGTATTGGAGAGTCACAAAATCACTTTCCACGAAGATGAGTTGCCACCGGAAGGTTTAAGCCACAACAAGGCGTTGCACATCACTGTGCAATGCGAGGATTATTTCATCACCCGGATTCTGATTGACGGAGGGTCCAGCCTCAATATTTGTCCATTGGTGACTCTCAGAACATTGGGAAAGAGCCTGCATGAGATCAAGGATGGAGCCATCAGTGTCAAGGCTTTGGGGAAATCAGTTTGTGTTTGCAAATGGGACCTACTTGGTTCGATGTCGACTTTCAAGTAAAAGACATCCCAGCATCTTACAACTTGCTATTGGGATGGCCCTGGATCCATGCCGCTGGGGCTGTGTCATCAACCCTATATCAGGCGGTGAAGTTTGAGTGGAATCACTAAGAGGTGATTATTCACGGCGACGGTAGCAATCCCATATACAGTCGCCAGACCATCCCAGCAATCGAAGGAAGAAGAAAGATAGGCGAAGAAACCTACCACCACATTGAGCGAGTCAACGCCGTGGACAAGGACAAATGGTGGGATAACAAAATCGAAAGCATATTGAACTGGTACGGGTATGAAGCTGGCAAAGGACTTGGCAAGAATCTCCAAGGAATCGCTAAGCCCATCAAGCTCAAGAAGCATGGCACCTCCTTCGGATTGGGATATGAGTATACCTGGGAAGAATTCAAGGATTGGTCGCCACCCTGGCGCGGCCCTTACTATCCATTGGAGCAGCCGACACCCCGTCTGGAACAGAATTTTCAACCAGCGGCAGTCATCTATGGGTTAGAAGAAGAGGAAGCATTAGCAGCAATGAGGAATTTGTTCTTAGGAGAGGATGATATGGACTGTTATGTCATTTTTGAGGAGGAGGGGGAGGAAGGCCCTTCTATACAGGTTGTAAGCAGAGGAGCACGCCTCAACAATTGGACTGTCAGAACCACTAGAGCCCGGCGTGCCTCGGGGTAGCAAGGCTGAACAAAGCACCACGCATTATTTTACTTGTTTATTTTCCTTTCGCATTTTATTTTTCACAAGAAAGAGCTCCAATGTTCAAAACACTTATGGAATTTATTAAAGTATTTCATTTTTCTTACAAATCTCTCTCTTATTATTTCCTCTCATTACTTTACTTAAACAGCATTACTATTACTTATCTTGATGAACCGACGATTGTGACATGCAACGAGACAACGCAACAAATGGATATAGACTCGGAAGAAGATGATATACCAGAAGAGGTTGTTAAAGAGGTTGAGGATTTCGAGAATAGACCTAAGTCTAACTTGGACGAGACTGAGGTTGTTAATTTGGGAGATGCAGAAAATGTCAAAGAAACACGTATCAGTGTTCATTTGTCACCATCAGAAAAGGAGGAGTACACGGAATTCCTGAAGGAGTATGAGGACATATTCGCCTGGTCGTATGATGATATGACCGGTCTCAGTACATCTATCGTGGCTCACAGACTGCCAACCGATCCTGCATGTCCGCCAGTGAAGCAGAAGCTCAGGAAGTTCAAGCCTGACATGAGTTTAAAAATCAAGGAAGAAGTCACCAAGCAAGTCAAAGCCAAGGTTCTTAGGGTAGTAGAGTATCCAACATGGTTAGCCAACATCGTGGCAGTACCGAAGAAGGACGGGAAGGTTAGAGTCTGTGTCGACTACCGGGACCTCAACTGAGCCAGTCCCAAAGACGACTTCCCCTTGCCAAATATACACATCTTGATTGACAACTGCGCCAAGCATGAGCTGCAGTCGTTCGTTGATAGTTTTGCCGAATACCATCAGATATGGATGGATGAGGAAGATGCTGAGAAAACAGCCTTCATTATGCAGTGGGGGATGTATTGCTACAAGATGATGCCATTTGGGTTAAAGAATGTAGGGGCCACCTATATGAGGACCATGACTACTATTTTTCATGACAAGAATACACAAGGAGATCGAAGTATATATAGATGATGTCATCATCAAATCCAAGAAAGCCACTGACCACATGGAAGATTTGAGGAAGTTATTCAACAGACTGAGAAGGTACAACCTGAAATTGAATCCCGCCAAATGTGCATTCGGGGTTCCTACCGAAAAACTACTCGGGTTTATTGTGAGTCGCCGAGGAATAGAATTGGATCCGTCAAAGATCAAAGCCATCCAGGAATTGCCACCACCAAAGAACAAGAAAGAGGTTATGAGTTTCTTGGGGAGACTTAATTACATCAGCCAGTTCATAGCTCAGTCCACTGTCATTTGTGAGCCGATCTTTAAGATGTTGAAGAAGGACGCCACTACCAAATGGACCGACGACTGCCAGAAAGCCTTCGACAGAATCAAGGAGTACTTGTCAACACCGCCAGTTCTAGTTCTGCCCGAGCCTGGTAGACCCCTGTTATTATACCTTGCGATACTAGATGGAGCGTTTGGTTGTGTTCTGGGGCAGCATGATGAAACGGGGAGAAAAGAGCAGGCCATCTATTATCTCAGCAGGAAGTTCACCCCGTACGAGGACCGATATTCTTTGTTGGAACGCACCTGTTGTGCTTTGACTTGGGTAGCTCAGAAGTTGAGCCACTATTTCTGTGCTTACACCACGTACCTCATCTCAAGAATGGATCCGTTGAAGTACATCTTTCAAAAGCCCATGCCTACTGGCAAGCTAGCCAAGTGGCAAATCCTGCTGGTGAATTCGACATTGTCTACCTAACTCAGAGAGTAATCAAAGGACAGGCACTAGCAGACCATCTTGCCGAGAATCTCGTGGACGGAGAATACGAACCCCTGAAGACGTATTTTCCTGATGAAGAGGTATCATTTGTAGGAGAAGACATTGCAGAATCCTATGATGGTTAGAGGATGTTTTTCGATGGAGCAGCAAATTTAAAAGGAGTTGGCATAGGGGCAGTCCTTGTATCTAAAACCAGTCAGCATTATCCGGTATCTGCCAAGCTCAGGTTCCTGTGCACCAACAACATGGCCGAGTACGAATCCTGCATCTTAGGGCTCTAAATGGCCATTGACATGAATATCCAAGAGTTTCTAGTAATAGGGGATTCAGACCTGCTCATACATCAGGTCCGAGAAGAATGGGCAACTAAGAACTCTAAGATACTCCCGTATCTGCATCAGGTACAGGAATTGAGAAAGAGGTTCACAAAGACAGAATTCCGAAATGTTCCCAGGATCCAGAATGAGTTCGCTGATGCATTGGCTACCTTGGCCTCTATGATACAACATCCAGATAAGAATTTCATTGATCATATTCCCATGAAGATCTACAATCAGCCAGCTTACTGTGCTCACGTCGAAGAAGAAGCAGATGGAAAGCCTTGGTTTCATGACATCAAGGAATATTTAATCAAAGGAGAATATCCAGAGCTTGCAAATCCCACTCAGAAGCGCACACTCCGGAGATTATCTAACAATTTCTTTCACAGTGGAGGAATCTTGTATAGGAGGACTCCTGATTTGGGATTGCTAAGGTGTCTCGACGCAGAGGAAGCATCTAAACTGTTAGAAGAAATCCATGCTGGGACCTGCGGTCCACATATGAACGGTTTTGTCTTAGCTAAGAAGATACTCCGGGCAGGTTATTTTTGGATGACTATGGAAACAGACTGCATCCAGTTTGTCCAAAAGTGCCATCGCTGTCAGATACATGCAGACATGATAAAGGTGCCTCCAAACGAGCTTACTACAACAAGCTCGCCATGGCCGTTTGCCGCTTGGGGAATGGATGTCATCGGACCTATCGAGCCTGCCGCATCAAACGGGCACAGGTTCATTCTAGTGGCAATTGATTATTTCACCAAATGGGTTGAAACAGCCTCTCACAAAGTAGTGACTAAGAAAGTCGTGGCAGACTTCGTCTGCGACCGTATCGTCTGTCGGTTCGAGATTCCAGAGTCGATCATTACTGATAATGGCTCCAATCTCAATAGTGACTTGATGAAGGCCATGTGTGAAACCTTCAGGATCAAACACAAGAATTCTACAGCTTACAGACCTCTAATGAATGGAGCCGTAGAAGCCGCCAATAAGAATATCAAGAAGATACTAAGGAAAATGTTAGAAAAACATAAGCAGCGGCACGAGAAGCTATCATTTGCTTTATTGGGGTACCGCACCACAGTTCGCACATCAACTGGGGCAACTCCCTATATGCTGGTTTATGGTACAGAAGCAGTCATTCCCGCCGAGGTAGAAATTCCCTCGTTAAGGATCATACAAGAAGCTGAGCTCGACGACGCAGAATGGGTAAAGAGTCGCTACAAGCAGTTAGCCCTCATAGATGGAAAAAGAATGAACGCAGTTTGTCATGGTCAACTTTATCAGAACAGAATATCCTGAGCCTTCAACAAAAGAGTCAAGCCAAGACAATTCACACCAGGACAGCTGGTATTGAAGAAAATCTTTCCACATCAAGATGAAGCCAAGGGGAAATTCTCTCCCAACTGGCAGGGTCCATACATGGTTCACCGGGTTCTAACAGGAGGAGCCCTCATACTCGCAGAAATGGACGGAGAAGTTTGGCCAAACTCGATGAATTCGGATGTAGTAAAGCGATACTATGTGTAACATTTATGATTTCCTTATATGATGTAATTTGAACTATGCCTGACCTGATTCCCGTTTAAGAGGGGATACGTAGGCAGCCTTATGGGTTTGGTCACAATTCAATAAAATCATCATTTCCCCCGATATTGGAAACTGGGGCATACTTTTGAGGAGGACCCTCAAAATTCCGAAGTTGATTTCAGCCATTTACCGCAAGCAGCCGTCAGAAGCAGCAACCCAGTGAACTGGGGCAGAATTTTGAGGAGGACCCTCAAAATTTCGGAGCAAGAAAGGTTGCAACGTCTTGCACCGCGTCGCAGTCGTCGGTTCATCTAAAGAAAAATTATTTCTCAATTATACATTTATGTTATACTTTACTAAATCATGCATAGCTATTATCAAATTGCTTTGTTTAGCGACGCTACCCCAATGATACACAGCATCACCGAAAACAGAGCCAAGGAGGACGAGCGAAGTCCACGGGGAATACGAACTAACCTTCCCCCCTCTACAAAACTCACGATTTTTCTTTGGATACAGGCACCCAAGTCGCAAATCACCGAGTATATTTATGCACTTATACTTTTAAGGAATGCAACCTTCGGAACCATCACACCCACTCACAATTGCTATCCAGACATGATATCCCCAGTAGCCACAATATCACAATCAGCTATCAGCTATCAAGCCATCAGCTAAGAAATTCTACCTCCATCTGCATTTTCTGCATTGCATAAGGATACTATTCTGCCTTACGAGGTTAAGCTCTATCTCCATCTGCATTTTCTGCATTTGCATAAGGCTACCATTATGCCTTCCGAGGTTAAGCTCTACCTCCATCTGCATTTTCTGCATTTGCATAAGGCTACCATTCTGCCTTTCGAGACTAAGCTCTGTCTCCATCTGCATTTTCTGCATTGCATAAGGCTACTATTCTGCCTTCCGAGGTTAAGCTCTACCTCCATCCGCATTTTCTGCATTGCATAAGACTAAGCTCTATCTCCATCTGCTTCTGCATTGCATAGTCTATTCTCCGAGGTTAAGCTCTACCTCCATCTTGCATCGACGCTGAAATATCGCCATTTCTATTTATGTCTTGCATCGGCTGAAAGATCGCCATTCATATTTACGCTTTACATCGGCTGAAAGATCGCCACCTTCATTTAAATCTTGCATCGGCTGAAATATCGCCACTTCATTTAAGTCTTGCATCGGCTGAAATATCGCCAAATCCTGCATTTTCATGGGCTGAAAGATCGCCAAATTGTCCAAAGGCATCATTGTTCGGAGGCACCATTTTCATAGCCCGAGAACGCCATGCCATGGCCCGAGGACCCCATTTTGTCTTTTGCATATCATTATTCAAAGGCATCATAGTTCGGAGGCATCACTCTCATAGCCCGAGAACATCATTTCATAGCCTGCGAATCCTTTATCATACGCTTCATGGCCCAGGACGTCTTGGTCTGAGGACGTCATCCTAACTCTCCAAAGACAACATTCATGGTCCAACGGGAACTTGCATCACGTTTAAATTTATGCACAATATATATTCGCATTGCGCATTTGCAGGTAAACCGGCTAGCAACGGCCAGCTCAGCAGGAGCAATCCCGCCCCAGTTCCCGCAGCCTATCAGACTCTGACCATCCTTCTCAACCTGAACACCGCGTCCGCTTTTCGCAAATCTCCATCGGCATATTCCGCCTATGGATCCCGAACTACATATGGCCCGACTCCAGTAAGACCAGGGATATGTAGGCAGCTCAGGAACCAGAGCTCGGTCAAAATTCTTCAAATCGTTTCGTTCAGTCAAAATTGGCCATCATATCTTTACCCGACAACTCTTTCATCCTTCCCGGGTAAAGAGGGGCAGCTGTTGATACCCAATTTTTCCCTAGGTATTTTTATATACAAAATACTTTCAAAATAGCATGTACATACATATATAAGCATGCCCAAGAGTTTTGGTATTTTTCCCTAATTTTTAAAGATTTTAAAATCAATTTATTGTCCATTTTAGCAGTACAAAAATCAGTAATTATTCCCCAAAACTATCCTTTGTGAATAACTTCTTTTATTCTCATATTTATACCAAAATATAATTAAGGTGATTTTTGTATATTTTTACAAATTTATTTGGTATTTTTAAAGCTAAATTGCATATAATTGCAATTATAGCCTATTTTACGATTAATAGTATTTTATAATTGTAAAATTAGCTCCAGTATTTTTAAATTAATATTTATGTATTATTAATTAGCTCAGTACTTTTAATTTTCTTTTAAAATCATTTTTCACTATTTTTATAAAATAAAAGGGGAAAATTAGCTATTTAATATTTAGCCCATTTCTATTTCAATTACAACCCCCATTTCCTTTCAATTTGGCCCTTAATTTGACCCAATTCCGCCCCAAATTAAACCAACCCAATCCCTAAATTACCCGACCCCTGACCCGATTAAAAAACCCACCCGGCTCCTTTTTGATCCAGGCCGTTGATCGTTTTGATCAACGGCCATAAATTCCCCTTTCCCTTTTTAATCTCCAAACCCCCTAACATAATTCATTTCGTCTGAAACGCCGCCTTTGAACCCCTTTGTCTCTCAAATCCTCTTGAACCTTCCTGGAACCCTAATTGTCTCCCACCTTATTTCACCGGGTTTCCACCGGACCATGGCGTCTCAGGCCACGGATGGTCTGTACTCACCCTTCCTCACTATTAGACCTAAGCTATTCAAGGCTATGAAACCTGACTTCGATGGTTCTCTCCAAGACCTTCTCAGATCTGTAGATCTATGGCTTCACCGGCCATTACTCCGGCATATTCGAGCAATATGAGTCTTTTAGACTCAGGATCTGACTTTCCTCAAGACCTTTCTCATTCCTAGGGTTTTTCTCTGCAACCCTAAGTTGTCCGAGGTTCTTTACTTGCTTATTTTCTTAGATCTGGAACATGTATATGTTCTATTGAACGTTTAAAAGATTTTCCCCAAATTTCCTTTTTCAAAATCATTTTTTCTTTCGATTTAGGGTTTCTGAAAGGTTTTCAAAAGCATCTTTCTGACTCTGTTGTTCTTTCCTTATGTGTGTTTGTCTGACTTCTTTTACTACGCATGTACTGTTCTTCTATTTTCTTTTTTTCTACTCTACATTTTATTCATGTGCTCACAAGTTAATCCGTGTTGTATTCCTTATTCTTTGCTATATGTGTTTACGGTCGAGTTCTTTGATTTTTGTTTACTTTACTGAATTCTTTTTGTGTTCTTACTAAGAATATTTCATCTACTTTTGTTTAAGCTCGTATCATCTCTTTCTTCTGAACCTGTGTAAATTCCGGATTTCTCAAACATGTTCTCATGATCTTGAATTAGTTTTCTTTCTATCATGTATGTTTGTTTCTCATAAGTCTTTGGAAAAGACTTCTGAGCCACTCTCAAGTGTCTTGCTTTCTCACCTCTATGTCTGATTCAATTCGAAAACCCTAGGATTTGGGGGTTTCTTGGAAATTTTGATTTGTGTGCGAGTTAGGGTTCTATTTTGGGACCCCTGGACTCCCAGACTCGTTTTGAGTCTGCAAACTAGACTTATACCACTTTTGCTTATGATTCTGGACCTCTCTTTGATTAACTTCTCTTCCAAATAACTTGACAATCCCTTCTTGATTCACTTATTTGTGTGCTTTATATATGAGAAACTCCTCTTTCAAAAGGTTTACCAACTAATTGATTGATTCTGAAATCCTTTTAATAAGGCTGACAGATTGTCACTAATTTTCTTTGATTGAACTTCCTTTACCTTTCCTGACTTGGTTCATTCTAATTGAACTTGTAATTTTGGTTTCACTGGCTGTTTGATTGATTCCCTTGCCATATTTAGCACAAACCGTGTACCACTGATTGTTTTCCTTAAATAACACCTATGTATTTACCCTTCTAATGCTACTTTGAAAAGGTTTTAATTAAAACTCCTTTCCTTAACTGGCTTTTACCCGTTGAAATCAGAATCCCTTAACCAAAGGGAGATTGATTTCAATGTTATTTCCTTGCCTCTCTTACTTGTTTTCTGCACTATAAAAGGGACTGCCCTTCTGCACTTTTAAGAGGACGGACACACTACCAATCCTTAACTTCCAATTCAATACTTACACACTTGCAATACTCTTTGAATTCAATACTCTTTCAACACTCTGCTTTGCTTGAAATCTTTGGGAACTACTTTGCTTGCAACTTGGCCTTTTCGAGATTACTGCTTTTACTTGTTTTCCCTGAGACCGGTATGTTCTGATTCAATTTTCTGCCTCACCCCCTATGTGTTTACTTTATAGTTTTAGCACTCTTGTTTAATTTGCTATTCATGTTCAGTGATTAAACCATGTATGTTCTTTCCTTGCACCTGTTTCTATTGTGAATCTCTACCCCCTATTCCCTTTATGTGTTTGAGTTAAGGTTCTTGGCCTGGCAGTATCTAAATTACTGCCCAGGTCAAAACCTGGTCCTCAATGGATCCTAACTCCTCATATTTGGCTAACAGGCTGGTCAGGGGTGTGCCAGCACTCTTAATTGCTGGGCATGACCACCAGCCTACCATGGCTTTCCCTAATTCCCCTCTATGCACTTACACTTACTCTTAGACTCTTAAGTTCTTCCCCCCTCCTATGAGCCCTGCTTTGGGACCTTGAGTTCCCTCTGAACTTGGACATTTGAGGGCTGGCCTTTCCACACTGCACCATGATCTAATTCTGCAATGCATTTGGGGTGTAAGCATTGCCCGGAGCCCCTTTGAGACTCTTGGGAACTTTAATGCATCCCAAACATGAGAAAGGCTTTTGGAAATCTGATCCTGGAAGTTGGTTTATCTCATATTGTTGGACTTTGAGTCTGAACTAGGCTGTTTGGTTGTAGCTTGAGTTTCTGATGTAATTTTTTTTACTTTTCTTGATTCACTCGGGTCTATAATAATTTGGAATAACTATTGGCGATGGCTAGTGGAAAGGGATGGGAATGAATGCATGCAAAGGGTAGATAACTTGCCTATATGATTTTCTGATTCCTGCGTTCATATAGACAGCATACTTATAGGTTACTTATAAATTCCTGCATTCATGTAGATAACTTGTTCATAAGGTTACTTATAAATTTCTGCACTTCTGCATTCTCATCTTAGAAATTCTGCCTATAGAAATTCTGTCTCTAAGTTTCTGCATTTCTGCATATAGAAATCATGATCATAGATTTTCTGCACTTGTGCATATACATGTCATTAGGCAAACCATCATAGGTCTAATAATAATTAACTTCATTCTAGATACCATGCCTATAAGACTCTTGCATTTATGTAATCGTTTAAAACCAATAACGCTTAGAAATCATGTCTATAGGAGTAATCAACTGAATCAGCTTCGTCTATTTCATCCATGAGTCTAAAATCAGCCACAAGGTCGTTTAAAATATGCAGAACTTTTGTTTATAAAACTAGTAAGCTTTTCTTTAAAATCAGTACGCTCTGTTAGATAACATGTCTATAGGTCTCACCTAGGCAAACCATTAGTTGATTAATTAACTGTGTCAGTTTTGATAAACTACAACCAGACAAGGCTAATTCGGATTCCTCATCTGAGAAATATTTGATAAATCAGCCTGTCATAACGCTTTAAATTTAATTCAGACCTAATCAGTATCTGTAAGTCATGCTAAATAATTTGTTTCTTTGAATGAGGAGGCCTATTTGAGCCTTTAACTGCTATGTGCTTCCCCTTTTACTACTTTATGTGTTTTTGTTTGTCGCACTAGGTTTTTGTCCTTTTAAAAATCTGAAATGCCAATCTCCCTTCCCTTTAGGATTAGTAGTCCCAACTGCCTCCGGGACTAATAGGATTGTGGCGGGTAATAGCATGCAATAAGTAATGAGACCATTCAGCGATTTAATACCTTAACGGGGTGGGTAAGGGTAGACATGGATATGATGACCACGTGTATAAATGGTTACCGGGTGTTGCGTGGGGTGATCCATGTTATTTATAAACCTAGGACCATCCTCCCTCTTTACTTGTTTATTTTCTTTTTTTTAGAATTTTTATAAAAGCTATAAATTTTTAGTTCTTAAAACTCCTTCTTTTACTTCAATCCTTTAAAAGTCTCTTTTAGATATTTAATTTCCAGCACTGTTTTTCTCCGAACCTCCGCCTCTTTTACTCCTTCGTTTGATTATTTGTACCAATTATTTGACCCCCCTTTCTGCACTTATACATCCTTTAAACAATTATGAAATCGCCTATTTCTAAACTTCAACACGCTTTTAATTTTTATACTTTCCTTGTTGCAATCATTATGTGAGAGTTGTCTTGTGTGCTTACTTGTTGTTTCCATTCAAAGTCACAATTGTAGCATGGCCGGGAACCACACTAGTGGATCTTGGGGGGTGCCTAACACCTTCCCCCCGAGATAATTTCAAGCCCTTACCCATTTTCTGGTTCTTCTTCTCTCTTGAATTTCTTTGTGTCCTAATGCACTTAATCATTAGGTGGCGACTCTTCTAAATTGCAAACCCAATTCCCAAAAGGAAAAGAGTTGTCCGCCCAAATGTCATAAACCCGATTTCGCCTTTAGAAAAAGGGGGCATCGACAGCATGGCGACTCTGCTGGGGATATTCTTTAGGCTTTTACCATTTCATGCTACTTGTGACTTTATTGCAACTTTATTGCCTTTATTTAATGTCTTTATCTCTTTTCTACTACAAAACTGACTTGGCTCTTTGTTTTCTTTTCTTTAATGCTTTCTTTTACTGCTTTCCTTCAATATTGTTGTAATTATGAGCAATTATTGTAATCATTACCTTATGAACGTGCAAATACGTGACAACTTGTTTCATTCTTGTAATTGCATATTCAACATCATATTTCACTCGTGCCAAACAAATACCATAGCAACGCTTAAAATGAGTGGTTGCGCCCTTCCGATATTATCACCCCCTAAATTTGGCAAAGGCGTATTTGCGGTAAAACCAGTCGATCAGCGGTGCAGTCGANGCCAACATCAAAAGCGACCTCATTAGAGAGATTCGCGAGAAGTTCAAAATCGTCCACCGTAATTCCATAGCCTACAGGCTACAAATGAATGGAACAGTTGAAGTAGCCAATAAAAATATCAAAAGGATATCAGGAAAGATAGTGGACAATCACAGGTAATGGCACAAGAAATTATCCTTCACCTTGTTGTTTTATCGGACCACCATGAGAATATCAACTGGGGCAAAGCCATACATGCTGGTATATGGCACCAAAGTAGTGATACCCGCAGAGGTCGAGATTCCATCCTTGAGTGTCATTCAAGAAGCCAAGTTAGACGATGCAGAATGGATACGGGTCAGGCAGGAGCTACTCAGGCTCATTAAGGAAAAGAGAATGGATGCAGTGTGCAATGGTCAGCTATATCAAAATAGGATTGCCAGTGCATTCAACAAGAAGGTGAAACCTCGGTAATTTACCCCGGGGTAGTTGGTTTTGAAGAAAATATTTCCTCGTCAAAAAGAAACCAAGGGAAAGTTCGTGCCAAATTGGCAGGGTCCTTATGTGGTCCATCGAGTATTGTTGGGAGGAGCATTAATCCTAGCAGAAATGGACGGAAGGGTCAGCACGAAGCCTATCAACTCAGATGCAATCAAGAGATACTACATTTAAAGACAACAGAATTAGGGTTTGGTTGTAACAGAACTATGCTTGACCTAACATCCCACGGTGGGATACGTAGGCAACCTACGTAGGTTCGGTCCCCCCCCCCCCCCCCGTTTTGTAGTACAAAATCCAAATATAATTTTCTATGTACTCGAAACTACGCCATGACTTAATTTCCTTTGGCATGAATACGTAAGCAATCCTCATCGGATTCATTCATCTATTGTAATTGAACTATATTCTGGTCTGATTCTATTTGGATACGCAAGCAGTCTAAGTCAGACTCGGCCACTTCATTTTCAAATTCTTATCACTTTGCATCTATTATGATCGAACTACATTTTGACCTAATTCCACTTGGATACTTAGGCTGCATGGGTCAGGCTCGGTCATCAACTTAATTCATTTATCATTTTATAACCCTCGGACTACATTCAGACCTGATTTTGTTCGGATACGTAGGCAACCTGAAAGGTTCAATCATAACCCTATGAAACCTTTGTAATACATTTGTTTTGATTAAGATGCAATCGCGACAATAAGAAGCTATGTCACTAAGGGTATCTCTAGGAATCGACATCATCGGGACAGAGCCATTAAAAAACAACATTCGCGTCGGAGGGAATTTCTAAACATGTCATAATCCGGAACGGCGACATTTTCTATAAAATGAACAGTTTTCAAAATGTTTTCGAAAAAAAAACTATCATTCCACCTACCAAAATTCGTGGAATAATCTCACCAAACCTGGGGCAATGCCAGAATTACGATCAACACAAACCGATACCCTCCCCCTACTAAGAATTTTTCTTTGAACGCAGGACTGAGAAGAGATGAAAATGCTGGGGCACACTCAGAACAATGATGGACCCGCTATTCTCTCATGAAATCCTATCTCTCTTTCATTTTTTAATTAATTTCCTCATATGACTAAGGACTAACTCCAAATTTTTTGCAGGTATTCTAGAACCAAATCTCCAATACGATCGGAGCATATTGTAAATAGCAAACCACCGGCCCTGCCAAGCAAAGAACCTTGTATATAACAAGATGCCAACCCCGCCAGTCGTAGTCATGTATATAGCAAATTGTCCGCTCAATCAATTGGAGCTCCCTGTACAAATCGAGTTGTTGGTTTTGCCAAACAAAGACCTGTATATAGCAAACTGTTCGCTTTGCTAACCGGAGCATTTCACGCTGTCACTCTGCCATATGGGAGACTCCAAGTAGATAGTTGTGAATTTCATCACCAACTTCGCCAACCGAAAGATGAACTGTCCAATCCCGCCATACGTTTTGCCAATCGGCAACCGCAACCTAGTTTTGCAGTCAAGAGTATCTCTTGGGCACGCTCCTTATTCCTTTATTTTATCTTGAATGTTTTGGCATTTTATTCATGCAGCTTATAGGCATTTTACATTTCAAGTCAGAAACTCCCATTGTTCGGAGATATTTTATATTTTTCTAAATTCAGAAACTCACATCGTGCGGAGATACTTTAAATTTCAAGGCAACTACTCCCATCGCGAGGAGATACTCCCATTGTGCGGAGATATTTTACATTTCAAGTCAACTACTCCCATCGCGTGGAGATACTCCCATCGTATGGAGACTTAATACTCCAATAGCTGCGGAACGACACACAACCCAGCTAACAATCAAGTCATTCAAGTATCTCGTCGCCCCGATCACAAATAACGGCTAGCCGGCAGCCATGCATCATTTACATCACATCTTAACATATCTGCATTATGATATATGGGTATGTGTATATTTTGTTTTTGTAGGATCAAACACCGCGACGTGAAACTTCTTCTAAGCAGCAAACCAAGCTACAATACTATGAGAGACAACAAACTCATAAGCGGGTCAAGGATCTAAACTCAAACTCTAATACGATCAGTAGAACTCTAAATCATCAAATCCTTCAAGTCTCCTAATGGAGCCGCAATTCAGAGTCATTTTGGGTGCCAAAATCTTTTCATCTTGTAGTATCGTCATAATACGATACTGGGACAAGTCCTACAAGCTAAGCCTTCTCCAAATCATTATTCTAGAACTACATAAGGCCTGATCCTCATCGAGCCCGAGGTATGTAGGCGATTCAAAGCCAGAATCCTTCCCCAATTTTCCCAAAATTCTCCTCAAACCTTCCTTAACTCTTTCTTTAATTCTACAACTCATAATCTTTCTCAAATCCATATGTCACTCTTGCAATACATGCCTAAAGTCGGGAAAAAATTGGTCTTGGATCGATTTCTTTGTCGAAAAACTCTTTTATCATATTCGATCAAAGAAAGGCAGCTGTTGACGACCAATTTTAACTCTCCCTTTTAAAATTAATTTTTTTATACTTAATAATTTACAATAAATATGTTAAAAATAGTTTCTAATCATTAATACCTATTTTCATACATGAATTAGTAATTAATAATGTTGAAATGAATAATTTAGTATAATATAATTATAAATTATTATACTCTTACTATTTTGATACTATTAAAGTAACCCTTATATTCATTACATAGGTTTTATAATTAATTTTAAAAGTTATTCCTTAATTTTTAGTTGATTAGTTTACTATTTCAAATAATCAAAAATTAATGTCATAAATTAGAAAATTAGATATTTTAATAATTAATTAATTAATTACAGTAATTAATAGTGTATTTGATGAGTATAATTTCTATTATATTTTATTGAAATTAATAAAGTTTCATTAAATTAATTTTAAAGAGATTAAAGGCTAAATGGTTATAATTGCAATTGCAATTAAATTCAAATGTGGCTATGTACTAAATTGGAATTACCCCATCTGACCCAGTTCAAACAACCCCCCCAATCCATGTTGGCAATCCATGTCACCCTCACTAAGCCAATCAAACTTCGCTACGTCATCGCTCTCAAAGCACTCACACAAGAAGCACACACCCATCTGAGTTGTTAATCTATTTGATCAATGACCCATGTTTTATCTCAATTTTCCTTTATAGTATTTTCACCACCATCGAGCTTTAATCGATGGGAAGGCCCCCTTTTGAGCAACCTCTGATCATATGATAAGCTATATACCGAGCCTACTGTGGCCGAGCGCCTATGAGCGAGCCCAGAATGGTCGAGATACAGAGCCTGGTATGGCCGAGCGCGTATGAGCTAGCTTACTACGGTAGAGCGGTTATATGTACCGAGCCTTATAGGGCCGGACAACTATTTTACTTACTATATTGAGAGAGTTGAGTCAATATTAGTAGGTAAGAATATCTTCAGATCATCTTTGACTCTTAGTTACTTTCAGTTATTATATTATCAGTTCAGTTTCAGCTTTCAGTTATGCTATTATCTTACATACTCAGTACATTATTTCGTACTGACGTTCCTTTTGCCGGGGACGCTGCATTTCATGCCTGCATGTCCTAATAGACAGCTGAATTGACCTGCCTAGTTCACAGAGCCAAACATTAGCTTGGTTGGTAAGCTCCACTTCCCCGGAGTTACCAGGTCTAGACCTTGGAGTCCATTTTATTATACAGATTGATGGGTAGGTCGAGGCCCTGTCCCGATCATGATGCAGTCATCTCTAGAGGCATGTAGACGAGTTCATGTATATTTTGTATATCAGTAGATGTTCAAGGCGGCTTCATCGGCCTGCACAGTTACATATATCAGCTTTTGATATTTACCCCTCAGATGAAGAGACGTATTTCAGATGATTTAGAATATGGCCTCATCGGCCTAAGTTGAGGGTTACCCCTCCAAAGTTAATAGTTACAGAGTGGTATGCTCGGACAGAGTATAATACCGGATGTCGGCCACGCCTCCCCAGGTTTGGGGCAAGACAAACTTGGTAAGCAGTTCTATCATGGGAAGTCTATAAGTCGTGCCTCGTAGAGCCTCTTTTATAGATGTGTTGTGCACCATATTATATAAACAGGAAGCTACAAGGCATTTAGGAGTCTGTTACCCTTCTTTCAAATCCAAATCGTGCTATAGAGCTAAGTCATAAGAGTTTGAGTCAAGACTTTTGTTTTCTAATAATGCAGAGATACTCTAGATAAATTACAGCTAGACAGCGGGCTAATACAGCAGCATGTACGGGCAGTAGTAGAGAGAGAATTCTTGACAATGTGGCCCAGTTTGAGGCTCTATCAGATCGTGCATACCAGATGTGCGAATTTCCTACTTAAGACCTTAAGATGGGAATATCAAACACACCCCGTGAATAGCAGGCCATGGGAGTATCAGAAGGTAAAAGAATAAGTTTCAACATGTAACAAAAGCAAGGTGAAGGAGGGTACAAGGTACCCAGTTAATGAAGATTATTCGAATTTCCAATTCAGGGAGAGAAATATAAGGATTCTAAGTTACCTTCAACAGAAATAGAGGTATGTACAATTGGCCACACCCATCTCAGTTATGCCCTATTGGAGATAACACATATAGTTTAAGAGAAGGATGGGATATCAGGATCCAGCTTGGGTTAGAATAATCCAAAATGGTAGATTGAGCCAGGGGAGCTAAAAGTGAAATAATGTTTTGTTGAAGTCTGCATAATAATGTGATAGACAGAAATAATAACGGGAGAATAAGAAGAGAGTAAATGCAGCATTATGAGTAAGGTATGATAAATGGGTGATAACGGTAAATCAAATATGGTAGAATGACAGAGTCTATAGTCAAGGGAAGGAAAAAGACAAGAGGTGACAGGTCTTGAGACAATAAAAGAGTATAAGCCATGAAGTCCTATCCTTATTTAGAGAAAATGAGTTGGCGACTCCCACGTAATTACCAGAAGGCTAAGTTAGACCCCTTATAGTAATAGAAATCAGCATAGACTAGTAAATAAGATAAATCGAACATGAATTAGGGACCAGAGAATTTGATAATAGTCAACATCGTGAGAATTTTAGAGACCGCGTTCCAGCAAAAATAGAATGGGCAATAGAAGAATAACCTTTAAAGTTCATTCAAGAATATGCTTCCCTAAAGCAAGCATTGTGAGCAAAGTTAAGCTTAAGGGACTAAGTGTGCCAGTTACACTAGGTTTCACCCTCGTGTGTAAGGAATTTAGTTATCCTTGATACAGATGAGATTGTATTTATTTAGATCCTACAGATATGTTACGACCCCACAACATTATGCAAGCACGATGCCAAGGAGAGGCAGTAAGGGTTCCCACCTAGAATGTTATTGATAAATAAGTGTGAATGAGCACTTGATACATAAGGAGCCAGTGCGAGAGATAAGTTAAGACAATGGGAATAACCCAAGAGAGATTAAACTGAATATAGAGGTGAGAATGGACCAATGAGTAGTTAGTAGTTGATTCAGGAAGAGTCTAGTTATGGCTAGACAAGAGGATACAGACAAATCAACATATCGTGCAAGATAAACGTAGTGAACCCCAGCATAGGGAATTCAGTCTCGCAGATACGAGATCGTAATCCTTGAGAAATATTTAGATAAGAGTTGGGGTAGTTAATGGTACTATATAAGTGTTACGGAAATAAAAGAGAGTTCCACTGTAAAGAGAGTCAAAATTTCAGTTCTGAAGTAACCCTACGAGCACAAGGGTGCGGAGGTAAATAACTAAGGATAATTATAGGCGAGTAAGCTCGTAGCTTTATAGGAGTCAAAGGGTCTCCCCTAAGTGCTACAATGAAAGACTAGCTGAGGAAATAAGCAAGAAGGCTTCAACATAAGCATAGTGACCTAAAGAAGAAATGATCTTGGAACAACAGTCTCACTACAACAATGTATGCACTCCATAATAAAGTGGCACCTATCATGACAATGAATGGGAAGTAAAATCAAAAGTAACATTCGATATCATATGAGTTGCATGAAATTCCAATATATGTGGGCACTAAGGTAAGCCAAGTATTCATGCAACAAGTGGCAGAATGACTAAGAAAGGTAATTGCTTACATTTAAAGAAAACTGAGAAGGCACGAAAGGAATTATTCGATCAATGACCCAGAGTTAGTTGTGTTATGAATGCACTTAAGATTTTGGAGTGTTATCCATGCATCATATATATTGACATTCCTACAGTTATAGGAGACTCCAATATAAGTTAAAAGAAAGAATTGAGTCCACCTCACAGAAAAAGGCTTCAATTGTTAGAAGATTACATTATGGAAGTTCCATAGCATCCACGAAAGGCGAAAGTAATAACTAATACCATGAGCCACTGATCGGAAGATAGCTTAAGCATACTTAAAGGCTGAGAGAGAAGAGGAAACTAAAGAGTTACATCAGCTAAGTGAATCGGGAGTCTTATTATTAGACCTAGATAATTATAGAAATCATGATTGAGAACATTGCAAAATCACTCTTAATATCAGAGGTACAAGAGAGATAGTACAACAGCCATATTCTATAATGGCTCTCCGATAAAGCTAGTTAGAAGAGTACTAGCCTCATAAGAAGTTAGTATGAAGCTCCCACCAGACTGTATATGCACCAGAGGTGCAAGTATTATAGTAGAGCTTCAAGTTGTGGATGTGAATCCTACCTATGTGGAAGGGAGATTATGTGAGAGACGGAGATACGATGTGAGATTTAATGGTAAGTAAGGTAAAAGTAAAGAAGGTAAGAGATACTTAAGTGCTGAACGTTGTGAATAGTCCAGACTTCAGATAAAAGGCTAGAAGCGTCGTGATTCAGTATCCAGAAATGATAGTGGTGCCGTTAGTACCACATCTTACATCCTATGGTTTCCAGGTACTGAGAAGTCTAGTTAAGATAGTATAGAAGAGTTAGAGATGACATGATGTCTTTCTTAAGGTTCCAGAAGAACATAAGGAAATCTATGGTGCTAGCAAGTTAAAAGAAGGTTGCGAGTAGTATAAATAGATATCACAAGCTAAAGTATGGTAGAGCGATAATGTCTTCGGTAGATAAGAGTAAGGATTAAAAAAAGGGGTGAGTGAAAAGGGGACATGAATAGGTAAGGCCTCAGGATTTAGCCCATCAAAACAAGAGGGTTGATGATTTCCGTAAGTTATAGAAAGCTCGGTAGAGCCTAAACGAACTCGGAGGAGTCTAAGACTAGGATCATTTAGAAAAGATGAAATTTTTCCCTTGTAGTAGAATAAGGGTAATTATGATAGATAAGAGGATGACGTTTGGGCCTTTGATTGGGTAATGATTCAAAGAAAAGGGATTTCATTAATTGCACGGGATTAGAATAACCCCATAAGATGAACCATGTTGGGATGCCATGAAACAGGTTATTGAAGTATAATATCGTCCCTAGGTGGATCAGGCAAATCACTTCAGATGTTCCTCGATGAGACGTGAGCCCTAGTGATAATGTATTATGTAAGAGGTTTCAAGTTATCAGTGGTAGATTATAGATCAACACTAATGTGAATCAATATGAGATGAGATTAGGCTGTCATTCTTAAGATGAATAGTAATAAGAAAGCATTAAAGGACTTAGATTTATACATATAGGATAAGCAGCGAGAGAGTAAATTGGAGTGGGGTAGCATACCTCGATAATAATAAATTGAAGTAAGTGTTATAGTATAGTATAATCTACCTAGATGTGGTAAAGCCATAAGGGTAGATAATCGAGGCTATGAAACAAGATGTAGCGATAGTCGTAAGTTTGACAAAGTACTAAGCGAAGGACTCCAGTACACCTATAGATGCCCAGAGGGACATATTGTAATAGTTCTATGTACATTAACAAAATGAGGCCAAGAGATTGGCTAAAATATAGAGGAAGAAGGAGAGAAGAGTCGCATAGGTGCACATACAGGGATAGAGTCGTACAGGATGCACGAGAAGGTAGCAACAGTAATGAGATTGGATGAATTCTGACCACAGGTCGTGGTGCGAGAAAGAGGCCTAAAGGGGGGAATGCCCTAGGCTTTGGATTTATTCACGGAATAGTTGCCTAGATGTCAAGGAATATACTAAAGTATTCATAAGAGCTATAGTTTATGAGACTGATAAGCACATCACTCAACATTCGAGGACGAATGTTCCAAAGGGGGGAATGACGTTACACCCCATATATTCGTACGAGAGAATACGTCGTAAGTCAATTGATGTAAGATCGGATGTAAGATCGGAAATGTTAACTTGGAGGTTACAAATATTTAAGATCATAAACTGCAAGTACCAAGAGGTTGGAAGGCTTAGAAGCTTACCGAACTGAAGAAAATAGGTTTCGTCGAAAATCGACAAGTTGGGAATGTTATAACATGTAATTTTGGGGTGAGACTAGGGTGATAAAAATGATAAGGAAGTTATGGTATGAGTTATTTTAGTCTTACGATAGTCATGTATTATGTTTTGAAGTCAAGCGAGTTGTGGAACAAAAGTTAGCAAAGATCATCATAAGTTACATTCATAACTATGCTAAAAGTTAGGTCAAATATAGCTGAGCATTTCTCCCTATGTACCTAGAATTACGAGATGATCTACCTACCAAATTGAAGATCTACGAATCTAGTTTCCAACGGATTAAACCGTTCATTTATACAACATTGGAGTAGAGATAAATTCGCATTCTGCGAGACTGCACAGACTGGTAGGTGACAAGTAGGTGCATCACCTTCTTGCCAAAACGAGAGGCCTCATTACAAGCTCCTAAAGTCGGCCAAGAGGGGACTTTTAAGGGATTATTAACTCACTTCTTTCACTCATCTTTCAGACCAAGAAAACTAGATTGAACCCCTGCAACTCCTCCCCAAAAATCCCACACAAACCCTAGGTTATTTCGGGTGTTACGATGTGATTCTAGTGCCGAAAACCCCGGACATCTTGCTAGTTTCTCTTTATCCTTCTCGTAGCTGCGTTGGGTGAGTGATTTTGGATGAAGAAGGTCTAGGTTTTGTGGGTTCTACTCGGTCCAAGGTAAATTTATGCTTCTCCTTCCATTATTTATGCTTGTACGAGTTGTAACTCGATCGTAAAGACTAGACCTTGCGAGTTTCGAAAGAATGGTATACTTTTTGCATCACTGTTGGCTGGTTGTAAACTTATTTTTAAGTTGAATTCGTGGCTGGTTTATAGGATAAGAGGCTTAATTATGTGCAGTTGGTTGTGTTTCTCAATTTGAAAGAAAAGACAAGTCGAAACGTGTTTTAGTAAACTGAAAAATCAATTTTGAGTTGTGGAACTTGTGGAACTGTTTTATGGGTTGTTTCATGTTGTTGTTGGGTTTTCTCTTTTGCTACTGTTTTTATGGAGTTTGGGAGGAGAAAGGGTGTGCAGAAATACCATACAATGGTTGTGTCACGACCCGAGCTCTCCCTCTGTGAACCGTCATGACGGCACCTAGTCTCTACGACTAGGTAAGCCTAACATTTGCGAAAAAAGAAATGAAACATAGAAGCTATCAACTAACAGGTAAATTCAAACAAGGAAATGAGATGCCGCTCGGCATATACAATAATCGCTCTAAAAAAAGTGCATAAACTCTCCCAAAACCTGGAATGTCATAAGTCACAAGCTACAGAAAGAAACAGTACTTCTATACTCCAGAGTCTAATAAAAGAAGAAAAATACAAGAAGTGTTGGACATGGGGAAGAGTAGATAGGGACTACGAGGTCTGCGGACGCGGCAGATATAGCTTGAAGTCTTTACAACTGTTACGCCTCACTGGTAATGCGGCTGATAAGCAGTACCTGGATCTGCATACAAAAAACATGTGCAGGTAAGGGAATGAGTACACCACAACGGTAGCCAGTAAGTGCCAAGCCTAACCTCGGTCGAGTAGTGACGAGATCAGGTCAGGGTCCTACTTGTATATATATAATCAAATAAGACAGAATGAGATATCACAGTCAAAATAAATACGGATATCTAACAGGAACAAAATCATAGAAAGACAACAGCTGAGAACACAAAGATAACAACAGTGGATCTCCCAGGATACTGTCTCGTAGTCCCAAACGTAAATGTGCAGGGGGATCTCCCGAAATACCGTTCCGTAGTCCTAAAGTAAATATGCAGTGCTGGGGGATCTCTCGGAATACCGTTCTGTAGACCCAAAGTAAACATGTAGCTCAAACAATAGAATTACAACTATAACACGAAAATCCTACGATTTAGACTAAGTACAAGTCAACGAAGAAGCAGGAAATTCACTAAGCATACTGCATTGAGTTCAGATAAGCAATTAAGACACATAGACATGTTATTCTAAACTAAACAGGTTAATTACATATGCTAGTGTAGCTCAGTTAAAGGAAAACAGATACTTTACTTAATGAAAATGGAGTTTTTTAACAAATAGCTCGTGTACGCACTCGTCACCTCACGTACACGGCGCTCATATATCAACAGTACCAAATCATAAGGGGAGTTCCCCCACACAAGGTTAGGCAAGCCACTTACCTCAAACTAAGCTCAATCAATCAGTCACAATGCCTTTCCCACGAATATCCGGCTCCGAGTGGCCCAAATCTAGCCAAAATCAATTACATAACATAAATATAACTCCAAGGAACTAGCTAATGAAATCAAAGCTAAAGCAAGAAATTGAAAAATCGCTCAAAAAGCCTCCCCGGGCCCACATCTCGGAATCGGGTAAGAGTCACAAAATATGAACACCCATTCACTCACGAGTCTAACCATACCAAATTTACTCAAATCCAATACCAAAATCTTGATCAAAACTCCAAAATTCGGCCTAATAACTTCTCTCAAATTTTTCCCCATTTTTCCAACTCAAATCCTTAATTAAATTATGAAATCAACAATGGATTAATGGAATACAACCAAAAACGAGTTAGGAATCATTACCCAATAAGTTCCTCTGAAAATCCTTCACGGAATCATCAAAATCCGAGCTCTCAAGTCCAAAAATCAATAATGAATTCCAAACCCTCAATTTTTCCCTTTTTCTGCCAGTTAAACCGCACCTGCGGTCAATTACATGCTTCTGCGGTACCGCATTTGCGGCTAAAGCTCCGCACCTGCGGAAATCACTTACTCTAGCTTCCTTTGCTTCTGCGACCACTGACCACATCTGCGCATGTCGCAGGTGCGGGGATTACATCGCCCTTGCGGACCCAAGCTCGCAACTGCGCCCTGCTCTCCGCTTCTGTGACCATCGCAGGTGCGGGAAAATCTTCGCACCGGCGGACTCTGCTCTGCTCACCTCAAGTCACTTCTGCGATCCAAGTCCCGCTTCTGTGGGCTCGCACCTGCGGTGACCATTCCGCATGTGCGATTACACCAGCACCATAAATCTTCAGCAATTGCATAAGTCAAAATTTCAACCCGTTGAGCATCCGAAACACTCTCGAGGCCCCCGGAATCTCAACCAAACATACCAACCAATCCTAAAATACCATACGAACTTAATCGAACCCTCAAATCACATCAAACAACGCTAAAAACACAAATCACCCTCCATTCCAAACTTAGTGGACTTGAAACTTTGAATTTCCACAACCGATGCCAAAACCTATCAAACCACGTTCCAATGACCTCAAATTTTGCACACAAGTCATATTCAACATTACGAACCTACTCCAACTTCCGGAATCGGAATCCGACCCCGATATCAACTTTCCACTACCGGTCCAAATCTCCAAAAAAATCGACTTTCGCCATTCAAGTCTAAATGAGCTACGAACCTCCAAAACACAATCCGGACACGCCCCTAAGCCGAAAATCACCCAACGAAGCTAACGGAATTGACAGAACTCCATTCTGGAGTCGTCTTCACATAGTTCCGACTATGGTCCAAATCCTAAGGCTTAAATCTCAATTTAGGGACTAAGTGTCCCAAACACTTCCAAAATCCAAAATGAAACCTCCTGGCAAGTCACAATAGCAGAAATAGATAAGGGGAAAGCAGTTAATAGGGGATCGAGGCTCTAACTTTCAAAACGACCGGCCGGGTCGTTACATCCTCCCCCTCTTAAAACAATCATTCATCCTCGAACGAGCATAGAGACATACCTGAAGTGGTAAAAAGGTGAGGATAACGGCTGCGCATATCCTGCGCGTCTACCAAGTCACCTCCTCGATCGGCTGACCCCGCCACTGAACCTTTACTGATGCAATGTTCTTTGACCTCAGCTTTCGAACCTGCCTGTCCAAAATAGCCACTGGCTCCTCAACATAAGATAGATCCTTGTCCAACTGGGCTGAGCTGAAATCCAACACATGAGACGGATCGCCGTGATACCTTCGGAGCATCGAAACATGAAACACCGGATGAACTCCTGCTAGGCTGGGAGGTAAGGCATGCTCATAAGCAACCTTCCCAATTCGCCGCAACACCTCAAATGGACCAATGAACCTGGGGCTCAGCTTGCCCTTCTTTCCGAACCTCGTGATGCCCTTCATAGGCGAAACCCGGAGCAAGATTCGCTCTCCAACCATGAATACAACATCGCACCTTCCGGTCCGTATAACTCTTCTGTCTGGATTGGGCTATACGAAGTCTATCCTGAATCACCTTATCCTTCTCCAAGGCGTCCTGAACCAAGTCCGTACCCCATAATCTGGCCTCGCCTGGCTCGAACCAACCCACTAGGGACCGACACCGCCTATCAACAGAGCCTCATACGGTGCCATCTGAATGCTGAACTGATAACTGTTGTTGTAGGCAAACTCAGCAAGCGGTAAGAATTGATCCCAAGAACCTCCAAACTCTATCACACACGCACGGAGCATATCCTCAAGAATCTGAATAGTGCGCTCGGACTGTCCGTCCGTTTGAGGGTGAAATGATGTGCTCAACTCCACCCTAGTACGCAACTCATGTTGTACGATTCTCCAGAACCGTGATGTAAACTGCGTACCCCGGTCAGAGATGATAGATACTGGCACGCCATCTAACAATCTCACGGATATAAACTCAAGCCAGCTGCTTGGAAGAATAGGTAGTCATCACAGGAAGGAAATGAGTTGACTTGGTCAGCCTATCCACAATCACCCAAACTGCATCAAACTTTCGTCGAGTCCGTGGCAGTCCAACAACGAAACCATAGTGATCCCTCCCATTTTCACTTCGAAATCTCTAACTTCTGAAGCAATCCACCCGGTCGCTAATGCTTATACTTCACCTGCTGGCAATTTAGGCACCGAGCAACATACTCCACTATGTCTTTCTTCATCCTCCTCCACCAATAATGTTGCCTCAAGTCTTGATACATCTCCGCGGCACCCAAATGAATAGAGTACCGCGAGCTATGATCCTCTTGAAGAATCAACTCACGTAAACCATCAACATTAGGCACACATAGTCTGCCCTGCATTCTTAATGCACACCATCCCCAATAGTAACCTCCTTAGCATCACCGTGCTGGACCATGTCCTTAAAGAGAAGCAGACGGGTGTCATCATACTGACGCTCCCTGATACGATCATAAAGAGAGACCACACAAGCCAATACTCGACTCGGCTAAGAAATATCCAATCTCACAAACTAGCTGGCTAAGGCCTGAACATCCAACGCCATGGGCCTCTCTGCTGCTGGTAGATATGCTAAACTCCTTAAACTCTCTGCCCGGCAACTCAAAGCATCGGCCACCACATTGGCCTTCCCAGGGTGGTACAAAATTGTGATATCATAATCCTTAAGCAGTTCTAACCACCTCCTCTGACGCAAATTAAGATCCTTCTGCTTGAACAGATGCTGCAGACTCCGGTGATCAGTGTAGATCTCACAAGGGACACCGTACAAATAATGCCTCCAAATCTTCAAGGCATGAACAATAGCAGCTAACTCGAGGTTGTGGAAAGGATAGTTCTTTTCATGCACCTTCAGCTGTCTGGAAGAGTAGGCAATCACCCTATGGTCCTACATTAACATCGCGCCAAGACCAACTCGCGATGCATCACAATAAACTGTATAAGACCCCGAACCTGAAGGCAATACCAATACTTGGGCTGTAGTCAAAGCTATCTTGAGCTTCTGAAAGCTCTCCACACACTCATTTGTCCATCTGAATGGAGCGCCCTTCTGGGTAAGCCTGTTCATAGGCACTGCAATAGATGAGAATCCCTCAACAAATCAACGGTAATACCCCGCAATACCAAGGAAGCTTCGGATCTCTGTAGCTGAGGATGGTCTGGGCCAACTCTGCACTGCTTCCACCTTCTTCGGATCCACCTTGATCCCTTCACTCAATACCACATGACCCAAGAATGCCACGGAATCTAAGCAAAACTCACATTTAGAGAACTTTGCATATAACTTCTTTTCTCTCAAGGTCTGAAGCACTGTCCTCAGGTGCTGCTCATGATCTTCCCCACTCCGGGAGTATACCAGAATGTCATCAATAAAGATAATCACGAACGAGTCAACATAAGGCCGAAATACACTATGCATCAAATGCATAAATGTTGTTGGGGCATTAGTCAGCCCAAATGACATGACAAGGAACTCGCAATGACTATACCGAGTCCTGAAAGCAATCTGCCAGATATCTGGCTCCCGAATCTTCAACTGATGATAACTTGAATGCAAGTCAATCTTGGAAAACACCCTGGCACCTTGTAACTGATTAAATAGGTCATCAATACGAGGCAAAGGATATTGGTTCTTCACTGTAACTTTGTTCAACTGACGATAATCAATGCACATACGCAGAGAACTATCCTTTTTCTTCACAAACAAGACAGGAGCACCCCAAGGTGACCCACTAGGACGAATGAAGCTCTTATGAAGTAATTCTTGTAACTGCTCCTTCAACTCAAGAGGGGCCATACGATAAGGAGGAATAGAGATGGGCTGAGTGCCCGGCAACAGATCAATGCCAAAATCAATATCTATGTCGGGTGGCATGCCCGGAAGATTAGTTGGAAATACATCAGGGAAATCCCTCACTACCGGGACTGACTCAACTTTAGGGGTATCAATATTGACATCCCTCACATAGGCTAGATACGCGTCACACCCCTTATCAACCATTCGTTGAGCTTTAAGAAAAGAAATAACTCTGCTGGGAGTGTAGTCTAAGGTACCCATCCACTCTAATTGCGGTAAACCTGGCATAGCCAGCGCCACAGTCTTGGCGTGACAATCAAAGATAGCATAATGGGGCGACAACCAGTCTATACCCAAGATAACATCAAAATCTACCATGCTGAGCAATAGTAAATCGGCTCTAGTCTAAAAACCACTAAGAGTAATCAAACACGACCGATAGACGCGGTCCACAATAAGAGAATCTCCCACATGAGTAGACACATAAACAGGGGAACTCAAAGAATCTCGAGATACGCCCAAATGCGAGGCAAAATAAGATGACAGATATGCCTGGATCAAATAGAATCGATGCATATCTATGACAGACCGGAACAATACCTGTAATAACAGAATTAGAAGCAACTGCCTCTGTACGAGCAGGAAGGGCATAGTATCTGGCCTGGCTCCCCCTCTAGGGTGAACTCTACCTCCCCGACCTCCACCTAGAGCTGGCTGAGCAGGTAGAGTGGCAGCTGGTGCCGTAATTATAGCTTGGGAACCCTGTAGAGCATGATGTGGCTGAGAAGTATGTGGAGGTACACCCCTCCTAAGTCTGGGGCAATCCCTCACCATATGCCGAGTGTCGCCACACTCGAAACAAGCTCTAGGAGGGCGTGGCTGATGTGGCTGACTTGGGCCAGGTCTGCTAGACTGACCGCTGATAGAACCCCGTGTAGGAGGCACACTAGATACTAGAGGTGCATAATAAGGCTCCTGAGGTCTAACAGGAGCTTGAATACCACTGGCTGCTGGGACAGCAGAATGAACGGGGTAACTCACATAGCCCCTACTATGGCAAACTGCAGCTGGGGCACGGGCACCAGAATAATGGCCAGACTCTCGAGACCTCTTGGCCTCTCTCTCCTCCCTATCCCGAGCAAGCATGCCCTCCACTCTTCTAGCAATACTCACCACCTACTGATACAATATATCCATCTCTAACTCCCGGTCCATGCTAGTCCTGGTGCTAGGAATGAGTCCCTCAATAAACCGACGGACCCTCTCTCGAATGGTAGATATCAAGGTCGGTGCATGTCTAGCCAAGTCACTCAAACGGACTGCATACTCTGAAACAGTCATAGCACCCTGGTGCAACTACTCAAACTCCACGCGTCATGCGTCCTTGAGGCTCTGAGGGACATACTCTCTCAAAAATATGTCCGAGAACTGAGTCCACGTAAGGGAAGCTGCCTCAGCCAGACTGTCCAACTCATAAGTACGCCACCACTGATATGCTGCTCCTCGAAGCTGAAAACAGTGAAAGAAACCCCCACTCGACTCTGCTATACCCATAGTGCGGAGGATACGGTGGCACTCCTCCAGAAATCCCTGAGCATAGGAGGAACTAATCTAGCTAATGAAATCAAAGCTAAAGCAAGAAATTAAAAAATCGCTCAAAAAGCCTCCCCGGGCCCACATCTCGAAATTGGGTAACAGTCACAAACTATGAACACCCATACACTCACGAATCTAACCATACCAAATTTACTCAAATCCAATAACAAAATCTCAATCAAAACCCCAAAATTCGGCCTAAGAACTTCTCTCAAATTTTTCCCCACTTTTCCAACTCAAATCCCTAATTAAATGATAAAATCAACGATGGATTAATGGAATACAACAAAAAATGAGTTAGGGATCATTACCCAATAAGTTCCTTTGAAAATCCTTCAAAGAATCGCCAAAATCCGAGCTCTCAAGTCCAAAAATCGCTGAATGAATTCCAAACCCTCGATTGTGCCCTTTTTTTGCCAGTTAAACCGCACCTGCGGTCAATTGCCTGCTTCTGCAGTATCGCGTTTGCGGCTAAAACTCCGCACCTGTGGAAATCACTTACTCCAGCTTCCTCTGATTTTACGACCACTGACCGCATCTTTGCATGTCGCAGGTGCAGAAATTACATCGCACTTGCGGACCCAAGCTCACACCTGCGCCCTGCTCTCCGCTTCTGCAACCATCGCAGGTGCGGGAAAATATTTGCACCTGCGGACTCTGCTCCGCTCACCTCAAGTCTCTTCTGCGATCCAAGTCCCGCTTCTACGGGCTCGCATTTGCGATGACCACTCCGCAAGTGCGATTACACTAGCACCAGAAATCTTCAGCAATTGCATAAGTCCAAATTTCAACCCGTTGAGCATCCGAAACACTCTCGAGTCCCCCGGGACCACAACCAAACATACCAACCAATCCTAAAACACCATACAAACTTAGTCGAGCCCTCAAATCACATCAAACAATGCTAAAAATACAAATCACCCTCCAATCCAAACTTAATGGACTTGAAACTTCGAATTTCCACAATCGATGCCAAAACCTATCAAACCACGTCCGAATGACCTCAAATTTTGCACACAAGTCATATTCAACATTACGGACCTACTCCAACTTCCGGAATCGGAATCCGACCCCGATATCAAAAATTCCACTACCGGTCCAAATCTCTAAAAATTCGACTTTTGCTATTTCAAGCCTAAATGAGCTATAGACCTCCAAAACACAATACGAACACGCCCATACGCCCAAAGTCACCCAACGGAGCTAACAAAATCGACGTAACTCCATTCTGGAGTCATCTTCACACAGTTCCAACTACGGTCTAAATCATAAGGCTTAAATCTCTATTTAGGGACTAAGTGTCCCAAACACTTGCAAAAACCAAAATGAAACCTCCCAGTAAGTCACAATAGCAGAAATAGATATAGGGAAAGCAGTTAACAGGGGATCGAGGTTCTAACTCTCAAAACAACCATCCGGGTTGTTATAGGCAGGGTGGTTGGCTGGTCGTTCTACGTTACATTTTCGGGTTGTTTGACACTACTAGGATTGTCGTTTTGTGTATGAACTAATTGGGGTGTATGGGATGTTTGTGGTATTTTGTTATGGATATAAGGTTGAAAAATGAAGTATACATGTTATTGTTGTGTTCTTGTTGTTGTTGGTGTTATGTCAAATTGGGAGGAAGTAAAGATTATAGGAGAGATCATACCCATTTTATTATAAAATAAGCTTGTCGTTCGTTGTGCGATAGTTGTACCTTCCATAACTTGATGATAGCAGTGTTATCGTTGTTGTATATTAAGGTGCAACGAGATGATTTAACGTGGTTATTGGATAGATTATGATAAGTTATGTTAAGTCTAAACCTTTCCTTCATTTTGGCATGATCTCGTAACTACATGTGTTTGAAGACGAGACATAAAGAGAAGTTTATGTACATTATCCTAGTCTCATAAGTTACAGTATCCTCCCTTATCGGGACTTTATATCTAGTGAATTACTACCTTCTTCCAGTCAAGAGAGGAAAGGGTCTATATATATACACAACATCATAGTATTTTCACCACCATCGAGCTATAATCGGTGGGCAGACCTCTATTGGGAACCTCTGATCAGATGATAAGTTATATACCGAGCCTACTGTGGCTGAGCGCCTATGAGTGAGCCCAAAATGGCCGAGATACAGAGCCTAGTATGGTCGAGCGCGTATGAGCGAGATTACTACAGCAGAGCAGTTATATGACCGAGCCTTATAGGGCCGGACAACTATTTTACTTACTATATTAAGAGAGTTGAGTCAGTATTAGCAGGTAAGCATATCTTCATATCATCTTTGACTCTCAGTTACTTTCAGTTATTATATTAGCTGTTCAGTTTCAGCTTTCAATTATTTTATTGCCTTACATACTCGATACATTGTTTCGTACTGACATTCCTTTTGCTTGGGACGCTGCATTTTATGCCTGCATATCCTTATAGACAGCTGGATTGACCTGCCCAGTCGACAGAGCCAAACATTAGCTTGGTTGGTAAGCTCAACTTCCCCGGAGTTACCAGGTCTAGACCTTGGAGTCCATTTTCTTATACAGGTTGATGGATAGGTCGAGGCCCTATCCCGACCATGATGCAATCATCTCTAGAGGCTTGTAGACGAGTCATGCATATTTAGTATATCAGTAGATGTTCATGGCGGCTTCGTCGGCCTGCACAGTTATATATATCAGCTTTTGGGTATGTCTACCACTTAGATGAAAAGACGTTATTTTCAGATGATCTAGAATATGACCTCATAGGCCTAAATTGAGGGTACCCCTCCAGAGTTCACAGTTACAGAGTGGTATGCTCGGACCGAGTATGGCACCGGGTGCCGGCCACGCCTCCCCAGGTTTGGGGCATGACAAAATCCACCCTTATTTCACCTGTTGTGGCGCGCAACCCGATCCCACCGTACAATATATATAAATCAATAAGTGCAATTAATTTCACCACTCGAATAACAAGAATATCTACGGTTAACGAATATAAAAGCGGAACCAGAAAGGAAATCTCATCCCAAATTAAGAATTCTCTGTAATTAATACTAAGCAGTAAGACAAGTCAAATAAATGATAACTAAAGGGTAAAAGTAAGTCAATTAAGGCAAGTAGCAGTTAATCATGGAAGCATGGGAGAATCTAACATTTTTAACACGAGAATAATAAATGACAAGTAGTAAATAAAGGCATGGGAGCATTTAAGGCATGGAGTAAAATAAATAAAGAAATTCGGAAAAGTAGGGAAACAAGTATTTTGACGGCGTATATACACTCTTTACCTCGCATATACGTTGCTACACATGAATTTCACATAGCACATAGCTCAAGGGTTCCTAATTCCCTCAAATCAAGGTTAAACCCGACACTTACCTCGCTTTGCGAGCAAATCAAAGCTCTACCAGGGTCTTTCCTCTAAAATCCGCCTCCAAACCAATCGAATCTAACCAAAATCGACAATAACATCAAATAATGCTAGGGAATTAAATTACAATATATAAAGTTAAGATCTTTACACTTTTTCCAAAAGGTAACAAAAGTTAACCCTGGGCCCGCTTGGTCAAAACTCGAGATTAGGACCAAAACTCATTTATCCATTCACCCCCGAGCTCGATTATGTAATTAGTTTCGAAATCTGACTCCAATTTGAGGTCTAAATCCGAAATTTGCAAAAAAAAAATAACAATTCTTCCCAAATCCCTAATTTTCTACCATGAAAGAACAAAGATTAAGGCTAGAAATTAGTGGGTAATGATGAAAATGGAAGAAAAAAGTTAAAGTATACTAACTTATAAAGGGTATGAAATTTCTCCTCCAAATCGCCTCTAGGCCAAGCTCTAATGAAAAGATGGTGAAAAATGGGTGAAATCCCGTGTTTTGAAATATTTAATGTCTGGGCGTCAGGCCTTCTTCGTGTTCACGAAGGGCTTGCCGCGTTCGCGATACATAGCTACCCAAATGGCCTACGCGTTCGTGAGTTAACTCATGCGTTCGCGAAGGCTGCTCCCCCCAGGCCTTCGCGTTCGCGAGCCAGTGCTTGCATTCGCGTAGAGCAAATCACTGATCCCATTCCCCAGGTCCTCAACCTTATGCGTTTGTGAATGTGTGTCCACGTTCGCGAAGGGCACGCCCCCCCCCCCCCCCCCAAGGCTTCGCGTTCACGTACATGCCATCGCGTTCGCGATAAACAAAACTCCCCACCCAGATTAGTCTTCGCGATCGCTGTAGTACCTATGCGATCACGAAGAAGAAAACACCATATGACAGCAGAAGCCAAAACCAGAAATTTTCTTAAGTTCAAAACATCTGTAGCCAATTCGAAACTCACCCGAGCCCCTCGGGCTCCAAACCAAACATGCACACAAGTCCAAAAATACTATAGGAACTCGCTCGCACAATCAAAACACCAAAATAACACCTAAAAATACGAATCAGACACCAAAACAAATGATATTTTCAAAGAAGCTTAAGAACTTTCATTTTCACAACCAGACATCCGAATCACGTCAAATCAACTCCGTTTTGCACCAAATTTCGCCAAGTCATAAATACTGTAATGAGCTTATACCAAGTTCCGGAACCAGAATCCGAACCTAGTAGCAACAAACTCAAACTACGGTCAAACCTGGAATTTCTTTAAACTTTTAAACTTCTAGTTTTCAACAAATGGTGATAATTCGAGCTAGGGACTTCCAAATTTGATTCCGGACATACGCCCAAGTCCCAAATCACGATACGGACTCATCGAGACCGTCAAAATAATGATCTGGGTTTGTCTGCTAAAATCGTTGATCGAAGTCAACTCAAATGAGTTTTAAGGCACGATTTCACATTTTCGTCAATTTTTCACATAAAAACCTTCCGAAAAAGACACGGACTGCGCACGCAATCGAGGAAGGCTAAACGGAGTTAATCGAGATTTCGAAACACATAATTGAGGTCTAAAACCGATATGACCTACCGGGTCATCACAAAATACATTATCCAAACTTATCTGAAATCTCAAAACATCATAAATAATATCAAAACCAAGAATCAAAGATCAAGATCATTATCTTAACTTCAAACCTTCGCTGAATGCATCTGAATCACACTTAAACATTTCGGATCACAACCAAACTTCTCACACAAGTTACAATCGATCAAAATAACCTATACAAGGCCTCAAAACCACAATAGGAGTTCGATAACACCGAAGTCAACTCCCGATAAAACCTATTAATTCTCCAATTAATTAAATTTCAAACTTTTGTCAAATAGAACCAAAACCTTCCAGGAACATTCAAATTCAAATCCAAATATACGCCAAGTCCAAAATCATTATACAAACCTATTGAAACCATCAAATCCTGATTTCAAGGTTGTTTACTCAAAAGTCAAATCTTGGTCAACTCTTCCAACTTAAAGCTTCCAAATTGAGAATCATTTATCAAATTAATCCTGAACCACTCAAAAATCTAAACCAACCATTTATGCAAGTCATAATACACCGTATGAAGCCATCTGAAGTGTCAAATCATAGAACGAGATGTTAAACTCAAAATGAATGGTCGGGTCATTACACTGGTCCAAAGCTTCTAAAGATGACATCGACGATGCTTTCCACATCATCATAGAACTTGAAATTAGCAGCATTAGATGTTCTTGAACTTTGATCATCGAAAAGGTGAGACTAGAGGTAGAGATTGTCCCACCGGGCATGCCAAAATTTGTAGACAATAAAATTTTTGCCATAAAAATAATCGAGGCTAGAAGAACGTTGCAAAAATCATAGTATTTTATTTTAAATGATATAATTATTTTAATTTCTATGGCTCCTCTTATTCTTTTTTTTTAAGATAAATTTAAGGGTCTTTGAGCTTGATCTTGAATTTAAATTTTATTTATTTATCACGAACGCCTTCATGGTCGCCACGAGCAATAATTTTGTCACTAATAAATAGCTTTGATCTTGAACTCCTTGTATTTGATTTGACTTTGTTCTTGATCGTGAATAGTTGAAACTTATGTTAAAGTGCTTGAATGCTTGAGCACTTGTCATTTCTAGAGAAATTGTGGCCTTTGATCCACAAGCTCCCTTGTTTATTCTTGTTATACCTTAGCTTATCTTTTATCTCAAATAAGAGAAATTACCCCTTAATATAGGCCACAATTTGAAGAGCTTTATGTCTTAAAGATTTAGTTCAGATTTGGAGAGTTTCTTGATATATAATATAGGTTCATGTTCCAAGAAGCATTATAACCTGCAGTTTAGGCTCGTGCATTGAGGAGCATTATAACTTGTAGTTTAGGCTCATGCGTTAAGGAGCATAGTGACATGCATAGACTCTTCGGTTTCATTTTCGAATGAAAACTTGCCCCCATCCTTGCCTTCTTGTTCTTCTTCTTCTTCGTCGTCGTAAGGCTCAAAGACAGGTAGCCCTTGGTCTGCACTTATGGCCATATTTATTTCTATATCATGAGCACGAGTTGCTAGTTCTTCAAAAAATTTGGGCTTTATGCCTTGTAAGATATAGCGAAGACCCCAATGCATGCCTTGAATGCACATTTTGATGCCAGAAGTTTCGCTAAGGCGATCTTTGCAGTTGAGGCTTAAGCTCCTCCAGCGATTGATGAAGTCAATAACTAGCTCATCCTTTCGTTGATGAGCATTTGTAAGTTCGATCATGCTTACGGTGCATCTTGTGCTATAGAAATGATTGAGAAACTCCTGCTCTAATTGCTCCCAACTATCGATGGATCCAGGTTCGAGATCTGTGTACCAATCGAATGCATTACCTTTGAGAGATCGAACAAACTGTTTGACAAGATAATCACCGTACGCTTCAGCATCATTGTAAGTTTCAACAAAGTGCGCTACATGTTGTTTCGGATTTCCCTTGACGTTGAATTGTTGCAACTTAGGAGGTTGATAACCAGCATGCATCTTCAAGTTATCAATTCTTTGCGTATACGGCTTTGCATATGTGAGAGATAATTTGGACGATGACTCAGGCTTATCTTTGATAGCCTCCATGATGAAGTCCTTCAATTTCTCAACGGGAATTAGACCTTCAACGGAGACTTGGAATCTCCTTGGTTGTCGTTTCTTGCCTTTAGGAGGAGTTCCAATTCTCTTGTAACCTTTGAAGATTTAAAGGTGTTTGTATGGATTATCCTTCTACTATGCTATCCAACTTATTTGTTATCTTGGAAAGTTTAGCATCTTAATCTTGCACGCGTTTTGACAAGCCTTCAATTGCTTTCGTCAAATTTGCGGGTTGTTCTTCTATGGTAGAAATTTCAATAACCATTACTTGCATCATGTACGTAGAGGATGAAGAATGAAATAGATCATTATTGGGATAGAGCTTGGAGGTCGCATTAATGGAGACTAAAGTAGATCCAGCGCTCAAGTCATCATTATAAGATTGCATGAAAGATTTCTCGGACTTAGATAAACTAAATTGGGCAAGAAACTTTTCGATCCTTTTGGCGACGTCGTTCCCTTTTTGGGTCGTGCTTGTAGAGGATCTTGCTTCTTTTGAAGATGAAGATCCGAAAATAGGGGTTGATGCGGACAACACATGGAGTGCTTGTTGTCCCAAAGAGCTTGCTTTACTCCTTGTAACTAGCCCAAATCTTCCAAAGGTAACTTCGAGGATGCTTTCCACATCAGCATAGAACTTGGAGTTAGCAGTCTCACTGGAAGTTGATCTGGAGTTAATTTTGTGTAAAGCCATTTCAATGTTCTTGAACTTTGGTGATTGAAAAGTTGAGATGAGAGGTAGAGAATGTCCCACTAGGCGTGCCAGAATTTGTAGACAATAAATTTGCGTCGAGAAAATAAAATCAAGACCGAAAAATATTGCAACAATCATGGTATTTGATTTCAAATAATATGATTGTACAATATCTATGAACCTCTGATTCTTCTTTCCAATAGTAAATAAATTCAAGGGCCTTTGAGCTTGATCTTGGATCTATATTTGTTGTCACGAACGATGATCTTGAATTCAACTAGCATGAACTTTGATTTGAATTCGTACTCCTTGAATCTTGATTTGTTCTTCGTTCTTGGGCTTGAACTTGATTTGTTCTTCGTTCTTGAGCTTGAACTTGAACTTGATTGCTTGAAGCTTGAAACTTGTAGAGAAATTTGCGGCGTTTGATCCAAGAGCTCTCTCTTGCTTCTTGTTATAACTTCTGGTGTCTTTTCTGGGTTATGAAGACCCGTATTTATAGTTGTGGGAGGGAAGAGTTGTGATGAGAACAAACTCTTTCCGACCAATCAGATTGAAGAGTGACAAGGCCGCATTTGATTGCCTAGAACATGTCACTTACATATGTGGCGCGATTTCATTAGCATTTTAATTTGACTTAGCATGCCTTGTCATTTTGATACGTGGCATGATCTTATTGGCTCTTCCGTTTGACTTGTCATGCCACGTCATTTGACACGTGGCACCAAACTGGGCCTCTAGGAAGACAACATACAGGGCCTAATGAAGTGGGCTCATCATTTGTAGCCCATTTAAATGGGCTAGCCCAGTCAATATTATTGGACTTAAATAATTAATTTAATTATATTAGCCCGTAATATTTATTTAGACTAATATATTTAAAATAGTCCAAATTATTTTATTGAATTTAAATTCAATAAATTTTACATCCCTACAAATATTACCGACAAAATATGGATCAGTTTAAATGTGTCCTGAACCACGCAGGGCCCCGAGAGGAAAGGGGCTCACCAAAAAACTGATGGATGACGAAGGGGAGCTACGATCTGTGGACTGGAGTACCTGCTACGGATCCACCTACAATCATAACACGAATGTAGGGCCCCCGGCAAAAGGGACGTTAGTACATTTGAATTGTACAGGTATGTATGAACAAACTTTGCTCCAAGTAAACTCGAACCATAAGCAAGTAAGTAGCAGTAATAAAAGCGACAATCAAATCCACAAGGAGGGAACAATTAAGCCAACAGGTATACAATCTCTCCTCCATAAACAAGCATGTAATTGTAAAGGAAATAACAATCAAATCCACAAAGAAAGAGCAATCAAACCAACAAGTTTACAATCTCTCCTGTTCCCCTTCCACATTTCCACATCAATAATTTCACAATTTGTTCATAGTTCATTTCAGTAGCGATTTCGATCGCTTTCCAACCTTATTACCTCGGCCACCCTTATTACCTCGGCCACCCTTATCACCACAACCCGCACCTTATTTCTTCGTGTTGCGGCGCGCAACCCAATCCCACCGAACAATTACAATTCACAAACAACACAACAACCACAACAACAACAACAATTCATAAAGAACAACAACAACAATCCTCAAGAAACAACAACAACAATTTACAAAGAACAACAACAACAATTTACATGAACTTCCATAGCCATCAATACCATTTCCATGTATTCCACTACTCATATGCATTGATAGGTCACGACGATAATTTCTCACGACAACCACATANTTTCCGACCAATCAGATTGAAGAGTGACAAGGCCGCATTTGATTGCCTAGAACATGTCACTTACATATGTGGCGCGATTTCATTAGCATTTTAATTTGACTTAGCATGCCTTGTCATTTTGATACGTGGCATGATCTTATTGGCTCTTCCGTTTGACTTGTCATGCCACGTCATTTGACACGTGGCACCAAACTGGGCCTCTAGGAAGACAACATACAGGGCCTAATGAAGTGGGCTCATCATTTGTAGCCCATTTAAATGGGCTAGCCCAGTCAATATTATTGGACTTAAATAATTAATTTAATTATATTAGCCCGTAATATTTATTTAGACTAATATATTTAAAATAGTCCAAATTATTTTATTGAATTTAAATTCAATAAATTTTACATCCCTACAAATATTACCGACAAAATATGGATCAGTTTGTAATTTTTACCAAGGATGAATACTTGGTTGGTCTATTACCAACTGATTCTAATCTATTAGTAATTTACAAACCACAATTTTGATCCGTATGTAAAGATTACCTACCAATTTGAGTTTTCGTCGGCGAGTTTACTGAGAGATACCGATTGGTTGATAATTTAATTAATTTACCAATGCATTTTAAATTAGTTGGTAAAATTAGCAACATAATCTTCCATAGGTAAATGGTTGATTGGTAATTCATTGGTAATCTGTTAATAAATTATACTCTAGTTTTTTCCATCATATTTACCAACGAACATGTATCCCACTTGTAATATTACCAACTAAAGATGTATGTTGGTACTATTTCGGTTGGTAATTCGTTGGTAGGGTAGTTGTGATTCGATGTCCTCTTTTTCCGTCACATTTACCAACTAAATTATTTAGTTAGTAAAATTGTGGTTGATAATCCGTTAGTAATCTGTTACTAAATTCTAAAAAAACAAATCTCTTATAAATCTGTTAGTAATCTATTGCTAATATACTAACGGATTTGGGTCGTTGATAAATTCGTTGGCAATTAGTTTTTTTTTTTCTTTAAGTGATGTGGGTTATTTTGTTAAGTTTAGTAGCATATTTGAGCCTTCATCGAAGTTAACCCCACGGCTAGAGCCGTCAAAATTGGTTTGGCCCGTGAGGCTAGCTCAACCCAGCCCGCTACTTGGATAGGGTTGGGCTAGAATTTTTTTAGCCCATTTAAAATTGAAGCTAATAGGAAGTTAGCCCGCTGGCCCTTGAAGCTTGATCGAGGCTGGCCTGGGCCAGCCCGTGGGCCAAAAATTAATTAAATTCAAATTAATTAACTATTAAATATCTGATATTTAAAAAGAGTAAAAACTAAAAAACCTATTAACTATAATCCCCATACACAACCCTAGATTGCTCCTTTACCTTTCCATATCAACTAAAATTTAGATTTTTGACATGCATGTAATATGACAAAGTTAGTTTTTCTTTTACTTAATTAATAACAAACTCGAAAAGTTTTAGGTAGTCAATAATAATTTTTTTTCAAAAGAAAATATTACTTCAATTGGTCAATGATCAGTTTGGATTACTTTAATATATTATTAATTTTTAAACTTCTCTTCAGTATAGAAAAAGATTATTTTTAAATACACAAAAAAAAAATTGACCACTAGCAAATTTTAGGAATTTTAAAAAATTTATGGACAATAATGATGAAATCAACAAATGATGGTAATTCTAAATTTAAAAACCTCAGCATATAAACATATTGAAGTAATCCCGGAATCTGAGGAAAAAAGAAAGAAATGCATTAAGAAAATATTCATGTAACTTTAAAAAAGAAGAGCTAAATATGTAGAGAATTTGAATTTCAATTACGAGATTCCTCGTCAAATATCAAGCTTTTGTACACTCTAAGCAAACAGAAGTTGTTTACATGATTAATCGACTATGTCACGAAAAAATATTTAAGGATTTAAAGAAATTCTTTTTTCTAAAAAAAAAAATTAAAGGGTCGGCCCGCCCTAACCCGCGACCCTCTTAGGGTAGGATTGGGTTGTCCATTTTAAGGCCCATTTGTTAGGTGTTTGCCATAATTTTCTTACCATATTTGATTTTCCTATCTCTTGAAGGAAAAGGGCAATATAATTACCTTAATTGAGTTTTCCTTTTTGTAAAAGGAAATTATAAATCTCCTATATTTGACTAGTCCTTTTTCTTGTAGAAAAAGGTTTGGACTTCTATAAATTGAGGATCCTTCCTTCTCATTCAGTAGCATCCACAATGTAGCCATAGGGGGCTTGAGAGTCTTGTTTAGGGGGAGAACTTTGCGGAACAAGTGTTGGTGTGTCACTTGTGTTTGCCTCTTCGTGAGGTTGTTCTCTCGATATTTTGTACTCTCTTTTTATATAGTGGATTGCTCATCGCTGTCGTGGACGTAGGTCAGTTGACCGAACCACGTTAAATCTTTGTGTCTCTTTTGGTAGATTTCTTCTTTGTTATGTGTGGTTTATCATCGTCCAACGTTTGCTTTACTAGCTTCCGCATGACACATGACTTTTTTCGGTCCTAACAAGTGGTATCAGAGCCAACTTCGAGCGAGGTTCAGGACAGGTTCATCTTGGCGTATTCAGTTCTAGCTGCAATATATTTGACGATAATCGTGATTTTTTGTCTGAGAAATTTGACCGGAGTGCTACGCACGTTGAGACAAACTTTGTGGCGGAGATCTGGCGATGCGACCTGTTGAAGGTTGTGTGAAGAAGGTGGATCAAGTTTATTTTGTCAGAAAATTCAGGCCAAAGGGGAGAATTGTTAGGTGTTTGCCATAATTTTCTTACCATATTTGGTTTTCCTATCTCTTGAAGGAAAAGGGCAATACAATTACCTTAATTGAGTTTTCCTTTTTGTAAAAGGAAATTACAAATCTCCTATATTTGGCTAGTCCTTTTTCTTGTAGAAAAAGGTTTGGACATCTATAAATTGAGGATCCTTCCTTCTCATTCAGTAGCATCCACAATGTAGCCATAGGGGCTTGAGAGTCTTGTTTAGGGGGAGAACTTTACGGGACAAGTATTAGTGTGTCACTTGTGTTTGCCTCTTCGTGAGGTTGTTCTCTCGATATTTTGTACTCTCTTTTTGTATAGTGGATGTTCATCGCCACCGTGGACGTAGGTCAGTTGACCGAACCACGTTAAATGTTTGTGTCTCTTTTGGTAGATTTCTCCTTTGTTATGTATGGTTTATCGCCGTTCAATGTTTGCTTTACTAGCTTCCGCATGACACCTGACTTTTTTCGGTCCTAACACCATTAATATGGCGGGCCGGCCCATCTTAGCCCGCCAAATTTAAAAGCCCACGAGGCTTGGGCTGTGCTGAGATGGACTGGCTCGTTTTGATAGCTCTACTCACGTCCCAACTGCTATAACGCTTCAAGTTCCATCATAAACACACCTACATACTCTTAAATTGCACTCTCTGTGCCATGTGGCTGTGTAAGCGAATAATAAATTTATTCTGAACAAGGATAAGAATAATAGGATCCCGTAAATTTTGGGCGTAATTAATAAAAGGGCCTAAGTTCGGGTGGGAGGGGCATTTCCGTATTTATTATCCTTTTAATGTTCTTGGTTTAATATGACAGTTGCTAAAAATTATAATATTCTTTTCGTTTTATCGTATCCTTCTATTTTAATTTTTTTGAACCTTTTGCGTGTATGAGGATCAATTGACTAAATTTTTGTGTGAATTTTTAACATAAATTTTTAAATTTATTTTTTGAAATAAAATTTATACATTTAGAAACAACATAAAAAGTACTACAAGTCATAATAGTTAATAATTTAAAATATATAAAAACTACTTGCAAAAAATATTATCGAAGAAATCTTTTTTGACTCCCCAAATAATAATAGGTTCATACTTTATTGAAACGGAAGGAGTACATGGTAGTGTTTGATTGAACATAGAGCTTAAGAAAGAAAGAAAAACTTCTGCCACATACCAAACATACTTCTAAAACTCGTGATTTTAAATATCTCCTCATTTGTTTGACTATGACAATATGTCACTAAGTGGTCTTTTGGTCCGAAAATAAGTTATGCATTGGATTATACATTGAATTAGTAATACGAATATTAGTAAAATAGGGATTAGTGATGCGAAAGTTATTTCTTGTTGGATGTATGATTCATTGCATTAAAAATGGATATACAATCAAGACCTCTCTATAACAACACTTCACTTTAACGATCAATTTTCCTTTTGAACCATTCTCAATGTTATGTTATAATATATGTTACATATAACTACAATTCACTATAGCAACCAAAAGATATCAAAACAAACGAGACTGTTATAAAGAGATTTGACTATACAAGATATCATTTAAAATATTTATTTATATTTTAAGCTAAAAAAATAATGAGTTTATAAATTATACCCTTGGATGCTTGGCCTTCATACTTATGGAAAAAGATAAAAAATTATATCAAAATTGATGTATAACTTTATACAAGGATTAGCTATACATAAATTGAAGATATAAATCAAACATTGAATAATTATTACAGCTCCTTTATACCATAATTATTTATTTCTATACTCAAACCAAATGACCCCTAAGAAAAAAAATGTCTAAGAATTTTAAAATATAAAAAATCATTGTTTTAAAAATAGACTAAAATGAAATAGTGTGATATAAAATGAAATAAGAGAACATTATTCATATCAAGTTCGTATTAGTTTCGGGATAATACATAATTACCTCCTTGAAGTTGTCTCATTTTACCAATTGTACTTTTATACTTTGCGACCGTCCTGTGACCCCTTGTCTTTGTTTGAACAATAATAAATACCTTCCTTTTAGGCCATCTTCAATTTCAACTGAAATAGTATATCGCACGCACCAACCATATTTTAACACTTATTTTTCTTTTTTTATACTACATGTATGGGTCAAAATCTGACAGCATATGGATTAACGTTAACAGAAATGGAAGGAGGTCGACTAAGATGTGATCGTACCCACAGGGCGTAATAACGATGAAGACCTCGGCCGCAGCCGAAGATGGAGCCCTCGAAAAGCCTGTATGGCGGAGTGGATATTGTGATATTTTAAGGGAGGCGACGTGAAGAACAGTAAGGAGACGAAGACACTCTGGTTAAAGACCGATGGACAAAAGAGAATACTAATAATATATATATGGGGCAAGGAGACAAAAGAAAAGGGGATTTCCCTCAGAGAGGAAAAAGGTAGAAGAACGGAGGACCAAGAAAAGGGTTTAGATAGCAAATACACATCTCTGTAATTATGATTGCAAAATCAATAAATGTAGATCTCATAGTCATCAATGGCATTCCTTCTTTTCCTTCTTTGCTCTTACATTACGGAATGATACTCCAAAGATGTATGTTTATTATCATGCTTGGTGTCTTTTGATCATCTTAAATCGAGCTACGAGCTTCGTTATATCTCATTCTTTTATCCATTGCACTTAGATCTAGAGTTAATTATCTTTGTCTAAGATTTATCCTCTATTTCACCATTAATTAGTTTAACAAAAAGGCTCAACACTTTTTGGTCAAAAAATTTGGTGCCGTATGTGGGGATTTCTTAGCCAAATTTTTAGTTTCCTTTAGATCTAAAACCAGCCAAGTATCACCCCCAGGCTGTCATAGCCTCACCATCTCGCTGTGAACACCAACTCGAAAAAGTGATAGGTAAGCTTGTGGGATACCAAACTAATCTAGGTCAGATCTCTACTTGGAATCGGAACAATGTCCAATGTCAATGCAAAACCCACGCCTCATCTGTAGCGATGAGTTTGGCACGTCGCATGCATGTTTAAAGTAGGGGCACGGTCACTTCGCACTCGGTATGACCACAATTCTGTTTGACGTATTCACCTTATATATTGGCCCGTACTCCTACCTCTTAGGAAGGGACGATAGTCACACCCCGAACCTGGGGGCGAGACCAGGACCCGGTGCCTCACTTAACCTTGCGTACTAACTTGCGACTAAGGAACTCTGAACATGTGATGTCATACTTTGGCCATGGGCCAAATTGCAAGACAACTGCGAAGACTGACTAAATATCAATATAAAGCTGGGCCGACAAGGCAGTCGTAATTATTGCAGCTGACAAACCAACCAAATATACATACAGGGCCTACAAGCCCAACATATTGCACTAACTGACAGGATATGTCTACAAGCCTCTACTAGTGGATATACTGTGATCGGAACAGCTCCCCGACCTACTCATACCATATATACATATATACATAAGATGTACATAAAACTCTAGACCCGGCAACTCAGAAAGACATGGAGCTTACCGATCAAGCTGAACTCGGGAAACACTTAATGAGGAGGTCTACCCGCCTGTCTGTCTGAACCTGCACGCATGAAATACAGCGCCCCCAGAAAAGGGACGTCAGTATGAAATAATGTACTGAGTATGTAAGGCAATATACTGAAAGTTGAAACTGAACTGATAATATAATAACTGCAAGTAACTGGAAGTCAAAGATAATATGAAGATATGTTTACCTGCTGATACTGACTCAACTCTCTCAATATAGTAAGTAAAATAGTTGTCGGGCCCTATAAGGCTCGGTATATATATATATATATATATGCTCTGCCGTAGTAGGCTCGCTCATAGGCGCTCGGCCATACTAGGCTCTGTATCTCGACCAACTGGGCTCGTTCATAGGCACTCGGCCACAGCAGGCTCGGTATATAACTTACCATCTGATCAGAGGTTGCCCGATAGGGGCCTGCCCATCGATTATAGCTCGATGGTAATAAAAATACTGTAATATTGTATATATATAGATTCTCTGCTCTCTTGACTGGAATAAGACAATACTTAATTGAATATGAAGTCCCGATAAGGGAAAATACTATAACTTACAAAATTAGGAAAATATACATAAATTCCAGAATATGAATTTTCTTTATGTCTCGTTATCAAACTTGTGTAATGACGAGATCATGCCAAAATAAATGAAGAGCTTAGCCTTAACATACATGTTCCTTGAATTATTTGCACGGAATGAAGCTCCTGCTCCTTTGAACTTGAACGAAATTGACGCTTGGACTCTATAAAATTGGAACGAAATTCTTTCTGCTTGTCTAGATTTTGGGACGTTAGTCCCTTTTGTCCAAATCAAGAAAGCTAATCTACTGATCCTTCACGTTTTCTTGGAATAAATTGAACAAAATCTTAATCTTGCTACTGTTTGTCTTTGTAATGGAATGAATTGGAAAGACTTGGAACAAAATCTCCTACTAATCACGTTTCTGTTGTTCCTAAGTCTTTAAGTAGTAAGAATGTTATATTGTTTCTTGTTTGATCAAATGAAGCCCAACTTCCTAAATGCCTTACACGTAATTCCATCAAGACTATGAGTCATTTACCTTGAATATGGGGCTGCCACCTCATGTTATTTGATACTTATCCAATATATCCCCATTAATTAGGTAATGTCCCGTTACCCGGTAATTAATCAATTACCCGCAAAATTGAAAATTATTTCACTTAGTTAAAATATTACTCACTTTTCACATACCTTATACACCTTACTATTATGGTCATGTGGTACCTTGTATAGTACTAGTCCATAAATATCGAGTATATTAGCTTGAGCCGTATTTTATCCCAACATGCCAAACTTGGATGAAAATTTGCTTTCTTTGACTTGCTTCCCCTTTCATCTTTACGAATTTACTTATTACTTGTTTGAAATAGCATAATCCTTATAATCTCCAAATAATCTTTTCCTTGGACTGATGTTAGTTACCTTATGACAAATTCAACGTACAACACAACAGGGTGCAACATCGTCGTAACGTAGTACCGCGGGACGTGAAATCCGAGCTCTCATTAATTTATTTATGGCGTATTTTCATGTACGAAAATATGGGGTGTAACAGATAGCCTACTGCGTGATTCTTCGAAATAACGGGCGTATCCTGCCTTATTTTCGTACCCACAGGCACTATGCGATTAGTGAGCAAAGTATGACATGTTTCCCTTATTGTTTGCGCATATTGGACTGGATCGGATTGGGTCGCGCCCAACTCTAGTCCTAAAAAGGATAAGCGGTCGCTGCAAATATAATCCGGTCTAAATGTCCGGAGTCGAATCCCACAGAGAACTAAGGCTTATCTATATCTGTTTAATATCACTAAAAAGACAAGTTTGAACAATTTTCTAAATTATAAAGATTGAGATTTATATTTCTAACTAATTAACTAGCAAATACTAGAAAACGGTAAACTTATCAACTAACGAGACAAAGGGTTGGAGACTAAATTAAGGAGGTCTAGAGTTATGATTTTCCCAATTGTCGGAATCCTTCTAGCTATGTTCCCTACAATTTCGCCAATGTATTCTCCACTGATCGTGAACACTTTAGGTGTCGTAATTCTCTCTCGAGCAACTACAATAATTTACTAGACATATTCTCTCGAACTACGCTAGTTGGCTTCATCTAACCGCTCACTATGACCACGTCAAGGCTTTGTTATTTCTAAACCTACCTTTAAACGCAATGTATCGATTTCTCACATACGTTAGGAGTGACGTTGTTCAACAACTACCTAAATATGTATCCTTTCTCAAGCAACACATAATAAATATGCACATTCAATTGATGGCCATTCAATCAACAACAATAAAGACGTAGTTGAACAAGTAGAGAAATCCAACGGCTCAATTATATATAAACATAACAAGAATTTATCCTACAAAAGGTTCCATCAAAACCCTAGATAACAAATTAGCTATTCATAATAGTATGCAAACCAACAAAGGAAATAGGAAGAAGGAAGTAAAAAACTTGTGGAAGAATTCTCCGCCTTGATCCCAGTGTGTTCTTGCCTCCTTAGGTCGAATCTCCGGTCTCCTTAGCCTCCTTAGGTCTAAATTATGTCAAAAGTGTGTCCAACCCCTTATAAATACCATTTTTTCATGTATATATACCAAGTAGGGTCAGGCCCAAATAATTATACCTTCTACTACGCGAAAAAGGACAATTTTTCAGGTCTGGACGCTGCAGTCGCGGTCCGGGCGCGGTATTTACCCAGTGTACTGCCTCAGTCCGCATCCAGGTCCGCGGTCGCGGTTTCGACCGCGTTTTTCACCCTGTTCCGTTTAGAATTTGGAAAAACGCAAAACATGAAAGTTGTAGCCCTTTGAGTTAGATTTCCAACCATATATTGTGTAGCACAAATGGAGTTCTGAGCAAAAGGTTATGTGTATTTTACTAGACAGTGCACAATATGCCTACTCGATTCTTCGTTTTGTTGCTCTATCATCCGTTGATCCCCGAATACGATCCCGGCTTAATTGCTTGGACTTTTACTCAGACTTCAAAGCTCCAAATCACTTGAATTCATTCCATAACATCTACATAGCTCGGAATCACTCCTACAAGGCATAAAACACATACTTAGTGCAAAACACTAGCGATTAAAGCGCAAACTCAACTAAAGTGCAGTAAATTAGAGTGTAACAATCGACTAAAATACATAATTATAGCCTATCATCAACACCCCACACTTAAACCATTGCTCGTCCTCCAATCAAACTACACTTTATATAGACACGACCTTTTTAAATAATTCTCCTAACTCATCACACCAAGAATATTTAAAATAGACTAAGTACTAAAGCGTAACATCTTCACCTCAAGATTTGACTCACAAGTACCATGCATTATTCACAATTCACCTACTTACTCTAACATAGAGGTCACTGACATTACCTTTCCTTTATGAATCAAGTGCCCTCACACAACAAAAGAGAGTAGTTCCACACAATAAAATTTAAGAACACTTAGGAACTCAAGATAGAAAGAATTCACTCACTCTCAAAAATAACATTCATATGCCACAAAAGATGCACCATAAGCTTGCCCATAGTGTACTACTCCACTAATCGAGCTCATTCAATCTAGGATCAATTAGGACTTTATTTGGTTGTAATGTAGGCTACGGGACGGGTAGGATACATTTAGATATAAGAGTGACTACACCTCCCTAAGCACTTTAATACATATACTTTAACATTCAAACCCAATACTTATGTCAAACCAAAACTCCACATTCACATCAATGTATATTACCCCATTCTTCTTTAAGCACACTTACATCAAGAGCCACCACTTATCAAGGAATTTTTTTTCACAATAATCCAACTATTTTTTTTCTTTTTTTCTTTCTTTTTTTTCCAATTCAAGTGGCTCTTACTTTTTTCAAAACAGTGCACCTTTCTCCTTATTTCATTAGTTCCACTCAAAAGCCAAACTAACCACCCCACACTTTAACTTTTACACAGTTCATAACAATTCAAGTGCTCATGAGAGGTTAAAAGGTTCAAATAGATGATTAATTCAAACAAATGGGTAAGGCTTGTAATATGGTTGCCAAAGAAACAAGATTACAGGCTCAAAAGGGTTAACTACGATACATAACAATTAGGTGGGTAAAATATACATATCTGGCTTAACAAAGAAACGCCTATATCACTTCCAAGACTGAACAAAACTACTATTTCGCTTTGCAAACACACAAGGCAAATTCTAGGCATCAAATTTAATGCACAAAATATAACAAATCCTTACACACACATGGCACATAACTCACTCAGGATTGATTTCATCAAGACACTCTAGTCAAAGCAGTTAAGCAAATTTAAGATCATAAAATTTAAGGTACTTATACAAGAGTCAAAAACTGAGCCTAAGCGTCACAACCAAAGTACTCACTATTCTCAAGGCATAACATAGTCAAGAGATATTGCTTCAATTCAAAATACAACACGATTGCTCCTACTCCCCAAAAAAAAACTAACTACACCTGGTTCAAACAAAACCCTTGGAAAAGAACCGCGGCACAAAGAAAAACCAAGGAGTAATTGCTACACTACCTAACAATAGAAAATCTTTTTTTTCTTTAGACTTAAATCCCTCAAGAAAATTGTCTAATAGATCCATCGTCGGGAAAAGTCTCAACTTTTTTTTCGTTTTTCTAAAAAAATAAAAAAAATATTCAATTAAACTAACACAGCTAAAATAGCATAGAAAGTCACCCAGACAATCTCCTCAACCCACACTTAAAATTGTGTATTGTCACCAATGCACACCATACTAATAAGAGGGTAAAAGAGACTCCCTGGTAGGCCAAAGGCCGAAGCACTAACAACTCATGGGGTACTCAGACTTCTCCCAAGCTTGGTCCTTCGTGCGGGTACCTCACACTTAGTTCCAACCATTTGGTTTGTTGTTGCATCCTTCCAATAGCTTTGCTTTCCATGTTCCTAGAAATCAAAAATCGACACTTCAAGAATAATATAATAATAAATAAACTAAATTAAAAATAAAAAAAATAAAGCTGGGTTGCCTCCCAACAAGCGCTTGATTTAACGTCGCGGCACGACGTGAATTACTTTTTGCCTCCACCTCGAGCTTATGAATTGAATCCCAAGTTTTGATTCAAGCTTATGATTATGGTCATGGGGCGGTGGAACGAATCTAACTGGCCCAAGGAAATAATGTAGTATTCTGCACTCCTTGGCCTTTGTATGAGGTATGTAATCCTGACTTTCTGGCAAGAAGAATTCCAGAATATATGCACCTTGTTCCTCATTCCTTGACTCTTCGATTGGTTCAGATGACTCTATTTCCATATCATCATCCAAACATAATGTGGAAAAATGCTTGGAGTGTGGACCAATGCGCTCAAACACATGAACTTCAGGACTTTCAACATCCTCAACATCAATGATACTAGAGTCAACAAAATTTATATCCTCAAAATCCTTGGCTGGCTCTAGTCTCACTTCTTCAACATTGACATCCTCAAATTGTAGTTGGCTAGGTTGTTGATGTTCTACTCTGACCTCCCCAATTAACACCTCAAATTCATGCTCTTCTTGGCTACTATCCTCAATATTGGCTTGTTGAGCATTAAAAGCTCCAACCACTTGACTCAATTGAGCCTCCAACTTGCGAATAGTTGCCTCTTGCCTTTCTATCTGCAATTGTTTTTCATTATTTTGTTTCAGAAGGCACTTTAACATATCCTTAATTTCCTTCAGGTCTGTATCCCCAGGTACTTTGTTCCTGTTAACTTCACAAGAAAAGGTAGAACCATCATAGTAAGGGGTTGGGGGAAGATAAGAAATATAAGCACAACCATAAAAGTGACCATTTTTACCACCACACACATCACACACATTCCACAAATAAGATTGAGTTGGTGCACATAACTCGCTCTCGGGAATATTTTGATAATTTTGATACGGGTGGTTTCCTTCACAATATGTATGAGGATCAATAGTAGAATTATCTACACCTAAATTCCCATAATTCCAAGATGTCATGTTTCTCAAATCAACAGTTATAAAAAATACAAAATAAAAAGTTCAAACTTGAACCCTAGCAATATATACAGCTACAACTACACCGTTAGTTCCCCAGCAACGGCGCCAAAATTTGATCACGCCCAACTCTAGTCCTAATAAGGATAAGCGGTCGCTGCAAATATAATCCGGTCTAAAAGTCCGAAGTCGAATCCCACAGAGAACTAAGGCTTAGCTATATTTGTTTAATATCACTAAAAAGACAAGTTTGAACAATTTTCTAAATTATAAAGATTGAGATTTATATTTCTAACTAATTAACTAGAAAATACTAAAAAACGGTAAACTTATCAACTAACGAGACAAAGGGTTGGAGACTAAATTAAGGAGGTCTGAGTTATGATTTCCCCAATTGTCGGAATCCTTCTAGCTATGTTCCCTAAAATTTCGCCAATGTATTCTCTACTGATCGTGAGCACTTTAGGAGTCGTAATTCTCTCTTGAGCAACTACAACAATTTACTAGACATATTCTCTCGAACTACGCTAGTTGGCTTCATCTAACCGCTCACTATGACCACGTCAAGGCTTTGTTATTTCTAAACCTACCTTTAAACCCAGTGTATCAATTTCTCACATACGTTAGGAGTGACGTTGTTCAACAACTACCTAAATATGTATCCTTTCTCAAGCAACACATAATAAATAGGCATAGTCAATCGATGGTCATTCAATCAACAACAATAAATACGTAGTTGAACAAGTAGAGAAATCCAACGGCTCAATTATATAAAAACATAACAAGAATTTATCCTACAAAAGGTTCCATCAAAACCCTAAATAACAAATTAGCTATTCATAATAGTATGCAAAAATACAATACTAGAATTCATAACCAATAAAGGAAATAGGAAGAAGGAAGTGAAAAACTTGTGGAAGAATGCTCCGCCTTGATCCCAGTGTGTTCTTGCCTCCTTAGGTCGAATCTCCGGTCTCCTTAGCCTCCTTAGGTCTAAATTATGTCAAAAGTGTGTCCAACCCCTTAAAATACCGTTTTTCCATGTATATATACCAAGTAGGGTCGGGCCCAAACAATTATACCTTCTCCTACGCGAAAAAGGACAATTTTTCAGGTCTGGACGCCGCGGTCGCGGTCCGGGCGCGGTATTTACCCAGTGTACTGCCTCAGTCCGCATCCAGGTCCGTGGTCGCGGTTTCGACCGCATTTTTCACCCTGTTCCATTTAGAATTTGGAAAAACACAAAATATAAAAGTTGTAGCCCTTTGAGTTTGATTTCCAACCATATATTGTGTAGCACAAATGGAGTTCTGAGCAAAAAGTTATGTGTATTTTACTAGACAGTGCACAATATACCTACTCGATTCTTCGTTTTGTTGCTCTATCATCCGTTGATCCCCGAATACGATCCCGGCTTAATTGCTTGGGCTTTTACTCAGACTTCAAAGCTCCAAATCACTTGAATTCATTCCATAACATCTACATAGCTCGGAATCACTCCTACAAGGCATAAAACACACACTTAGTGCAAAACACTAGCGATTAAAGCGCAAACTCAACTAAAGTGCAGTAAATTAGAGTGTAATAATCGACTAAAATACGTAATTATAGCCTATCATCAGGACTCGATCTCGATATCCCAACAAGCAAGGCAAGCTCAACCCACGAGAAGCTTGGACGCCGCTAATGCAAAGCCAAACACGGCTGCCAAATCTGAAACCGCCATTCGAGCACGAGGCGAAGCGAGCAACCCTACAACACCTTTCCCCCTCTTGCCGACTCACCAGGCCAAGGTAATGGGTAATTTTATTTGGGTTTAATTTATCACGCTCTCTTTTTGGTTCAGAACAAGAACAAGAGTATTCTCACGGGCACGCGAGCAAGGAACAAACGCCACTAAACACACTAGGAAAAAGTCCCGTACCATACCATCTCGCAAGCAACGACCGAGCAAAGCTCCCTAAGCCACACCATACCACAAATAACAAAAACGGCTCCGAGCAGGTCAACGTTATTAAGAAACAATCTCCAAAACTAGGGACTGAGTGATGGGCCTATGAAATGTGCGGTACTCTCCAATAAAAGCAAAGTTAAACGAACTGGGACTCATCTCGACACACGGCACTCTCCAATGAAAGCAAAAGTTAAACGAACCGGGACTCATCCCGACACATGGCACTCTCCACTGAAAGCGAAAGTTAAACGAACCGGGACTCATCCCAACGTACGCATAAATAATATGGCGACGAGTAATGTTCTCCAACAAAAGTAATGCAACGGGTTACAATTTCGACCTCGCTCGAATTAACACCCCTACGACCATCGGCCATCGCCAAAAGAAAAATTCGACCTCGCTCGAATTCACAACGGGTTACAATTTCTACCTCGCTTGAATTAACACCCCTACGGCCATCGGCCATAGCCAATCGAAAAATTCGACCTCGCTCGAATTCACAACGGCTTACAATTTTGACCTCGCTCGAATTAACACCCCTACGGCCATCGGCCATCACCAATAGAAAAATTCAACCTCGCTTGAATTCACAACAGGTTACAATTTCGACCTCGCTCGAATTAACACCCCTACGGCCATCGGCCATCGTCAATAGAAAAATTCGACCTAGCTCGAATTCACAACAGGTTACAATTTTGACCTCGCTCGAATTAACACTGCGGCCATCGGCCATTGCCAATAGAAAAACTTGACCTCGCTCGAATTCACAACGGATTACAATTTCGACCTCGCTCGAATTAACACCCATACGGCCATCGGCCATCGTCAATGGAAAAACTCGACCTCGCTAGAATTCACAACAGGTTACAATTTTGACCTCGCTCGAATTAACACTCCTACGGCCATCAGCCATCGTCAAATGAAAGAAATTCGACCTCGTTCGAACATATAAGTCAAAACTGATTTCGCCCAAGTTGGCAAGTCTAATATCAACCTCGTCGAATAGACAAATCAAGGTTGATTCTGCTTAAGTTGGCAAATCGGAAGTCAATCTCGCCCGAACTTGTAGAGCCGAAGTGAATTCATACAAACTCACACAACAGGATCCGACTTCATTCGGATCAAGCAAACTAGGTCCGCCCTCATTCGAATTCCCGATTAAGAGGACATGGGACTCGTCATGGAGAAGTCCGAAAAAAAAGAGAAACGGAAGAGGAGGAAAAAAAGTCAAAATATACACGAACAAAGGCAAAGCAACTATTTTATTCAAATATACGTGCGCAACAGCCGCGCCTTACAAAAGGCCAAAATGGGCCCTCAAGAAAAAGGTAAAAATAAATGACAAAGGAAAAAAGAAAAAACTAAGTACAAAGCTGCAAGAAAGCTTCACTCGGCGTCATCTCCACTGTCGTTCTCTCCAGCGTCCTCATCATTAGAAAACCCATTCTCAACCTCAATGCCCTCACCAGCCTCCGGTGTCGCAGGGTTTTAACCGCAAGAAATACGAGCCTTGCGTGCCTTCGCCCGAGCATCTTCAAAGGCGGCCTTAGGAACACTCCCCACTTCCCACAAACCCTTGTATATATCTCGTTGGGCCTCGGCATGGACCCATAGCTTATACATGCAGCGGGGGACCGCGGCAGAGGCAGATTCGGCCTGCCAACAGTTGCGCCTTCTAGGCCTCGAGAGCCACGACCCGGTCTCCTAGGCTCGAAGCCTCTCGGTCAATTTCACCAATACACTCCTCGAGTCGTGCTTCCCTCAGCGTGGCCTTCGCCCTCTCAGATTCCTGCTCAAATTTGAGGACGCGGATAGTGTCCTCCAGCGCCGCCGCTCTCGCCAAAACCGACACTCGAGCATCCTCGTCTTTTTCCATCTCGACCACTTTCCTTTCCAGCTCGGCCAACTTTCCCATCCATTCTGCGCTCAAAGCTTCGACTCTGGTAGCATTTTGCTCAAGTTCGGCTTGTAAAAATAACACCTTCGCCTAAAGGTCCTCACACTCCGCGGCAACCCCTTTGCCCACCTCGAGCTCCTCGTCTTTGGAATGGAGTAGCTCCTCGAGCTCACTACATCTGCGGATAGATCGCATCAGTTCCTGATCCATTTTCTCCAACTCCTCCCTGATGTATTGGGTACTAGTGCCCGCTCTGAGCTGCTCATGCATCTCGCGACACCTGTTGTGATACCGCCGATACTTCTCGACCATTTTCAGAAAATCTCGGCCCGTGTCTCAACCCTACGAGCACTCTCGACCTCCAGCATGTAAGTCTAAACAAGAAAGGGAGAGGAGAAAGGAGAGAGTGAGTCAGTGCAAAGACAAAGGTCATAAAACAAAAAAAAAAGAGTCAAAAGGGAACTCACCCTCAAGGCCATCGCGGCCACACCACGTGACAACTCAGAATTGTTGACCTCCTGAAGGGATCCGCTCTCAGCAGCGGAGCACAAAAGATGAAACCGTACCAAGTCCACCGTGTCTTGCAACAAATTGAGATCCGTCGGAATTTCAAGTATACGGGAAGGGCCTTCCGCCCTTACCACAGTTCGAGTAAAGCCCTCCTCGAACATAATCACGTCCTCAGGGTCGAGGTCGGATTTGGATTCATAATCCTCAACCATGATACCTTTTCCCCTCTCGTAGGCCGAAGATGGGGCGCAGTTCGGTCGAGATGACGATGGCCTGCTCGGAACAACAACAACAACCTCGGAGCTCCGCCCCTCCATCACAATAGCCTCCTGAACGCCCACAACAGGCGTCGCCTCCGCAGCCTGGTTAGCACCACCGTCGGTCTCAGGTGCCGTCGAAACAAGGTCGCCCCTCGAAGTCGTTTCAACCAAAGAAGGTTCCTCTAACACTACCCTTCGCCTCTTCGACGGGATCTCTTCACTACCGACGCGGGAGGATTCACCCGTTGAACGGACTGCGGGAATCGGAGTCTCCGATTGAGGAGTAACCTCCAAGCGTAATCGACGAGCAGCCAGACTTTCTACGCCCTCGCCTGTAGAAGCTCTTGGGGCGGGCCGGGTAGAGGGTACCGGTTGACGGAACGTGAGTGGAGGAGCCCTCGTCCTTCTTACTCCTCTCCGACCTGTCAGTAAGGAGGGGCTTGATTACATAACGAAGAGGTAAAAAAACTGAGAAGAAGAGAACAAAGTGAAACCACAACGAACCAACTCACCGGTAAGCGGCTTGTGCCCAAACTTCTCGTGGAAAGACGCCCACTCACGAATCCCCACTGTGTGGGGGAGAATTGCGCTCACCCGCGGATATCGGCAACCAGCGGGGGAGGTAGTCTCTCGGCTGCAAAAACAAAAGAAAATCCTTAGCGAAGTCGTTAAAGGGAGACGACCAATAGCCATCTTAAGAAAAATTTCACAAAGTAAACGAAAAGGAGAACTTACGAGCGAAATTCCACGTCTCAGGAAACCCCGCTGGGTTCGATACGACATGCTCTGTTCGGACATAGAAGTAGTTTTCCCAGAAGCGGCGGTTGGTCTTGTCATCCATCTTCACCACCAAGCTCTTGGTTCCTCGATGACGCATGTGAATCATCGTACCCCGAAGAAAATGGGGGGGCGAAGAGGTGGATCATGTTCCCTAGAGAAATTCCTCGGCCGGCCAGCTCTGCATACTTGATGAGCATGAGGAATAGCTTATACATATACAGAGAGAGTTGGGCCGGGCACACCTCGTAAAAACGACAGAAATCAGCCACCAAAGAAGGAATGGGAAGCGTGTACCCGACGATAAAGGGATACGCGTAAAACGCGCAGTAGCCCGGGCGATGTAAATGCACTATATCCTTACTCGCCGACACCATTTCAATATAGTCGGGGATCCCCCATTTGGCTTTGAACGTGGTGATCGCCGCAGCATCCATCGTGGAAGGAACGGGCTCTGGTTCATTTCCGGTAGGGCTATTGAAATTGGTCCTCGCCTTGCCCACGCGGGGAACCACCTCATCCACCATCGAAAACCCCTCATCTTCCACCATTTCCACTCCCTCTTCGAATAGGGATGCGTCATTCTCGGCACCGGAGCACCTACAGCTCTATCGGAGGAAGTACTAGCCATTTGCTTTCTTTAATCAAAAGAAGTGAAGATAATAAATGAGAAATATAATGGTCACCGCAAATCCTAGCAGAAGCAAAGATATGAGAGATTAAGGAAAAAAGAGAAGACTTGTGAAATTCTCTCTTAAGCAATTGAAAAATGCAACGTTCAAATGAGGAGCTCCCCCCTTATTTATAGGGATATAAATTTCCTGAGCGGAAAATCAAGAGTCGCTAGTTAGAAAGCGGAAAGGGCATGGGAAACGACACTGTCTAGAAAACGTGCGCCATAATGACACATGCGAAATATTGATGACACCTTGAACTGACGTGACGGTCCAATCTTGAACTGACGCAACGATCCGACATGATTCTCAAAGCGTCACGTCGTTACCTCGCCATAAGATTCTCGCCCCTCGCTTAAAGCATTCAAATTTCTCCATTCTTGAATCAACAGATTCCGCCCATTGAGCTCGCCGATAAGCGACCCCAACGGGCGGAGGGACTAACTGTATGGGTCAAAATCTGACAGCATATGGATTAACGTCAACAAGAATGAAAGGACGTCGACTAAGATGTGGTCGTACCCACGAGGCGTAATAACGACGAAGACCTCGGCCGCAGCCAAAGATGGAGCCCTCGAAAAGCGTGTATGGTGGAGTGGATATTGTGATATTTAAGAGAGGCGACGTGAAGGACAGTAAGGAGACGATGACACTCTGGTTAAGGACCGATGGACAAAAAAAATACTAATATATATATATATATATATATATATATATAGACAAAAGAAAATGGAATTTCCTGAGAGGAAAAAGGCAGAAGAACGGAGGACCAAGAAAAGGGTTTAGATAGCAAATACACATCTCTGTAATTATGATTGCAAAATCAATAAATGTAGATCTCATAGTCATCAATGACATTCGTTCTTTTCCTTCTTTGCTCTTACATTAAGGAACGATACTCCAAAGATGTAAGTTTATTATCATACTTGATGTCTTTTGATGATATTAAATGGAGCTACGAGCTTTGTTATATCTCATTCTTTTACCCAATGCACTTAGATCTAGAGTTAATTATCCTTGGCTAAGATTTATCCTCTATTTCATCATTAGTTAGTTTAACAAAAAGGCTAAACACTTTTTGGTCAACACTATATAATTTTCTTTTTATTCATTATTTAATTTTTTTTTCCTTTTCTTCTTCGCCCC
>NC_031991.1:57276355-57295711 GCF_001879085.1 Nicotiana attenuata
CCATTTAATTTTGAAGAAATTACTCTCATTGTCAGTTGGCCCAACATTCTAACAAAATTGGGCCTATATTTTCCCTTCTTACCCGGTATGGCCCAGTTTCTATAATGTTGAAAAATTATTTTCACCATTAGCCACATCACTGTCCCCACTCTTTTTCTTTATGCGGAGGAATTTTTTCCATTCCCAAATCAGTTTTCTCTTTCAGATTTTCTTCCCACCCCTCTTTCTCTTTCATTTTCAATTCGCTCTTGCTCTTGCTCTCTCTCTCTCTCTCTCTCTCTCTCTCTCTCTCTCTCTCTCTCTCTCTCTCTCTCTCTCTCTCTCTCTCTCTCTCTCTCTCTCAAAATAATCGAGTTTTTCTTCAGATTTCCTTGCTCCGTTCATCTGTATCTTCCTCTTCCACAAAATAACAATGTTGAACAATCCACACCGGACCTATCTTTTGTAGTCTTTTTCTTTTCGATTCAGTGCTCGCCGAAGCCGATCCCGACTTTCACATTAGAGGATCCTTTTATTCCCGTTTGAAGAAAAAGAAAATATTGAGTGGTTATTTCTTTTAATTCTTGTCTCTTATTCTAAGTTATGAAATCTCCTTTTTTTGGTAATTTTTCCTCCTCCTCCTCCTCCTTCTTCTTCTTCTTCTTCTTCTTCTCACTTTTAATGACTTCCAAAGGGAGGAAGAATGATGTATATGTTATATATAACTATATATACTTCGTATAATCATGTATAACCATGTATATTTGTGTGTATTCTCATAGTTATACAGAATTATACATGATTATGCACAAGTATACAAGATTATACATAATTATAGCCATGTATATTTGTGTGTATTCTCATAGTTATACAGAATTATACATGATTATACACAAGTATACAAGATTATACATAATTATACAACATAGATAATTGTAAAAAAATTGCCTTCAGATAGTGTGTATTATTATACATTTATGTATAATTAACGTATGACTATGTATAACAATGTATATAAGGTGTTTAATAATGTAAATTTTAATTTTTTCCAGGGAAATTAGAATTTCCTTACAAAACTTTGAATTTTGCAAAAAAAAAAAAATAAAAAAATTTTAGACATTAAGGATGAATATATTTTTTACTTCAACTTCCTCATATTGTGAATTTTAGGAAATACTATACAGAGGGAAGTAAAAAATAAATAAGAATGAAAGTGAAAAAGGGAAAAGATAAAAATGAAAAAAAAAAGTGAAATTTGATTTAGGCATGATTATGGGTGTAGTTGACGAAGTTCCACGAATTTTGCGAATTTGACTTGTTTTCATAAAATTGATTAATGTTTGTGGGCTACCGGATGAAAACCGTATTTGTGAGTTAGGCGGGTGAAAAGTGCTTTCTCCACGTGTATTTTCATGTAAATTTCCCATTAATTTTTTTTGCCTTTTCTTCTTCCACCCCCCCTCCCCCAAGTCTTCTTCTCCAGTCGTCCCTTCCCCCCGTTAATTCATTCTTCTTCGTCCCTTCCACCATTAATTCATTCTTCTTCTGCAGTCGTCCTTCCCCCATTAATTCATTCTTCTTCTTATTTCTTTTTAATTTCAATTTTCCCTGTGTCTTTCTTCTTATTTTCGTTCCATTCTCCTCCACCCATTTATTTTTATCCCCAGAAGATTTTAAATGGTGAAATGGAGTTGGCCTAAGATTGCCTCGCCGTATTTGCTATTTTTTCGAGAAAGAAATATAATAAGGAAAGAAAAATAGGAAAAGGAAGAAGTAGAAAAATAAAGAAGAAATAATAAACGTAAAATAGAAAGGGAAAAGCATAATTGTAAAGTTACATTTGCTCCAGTAATTGGAATCACAATTCTTCCGCAAGTACTATGCAAAGAAGGAGAAGATGTGAAAATGAAGAATAGAAGGAAAGAATAAGAAAAATATTTCAAAATTAAATTTTTAATATGTTTTTTTGCTTCTCACTCTCCTTCAAGAGAGTGTATCACTCTCTACGACACTTGACCTGAAAAGGTGATATTTGTTACGATCCAAATAAATATAAGGGATTATAAAACTTCCGCAAATTATAAAAGGTGATATTTGTTACGGTCAAAATAAATATAAGAGATTATAAAACTCCCGCAAATTATAAAGGTACAATTGATAAAGTGAGACAAAAGTCAGGAAGGTAATTATATATCATCCCCGTAAAGAAGTAATGAGTAAATCTCATACATCACGTCTATTGATCAAAAATGTTTTCTGCACTGTGTTTAGTGGCATCCTGACTATAGTTGGGATCATGTCGGTAACCCAACCTCCAAACAAAGCATAGCGTGTGAGTTTAAAAATGTAACACGCAGTTCCTTTCCCTCTTCCGCCGGTTACCGATAGAGTCAATTGGGCACTTTAGTTCGTCAACTTGGCGTTACGTTTGTCCAGAAGACTAATATGAAAAGACAACCAGGGACACGCGCATGGATCATTGAAGGGTAGTTATGTCTTTTCCCGAAATTAAAGAGTATCAAGCTATCTAGCCTTTTATTATGGGTCCACGTGTATTTTTTCCTTTTCTGGCGGTTGATATTTGGGAGGAGGGAAGTGGAAACACCGAGGACTAGATTCCAAATGTTGTTTTTGGAACGTTTGCTTTGATTTTTGAGGGTTATAGAGATGGGTTTTTTGAGTTCTATACTGGGTTTTTGTGGATTTGGAGTTGGAGTTTCTGCTGGCTTGGTGATCGGTTACTTTATGTTCATTTATTTTCAGCCAAACGATGTTAAGGTGCTGCCACCTCTGTCTTTCTTTCTCTATCTTTATGATTGTGCTTCAGTAGGTATGTTTTTGGTTGGCACTTTCCTCTATTCAGTGTTTCGCCTTGCTAGTATATTATGTTGATTTGTGGGGTTTTAAGTTCATTGTCTCTAACGACAAACACGTCCGGTGAAGTTGTATATTTTCATTTGCCTGCTTGAAGACATTTTATTTCAAGCATCTAAAAAATTTGGAGTACTTGCAAATAGGTGCTGAAATTTTATGTTTATTATTGGAATGAGTGGGCGTGATATAGAAGATTCATGTAGCCAGTTGCAACTAGATTGAAATCGAGGTGTAGTTGGTTGATTGTTGGTGCTATATTTATGTGCTTCTACTAGATTGGTTATGGTGGTGGAGAAGAATATCTGCATTTTGATTTCCTATTTGAGTTAGATTTACATAATTCAGTGGTCATTCCCCAAGTTGAGCTCATATACCCAAGGAAATTAACATTTAGTAATGCTGAAGAAGCTACAGTAGCCTTGAAATCTTGCCTACTTAAGAAAAAAAAGAATCCTCTGAATTCCGTGTAATATTTACTAAACCTTCTTGTTGTAAGCCTCCTAAATTTGTGAAAGTAGTGTTCCTCTCTAAAATTGAATGCCTCCATTCATCTAATTTGACAATTTCTACGCTGGCCGTCAACCTACTGCAGGCCTCCTCTATTCTTGTGAGAAAGCACGGGAGAAAATATATTATTGACTGATATTGACAATAATACAATGAGCCCTATATATACAATACATGTCCTACTCCTAATACATATGGGATTAGGGTTATTTACTACTATTTAGACAATGAAACTAACACTCCCCTCAAGCTGGTGCATATAAATCATATGTACCGAGATTGTTACATATATAACTAATACGAGGACCAGTGAGGGACTTGGTGAAAATATCAGCAAGCTGATCATTCGACTTCACAAATTTTGTAGCAATATCTCCCGAGAGTATCTTTTCTCTAACAAAGTGACAGGCAATCTCGATGTGTTTAGTTCTCTTATGGAACACTGGATTTGACGCAATATGAAGAGCAGCTTCATTATCACACACAAGTCCCATCTGACTATCTCACCAAATTTCAACTCCTTGAGCAACTGTTTGATCCAAACTAGCTCACATGTGGCCATAGCCATTGCTCGATATTCTGCTTCTGCACTAGACCGAGCAACCACATTCTGTTTCTTGCTCTACCAAGACACCAAATTTCCTCCTACTAAGACACAATATCCAGACATAGAACATCTATCAGAAGGTGATCCTGCCTAATCAGCATCTGTGTATCCAACGATCTGCTCATGGCCCCGATCCTCAAACAATAAGCCTTTGCCTGGAGCTGATTTTATATACCGAAGAATGCGGACAACTGCATCCCAATGACTATCAAAGGGAGAATCCATAAACTGACTCACAACACTCACAGGAAAGGAAATGTCAGGTCTAGTCACTGTGAGGTAATTTAATTTACCAACCAACCGCCAATATCTTGCAGGATCGCTAAGAGGCTCCCCCTTTCCTGGTAGAAGTTTAGAATTCGGATCCATCGGAGTGTCAACAGGTCTACAACCTATCATTCCTATCTCCTCAAGAATATCTAAGGCATACTTCCGTTGTGAGATCACAATACTTGAGCTAGACTGAGCGACCTCAATACCCAGAAAATACTTTAATCTGCCCAGATCCTTTGGCAGAAAGTGCTGAAAGAGATGTTGCTTCAACTTACTAATAGCATCCTAATCTTTACCGTTAAAAACAATATCATCAGCATAAACGACCAGATAAATACAGAGATTTGAAGCAGAATGTCGATAAAATACAGAGTGATTAGCTTCACTACGAGTCATGCCAAACTCCTGAATAACTGTGCTGAACTTACCAAACTAGGCTCAAGGAGACTGCGTTAGACCATAGAGGGATCGGCGCAACCGACATACAAGGCCACTAGACTCCCCCTAAGAAAAAAAACCAGGTGGTTTCTCCATATATACCTCATCCTCAAGGTCACCGTGAGGAAAAGCATTCTTAATGTCCAACTGATAGAGAGGCCAATGGCGAACAGCAGCCATGGATAGAAAAAGGCGGACTGATGCAATTTTAGCCACGGGAGAGAAAGTATCACTGTAATCAAGTCCAAATATTTGAGTATACCCTTTGGCAACAAGACGAGCCTTAAGTCGATCAACCTGGCCATCTGGACCAACTTTGACTGCATACACCCAACGACAACCAACAGTCGATTTACCCGAAGAAAGAGGAACAAGCTCCCAAGTACCACTCGTATGTAAAGCAGAAATCTCGTCAATCATAGCATGTCGCCATCCGGGATGAAACAGTGCTTCACCTGTAGACTTAGGGATGGAAACATAGGACAAAGATGACACAAATGCACAATGGGATGATGACAGACGATGGTACTTAAGCCGACATAATGAAGATTAGGATTAAGCGTGGACAGTATACCTTTTCGTAGTGCAATCGGTTGATTAAGAGGAGACAAGTCCGCAGGATTAGCAAGGTCAGGTGCAGGACGTGAATCAGCTGGGCCGGATGCTGGGTGTGGACGACGATGATAAGTCAGGAGTGGTGGAGCTGTAGAAGGTTGAACTGGACTAGGTGGTGGCACTGGAGCTATAGTTTGTGGAACTGGACTAGGTGGTGGCACTGGACTCGGTGGTGGCACTGGAGCTATAGGTGGTGGAGCTGCAACCGGAATTGTAGGTAGTGGAGATATGGAGGAAGATGAATGGGAGATAGGGACTGAATCTCCAAAAGAAGGAACTGGTAGCACCTGAGAAATATCTAAGTGATTAACTGGACCTGTGAAGTATGATTGGCTTTTAAAGAAGCTAACATCAGCAGACATAAGAAATCGCTGAAGGTCAGGAGAATAACATCGATATCCTTTTTGCGTTCTCGAGTAACCCAGAAATATGCACTTAAGAGCACGAGGACCTAACTTATCTTTTCCTGGAGTAAGGTCTAAACAAAGCACGTACTCCCAAAGACACGGGGTGGAAGAGATAACAAAAGTAAGTGGGGAAATAGGACAGAGAATGGAACTTGATTTTGAATAGCAGAAGATGGCATACGATTAATAAGATAACAAGATGTAAGAACTGCATCCCCCCAAAAATACAACGGAACATGAGATTGTATGAGTAGGGTACGAGCAGTTTCAATAAGATGTCTATTCTTTCTTTCAGCTACCCCATTTTGTTGGGATGTGTACGGACAAGATGTTTGATGAATAATCCCATGAGAGTTCATAAACTGCTGAAATGGGGAAGACAAATACTCTAGGGCATTATCACTACGAAAGGTGCGGATAGAAACCCCAAATTGATTTTGAATTTTAGCGTGGAAGGTCTGGAAAATAGAAAACAACTCAGATCGATTTTTCATCAAAAATATCCAAGTGCACCTGGAATAATCATCAATGAAATTGACAATGTAGCGGAATCCCAAGGTAGAACTGACCCGACAAGGACCCCAAACATCTGAATGGACTAAAGTAAAAGGTAACTCCGCTCAATTATCAAGACGCCGGGGAAATGGGAGCGGGTATGCTTACCAAGCTGACACGACTCACACTCTAGAGTGGACAAGTGAGATAAGCCAGGTACCATTTTCTGAAGTTTTGACAAACTGGGATGTCCTAACCGTTTATGTAATAAATCTGGTGAATCAGTAACGGAAGAAGTTACTGGAGGAAGACAAGATGCGAGTCCATGTGATTTTGCAAGGATGAGGTAATAAAGTCCATCTGATTCACGTCCGGTACCAATGATCCGCCCTGTACTGCGTTCCTGTATAAAAACAAGGTCATCAAGAAATAAAACAGCAGATTTAAGTGATTTGGCTAAGCGACTAACATCTATGAGATTAAAAGGACTACCAGGAACATAAAGAACTGAGTCTAAAGGTAAGGAAGGAAGTGGACTTGCTTGACCTATTGCAGTTGCCATGGCTTGAGACCCATTGGCCATTGTGACTGTTGGAAGAGATTGGGAATATGAGATACTAGTGAAAAGAGATTTGTTACCGGAAATATGATCAGATGCACCTGAATCAATGACCCAAGACTCAGAAGGTGAAGATTGGGAGACACCAGTCATGCTACTATTTGTTGGAACAACGGAGGATAATCCTGAAGATGTCTGTTTACGTGCTTTGTACTGAAGGAACTCAATATAATCCGGTAAAGGAACCATCTGGATTGGATTCATTGCATTTAATCCAAGGGATTGTGAGTTAAAGGCTTCAGGTACGAATTCCATGATAATATCGTGCCGGAAAAAGCGGAAAATTTCTGGGGATCACTGTTCACGCCGGAAAAAATCACTGTAGTCGCCGAAAAAATCTCAAAGTGGTCGGAATCAAACGAAAACAGGATGGGTAGGGTCGGAATTAGTAGGCGACCCAACTGTTCTGAAGAACCGTCGTCAAAAAATGGCCGAAAGTGGGCGTACTCGCCGGCGCGTGGGTGTCACGCGCTCGCCGGAAAATTTCTGTTGCCGGCGCGTGGCAGCTTTTCTGCCGGAGGAATTTTAATGGGTTGGTCGCCGAGGAGTGATCTACCTCGTGGTGGTGTTGGTTTTTGCACAACACCGATAGAAAGTGACTTGATTACGGGCAGCCTTCTAAGTCGTCGGAAAATTGCACGGCGACGAGGTCTTTCTTCCCGGAAGTCGCTGGAATGATGCACAGCGATAGGTTTCTCACTAATGCTCTGATACCATGTGAGAAAGCACGGGAGAAAATATATTATTGACTGATATTGACAATGATACAATGAGCCCTATATATACAATACATGTCCTACTCCTAATACATATGGGATTAGGGTTATTTTACTACTATTTAGACAATGAAACTAACAATTCTAATTTGAGACTTATCCTCCTATTATTCAAATGGATTGAGTCATAACATCAAGATGAGGTTTAGAGGTGAAGGTCAATTCCATAAAGGGGTTCTCTCACAAGAGAATTCTTCATCAAAACATCATAAACTAACTTTAAACCAAAAAACTTCCTATTTATATGCGAAGTTAATGGAGTAGTCCGAAATACAAAGTAAAGATCCTAAATAACTAGGTAGATTATGTGGCCCAGGTGGGTAGACGTGTGGCCCACAGGTTATTCGTTTATGAGAATAATATTTCTGGAAGTCTAAATGCTATAGTCAATATCTTGGTCAGACGTGATCGATCCCTGCTCAACCCTCAGTCAAACTTGGTCAACTCTTCATAGAGGACTCCGGCCTTCTTAAATGGTGTAAGTCTATGATCATGTTGTTGTCATTGTCGAAGAGGTTAAGGAAGTACAGATTAATAGAACCTTGTCAAGCATCCCTACACATTGTTTGTCTTTTATGTCCGCACTTGTTAGTGTGACCAAAAAAATTAAAGATGTTGAGAATAAATTTCTCGTGTGTAACAATTGATGAGAGAAAGAAGTTTCAGTTGGATAATTAGGAGGTGGTCACATCTCCGAAAAGGTATGGAGGGCTTGGAGTGAAAGATTTGTTGGTATTCAATAGTGCGTTATTAGGTAACTTAATGTGGAGATTTCGTAATGAAACAAGCTTTATGGAGGACTGTGATCCAAAGAAGTATAGAATTTAGGAGCTGGATGGAGGTTTGGGATCATTACATTACTCTATGAATGAAGAATATCGTGAAGAGGTAAAGATGATTTCAGCAGTGACGTCCCTTTAAACTAGGAAAGAAAATAAGGTTTAGTCGTGGAAGCACGGGTAGTATGGTGATGCACATTGATGGCTGATTTCCATCTATTTATAGCACGTATATCTACACTCTATAGTGTAGAAGATAAAGGAATCATTTGAGATTTTAAGATTCAGGTGAAATTAACAAGACTTAAGAATAGTTGATTTTCAAAACTAACTCTAAAAACAGAACATTACATAGCAAAACATGACATCTCTATAAAGTCCTATTACATAGGCTGCTGAAACGACTGGACACGGAGTTCCTTTACCTGTCAGTGTGAACTCCCAGAGCACTGAGGAAGGTAAATGGCAACTAGAGGCTGATACTAAAAGCTGAAAATGACGAGTGTTTCTCACATCAATGTGAAATTACTTTATCAAAATATATTAAGCTAATCATATTTAAGCAAAAAATGCTATAACAATGAAGCAAATGGATATTTCATCTTAAGCATTTGACCTGTATTCATAATAGTACTTGCATGCTTTATTAAGCATAAGAAAATGTGGTTTTACAGCATGAGTATCGCTTAACGACTTATCATGCAAAACTTATCTGAACAAGATTTGATGAACCACCAGGTGAACCTTTGTGTCCAACAAGAGGTGATTGGTACATGGTTACGACTGAACAAAAATGTTCACAATTAGAAGAGGTGAAACAGTGCGATCATTCAGCTTGTAATAGTTTATGACCCACAAGCTCAAACCTATATTCATATCCAGTTACAGTTGTGAACCGGTCAAGCTTTTTATTTTTATTTTTTGGGACCTGGCAAGTAGCTTCCAGTGCGAATACTGTGCATCCTTTCTGATTAATCCACTTGATTGTGATTATTTGGTTGAGGAACTACACTGGGTTGTTGGGAGGACTATGTTGGGGGGACTATGAAAACTTGATAAGGCCATCAGGATCTATGTTGCGCGGACTCTTTATTTTAGCTGCCGCACCCGTGTCGACGCGACACTGGTACTAGTACTAGTAAGGGTATAGAATTCGTACCGGGTGTGCTCAATCGAGATCGGGTACTTTGACCACAATCAATGCACAAATTTGAGGCAAAAAGAATTGAATTTTAGCTGCTGCCGGCTAGTGCCTACAATTTGAGAAATTCTCAAAATGAAAGATTGAATTATTTGTTGCACTCCACAACTTACAAGTAAGTTTTCCTGATCTTTTTTAGAATTTTAAATTACTTTTAGCCGAATCTTCACACCCGTATCCGTACCCTCGAATCTTTAAATTTGGATTATGAAGGATCCGACATCTGGATTCGCACCAGGAGCGGATACCCACACCTGAGTTCAAGCAACATAGATCAGGATATGATGATGGTTGAGGTATTACCTAAACACATCTTTAGCTCATAATGTTAGTCGTTTGGCAAAGAATGTTTGTGTATTGCAAAGTTGCATCTCTAAATGATTTTGTTATTCGACGTTATGAGAGTTTAACTCTGTCTTTGAGCTTCCCAAAGTATTGACAGTTCGTATTTAGGATGACGGAGGAGGATTGCAGTAAGCTGACATTCAGCGCAAATAGCCAAAGTGTGATGAAGGATTTCTTTGAATACTAATTGGGCCTAAATAGAGCAGAATGAATATGTAGGATTCATATAGCCGATCCAAGCTAATTTGGAATTGAGATATAGTTGACTGATTGATTCACTTTCGACATTATTCATTTGGACACTTTGGTATATATCTGATACGGTCATATGTGAATATTGTAAGTGAAGTTTGAGAATGACATATGGAAAAGGCAAAGGAATGGTGTTTTCTCGGTTGGTTGTTGTGTACACCCCTGGATAAGTCATAAACCCCTGAGTTTGACTTACAATGACTTGCACTTCTCTTCGAATGCAAAACTGTCTGGTATCACAATGTTGGAATGGAAGCAGCTGGGTTTAGAAGGTGAACCTAAATGCAGAAGAAGAAGATCAACTAATATGGAAGAGGCAAACAAATGGAGTTTCCTCAGTTGGTTCTTGTTACAGGGAACTAAACAAGGGTTTCTGTAGCAGTATGCATCACTTGGCCTTGGATTCAGCTCTGGAAAAGTAAAGCTTTCTATAAGGTGGCATGTTTCATTTGGCTTCTTGCACATGATGCTTGCCTAACACAATGCAATCTACAGCAAAGGTGGATGATGTTATGTAGCAGATGCTATCTCTGTAACAAGGAAGAGGAGAGCAGCAGTCATCTGTTTATGCACTGCACAATTGCTAGACAACTGTGGAACTTATTCTTCAACTTGTTCAACGTATCATTCGTCATGCCTAAAACAGTAAAAATTGCTGTCTAGCTGGAGAAGTGGTGGGATTAGAAATTCTCTGAAAAGAGCATGGATCACAATACCTGCTTGTATCTGTTGGACCCTGTGGGGAGAGAGAAACTCGAGGTGTTTTGAAGGAAAAGAGACTCTATACAGTTGTTAAAGTTCAGATGTCTATGGTTTTGGCTTTCTGGTGCAACATTCAAGATGTAAATGATGAGGACAGCATGCTAGATTACATCATTTCACTGCAGGAATAGACATTTCGTACAAATGGGATCTTTTCTTTTTGTTTTTGTATATGGGGATCCCAGATGATGTAATCAGAAGCACTGTATTAGTGCTTGGTTATTGTTATTTATTAATTCCATAACTGTTCCCCCCCCCCCACCCCCCCACCCCCACCCTGGCCCTCCCAAACAAAAAAAGAAGTCGTGAGATTGACTAGATCATTAACCATGTTAAGCTGGCATCCGTTCCAAGTTAAGCTGGCATCCGTTCCACTACTGTTTTTAATTACTATCTTAAAATTATGAAATATATCATTACTTTAATGTGATATCTCAGTGGGCAGCCATGTTGTTGAGACAAACTTTACTCATGCTAAACTCTTCTCCTTCTTGCTCATTGATATATTTCATATGTCTCACTTCTGCACTTCTATCAGTGGAGGAGATTACATTTTCTATTTTACACAATCAGCACCTTTGGAACAACTAATGGTTTTCATTTTCTCAATCAGGACCCTGTTATTCGTCCATTGGTCGAACGAGACACTCAAAGCTTGCAGCAATTACTTCCTGAAATTCCTATTTGGGTTAAATGTCCGGATTATGACCGTGTATGTATGTAGTTACATGTTTAACCTGCATCCTTGAAGTTGAGCTGTGAATTATATTTTTATTTCCTTCGTTTGTTGCTGAAGGTGGACTGGCTCAACAAATTTCTTGAGCTCATGTGGCCTTATCTGGACAAGGTATTCTCCATTTCCCAACAGTGTTTTGAATTTCTTTCTCATTGATATTTATCAAAAAAGGAAGTAAACTGACCTAGTTTATATAAACAGGCTATTTGCAGGACTGCGAAGAATGTTGCTGCACCTATTATTGCGGAGCAAATCCCAAAGTATAAAATTGACTCTGTTGAATTTGAAACACTGACTTTGGGGTCCTTACCACCTACTTTCCAAGGTTAGTGGTTTCTTAATGGCCATTAACAAAATTGGTTGGTCCTTTTATTTTTAGATAGTGTTGTGACTTACTAGGAAATTAAAATGTGGCATAAGAATAAGATACAGAAGATGCCCTCTCTTACTCGTATTCTTTCCATTCCTATCGTAGAAATGCATTAGATGATAATTGTTTAGTGGTCTTGATGTTTTAGTTGGCTAGGTAAATGTTCTGCGTAAGAAGAAGTATCAGTTATGTAGGATAACAATATGGTTATGGCATCAGAGAATGCAATGCGTTACTTTGTAGTTGCTCCATTTGTTAAGCTGAAGTTCGCATTAATATATAATTGTGAAGGAGTTAACCCTCAAACTAGCAGATGCTGTCGTTTCGACACATAATAAGAGTTTTTTCCTCATGATCTTAAACGTCTTGTACAGATAAGAAGGGAAGGTGAAATGTGAAACGAACTAGTTGGCGGAGTTACTTGGGGAGTTTTTTCTGTTTATGAATTTCTGTGAACAGTGGTGGTAGATATTCTCTCTCTTTCATAGAGTTGGTGCAACACCTTTCATATACCTCTTCCCATGCTTCTTACTGGTTGCTCAGATCAGCTGCGATAGCTCATCTTCTTTCTCCCTCTCAACTGCTTTCTTGACCCTTGGTATATGTCAGAACTTGGATGCAATGAAATTGTGATCTAAATCCTTTAATGTGATGGTTTATAAATAAGGTAAGGTGTTATAGGAATTTTGACTTAGCTTCAACATAAACTTCACCTAAGGTTCTGCTGCTGGCAGGTATGAAGGTCTATGTTACTGATGAGAAAGAGTTGATGATGGAACCATACTTAAAATGGGCCAGCAATCCTAATGTCACTGTTGCGGTCAAAGCATTTGGATTGAAAGCAACTGTTCAGGTTTTGCATTTTTTTTTAACTGTTCTGCATTTTGCCAAATTTTGAGAAAAATAAAGTGCCTGCCTACATTTGCTGTAATTGGATAGAAAGTTGTAATTGCTTAGGTGGATATTTCAGGTTATCGACTTGCAGATCTTTGCAGCTCCACGTATTACTCTGAAGCCTCTAGTTCCGAGCTTTCCTTGTTTTGCCAAAATCTTTGTGTCACTTATGGAGAAGGTATGTCAGTCACATTTCTGGGAGAAGAAGGCATGTTGCTTGCAAACATGCTTCCAGTAGTAGTAATGGCAGATAGTTAAATGTTTTGTGGTTGGTGTCAAGCCACCTGGCTTCATAATGGTGTGAAAAACTTGAGACAGTATCATTGGTCAGTGTCCTTTTCTCTATCCCGAGAATGTTAACATGTTCCGGATTGAATTTTCTTGACGTGCACTATGCAGAAGTGCACCATTACGTACTTAGTTGCTCTTAATGTCCTGGATGTAGTATGACTGCTTTGGTTTTACTTTCCATTTTGAAGATCTATTGCTTTTGTTCAATGTATGATTGTGTATTTATGCTACTGTCTTGTTAACGTCCTCCTCTTTTTATTGTGGTTTTTAGCCACATGTTGACTTCGGGTTGAAGTTATTGGGTGCTGATCTCATGTCCATTCCTGGGTTGTACAGGTTTGTCCAGGTATTATTGTCTTTTATGTCAATTAATTTCTTTTTGAAATATTATGTTTGCTGTATTTGACTATTTGCCCAAAAGATCCTGGAAATGTTGATTTCCCCCAAGGGCGTCTAGTTGTTAGAGCACAATACCTGACGTGTGGTTAGACACGCGTGTGGGTTCAAACCGTGCCACTGACAAAAGCTTGATATTAAGTGGAATAGGGCTGAGAGGCGGTCCATTAACCACCGAGTTCCGAACCGTGTGCCACTAACCCTCCGGAATCCTCGGTCATTTAAAAAACCCTGAAAGTTGTTAATTTTTTTTTGTATGAGTGTAAGCTTTTGGCTTTTGAAAGCTGCTAGAAAATTATTATAAATGTCTTGATAGAATCCAGAGTTGTAAGTTTTGATGTTTAAGGAGGTGAATCACCTGTTAGATATTCTGCTGCTTTGCTTTGTGAAGATGTGCCTGGGATAACGTAGTTGTTTAGCTGTTACTAAAGATCATGTGATAATATCAGTTAGAGCTTTGTTTGCAGGAGACAATTAAAGATCAAGTTGCTAACATGTATCTATGGCCTAAAGCTCTAGAAGTACAAATTTTGGATCCATCCAAGTATGCTACATCTAGATTTTGTTCCCACATTCTTTGACTCACTTCACAAATTCCTCGTAATAACTTATTTCATTTTGGGAATATGTAGAGCCATGAAAAGACCAGTTGGGATTTTACATGTTAAGATTTTGAGGGCAATGAAGTTGAGAAAGAAGGACTTATTGGGCGCATCTGATCCTTATGTAAAACTTAAGCTTACAGAGTCAAAGCTTCCATCTAAAAAGACCACGGTGAAGCATAGTAATTTGAATCCAGAGTGGAATGAGGAATTTAGTATGGTAGTTAAAGATCCGGAATCACAAGCATTGGAGATCTCTGTTTATGATTGGGAACAGGTAACTTTCAAGATTTAATCATTTAGATTATTTTACTTATTGTGTCTCAAGCTTCTTTTTGCCTTCTGTATCAGATAGGGAAACATGACAAGATGGGTACGAATAGCGTCCCGCTGAGAGATTTGACTCCTGATGAGTCAAAAACTATGACACTTGATCTCCTGAAGAATATGGATCTGAATGATGTTCAGAATGACAAGCAACGTGGACAGATTGTAGTAGAATTGACGTATAAACCGTTTAAGGAGGAGGATTTGCCAAAAGATTTTGAAGAGGCTGGAACAGTTTTAAAAGCTCCCGAAGGAACGCCACCAGGGGGAGGTGTCCTTGTAGTTATAGTCCATCAAGCTGAAGATGTTGAAGGAAAGAACCACACTAATCCATATGTCAGGATTATCTTTAAAGGGGAGGAGAGAAAAACTAAGGTGCCTACTTGCCTCTTTCTTTAGCCCTTCATTGCTCTCTCCTTAAGATATGGTTTATAAAAGCTCCTGACCTTGAACCTATAACCTGACTGCAGCTCTGCCCCACAAGTGAAAAGACGATACTTAACATCCCCCCCAAAATGTCCCAATTTAATTTAACCTGACCCTTCGCTTAATTGGAAGTCTCCTAGTTTTAGCTCAAATCTGCATGTCAATACTACTTTATCTATGTTGATTTTTGGATATAATAAATCCTCATAATCGACTCATACTACACATTTCGACGTTGTTCTAAACATATTGCGTTATTAACTTACTTCAGTACAATATATTATTTAGGCTTAAAACTACTAATCTTTGTGGTAATTTGGTTATCCACAAACTGGACTTATAGGGAGCATTGGTCATTTTGCATCTTCATCATAAACTTGCATTAGCCAACTAAGTTTCAATAATTAAACATTGAAATTACCTAACAGATTGAAAGATGGAGAGAGAAATACGTACATCAGAACAAATACAGAGACAGCCGTCAAATCAGAGATGGTAGAGAGGAGTAGGTAAGCAGCTGTGAGAGGAGTGATTATTAAGAAGTGAAAAGATAACTTAAAACTTGTTTATATCCCAAGCTTATAGAGTGGATAACCAAATAAATGTATTTAAAATAAAAGAAATAATGTGCCTACATAGTATGAGCAAGGTTATGCTGATTCCGCATTAAATAGCCGATACCTCCACAACAGGATATTAAGATTCCAACCTGTGCTTTTTCATTACCCACCATTTTCTCCAGAATCCGGATCCCCTAACTCCTTAATGGAAATAGGTTAGGGGCAAGTACCTTCTGGAAGCATAACATCGGTATCACCAGCAAGTTTGTTTTCTTGATGGAAATAGGTTAGGGACCTTTCGCCACTTGTATGAAAGATTCCTTGATGTTTTATTTATCTGTTTTTTTCTTCTCCTGATTTGGATGACTGAAATTTTTCCCTTCTGCTGTTTATGTAAGTTTCACAATGATAAGGTTGATCAAATTCTCTTTTTCTACTTAAATTGAATTGAGTTGGAATTTATTGAAAGTTTCGACAAATACAAATGGAACGAAATTGATAAAACATCCCTAGAAACAGACTTCTGCTACTTAGACTTATTAATTAAGTTATAGGATTTTGTATAGAATATCAAAACAAAAATGATTTCGTTTCTACCATTATTATGATAATAAATATTCCAACCTGCTTGAATACCAGAAAAATAAATGGATTCAACATTTGATCTTTTTCTCTGAGATTAAGGCATAATAATAAGAAGGAATATATAGAATTAGAATTGTTTTTTTAGCATTTAACCCCCTTTTATGTTTCTAAATTGCACTGTTGCCTTCATTGTTAATCTACTTAGGTCATACGTAACAACTTATGGAGGTCATCTTATAAGAAACCTTTGTGTAAAAGCTTTTCTTACTGTGTAACTACTTTGAATTTCATCAATGTCCCATACTACTGCTGAATTTTGCCCACGTAAGCACTAGAAGTGATTTCTCCATTGTGATTGCAGCAAGTGAAGAAGAACAGGGATCCAAGATGGGAAGAGGAGTTTAGTTTTGTGTTGGAGGAGCCTCCCGTGAATGATAAACTGCATGTGGAAGTTATCAGTACCTCAACAAGGATTGGCCTTCTACATCCAAAGGTACGTAAGTTGCAGTTTACTCTTATTTATTTTCCTCATCAGCAGACTGAATGCTGCAAGTAATATTTGTCGAGAACTTAAGATCATCATCTAGTGTATGAGTCAAAGTGTCCTTAGAAATCATAATAATGCCATCTTTTAGTTTCAAAAGCTCAAATCCATCTGCCATTAGTTATTTCATGAGATATTACTGGTCTCCCTATTTTAATGAGTTCCTAAGAAATATGTTCTCTTGTTTATATTGTCCTGCAAATTTTCCCATGGCCTTCCTCCCAGGACACCAAAAAAGAGTTATCATCTTTAATTAATTCAGAGTTTTCATTTAGCAATAATGAGTATTTTAAAAAAATTAATTCAATGAATTTATGGACCTTCTTTTGGGAAAGAAAACATTAGTACAATACTTTCCCTAATAGTAATGAATTTATTAACTTTATATGTGGCTTCAAATACTGACTTGACATGGTTAGGGCATGACTTTCCTAGTAGAAATAAAATTAAGAGATAACCATGCCCTAGTATCCCTAAATATGAGCTGCATAAGCTTTTGATCTCTTGCCAACTCACCAATTATCAATTTTAGATATATAGTATATAGGGCTGTGCCATGTATCCTATGATCAATTTAGTATGGGCGATTAAGCAGTAACATTCTCTGAAAATAAAATATTATATTTTCTGTTTTCGAGAAGTCAAAAAGCAGATGGAAGGTAGTATTATTATACTTGGAAGATAACACGTATTCAAGAAAGGATGGAGTAGGCTGCTTCTATATGCTATTGTTTTCAGTTGTTCGTTGCACTACTAAAGCTTTCACTTTTCTGGGTGTATTTCTTAATACAGGAAGTGTTAGGGTATATTGATATAAGTCTTTCAGATGTCGTCCACAACACAAGGATCAACGAGAAGTACCACCTCATAGATTCAAAAAATGGACGGATTCAAGTTGAGCTGCAATGGAGGACCGCTAAATAATCTTATCCCGCCTTTGCTAAGTTACATACTTCATAACGTCTTTTGCTAAATTCCCTCTTACGCTAAGACAGACATTTTCCTTACTCCAAACTCGCGTGTTGAAAAATCATTGGATGTTTGTGTACATAGTACAATGACAACCTGGTTATGGTTATTTATATTTTCAGTACAGTACAGTTCTTCTCTGCATAGCAGATCGGCTCTGAAACGGCATCCCTTAGATATATTTGATTCTCATCTTTCATTAGATATTATTTCTTGATCGTTTTCATCCTCAGATATTAGTTGAACTAATCCAGTTAAGAGCGACTGAAAGAAGAGTGATTCATTACCACTTTTTACTCTCGGAACTTCAGACTTGATGAGAAAAAGGTGGGTCAGATAAGGAGGTTGTTTCAACCTTAACGGTGTAATAGATCAAATGAGTTCAAGTTATATGCACTTTCAAGAATTTTTACTCCAAAAGTTATATACAATTACAGTGCATATAACTTAAAAGTCGGATCTATTTGTTTACATGTCTCGTGTGCGAATATTGAGGTGTCAATTTGCTAATACTGCCTAACATTCTCGGGGACACTAGCACTAGATTTTCCCAAAACAGGGAAAGTATTAGTTGTAAGTTTTATGTAAATTTTTGGTTTTTTCTTGCTCAATTATTTTCTTGTTGCAGTGCATGCATCCGTCAGCCCCAAGCCCCTTCCAGGGAAAAAAAGGTGCTTCGTGGAATTTGTGTTTCTAAAAACGCGAGGGACTACATTTTGCCCCAAGCCCCTTTTGGATATATGAAGATACAGAAAACTAAATGTCGAAGAAAACTAGTATAATACCTATTGAATATATGAAGATACAATATAGGATGTCTTCTCAGTCAAAAGTTTTGAAAAGAAAATGGACCAGGTGAATGCGGAAGTTGAATTGACGGAGACCGAATATTGGATAAGTTCCAGGACTTGAGGGAAGAGAAGTAGAGAGGAGGCAGGTAGGTGGATAAAGGTGTTTTAGGTCAGCTCCCACGAGTCTTAGGCCAACTTTAATTTTCTTCAATTGGATCCACCTTTGTATGCAACCGTCTCTAGATGACTAACCTAGCTAGGGGTGGCAATGGGGCAGTGAGGGTTAGGGAGCATGTGGGGTGGTGCGGGTTCAAATCTCTTAACAAAATGTATGCGGGGCGGAGGGTTGCGGTTGTGGAAATCATGTCGATTCATCACTTGAATGGTTGAATGGTTCTTTCCAAAAGGTCTGTAGCTTGACACTTATCAGAAGTTTTTTTTTCTTCTTGTGGGCAAAACTCTTAAAACAATATAAATCCAAAAGACTTAGCAAAAGCTTATTTCTAAAAGGTTATTTTGAAATATTATTCAAATAACACCTGTAGGTGAAAATCCTTAGTACTATGACTGGCAGCCCAAGACATTCTAAGATTTTGTGGTAACACAACGTAGGAAAAGTTGACCAACATGGAATATTCTAGTATATAATTATTAGAATACAACTTAATTTCAATGCTAATTACTACAATTACGGTATATAGCAACTTTGCAAATCATAGTCTTTAAGTTTTCTACATTTGTTATTAAATATCATATTAAAAAGTAAGAAGTCTTCTCATGCGATAAAAAATATCTACTGATTAATGCAAAAAGCAAATAAAAAGTTGAAGAAAGTTTAAGCGGGGCGGCTGAGGGGCGGATTTATGCGGGTGCGGTGGGGCGGGTTGAAAAGAAAAAAATTGCTTTGCGGTGCGGGGCGAGGCGGGTTGACTTTTT
>NC_031991.1:57295731-57307396 GCF_001879085.1 Nicotiana attenuata
AACCCGCCCCGCTCCGCTCCGTCCGCCCATTGCCATCCTTAAACCTAACTACCCTTTCTATAGGATGGGGGTAATACTCGCTACTGAAATGATAAATGCTTGATATTGTATACGGTTAAAATCAGGTATGCTCGATTTCCCGGGCTCGAGGGGATGCCTTAAGCCCGAGTTCAGGATGGATCGGGTTCGAGCTCGATGGACCAGGCTCGAGCTCGACGACAGAGTACAAAGCTCGAAGAACTAAGTGTTCGAGGAACGTCGGAGCCTAATATGACCAACCTCGAGATAATGCCGTTATGAATTTATAACAGAATGAGCTAGATTCCTGCCACGTCCCCAAGATCGTGGTGTAAATCCCGGAATAGATTTGTACGAATCCGTACTAGGCGGTTAGACAACTGTCCCAATAGGATTCTTTACTGTAAATAGAAATGTACCTTATTTAGGGTTCCCAATCATTTGTAAAGAGGATCAATCATGGGAAAAGAATATACTCTCTTACTTTCTCGCTCATTGTTCATCAGAATTGTTCTTTAGCTTTATTATTCTTGCTTTACTGTTCTTGATTCATCTCGAGGTCACTCTAGCTCGAGGTCAAGACTAGCCTACATACTGGTTTGGTTTTACTTATTTCTTTCATCTATACTTCAGATTTCTGGGTTATTACTCCCTCTGTTCCAGTTTATGTGAACCTATTTCCTTTTTGGTCTGTTCCAAAAAGAATGACCCCTTTCTAAATTTGGTAACAATTTAGCTTACACTTACAACTCTACCCTTAATGAGAAGCTTTTATAACCACACAAATACTCTAGACCCCCTTTTGACTTGTTTAGGACCACAAATTCCAAAAGTCTTCATTTTTTCTTAAACTCTGTGCCCAGTCAAACAGGTTCACATAAATTGGAACGGAGGGAGTAATTAGTATTGAACTAAATCACATATCTTTAAAATCATAAATCAAGTTTAATTGTTACTCGTATTTTCAAGGTAAACAGTTTGGCGCCCACCGTGGGGCTAAAGATAATAGTGATTATTTCAGTACTGATTCTGATTACACACGTTATTTTCACACTTGTTCTTGTCAAGAATTTTTGCTTTCAGGTTAAAATATGTCAAACTCGCAAAACGCACCCGTGAATAGTGATGAGGGTCTTGGATTTCATGGGGAAAATAACAATATAGGGGTCGGTGTACCACCGATTAACCCTGTGGAATTGCCAAATGGGGAACCAGTCGATGTTAGTTCGCACATTGCTTTGGATGCGGATTTAGGCGCGGACCCCGGAGGAAGTGTACGCAGGGAAGCCCGATCTGGTGGCCAAGGAACACAAGGTCTAGGAGACGGGGGAGTTAGTCTCCAAGTAATATTCGAGATGCTACAGGCTCAACAGGTTGCTATCGCGCAGCTTCAGAGTCAGCATAAAACTCCAAGTATAGTCGAACCAGAAAACACTCGACGTACTGAGCCGATACCGGAAAGATCAAACGGTAATGGCCCGGGGACTGATCCCACAATTATGAGGATGCTCGAGGAACTCACCAAGGGAATCGAGTCCGGGAGAAGAAGATTGAGGATAATGACAAGAAAGTTGAGACTTATAACTCCCGTGTTGATCAAATACCTGGGGCACCCCCGATCTTGAAAGGTTTGGATGCCAAAAAAGTCATAAAAAAACCATTCCCTCAGAGTACGACCCCGATGCCCATTCCTAAAAAGTTTCGCATGCCCGATATACCCAAATACAACGGGACAACCGACCCTAATGAGCATATTACCTCATACACTTGCGGTATTAAAGGAAACGACCTGAATGATGATGAGATCAAATCAGTATTGTTGAAAACATTTGGGGAAACTTTGTCGAAAGGAGCCATGATTTGGTACCACAACTTGCCCCCGAACTCTATCGATTCGTTTGCTATGTTAGCAGACGCCTTTGTGAAAGCAGATGCCGTGGCCATAAAGGTGGCGACAAGGAAATTGGACGTTTTTAAGATAAAACAAAGGAACGATGAGATGTTAAGGGAGTTCGTGTCCCGGTTTCAAATGGAGCGAATGGAATTACCACCTGTCTCGGATGACTGGGCAGTACAGGCTTTTATGCAGGGTTTGAACGAGCGGAGTTCGATGGCGTCACGACAATTAAAGCAGAATTTGATCAAGTACCCAGCTGTGACGTGGTCAGACGTACATAATCGTTACCAATCGAAGATTAGGGTCGAGGACGACCAGTTGGGAGCCCCCTCGGGTTCAGTTCATCCTAACAGGTTGGCAGCTAAGACCCCGAGGGATACAGACAGGGAATATCAAACAAGGAACGATATCAGCCATATGTCGATCGAAGAAACAACGGTTCGGGGCGTAACTCTCCTCGGAACGATCGGAGAAATGATCGAGGTCAAAGCTCTCGGGGACTCATAAGTATGAACGATTTTAATAAACATACCGACCCCGCGGAAGCACCTCGATTGTCGGAGTATAATTTTAGTGTAGATGCATCGGAGTTCGTGTCAACAATTGGAAGAATCGAAGACACTAGGTGGCCCAGACCTATACAAACTGATCCTTCTCAAAGGAATCCGAACCTAATGTGTAAGTATCATGGCACACATGGCCATAGAAACGAGGACTGCAGGCAGCTGAGGGAGGAGGTAGCTCGGTTGTTCAACGAGGGTCATCTTCGAGAATTTCTCAGTGATCGAGCTAAGAACCACTTCAGGGAAAGAGATGCAAACAGAAAAAATGAGCAGGAGGAACCGCAACACGTAATTCATATGATCGTAGGCGGTGTCGATGTTCCACAAGGGCCTGTATTCAAATGCACCAAGGTATCGATCACCAGGGAAAAACGGACTCGGAGTTATGTACTCGAGGGCGTCCTATCATTCGATGATGAGGAAGCGAAAGGCATATCTCAGCCGCACAACGACGCCCTGGTAATTTCTATTTTGTTAAATAAAATTCAAGTTAAACGTGTTCTAGTGGATCCAGGTAGCTCAGCAAACATAATCAGATCGAGGGTCGTAGAGCAGCTCGGCCTTCAGGACCATATTGTACCTGCATCCCGAGTCCTAAATAGCTTCAACATGGCAAGCGAAACAACAAAGGGAGAGATAATCTTACCAGTGAACGTGGCTGGGACCATCTAAGATACAAAATTGTCATCAAGGGCGACATGAGGTATAATGCACTTCTCGGGAGGCTATGGATACACAACACTAGGGCAGTACCTTCAACCCTTCATCAGATAATGAAATTCCCAACAGTGGATGGTGTGAAAACGGTTTACGGAGAACAACACGCCGCAAAGGAGATATTTGCAGTCAAATAAGTGGTACCGATACCACCGCCTTCAACCTCGGAAAAGTCAAACACCAAAGATAAGCAGACGGCTAAATAGCAATCACCACCCCCAGCCTCGACCGAATCGGAGAAGCAGGTAACCGAGGACGAAGAAGATGATCTCCTTACTCCTCGAACTTTCGTTGTTCCCGAAGAGTCCGATTCAACCAAGTCGATGGTCGGGGAACTGGAATAGGTCATATTGATCGAATACATGCCCAAAAGAAAGGTATACTGTTACACCCCAAGTTTTTATACGTGAGAGTACGTCGTAAGTCATTGATGTAAGCTCGGAAATGAGATTATATTTAGAATCAAATAAAGTAAGTTAATCATGTTACCTTGGAGGCTACAAATATTTAAGATCATGAATAACAAGTACCAAGAGGGTTGGAAATCTCAGAAGCTAAACCAATTGAAGAAAATAAGTTTCGTCGAAAGTCGACAAGTTTGGAATGTTGTAACATGTACTTTGGGGTGAGACTAGAGTTCTTAACATGATAAGGAGGTTATTCTATGAGTTATTTTAGTCGTATGATATTCATTTTCTACATTTTGAAGGCAAGCAAGTTGTGGAACAAGAGTTGGCAAAGGTCATCACAAGTTACATTCATAAATTTGCTGAAATTTAGGTCAAATGTATCTGATCATTTCTCCAAATATACTTGGAATCGTGGGGTGTTCTACCTACCAAATTGAATATCTACGAGTCTAGTTTCAAACGCATTAAACTATTCATCCATACGACATCGGAGTAGAGAGATATTCGTGTTTTCGCGAGACCGCGCAAGCAGCTCCCAATGGGACCCACTTAGGCGGTGGTCGACCTACTTCACTTTATAAACGATTTGGACGCCTATTTTTCACTTATTTTCAACTCAAATTCGTCTCCAAACTTCTCCTAACCCTTCTAAACAGTCCACAAGGGTTTGAAGTGATTCCACAGTGATTACACCATATTTTAACATCAAAACCTAGTTCTAGTGAAGAACAATACCTCTTTGAGGTTGTGTTGTCATTGAGGATTATTGTGGGCTGTATTTGGATGAAATTCCAAGTTGTTGCTGCTGTCTAAGGTGAGTATAACAGCCTACTAATTTTGCTTAAGCTTGCTTGTATGTTGGTTAAGTTGTTAGGATGATAAACTACAAGATTATACTTGGGTTAGCTTAAGTCACTTCTATGGTGTTGTATTGCCATTGAGGGTTGTTGTAAGCTGAATATAACTTGGATTTCGACTTGAAGTTACTGTAGGAGGTAGGTATATTGTGTTCTTGCATGTGCCTAAGGTTATATTGATGTTGATTAAGTTAAATAGATGGAGTAGACATGAACTAGTGAATAAAGTTACTAATTGAAGATAGTTGGAGTTGTGGATTGTTTCCTTTGTTATAAATATATGGTATAAGGATGGAATCATTGATGAATGACTTCATTATTATGTTAATGATACTTGTAAGTTAATGTAAGAAGTCTATAAGGGGTATATGGGTTATACGGATTCCAATTGGTGCTTGCCGCTCGTCGTGAAGTAGTTGTGACTTGTTGTTGTTACATGGTGTCTTGTTATCGACATTTATATGTTGATGGATTTCTCTGGTTGTTATTGTTGGTATATGGTATTGGCGGAGGCCCTTATTACATGGGAGATGTTGCCCAAATTTACGTAAACGAGCTACTAGCTTAAGTTATAGACTTAGCATTTGCTCAGCACTGATTTTGAATCTCCTTATACTATGATAGATTGAGTTGACTTGTTTGAAGAGTTGCTCTGAAGGGATTAAGGACTCAACGGGTTTAAGGTATGTCAAGGCACTTTCTTCTTTCTTTTGGCATGATCTAAAGTGAAATGAATACGCTATTTCGTAACGGATCTACTCCTAGCAACTAAGGTTGTCCATGTGGTTCTTTCCTTATTAAAGTATTCTAAGCAAGTGTGTATGATCCTTGAATCCTACTGAGGTTCATATTGAGGGTATGGATGTCCATAATGTTCTTAAGTCACTCCAAAAGGTTTAGCCCGTGATTCCATGAGTCTAGCATGCATTATATATGTATCTGTTTTACTGTATCGAGCCGCGCTATAGTCGGCCGCGTACGGCACCTATTGTGCAACCACTAATCAGTTGGGTTTTATCGAGCTCCACGTGGCCAGGTATGATTCTACCGAGCCTTATGATGGCCGGGTACGTTTTTACCGAGTCCTCTATGAGGCCGGGTACGATATGATGATGATGATGCCCACAGAGGCGTGTGTTTTTAAAAGTTTATGTATATATATGTATTATGCATTTCATGTCAGTAGCCCCCAGAGGCACTCAGATGTTACAGGTTGTATCTCCTCTATCTCTCTTTACATTACTGTTCTGGTTTATGCTTTCCTGCCTTACATACTCGGTACTTTATTCGTACTGACGTCCCTTTTGCCTGGGGACGCTGCATTTCATGCCCGCAGGTCCCGATAGACAGGTTGATATTCCTCCTAGTAGGCTATTAGCTCAGCGAAGGTGTTGGTGTACTCCACTTGCTCCGGAGTTGCCTATTTGGTCAGTATGCTTTGGATATGTATTGATTGGTATGGCGGGGCCCTGTCCCTACCTTTATGATTTTATGTACTCTTAGAGGCTTGTAGACAGATGTCAGGTGTATGGATACTTGTATGGCCTTGTCGGCCTATGTTTTGAGTTTACAAATGGTCATGTCGGCCTTATAGGCCCATATGTCACATGTATAAGTTTGTATATCATGTTGGGTCATCATATGTTGAGTATTCCCTTGTGTTTTATTCTTGTTATCTCATGAAGGGTTTTGTAGCTCATTTACCCATGATAGTATGATAAGAAAGATATTTTACGTTGGTACTCGGTTGAGTAAGGCACTGGGTGCCCATCGCGGCCCTTCGGTTTGGGTCGTGACAAAGTGGTATCAGAGCAGTTCTGTCCTAGGGAGTCTACAAGCCGTGTCTAGTAGAGTCTTGTTTATGGGTGTGTAGTGCACCACACTTATAAGCAGGAGGCTGCAGGGCATTTAGGACTGTCGCTCTTTCTTCTTACTCTAGATCGTGTGGTAGAGCTCAATTTAAGAATTCAAACTTCTAAATTCTATTTTATTCGTAATACAATGACACCTACATTGAGAAAGATAGTTGGTAAGAGATTGAATGTGGCTCTGGAAGAGCTGAGTTAGAGGAACTCGATTTTGCATCACATTGATGATGAGTAAATGTAAGTTCTTCAACAGATCATATGTGTACTAAGATGTGTAAGCTTCTTGATAAAGAGCCCTAAGGCATGAATATCTATCCACCCATATGGTTTAAAAACCAACAAGAGCATCAGAAGGTAGATACAAGTTTCAACAAATAAAAGAAGCAAGGTGGCGAAGGTTACGAGGTACCAGTTAGTGAAGGTTTTGAGTTTTTACAATTCAGGCAGAGAAATATATGTATTCTTAGTTACCTTCAACAGTAACAGAGGTATGTAAAATTGGCCACGCCATTCTCAATATGCCCTATGGGAGTTGACAGATATAGTTTAAGAGAAGAAGGGAAGAGTAACCCAAAATGATGGATTATTATCATTAGCTAACGTTTCCGAAGGATATTGCAAATGTGGTAATAGTTCTCCTTGTGAGACACCCCGATGGTGCAATATAGTATATTTAGATATGAATACTAGAATATTGTGAAAAATTTAGAAGATTGGCACTGGAATCCTAGAAGGGATAAATAATTACCTTTGTATGTCTCCCGTTCCTGGTAAAGAGAGAATACTAGGTGACCTGAAGAGCCATTGAGATGAAGCAAGGGGAGCTAATAGTGAAAGAGTGTTTTTTTGAAGTTATCATAATAAAGTGATAGACAGAAATATTAGCCGGAGAATAAGAAGAGAGTAATTGAAGTATTATGAGTAAGATGTGATAAATGATGATAACGGTAAATCAAAATATGACAGAATGACAGAGTCTATAGTTAAGTGAAGGAAAAAGACAAGAGGTGACAGGCCTTGAGACAATAAAAGAGTATAGGCCAAAGGCTATATCCTCATTCGAGAATTGAGTTGGTGACTCGAACGTATTACCAGAAGGAAAAATTAGATCCCCGTAGTATAGAATTTAGTATGGGATAGTAAATAAGATAAAAAAGAAAAAAAATCGAACATGAATTAGGGATCGAAGGAATTGGTAATAGTCGGTATTGTGAGAATTTTAGAGACCGTGTTTCAACAATTATAGAATAGACAAAAGGCGAATAACCTTTAAAGGCCATTTAGGAAGTCGCTTATCTAAAGCAAGCACTCTGAGCAGAGTTAATCTTAAGGGACTAAGTGTGCCAGTTATAGTAGGTGTCACCTTCGTGCGTAAGAAATTTAGTTATCCCTGGTACAGAAGGTTACCATAAGGCGATTAAGGTTCATTGATAATGTGAAAAGACGCCAAAGATGAAGAGGTAAAACAACTATAGGTAGATCGTCGTATTACTAAATCTTAGTACTCCCCTAAAGGGGGGAATATGGTGTGATATGGTATTAAGTCAGAGTTAAGCGGTTCAGTTAGCTATGGAATGGTAAAGGAAGAATGTGGTAAAAAGGAGAAAGGGATGATGTTGCATTTATTCAGTTCCTGCAGATATGTTGCGACTCCAGAACATTATACAAGCACGACACCGGGGAGAGGCAGTAAAAGTTTCCGGCCAGGATGTTATTGATAAATAAGTGTGAATGGACACTTGATACATCAGGAGCTAGTGGCGAGAGATAAGTTAAGACAAAGGATATATCCCAAGAGGGATTATGCAGAATATATATATATATATATATATATATATATATATATATATATATATATATATATATATATATATATATATATATATATATAAGAATGGACCACGAGTAATTAGTAGTTGATTCAGGAAGAGCCCAGTTATGGCTAGACAAGAGGTCACAGATAAATCAATAGATCATACAAGATAAATGTAGTGAACCGCAGCATAGTAAATTCAGTCTCGCAGATACGAGATCACAATCATTTGAAAAAAGTTTCAGATAGGAGTTGAGGCAGTTAAAGGTACCGTTTTTAAGGTTTATGAAAATTAGAGAGAGTGCCACTAAGGAGACAATAAAAANNNTTTGACACGACTACGGTGGCCGTCGTATGTATGAAGTGATTAGGTTGTGCGTGGACTGTTTTGGGAGGCTCAATATGATTATTATTGATGTTGTTTGGGCTGTTTTGTGATTGTTTGGAATTGTGTGAAGTCATATATATAGGGGAGGTGCTGTCCGTTTCATCGTAAAATAGGTTGTGGTCGATACATAATAGTTATGACGCTTGAATGATAACTACAGTATCGTTTCTCTTATTGTAGACTAAGGAGTCGTGAAAATTGCATAGCTTGAGATTGGGGCAGTATATACAAGGTATGTTAAGGCTCTTACTTTTTTTTTTTGGCATGATCTAAAGTGACATGAACATAAACGGTACGCTAGTTCATAACGGATCTACTCCTAGAAACTAAGGTTGTCCATGTTGTTCTTTCCTTATAAAGTTATTCTAAACAAGTGGTATGATCCTTAAATCCTACTAAGGTTCATATTGATGGTAGGGATGTCCATAATGTTCTTAAGTCACTCCAAAAGGTTTAGAACTTGATTCCATGAGTCGAGCATGCATTATATATATGTATCTATTTTACTCTACCGAGCCGCGCTATAGTCGGCCGGGTATGGCACCTATTGTGCAACCACTGATCAGTTGGGTTTACCGAGCTCCACGTGGCCGGGTATGATTCTACCGAGCCTTATGATGGCCGGGTACCTTTTTACCGAGTCCTCTTTGAGGCCGGGTACGATATGATGATGATAATGCCCACAGAGGCGTATGTTTTCAAAAGTTTATGTATATATATGTATTATGCATTTCAAGTCAGTAGCCCCCAGAGGCACTCAGATGTTACAGGTTGTATCTTCTCTATCACTCTTTACATTACTGTTCTTGTTTATGCTTTTCTGCCTTACATACTCGGTACTTTATTCGTACTGACGTCCCTTTTGCCTGGGGACGCTGCGTTTCATGCCCGCAGGTCCCGATTGATAGGTTCACAGTCCTCTTATTAGGTTATCAGCTCAGCGAAGGTGTTGGCGCACTCCACTTGCTCCGGAGTTGCCTATTTGGTCAGTATGCTTTGGATATGTATTGATTGGTATACCGGGGCCCTGTCCCGACCTTTATGATTTTATGTACTCTTAGAGGCTTGTAGACAGATGTCAGGTGTATGGATACTTGTATGGCATTGTCGGCCTATGCTTTGAGTTTACAAATGGTCATGTCGGCCTTATAGGCCCATATGTCATATGTATAAGTTTGTATATCATGTTGGGTCATCATATGTTGAGTATTCCCTTATGTTTATTCTTGTTATCTCATGACGGGTTTCCTGGCTCATTTACTCATGATAATATGATAAGAAAGATATGTTACGTTGGTACTCGGTTGAGTAAGGCACCGGGTGCCCGTCGCGGCCCTTCGGTTTGGGTCGTGACAGGGATTTTATGAATTGCACGGGATTGGAATACCCCCATAAGATGAATCATGTTAGAATGCTATGAAATACGGTTATTGAGGTATAGTATCGTCCCAAGGTGGATCGGGCAAATCACTTCAGATGTTCCCCGATGAGACGTGAGCCCTAGTGACAATGTATTACGTAAGAGGTTTCATTTTGGATTAACATTAAGGTGAATCACCAATGGATGGATAAAAGTTGCAAAGTATGAGATGAGATTAAACCGTCATTATTAAGAGTAACAGTAATGAGGAAGCATTAAAGAACTTAGATTTATACATATAGGACAAGCAGTGAAAGAATAACCCAGAGCTGGGTGGCAGACCTCGGTAATAATAAACCGAAGTAAGAGTTAGGATATAACATGACCTACCTAGATATAGTAAAACCATAGTCGTAAGTTCGACAAAGTACCAAGCGAAGAACTTTAGTACACCTATAGATGCCTAGAGGGACATCTTGACATAGTTCTGTATGTGTTCACAAAGTGAGACCTAGAGATTAGCTAAAAGCTGGAGGAAAAAGGAGAGAAGAGTCGCATAGGCACACATACAAGTACATGGTTGTACATGATGCATGTCAGAAGGTAACAACAGTTACGAGATTGGAAGAATTCCGACCACAGGTCGTGGTGTGAGAAAGAGGCCTAAAGGGGGGAATACCCTGGCCTTTGGATTTATTTACAGAACAGTTTCCTAGATGTCAAGGACAATATTAACGTATTCGTAAGAGCTACAGGTTATGAGAGTGATAAGTGCATTTGTCAACATTCGAGGACGAATGTTCCAAAGGGGGGAATGATGTTACACCCCAAGTTTTCATACGTGAGAGTACGTCGTAAGTCATTGATGTAAGCTCAAAAATGTGATTATATTTGGAAGCAAATAAAGTAAGTTAATCATGTTACCTTGGAGGTTACAAATATTTAAGATCATGAATAACAAGTACCAAAAGGGTTGGAAAGCTTAGTCGCTAAACGAATTGAAGAAAATAAGTTTCGTCGAAAATCAACAAGTTTGGAATGTAATAACATATTCTTTTGGGGAGAAACTAGGGTGATTAACATGATGAGGAGGTTAAGTTATGAGTTATTGTATTCATATGATAGTCGTGTGTTATGTTTTGAAGTCAAGCGAGTTGTGGAACAAAAGTTGGAAAAAGGTCATCACAAGTTCCATTCATAAATGTGCTGAAAATTAGGTCAAATGTAACTGAGCTTTTCTCCCAATATACTTGGAATTAGGGGATGATCTACATATCAAATTGAAGATCTACGAGTCTAGTTTCCAATGCATTAAACCGTTCGTTGATACAATATTGGAGTAGAGAGATATTTGCATTTTCGCGAGACAGCGCAGACTAGAAGGTGACAAGTAGGTGCATCACCTAGTTGCCAAAATGAGAGGACTTAATTAAAAGCCCCAAAGTCGGCCAAGAGGGGTCTTTTAAGGGAATACAAACTGAGTTATTTCGCCTGTATTTCAGACCAAGAAAACCTAATTGAACCCCTGCAACTCCTCCCCCAAAATCCCACACAAACCCTAGGGTATTCCGGGTGTTACGACGCGATTCTAGTGCTGAAAAGTCCGGACAGCATGCTAGTTTTTCTTTCTCCTTCTTGTATCCGTGTTGAGGAACTTATTTTTGATTAAAAAGGACAAGGTTTCGTGGGTGATACTCAGTACAAGGTAAGTTTATGCTTCTCCTTTTTCCATTATCTATGCGTTTGCGAGTTGTAACTCGATCGTAAAGAATAG
>NC_031991.1:57307496-57370282 GCF_001879085.1 Nicotiana attenuata
CATAACCGCGCCTAATGGAGTTTGCCCTTTGAATTGATGTGGGATGCAGTGATGTTGCATTGGGGGGGGTATTGGTCAACGGGTTACAAAATGTTCCATCCCGTGTATTATGCAAGTAAGACTATGAATGAGGACTCAACAGAACTACACGGTGACGGAGAAGGAGCTATTGGCCATTGTATTTGCCATGGAGAAATTTCGGCCCTATCTTATGGGGGCCAAGGTGATTGTGCACACGGACCATGCAGCCCTTCGATATCTAATGACCAAAAAGGATTCCAAAGCAAGATTGATGAGATGGGTGTTCTTCTGCAAGAATTTGACTTAGAGATAGTGGATCGGAGGGGAAGTGAGAACCAAGTTGCGGGCCATTTGTCCCGGCTAGATGAAGAAGGGAGGCCATGTGACGGTCTCGTGATAAATGATGCATTCCCCGATGAGCAACTTCTTTCTGTGTCAATGTGCGACATGCCATGGTTTGCGGACATCGCCAACTTCATTGTGACTGGAACTGCCCCGTCTGAGCTCTCTCAACCGATTGTCGAGGTTGAATCGTAGTTTGGATTTTTATTGGGATGATCCGTACTTGTTCAAAATTTGCACGGATGGAGTAATAAGAAGATGTGTCCCGGAAGGTGAACAGTTGAGCATATTGGAGGCTTGTCACTCATCCCCCTATGGTGGCCATCACGGAGGGGTGAGGACGGCTTCAAAGGTTTTGAGTTGCGGTTTCTATTGGCCAACGTTGTTTAAAGATGCTAGTGATTTGGTGAAGAGATGTGATGCGTGCCAAAGGGCCGGCGGAATTTCAAAAAGGGATGAGATGCCTCTCAACACGATTCTCGAGGTGGATATTTTTGATGTTTGGGGCATCGATTTCATGGGTCCGTTCGTGAGCTCTTGTGGTAACACTTATATTCTCGTAGCGGTGGATTATGTCTCAAAGTGGGTGGAAGCCGTGGCTTTACCCAACAATGAAGCCCGAAGTGTAGTAGCATTCTTGAAAAAGAGTATCTTCACAAGGTTTGGTACCCCTCGTGCTATCATTAGTGATGGGGGGTCTCACTTTTGCAACAAGGCTTTTGATTCATTGCTTGCTAAGTATGGTGTAAATCACAAAGTGACCACTCCCTATCATCCTCAAGCCAGTGGTCAAGTGGAAGTGTCCAATTGCGAAATAAAGAGTATCTTGTCCAAGACGGTAAATGCTAATAGGACCGATTGATCAAAGAAATTGGATGATGCTCTTTGGGCTTATCGGACGGCTTACAAGACCCCAATTGGTATGTCTCCGTATCGGTTGGTGTTTGGTAAAGCTTGTCATCTTCCGCTGGAATTGGAACACAAGGCTATGTGGGCTTTGAGAAAGTTGAACTTAGAATGGGATGTTGCCGCAAATCTCCGGGTTGAGCAATTAAATGAACTTGATGAGTTTAGATTTCATGCCTACTCCAGTTCTTCCTTGTATAGGGACAAGATGAAGTACCTTCACGACAAATATGCTCGGGGAAAGGAATTCAAAATTGGTGATACGGTTCTTCTTTTCAACTCCTGGTTAAGGTTATTTCCCGGGAAGCTCAAGTCAAAGTGGAGTGGCCCTTTTGAAGTGGTATGTGTGACTCCTTTTGGTGCTCTTGATCTCAAGAACAAGAATGGTGAAATATTTCGGGTCAATGGACATCGTGTCAAGCACTATTTGGGAAAGATTGATGATAGCCACATGGTGGCACTTATTCATTTGAAGTGATATGATGGTAACAGGCGTCGTGCCGCGACGTTAAATCAGGCGCTTCTTGGGAGGCAACCCATGTCTTTTTCTATTTCTTTGATTTTCTTTATAGACTAGGATTTTTGAGCTAACGGTTTGTGAGATGTTGCAGGGATAATGTTGAAGCAGTGCAAAACAAAAGTACAAAATAACAGGTCTCTGAAGTTTGCCAACGCGGCCGCGCTACATATCAGTGCGGTCCGCGCTGGCATGTGCAAGGGTATCTAAGTCTCTGAAGTTACCAGCGCGGCCGCGTAGCACTTTTGTGCGGTCCGCGCTGGCAGGACCAATATCTCAGGCTCTCTGAAGTTTCCCACGCGGCCGCGTCGCATAACAGTGCGGTTCGCGTGGGCAGCTTGATTCATTGCTGATGGATACGAACCCAGCGGTCCGCGGCCACTTTTGCGCGACCGCGCTGGTAGGTAAGTTAGGGGGCCCCACTATTTTCTATAAATAGAGACCTAAGGCCTCACTTTACCCTTTTCGCACTTTGACATCCTGAGCCCTTTTCTACTGTTCACCACTATGATCAATGCGTGTGTGTTTGCATCAATGTCTTCATTCTTCATAACTCCTGGTAACATTTCTTACAAATTTTATTAATTAGTTTTTATTTTTACTTTTTGTTTGCTTCCCAGTAGTATAGCTTCTTCTTTCTTCCCATTTTTTAGGGTTAATGATTAGGTTAGTTTTTTTTGTTAGTTTTGACTGCTGAGTATGATTTTCTATATGGATAATTGAGTAGGGACAACTAGGATCCAAAAAAAAACTTGAATAAAAATGCAAAATTGTCAAACCCTAACTCAATCCCTGACCATAGTTGAACGCGGACGCGTGACATTTTTGCACGGTCCGCGTAGGTTTTTCTGTGAGCTTAACCTTTTACTAGCGCGTCCACGTCGCATTTTTGCGCGGTCCGCGCTGGCCCAACGCGGCCGCGGTCCATATCAGTGCGGACCGCGTTGGGGAGATTCAGAGAGGTGTTATTGGAGGCATATACTAAGCGCGACCGCGTGACTGTTTTGCGCGGTCCGCACCCCTATGTTCTGTTGTGCCCTATTTTTGTTTCATGCAATTAACTGAGTCCTCCTCGTGTGTTATTCATCTATTTCGTTGCATATGCTTAAACTAACAATGTTAGATGTGTGTTTTTGCAGATCATGGTTAAACAAAGAGGAGGTAAACAAGTACAACAACCCGGGAGAGGTGGTGCCTCCCGTGGGGGTAAAGGAAAGAAAGTAGCAAAACTCACTCCCCAGGCTAGGGAGAACATCAAAAAGACCCGAAAACTGATAAAGGAAGCTGACAGAGCTGCCTCTCATTCTTCGGGGAGTGAGTATGCACCCTCCCAGAGCATCTCCTCAGAGTCGGCTCCCACTCACATAACTGACCCACTCCAATTACATGACACTCCTCCACCTTCACCATCATCTAAAAGACCAGTCAATGTAGTCTCGGATTCATTTGATGAGTCCATAGCAGGTAGTGGTGAACAATACTCCACCTCCCCCACAGCTTCATTATCTGGGGAGAGTGCAGGATATGGTGAGGGAGGTGAGCCTCGAGTCGGGGGAGTTGAACGAACCAGAAATCCTGAAGCTTGGGCAGACAGATTTGTTAGTAAGTTGGCATTCAATAAATTTAGAGAGTGGTGGCCTTGAGGATGTTGATCCCGGAGAGAACATTCATTAACAAAGACCTTTTACCCCTCAACCCGAACGTGCAAAAGCAGTTACGAACTAGATATGGATGGGACTTCTTCAAGGAAAGATGTATTGATGCCAATGAACATATGGTGAAAGAGTTTTACTGCAATGTTTCTCACATAGTCAAATATACGAAGGTGACGAAGGTGAGAGATAAAATGGTGGTGTTTGATGGGAAGTCCTTGAATGACTACTTGGGGTTCAAGGAGGAGGATGAGTCGCAGTACTTAGCTAAGCTAGCAATGGGTGAGGAAGTACGTCCTTGGTTGGCCGACTACTTGGCATCCCCAGGCACTGTTCCAAAATGGTTGAAAGCGGGAGAGAAGATTTTAAGGAACACATTCAACTTTGAAGCTAAAGGATGGTTGACCTTTGTTTGTAGTAGGCTTGACCCTTCTACCCATGATCATACCGTCCCACTTGCCCGGGCTGTTCTTGTGGCATCCATCATGGCCGGGTTTCCTATCAATGTGGGTAATAAAATCTCGAGGGTGATTTCTGCTGTAGGACAGGAGACGACCACAAACTACCCCTTCCCCAACACCCTGTCTATGTACTTAAGGGATCTGAAGGTCAAGAGGAAACGTTTTGATATCACAACCAAGCCGGTAGCCCCCTACTCATGGTATAGCCAGTTGGGTTCGGACAACCCAAAGTCAAAGAAGTACCAACCACCCACCTCTGCCCCAACTGGCCAGTCTGAGGAGCCGGTTGCGGTGGAGCCTTCTATCGGGCCATCCACCATTCCTGCTACCACTACCAGTGAGCCCTTGCCCCTAGGTCCTTCTTCTGTTGCTGGCCCAAGTACTTCAGCTGGCCCGGCAGTCCCATCATCAAAGACTCATCCGTTCACAGCCCACCAGTTGAGTCAGTCATTAGCCAGTTTGAACAACTGGATGTCAGCTGCGACATCCAAGTTGTCCACTTTGGCTACTTCAGTTGAGGCCCAGTCAGCACCAGTCACTGTTCAGATTCCTCCATCTATTGAGGCTACATTGCAGAAGCTCCTGGCCAACCAGGAGAAGATTTTGGAGACTCAGGCCACCTTGACTAAGGCGGTAGATTCACATGGCAAAGCTCTGAAGGAGCTTGCCAAGGAGCACAAAAAGATGAGAAAGTAAAGGGCATCTAGGGAGTCGGTGAAGAAGCTTAGAGCGGACGTGGACAAGCTATTGGCAGACCAGATGCCTTTAGACTTGCTATTTGGGGGTCCAGCCCTAGATCCAGCAGCATCTCAGCCACAGCAGGAGGAGGAGCCTAGGCATCCAAGGAAGAAGAGGAAGCTTCCTAGCACAGAGGGTGTAGTGATCGAGATAGCACAGGTCCAGGAGGGTCCCTCCAGTGTTGCACCTGATATTCAGCCGGTACATGACCTGGCCCCTGTCCCAGCAGCAGAGCAACAGCAAGCCGGGAACGAGTCTGAGGTTCCCGCCCATACAGAGGACCAGGAGACCACTGAGGAGCCCATGCAGACGGATCAGGCTTAGGGAGCCCTTCTATATCCTTTGATCTTATTTTGTGCTTATTTGTGTAGTTGGCATTGGGGACAATGCCAGCTCTTATTCGTGGGGGTGCGCCCTACTTTTTGGATTTGGATTATCTGGATGACTGTACATATTGGATTCTTATTTTACGTTTTGTTGCTTTGATTATCTAGTTGGTCTGTATATAACTTCACATTTTAGCTACTTTTCTCGTACTTTTTATTTTGGTCTGTATATAAAGTACTTTTGGTACATATTCATCCCTCATTGTATATTCTACTCCCCTATTGTACATATTCATTCGATTTTTCTATTTTCGCAAAATTTTTCGTTTTTAGCTTAGTAGATAGGCTCGTAGCCTTTTGTTTTGTTTTTGGCGTTTTCAATAAGCCCTTGGTTTTCTTAATGCCACGGTTCTTTCCAAGGGTAGAGTATAGTGTGAACCGGGTGGCTCTTCCCGATGATAGATGGAGTGACTACCTTCTTAAGGGTTTGAGTCTGTTTCTTTGATTTTTCTTTTGTCTTTCGTAGTTAAGGGTACCTCAGGCAAAGCTTCACTTGGGCCTAACACATTTGCCTTTGATCCCATGGTCAAAGACATAATGTTGTGTTTAGGGTATGGTGAAAGTCGTGGCCTTGAGACTCTTGTGTTGACCAAACAATCATCATGTGGTATTTGTGGACCATTGTGCGTTTGAATCGTAACTAAGGTTGTTGTGGGCCCTCGACTCGATATCTTTAGCAATCCCCTAGCATGTGTGGTGAGGAATAGAATTTTGAGTCCAAGTCCCAAGCCAATGGTCTAGAACTTGCTCCGAGTGTTTGTTGAGGCGAAATCATAGGTGAAGTTTGACTTGAGAAGTGACTATAGGCTTTCCTTGATCCAATTGTAAAATGAACAATTCCATGGCCTACCAACAAAATGATCCCTAGTTAACCATTTTGAGCCTCAAACCTTCTTCTTTCATGAACCAATGTTACAAGCCTATACCCGTTTCTACCCTCTCTTGGCACCCACACTTCCCTTGAGCAATGGCAAAGTCTAAGTTTGGGGGGAGAGACAAGAAGGAAAGCAAAAAGGGGTAAAAGGTACTAAAGCAAGAAGAAAAAGGCAAGGCAATGAAAAAAAAAACCCAAGGTGAAAAAGAATAAAAAGGGGTCAAGAAAAATAAAAGTGAAAAAGGTGTGGAAACAAAAGTAGAAAAAAGGAGAAATGATTTGAATTGCCTAAGAAAGAGTGACAATGTGTCCCTATAACCCCTTGAAAAGAAGTGAATTACTCAAATGAGTCAAGAAAGTGTGCCAAAATGAATCAAAGAAAGTGCTTAAGGGGAGGTTGAACCACTTGAATAAAAACTTATCCTACCCTTACCCAAAGCCTTCATAATTACTCCCCAAAAGCCCTATAGGGTCTTGAGTTAAAGGGAACCTACATTAGTGGATACTTACATAAGGGGCAAGCATATGGTACCTAGAGCCGCACTTGTGACATTTTTCTTGAGAGAGATGAGTATTCCATCAACCTCGGTTTGAGTGTCAATACTCTAAAAAGGTGAGGTTCGCTTAGGGAGAGTTGAGGATGTGTGAGTTTGGGTTCCACAATGACAAAGGTATTTGAGAAAAGTTCTTTGATGAAATGTGTCAACCCTTGATGCTCTTGTGTCACACTTGATCCATAGTTTTCAAAAGCTTAAAATGTGTTAATGATGCATTTGTATTGAGGGCAATTGTTAGTCCCAATTGATGCTTGTTGAGGTTACTTTAGGATGGCTGGAAATTCTTGGATTACCCTTTTAGGGGTAGGTCTTATTTTGTTTGCTTGAGGACAAGCAAAGGTTTATGTTTGGGGGAGTTGATAAGTTAGGATTTTACCATGATTTATACCCCTACTTGCTATTGCTTTTGTACAAATTGCTACAAAATAGTCCTAAAATGCTTACAAGTTGTGCTTGATTGCAGGTTTGAGCGGCAAGGTGACAAATGTCAAAGATCGGCTCAGAACGGAGTGAAACCTGCTCAAGTGTCAAAGGCCAAGTGAAGTTGAGGAACAGAAGACCTAGCGCGGACCGCACTGATATGCCACGCGGCCGCGCTAGGAGATTCAGAGAATGGGTAATTTTTGGTGCAAGCCACGCGGCTGCGCTCCATTTCTATGCGATCCGCGCCAGTGAGATTCAGAGACCCACCAGTGAAGGCTAAAGGCCCACGCGGCCGTGCTACATATCAGTGCGGTCCGCGTGGATGAGAATCAGAGAGCTGGAGATTTGGCCAAATCAAGCCACGCGGCCGCGCTGCTTTATTGCGCGGTCCGCGCCATCTTCCACCGCGACCGCGCTACATTTCTGCGCGGTCCGCGATCCCCAACTTCAGAGATGAGATTTAGGAGTCCAAAAAGCTGACGCGACCACGCTACCTTTTTGCCCGGTCCGCACTGACCCCGCAGGGGTATTTTTGTCCCGTTTTTCCAGCCCGGTATAAATAGGACTTTTTACCATTTTTAGGTTAAGTTTTAGATTCTGAACAAGAGCTGCGCTCGTGAGATGTATTTTGTAGCCAATTTTGGCATTTTTACTCTTCAATATCATTGATTCTAATTAGTAATCAATCAATATGTTTATTTCATCATCTATTTCTTCTGTTTCTTCTTTAATTATGTCTAGCTAATCCCATTAGCTAGGGTTGTGCCTCAACCCTAGTGTGGGTAATTGATGGGTGTTGCCATCTAAGGTTAGGATGATATTGGGTGTTTGCTATTTGGGTTAATTTTAGGTTTTAATTAAGAATTGGTGGTTGCAAACACTAATTCTAACTTTGTGGGTTTAACTCTTCTTGAGAAATAGAGTCCATGACCCCAAAATTGACCCAACAAGGAATTGGGACGGACCCATGAGAAATGGTAGTCCCAATTAACGGGTTAAATCTCGAGAGAGTAATCACCCTACTTGAACCCTAGTTGCTTGGTCTAATTGGCCTACCCAATTGGTCTCGAGAGAGTCAATTAGGAAAAATCACTCTCTCTACCGAGAGGTGTGAGAGTGAGTACAATTGTGCAACGGTTATAGCATAAGCCCCAAATATGTCAACTTATCCTTAGTATCATCTACCCGTTGGTTAGCCACCTAGGTAATGCCACGACCCTAGTGCCTTTCTCTATATTAATTACAACTTAGCAATATCTCCATAGCATAATTTAGCTTCAAATATTAGTCTTAAAGTAGAAGATATAAAAATCAAAACCAAAAATGTTAGAAGTGATATTAGAAGCACAACCACAATTCTAGACTAAGCAGATAATACAACTCGCCCTCTAGCTCCCTGTGGAAAATCGATCCCGACCCACTATCGGGTAAAAGCTGTTGCAACCCGCTCTTCCTACCTTAGTGTAGTGTTGAGTCGGCAGCGATAAACCGGCACACCATGAAGGCGAACAATCTCCCGGATATAAATCTCAGCTAACCTCTCGGATGAATAGGAGACTGCCACAGGAATGAAATGCGCTGACTTGGTCAGCCTATCAACAATGACCCAAACTACATCGAACTTCTTCCGGGTCAACGAAAGTCCAGTAACGTAGTCCATAGTGATCCGCTCCCACTTCCACTCGGGAAGCTCAATCCTCTGAAACCATCCACCAGTCCTCTGATGCTCATACTTAACCTGCTGACAATGCAAACATCGAGCCACATATGCAACAACATCCTTCTTCATTCTACGCCACCAATAATGCTGCCGCAAATCCTGATACATCTTCGCGGCGCCCGGATAAATAGAGTACCGGGAACCATGGGCCTCCTCTAAAATCAACTCTCGAAGTCCATCCACAATAGGCACACAAACTCGACCCTACAGCCTCAAATTCAACTCCTTTTGCTTGAACAAGTACTGAAGACTCTTGTGATCAGTGAACACCTCACATGCCACGCCATACAGATAGTGCCTCCAAATCTTCAATTCGTGAACAATGGCTGCCAATTCCAAACCTTGCACTGGATAGTTCTTCTCATGAATCTTCAACTGCCTCGAAGCATAGGCAATGACCTTGCCATCCTGCATCAACACTGCACCAAGCCCAATACGGGAAGCATCACAATAGACTGTATAAGGCCCTAAACCTGTGGGCAAAACCAATACCGGTGCCGTAGTCAGAGCTGTCTTGAGCTTCAAAAAGCTCGCCTCACACTCATCCGACCATCTGAACTGGGCACCCTTCTGGGTCAACCTGATCATCGGGGCTGCAATAGATGAGAACCCCTCCAAGAACCGACGATAGTAGCCTTCCAATCCCAAGAAACTCCAAATCTCTGTAGCTGATGCTGGTCTAGGCTAGTTCTTGACTGCCTCAATCTTCTTCGGGTCAACCTAAATACCCTCTGCTGATACGACATGACCCAGGAATGTAACTGAACTCAACCAAAACTCACACTTCGAAAATTTTGCATATAGCTGACTATCCTTCAGAGTCTGAAGAACCACTCTGAGATGCTGCTCGTGCTCCTCTTGGCTGCAGGAGTATATCAAAATATCATCAACGAAGACTATCACAAATGATTCCAAATAAGGCCTGAACACTCGGTTCATCAAGTCCATAAAAGCTGCTGGGGCATTTGTCAACCCGAATGACATAACCAAGAACTCATAATGCCCATACCGAGTGCGGAAAGCGGTCTTAGGGACATCGGATGCCCTAATCCTCAACTGATGGTAGCCAGATCTCAAGTCTATCTCTGAAAATACCTTGGCACCCTGAAGCTGATCAAATAATTCGTCAATCCTCGGCAGTGGATACTGATTCTTGATTGTAACTTGTTCAATTGCCTGTAATCAATGCACATTCACATCGAACTATCCTTTTTCTTCACAAATAACACCGGCGCACCCCAAGGCGAAATGCTGGGTCTAATGAAACCCTTCTCAAGCAAATCCTGCAATTGATCCTTTAACTCTTTCAACTCTGGCGGGGCCATGGGATACGGCGAGATAGAAATGGGCTGAGTGCCCGGAGCCAGATCAATGCAAAAGTCGATATCCCTGTCGGGCCGCATACCCGGCAGGTCTGAAGGGAAAACCTCAGGAAACTCACGAACCATGGGCACAGAATCAATATAGGGAGCCTCAGCACTGGAATCACGAACATAAGCCAAATAGGCCAAACACCCCTTCTCGACCATACGCCGAGCCTTCACATACGAAGTAACACTGCGGGTAAAATGACCAGGAGTCCCTCTCCACTCTAAACGGGGCAAATCCGGTAAGGCTAAGGTCACAGCCTTGGCATGGCAATCCAAGATAGCGTGGTAAGGTGATAACCAATCCATCCCCAATATAACATCAAAGTCGACCATGTCTAAGAGCAACAAATCTACATGAGTCTCGAGACCCCCAATCACCACAACACAAGAACGATGAACTCGATCAACCACGATAGAATCACCTACCGATGTAGACACATAAACAGGAATACGCAGTGAATCACTAGGCATGACCAAACACAGTGCAGAATAGGATCAAATAACACTGAAGCATCTCTATCACAAACCAGAACCATACCTGTACCTCCACCTCGAATACCTTTACCTCCACCTCTAGCATTTCTATCTCCACCTCTAATACCTCTACCTCCACCTCCAGCTAACTGAGCGGGCTGGACGAGTTCCTCAATAAACCTCCTCACTCTCTCTCACAGTGGGAAGTATGACAAGAGCATGACGATCCAAGCCGATGAATCTGATCTCGTACTGAGTAACAGCCATAGAACCCTGCTGGAGACGCTTAAACTGCCCCTGATAGGCCTCTCTCTGAATGATGGGGAGAATCTTCTCCAGAAATAGCTGCTGAACTGTCCCCAAGTCGAAGCTGATGACCTAGCTGGTATAGCCAATCAATAATCTTTACAACAGGTCTTGGCGGACCCAGACAAGCGAGAAGTAGCAAGATAGACCCCATTGGTCTCCACGATCCCCATGTTCCTGAGAACCTCATGACCGCTGTCTAGAAAATCTTAGGGATCCTCAGAAGATGCACCGCTGATGGTAATAGTGAAGTGCTTGATGAAACTTATCCAACCTCCACAAAGCCTTTGAAGACGTCGCTGATCTACCACCGGTCTGTGCTGCTATTCGGCTGAAGAAGTGATACGTGACCTCGCCATTTGCGAAAGGACAAGAGTAGAGGTTTCAATTTAGCATTGAGAGAACAAAATCGCACGACAGGAAAGAATAGAAGTGAAACTTTTCTTAACTCTGTAGTCTCTGGGGGATAAATACAGACGTCTCGGTACCGATCCCTCAGACTCTACTAAGCTTGTCTGTGAACTGTGAGACCCATGTAACCTCGAGCTCTGATACCAACTTGTCACGATCCAAATTTTCCACCCTCGGGAGTCGTGATGGCGCCTACTCGTAGAAGATAGGCAAGCCAAATTTAATTACTTTTTCATCAATAACATAGTTCCTTTTAAAAATTATCGGCAATGATACAAAAGAAGCGAAATTAAATACTAAGCGGAAGTCTCAATATTATAGAAAACTGAATAAAAATGCGGAAAATCTCAACAAAAGCCTCTACCCAAGACTGGTGTCACAATTTCACAGACGGTCTAAGAATACTACACATAAAGGTCTGAAAGAAATAAACTCGACACTGTCTCCAGAAATACATGAAAGAAACAGGAATGTAGATTAAAGGAGACGCCAGGGCCTGCGAACGCCTGCAAGGCTACCTCGAGTCTCGTTGGACTGAAAGCCTGCTCCCACACTATTGCTGCTGCTGTCCGAAGCCCGGATCTGTGCAAAATAGCACAGAGTGTAGTATCAGCACAACCGACCCCATGTGCTGGTAAATGCCTAGCCTAACCCCGGCGAAGTAGTGACGAGGCTAGGACCAAACCACCATATAAACCTGTGCAGATATATATACAAGTACAACGGAGACGTAGCAAGAAAAATAACAATTTAAGCTGGGGAAGGGAGCATGCTTCAGGGGCAAAAGTTAGAAATAAAATTTCAGGAATAATAAAGCGTACATCTACAATTTAACTTCTAGCAATAAATGAAGAGATAAGGCAACTTTCATATTCACTCATCTTGTTGCAGGCGTGCAACCCGATCCCATTTCTCAATATCTCGTGGTAGGCGTACCACCCGCTCCCATTTCAATATCACTCGTGGTAGACGTACCACCCGCTCCCATTTCAATATCATTCGTGGTAGGCGTACCACCCGCTCCCATTTCAATATCACTCGTGGTAGGCGTACCACCCGCTCCCATTTCATTACATCTCGTGGTAGGCGTACCACCCGCTCCCATTTCATTACATCTCGTGGTAGGCGTACCACCCGTTCCCATTTCATTATTGTTGCGGCGTGCAACCCTATCCATATATAATATTATTGCGGCGTGCAACCCGATCCATATATAGTATTGTTGCGGCGTGCAACCCGATCCATATATAATATTGTTGGGGCGTGCAACCCGATCCATATATAATATTGTTGCAGCGTGCAACCCGATCCATATATAATATTTACAATCATAACAAGGGTCCCGACAAGGAATCAAAAGGTCTACACTATCCCGGCAAGGGAAAAAGAAACAGCTATAACCAAACTTGTTACAACACCTATCTACCTCAGCCATACCCAAAACTTGTTACAACACCTAACTACCTCGGCTATACCCAAACTTGTTACAACACCTAATTACCTCCGCTATACCCCAAAATTGTTACAACACCTAATTACCTCCGCTATACCCCAAACTTGTCCCAACATCTAACTACCTCAGCTATAACCATAGTCCTTACCTAACACAAAGAATCATCAACCTAAGTATCCGTAATATCAATTAAGAACACAGTACAAGGGAACCATAACTCAGAATAGCCCGGCAAGGGGGCAACATAATGATCTCTTCTCTTTCTCACTTTTACTTCACAATTTACTTCATCACTCGAGCCACTGCTCTAGAGGTTCAATTATCACATATACTTTCACAATTCGTTATACAACTGGAGCCAACGCTCCTCAACTTTCATAAGTCACAAATCTTTTCACAACTTTACACAACAAATAGAAATTTTCACCAAGGCATGAATAATACAACGAAATCATGGAAATCACAATATAAGACTCACGGTCATGCTCGACTCCGACGTATAGATACTCGTCACCATGCCTATACATCGTACTCAACAAGAAACAAATAGCAAATAAGACTCAACTCCTAATCCCTCAAGCTAAGGTTAGACCAAACACTTACCTCGATGCCTCGAACATAATTCATGCATCAATTATAGCTTTACCCCTTGATTCCACCACCAATTCATTCGTATCTAATCACAAATTACTTAATTACATTAATAAACACTAAATGAATCAATTTGAATGCATAAAAATAAATTTTCCAAAGTTTTTCCGAAAAATTCCAAAATTGCCTCCGGGCCCACGTGATCAAAACCCGAGGTTCGAACCAAAATCCGGTTACCCATTCACCCACGTAATCAAATATGTAATTTGTTTTGAAATCGGACCTCTAATTGAGGTCCAAATCCCCAATTTTAGAAAAACCTAGGTTCTACCCAAAACTCCCAATTTCACCCATGAAAATCATTGATTCTAAGTGGAAAACATGTTAAATGATGTTAATGACTGAAAGAATTAAGTAAAAATCGGCTTACAAATGATTTGGAAGAAGTTTTGTTCTTGAAAAATCGCCTATGGAGTTTGGGTTTTGAAAGAATGCTGAAAAATGATGAATATTCGACTAAGTATAAAATTTGCTGGGCCTCAGATGTGGGAAATGCGAACAAGGGTTCGCATTTGCGAACCCTGCAGGTATGGGAATTGTGAAGGTACTGTTCGCATTTGCGACTCTGCCAAGGACTAAGCACTTCGCAATTGCGAGCCCAAAGTCGCATTTGCGACCGGCTCAATTCCGCAATTACGAACCCAATGGTCGCATTTGCGACCCCAGTGCACTATACCCTTTCCTCGCATTTGCGATGCCAGGCTCACATTTGCGAGCTTGCATTTGCGAGGCCTGCTTCGCAAATGCGAAAATTGCAGGACTGAGTGTACCAGCTTTTCTCTAAGATCAAAATGCACTCCGACACCTATCCAAAACTCACCCGAGCCCTCGGGGCTCCAAACCAAATATGCACACAACCTCAAAAACATCCTGTAGACTTATCCGTGTGATCAAATCGCCAAAATAACATCATATACATCGAATCAAGCCTCAAAACTCATAATTTCTTCCAAATTTTCTTAGAACATCAAATTCCCACTTTTAAGTTCGAAATACGCCAAACGACGTCCGTTTTCAACCAAACTTTACAGAAAGCGCTTAAACCATATATAAGACTTGTACCGGCGCCGGAACCAAAATAAGGGCCCGATACCACAGTCTTTTAATCAAATTTCATTTCCAATTTCCTTAATTATTTCCAGAAAACAATTTCACACAAAAATTCATTTCTCGGGCTTGGGACCTCGGAATTCGATTCCGGGCATACGCCCAAGTCCCATATTTTCCTACGGACCCTCCGGAACCGTCCAATCACGGGTCCGGGTCCGTTTACCCAAAATGTTGACCGAAGTCAAATTTATTCAATTTAATATCAAAATTTAGCATTTTTCTCATAGAATTCATATTTAAGCTTTCCAGTTACGCGCCTGGACTGCGCACGCAAATCGAGGCAACCCCAAATGAGGTTTTCAAGGCCTCAAAAGCACAGAATGAGTAAGGAAACAGGTGATGACCCTTTGGGTCGTCACAATAAATTATGATACTGGTCAATACTTCTAAGTATATTTTTATCCTTGAATTCACTTTTCATTTCCGAAACTAAAGAATAACCTTTTAAATTTGTGTAATAATAATTTTTAGAATGTGTATGTTTCGCAGTTATAGTAATAAATAAAGCACAAGACAAACATCCTAAATATTGGACTACATTTACCGCAATATGTTTTCTTATACGAACAATTATATGTTGCACTTTCAAGAGGAATGTCAATATCGTCAACAAGAGTTCTGGTTATGGCAAAGCAGCCAAAATATTAGAAGAAAACATACACAAAAAACATCGTCTACTAAGAAGTGTTCGGTAAGATACAATCACATTAAATACTTTTAAACTATAATACATAATTATCTAACTAATATGACTAAACTAATCATTTGTGTAAGTTCTGATGATGTCATTTCAATTTGAATTCACGTATCATGCTTATATAATAATATTTTTCGGCATTTAGATGATTGTTGTATTATTATACATAAAATTTCTCTCATTAATTAAATTTTTGTGATGACCCAAAGGGTCATCACCTGTTTTCTCTTTCATTCCGTGCTTCCGAGGCCTTGAAAACCTCATTTTTACTTGCCTCGATTTGCGAGCGCAGTACGGGCGCGTAGCCGAAAAGCTTAAATATGAATTCTGTGTAAAAATTTATGAATTTTGATATTAATATGATTAAAGTTGACTTTGGTCAACATTTTGGGTAAATGGACCCGGACCCGTAATTTGACGGTCCCGAAGGGTCCGTAGAAAAATATGGGACTCGGGCGTATTCCCGGAATCGAAATCCGAGGTCCCGAGCCCGAGAAATGAATTTTTCTGTGAAATTGTTTTCCTGAAATTATTAAGGAAATCTAAAATGAAAATGAATTAGAAAGCATTGGTATCGGGCCCATATTTTGGTTCCGGCGCCCAGTACAAGTCTTATATGTGGTTTAAGCGCTTTCTGTGAAATTTGGTTGAAATCGGGCGTCGTTTGACGTGTTTCGGACCTAAATATCTAAGATTTGAGGTTTATGAAGTTAGAATGACAAGTAATGATTTTGAGGTTTGATTCCTCGTTTATGATGTTATTTTGGCGATTTGATCGCACGGTTAAGTCCGTATGATGTTGTTGAGTTAGTGTGTGTGGTTAGTTAGGAGCCCCGAGGGCTCGGGAGTGATTCGGAGGTGGTTCGGGGTGTTTTGGAACTTAGGAAGAGATCAGATTTTCTGCATTTTTTTCACAGACTTTTTGTTCTACGCGATCGCGGCCTAAGGCTCGCGTTCGCACTGCCTCGTGTCTCCCCTTCTTCGCGTTCGCGGTACACTTCCCGCGTTCGCATAGTTCTGGAAACCCCTTTAACGCGTTCGCATATAGCCTATCGCGTTCCCATAGGCCAATCCTTGGACCCCCCAGTTTTCCTTCTTCGCGTTTGCATACTACTCATCACGAACGCGGTGCTTCCCAGCCTGCCTTCTTCGCGAACGCAACCCCAGTGTCGCGAATGCATAGAGTAAAACCCTTCAGTGATTTTTAAAGTTCAAAAACAGATCAGAGACGGGTTTATTCCCAATTTTCTCACGAGCTCTTCTTCTCCACAGCCCCTAGGCAACTTTTAGAGCGATTCTTCACCAACGCTTCTTGGGTAAGTATTCTCTATCTCGTTTTCTTCATTTTCTAACCTCATTTATCAAATTCCTAGACCTAAATCATGTAATTTAGGGTGTAAATTGGGGGAATTGGGTAGAACTAGGGATTTTCAATTTTCTTTGATTTAGACCTCGTTTTGGGGTCGAATTCGAAAACAAATTGTATATTCGGGCTCGTGGAGGAATGGGTGACATGGAATTGATTCGAACTTCGGGTTTTGACCAAGCGGGCCCGGGGTCGATTTTTGGAATTTTGGGAAGAAAGCTTAGAAATTCATATTTAGGTATTGGATTTAGTTTGTTTAGCTATTATTAATATTATAAAGTCATTATTTCATAGATTTGACTGAGTTGGAGCCGAATTCGTGGGGTAAAGCTATACTAGAGGCTTGAGTTGATTTTGGAGCATTTGAGGTAAGTGTTTGATCTAACTTTGGCTTGAGGGAATAGGATTAGAGTATTATTTGCTAATATCTAAATGTTGAGTACGGTGTATAGGTATGGTGACGAGCATCTATACACCGGTGTCTAGCATGACCGTGGGTCTTTATTTGTGCTTAATTGGGATTATGTAGTGTCTCTTCCTTGTTAATTGATGGTTTCTATATGATATGAAGAGAATGAGAAGGAAATATGATGTGTAAACTCTTGGGAGCGTTGGCTCGGTTTTTGACTTGATTAAAAAGTAAGAAATGAACGTAAGAGAAAGAGATGTGATTATTCCCTTGCCGGGACGTGTAAGTTATTGTTGTTGCTCCCTTGCCGGGATTTAACTGCTTAATCGTATTCTCCCTTGCCGGGAAACCACTTATATATTATGAAATGGGATCGTGTGGCACGTCGACCACTTATATATTATGAAATGGGATCGTGTGGCACGCCGACCACTTATATATTATGAAATGGGATCGTGTGGGATCGGTACGGAGACGTCTGTATTTATCCCCCAGAGGCTACGGAGTTAGGAAAAATCTCGCTTTTGTTCTTTCTTGTCGTGCGATTCTGTTTCTCAATACTGTTTGTCCTTCTACTCTGTTCTTTCGCAGATGGCGAGAACACGTGCTTCCTCTTCTACCGCGCAGCAGTTCCTACAAAGGGCAGAGGGCGAGGCCGAGGCCGTGCCAGAGGCCGAGGCAGGGGCAGAGCTCAGCCCCGAGCAGCAGTCCCAGAGGTGGAGCCTCATACTGATTATGATGAAGAGGTTCCAGCCCCAGCAGCTCCGGTGGGCCCAGCTCAGATACCAGAGAGGTTCATAGCCACCCCAGTTCTTCAGGACGCTCTGGTCAGATTGGTAGGCTTTGTGGAGAGCATCACTAGAGCGGGTTTGCTTCCAGTAGCACCAACCACTTCTCAGGCTGGAGGAGGAGTTCAGACTTCTGCTACACGTACTCCGGAGCAGGTAGCTCCCCAGGCACAGTTTCCAGTGGTTCAGCCAGCTGTGGCAGTTCAGCCGGATATTGTGACTCAGACCGGAGATGTAGCGACTATGTCTGCAGATGCTTTGTGGAGACTGGATAGGTTCACCAAGCTCTTCACCACCACATTCAGCGGTGCTTCTTCAGAGGGCCCCCAGGATTTCTTGTATAGCTGCCATGAGGTTCTTCGGACTATGGGTATTGTGGAGACCAATTGGGTCGACTTCGCCACTTTTTGCCTAGCAGGATCCGCCAAGACTTGGTGGAGGGACTATTGTTTATCCAGACCAGCAAGGTCGCCATTATTGACTTGGGACCAGTTTGCAGAGTTGTTTTTGGAGAAGTTTCTCCCAGTTACTCAGCGAGAGGCTCTTCGCAGGCAGTTCGAGCGCCTCCAGCAGGGCTCTATGACAGTCACTCAGTATGAGACTCGGTTCATTGATCTAGCACGCCATGCTATTGTTATACTCCCCACCGAGAAAGAGTGGATGTGGAGGTTTATTGATGGGTTGATTCAGCCGATCCGTCTCCAGATGGCTATGGGAGCCGAGAGTGAGATTTCTTTTCAGGAGGCAGCCAATGCGGCCCGTAGAGTTGAGATGGCCCTTGCAAGGGGAGGTGGTCATGGGTCAGATAAGAGGCCCCGTAATGCAGGTAGATTCAGTGGTACCTCGTCTGGAGGTGGAGATTCTTATGGTAGAGGCCATCCTCCGAGGCCCTTTCAGTCAGCCCTACAGGTCTCACATGGTACTTCAGGTGGTCGTGGCTCTCAGCCGCAGTCTTCTGATCAGCAGCTTTTCAGTTCGCCATCAGCACCCATCAGCGCACCACCACTCCACTATTCTCAGCAGCCGAAGGCTTGTTACACGTGTGGCGACACGAGGCACATTGCTAGGTTTTGCCCTCGAGCTTCGGACAACTCTCAGCAGCAGGGTCCTCGCCCTATGATTCAGGCATCAGGTGATCCACAGGCCGCCCAGCCAGCTAGAGGCGGGGGTAGAGGCCATAGAGGTGGAGGTAGAGATCATAGAGGTGGAGGTAGAGATCATAGAGGTGGAGCTCGGACCGCCAGAGGTAGAGGCCAGCCAGCAGCTGATCGTCCCTGAGATATGGTTCAGGGAGGTGGGGCCCAGCCCCGGTGTTATGCTCTTCCAGCCAGGCCAGAGGTTGAGTCTTCAGATGCAGTCATTACAGGTACTATTCTGGTCTGTGATAGGGATGCTTCAGTGCTATTTGACCCTGGGTCTACGTATTCATATGTGTCGTCCTATTTTGCACCCTACTTGGTTATGCCTAGTGATGCCTTGGGTGTTCCTGTATATGTATCTACACCAGTGGGTGATTCTATAGTGGTCGACCGAGTTCATCATTCCTGTGTGGTAGTGTTTGAGGGTCTTGAGACCCGTATTGATTTATTGCTCTTAGACATGGTGGATTTCGATGTTATATTAGGGATGGATTGGTTGTCCCTGTATCATGCTATCTTGGATTGTCACGCCAAGACCGTGACCTTGGCTCTGCCATATTTGCCCCGATTGGAGTGGAGAGGGACCCCAGGTCATACCACCTGCAGTGTTATTTCATATGTGAAGGCTCGACGCATGGTCGAGAAGGGGTGTTTAGCTTATCTGGCGTATGTTCGCGATTCCAGCGCAGAGGTCCCTCCTATTGATTCTGTTCCTATTGTTCGGGAGTTCCCCGAGGTCTTTCCTTCAGACCTGCCGGGTATGCCGCTCGATAGGGATATTGATTTCTGTATTGATCTGGCTCCAGGCACCCAGCCCATTTCCATTCCGCCGTATCGCATGGCCCCGCCAGAGTTGAAATAGTTAAAGGTTCAGTTGCAGGATTTGCTTGAAAAGGGTTTTATCAGACCCAGCGTCTCGCCTTGGGGTGCGCCGATGTTATTTGTGACGAAAAAAGGATGGTTCGATGAGGATGTGCATTGATTACCGGCGATTGAACAAAGTGACGATTAAGAACAAGTATCCACTACCGAGGATTGATGACTTGTTCGACCAGCTTCAGGGTGCAAAGGTGTTTTCAAAGATAGACTTGAGATCTGGCTACCATCAGTTGAGGATTAGGGCGTCTGATGTCCCTAAGATAGCATTCCTCACTCGGTATGGACATTATGAGTTTTTGGTCATGTCATTTGGGTTGACCAATGCCCCCGCAGCATTCATGGAGTTGATGAACCGAGTGTTCGGGCCATATTTGGACATGTTCGTGATAGTCTTTATTGATGATATTTTGGTGTACTCCCGCAACCAGGAGGAGCACGAGCAGCACCTTAGGATGGTTCTTCAGACTCTGAAGGATAGTCAGTTATATGCCAAGTTCTCCAAGTGTGAGTTCTGGTTGAGTTCGGTTGCATTTCTGGGTCACGTTGTATCAGCAGAGGGTATTCAGGTGGACCCGAAGAAGATAGAGGCGGTCAAGAACTGGCCTCGACCAGCATCAGCTACAGAGATTCGGAGTTTCTTGGGGTTAGCAGGGTACTATCGTCGGTTCGTGGAGGGGTTTTCATCTATTGCAGCCCCGATGACCAGATTGACCCAGAAGGGTGCCCAGTTCAGATGGTCAGATGAGTGTGAGGCGAGCTTTCAGAAGCTCAAGGCAGCTCTGACTACGGCACCGGTATTGGTTTTGCCCACAGGTTCAGGGCCTTATACAGTCTATTGTGATGCTTCCCGTATTGGGCTTGGTGCAGTATTGATGCAGGATGGCAGAGTCATAGCCTATGCTTTGAGGCAGTTGAAGATCCACGAGAAGAATTATCCGGTTCATGATCTAGAGTTGGCAGCCATCGTTCATGCTTTGAAGATTTGGAGGCATTACCTATATGGTGTGACGTGTGAGGTGTACACTAATCACAAGAGTCTTCAATACTTGTTCAAGCAAAAGGAGTTGAATTTGAGGCAGAGGAGGTGGTTGGAGTTGCTGAAAGATTATGATGTTACTATCTTGTACCACCCGGGGAGAGCCAATGTGGTGGCCGATGCATTGAGTAGGAAGTCCGCCAGCATGGGTAGTCTTGCTTATATTCCGGCCAGCCAGAGGCCGCTTGCTTTGGGTATTCAGGCCTTGGCCAATCGATTTGTGAGGTTGGATATTTCTGAGCCTAGCAGAGTGTTAGCTTGCACGGTCGCTCGTTCTTCATTATTGGAGCGTATCCGTGATCAGCAGTTTGATGATCCCCATTTGTGTGTCCTGAGAGACACGGTGCAGCGTGGAGGTGCCACGAAGGTGACCTTAGATGATGATGGTGTTTTGAGATTGTAGGGGCGAGTTTGTGTGCCCAATGTCGATGGGATTCGAGAGTTGATCTTAGCGGAGGCCCATAGTTCTCGGTATTCTATTCACCCGGGCGCCGCGAAGATGTATCAGGACTTGCGGCACCATTATTGGTGGCGTAGGATGAAGAAGGATATTGTTGCATATGTAGCTCGATGTTTGAACTGTCAGCAGGTTAAGTATGAGCATCAGAGGCCTGGTGGTTTGTTTCAGAGGATTGAGCTTCCCGAGTGGAAGTGGGAAAGGATTACCATGGATTTCGTTACTGGACTTCCGTTGACCCGGAAGAAGTTTGATGCGATTTGGGTCATTGTTGATAGGCTGACCAAGTCAGCACATTTCATTCCTGTGGCAGTCTCCTATTCATCCGAGAGGGTAGCTGAGATCTATATCCGGGAGATTGTTCGCCTTCATGGTGTGCCGGTATCTATCATTTCGGACCGGGGTACGTAGTTTACCTCGCGTTTCTGGGGTGCAGTTCAGCGAGAGTTGGGCACACGGGTTGAGTTGAGCACAGCGTTTCATCCTCAGACGGACGGTCCAGTCCGAGCGGACTATTCAGATTTTGGAGGATATGCTCCGAGCCTGTGTCATTGATTTTGGAGGCTCGTGGGACCAGTTTTTGCCCTTAGCAGAGTTCGCCTACAACAACAGCTACCAGTCCAACATCCATATGGCTCCATATGAAGCGTTGTATGGTAGGCGATGTCGGTCTCCAGTGGGATGGTTTGAGCCGGGAGAGGCTCGGTTATTGGGTACAGATTTAGTTCAGGAGGCCTTGGATAAGGTCAAGATCATTCAGGACAGGCTTCGTTCGGCTCAGTCACGGCAAAAGAGTTATGCAGATCGTAAGGTTCGGGATATAGCTTTCATGGTTGGTGAGCGGGTCTTGCTCCGAGTGTCGCCTATGAAGGGCGTGATGAGATTTGGGAAGAAGGGCAAGCTTAGCCCTAGGTTCATTGGCCCCTTTGAGATCCTTGACCGTGTGGGAGAGGTGGCTTATAGACTTGCCTTGCTTCCTAGCTTGTCAGCCGTGCATCCAGTGTTTTATGTGTCCATGCTTCGGAGGTATCACGGTGATCCAGCCCACGTGTTAGATTTCAGCACTGTCCAGTTGGACAAGGATCTGTCTTATGAGGAGGAGCCGGTAGCTATTCTAGACCGGCAGGTTCGACAGTTGAGGTCGAAGAGTTTTCCTTCAGTGCGAGTTCAGTGGAGAGGTCAGCCTCCTAAGGCATCGACCTGGGAGTCCGAGTCTGATATGCGGAGCCGTTATCCCCATCTATTTCCCGACTCAGGTACTTCTTTCTTTTGTCCGTTAGAGGATGAACGGTTGTTTTAGAGGTGGAGAATGTGACGACCCAAAGGGTCATCACCTGTTTTCTCATTCATTCCGTGCTTCCGAGGCCTTGAAAACCTCATTTTTAGTCACCTTGATTTGAGTGCGCATTCCGGGCGCGTAGCCGGAAAGCTTAAGTATGAATTCTGTGTGAAAAATGATGAATTTTGATATTAATATGATTAAAGTTGACTCTGGTCAACATTTTGGGTAAACGGACCCGGAATCGTGATTTGACGGTCCTGGAGGGTCCGTAGAAAAATATGGGACTCGGGCATATGCCCGAGTCGAATTCTGAGGTCTAGAGCCCGAGAAATGAATTTTTCGGTGAAATTGTTTTTCTGAAATTAACATGGAAATTTGAAGAGGAAATTGATTAGAACGTGTTGGTATCGGGCCCATATTTTGGTTCCGGCGCCCGGTACAGGTCTTATATATGGTTTAAGCGCTTTCTGTGAAATTTGGTTGAAATCGGACGTCATTTGACGTGTTTCGGACCTAAATATCTAAAAATGAAAGCTTATGAAGTTTGATGAAAAAGTGATGATTTTGAGGTTTGATTCCTCGTTTTTGATGTTATTTTGACGATTTGATCGCACGGTTAAGTTCGTAGGATGTTGTTGAGTTAGTGTGTGTGATTGGTTAGGAGCCCCGAGGGCTCGGGGGTGTTTTCGGAGGTGTTCGGGGTAGTTTTGGACTTAGGGAGTTAGCAGATTTTCTGCAATTTTTACACAGTGAATTCCTTCTTCGCGTTCGCATTCCTCCCTCGCGTTCGCATAGCTTCAGTGTTGGTCTCCTTCGCGTTCGCATCTCCATCATCACTATCACGTAAGTCAAACTCAGGCCCCAGAAATTTCCTCTTTACGTTCGCACTCAAATGTTCGCGAACGCGTAGCTTTACAGCCCTCTTCATCGCGTTCGCGTGGTTCTTAACGCGTTCGCGTATAACAATACCTGGACCTCCCCCCCCCCCCCAGCTTCCTAATTTGCGTTCGCATCCTTTACATCGCGAATGCGATACACCGACCACTTGCCCATCGCGAACGCGACCTCTCTCCCGCGAACGCGTAGGGCAAAATCGCCCAGTTATAATTTAAGTCCAGAAACAGAATAGTTACGGGTTTAACTCAAATTTCTCACGAGCTCTCTTCTTCCCCAAGCTCTAGGACTCCATTGAAGCCCCCATTCTTCAAGACCATTTGGGTAAGTAATTTCCCACCTATTTCCTTCATCTTCCTTCATCAATTAATGAGTTTCTAAGCCTAAATCATGTAATCTAGGGTTGGAATTGGGGGAAAAGGGTAGAATTAGGGCTTTTCAATTTCTTTGATTTAGACCTCATTTTGGGGTCGAATTTGAAAACAAATTGTATATCCGGGCTCGTGGGGGAATGGGTGATGTGAAATTGGTTCGAACCTCGGGTTTTGACCAAGCGGGCCCGGGGTCGATTTTTTTGGAATTTTGGGAAGAAAGCTTAGAAAACTATATTTAGGCATTGGGTTTGATCTGTTTAGCTTATATTAATATTATAAAGTCATTAGTTCATAGATTTGACTGAGTTGGAGCCGAATTCGAGGGGTAAAGCTATACTAGAGGCTTGAGTTGAGTTTGGAGCATTCGAGGTAAGTGTTTGGTCTAACTTTGGCTTGAGGGAATAGGAGTAGAGTCTTAGTTGATAATTGCTATTTGTCGAGTACGGTGTATAGGCATGGTGACGAGTATCTATACACTGGTGTCGAGCATGACCGTGAGTCCTAAATTGCTAAATTATCGAATTCTTAATTGTTGTCTATGAGGACTTGGTTGGAAATCTTTAACACTGAGCCAGTAATTGTTGAGACTGAGTATTGATTTAATTGTGTTAAGTAGAAATTGAATAAGTTTGGTTATAGCTGGATCTCCCTTGCCGGGATAGTTTATTATATTATCTTGTTCCCTTGCTGGGATGTTTATTATATTATCTTGTTCCCTTGCCGGGATTATTTTGTGTATTGTGTTGAAAGAAATGGGATCGTGTGGCACGCCGACCACGAGATATTATGAAATGGGATCGAGTGGTACGCCTACCACGTGATGTTGTGAAATGGGATCGAGTGGTACGCCTACCACGTGATGTTATAAAATGGGATCGAGTGGTACGCCTACCACGTGATGTTATGAAATGGGATCGAGTGGTACGCCTACCACGTGATGTTATAAAATGGGATCGAGTGGTACGCCTACCACGTGATGTTATGGAATGGGATCGACTGGTACGCCTACCACGTGATGTTATGAAATGGGAGCGAGTGGTACGCCTACCACGTGATATTATGAAATGGGATCGAGTGGTACGCCTACCACGTGACATGAGGAGATGGGATCGTGTTGCACGCCTGCAACGAGAGAATATTGAACAAGAGAAAGTGGTTTGTTTTCCCTTATTCTGTGTTAGAAGAAATCAGATGTAGTTTCTTCTATTATTCCTGATAATCTGTTTTATCTGCTACCCCATAAGCATGTTCCCCTCCCAGTTTTAATTGTTTACTTTCCGCTATTATGTTGTTGTACTTGTATATATATCTGCACAGGTTTATCTGGTAGTCTGGTCTAGCCTCGTCACTACTTCGCCGAGGTTAGGCTAGGCACTTACCAGCACATGGGGTCGGTTGTGCTGATGCTACACTCTGTGCATCTTTTTGCACAGATCACAGTACCGGAGCAGCAGCTTTTGGACAGCAGTAGTTGATTGGGAGCTGAATTCAGTCCAGAGATTTTGAGGTAGCCTTGCTGACGTCCGCATGGCCCAGAGTCTCTTCTATCTTTGTCTTCGTTTGTTATCCTTGTACCGGAACAAACAGTATTGTGTTTTATTCAGACCTTGTGTTTAGTTTTCTATAGATGTTCGTGAGTTAGTGACTCCAGTCTTGGGTAGAGGTTGTAATTTAATTTCCGCACTTGTTTTCAGTTCATTTATATTTAAAACTTCCATTTTTATATTAAATGTCTCATTGCCTTAGTATTGTCGATGTTGCCTAAAAGGTTAATAATAAATTGGCTTGCCTAGATCCTAATAGTAGGCGCCATCATGACCCCCGACGGTGGAAAATCCGGATTGTGACACGCGTTCGCGAAGTCAGGGGTGTGATCGCGGAGGTTGAGGATCTTGTGCATCGCGAACACGTGAGTTGGACCGCGTTCGCGTATAAGGAATGGGAGGTTGGGGCTGAGGCACGCGATGTTCTTTGCCATCGCGTGGCCTGAATCATGATTGCGTAAGTTGAGGAAGCTTGTCATCGTGTTCGCGACTGGCTTCACGCGATCGCGAAGTAGATTTTGTGAGCTGGGGAAGATTTGTTATCCGCAATCGTGAGTGATTTTCCGCGACCGCGAAAGTCAATAACTAAGTAGCAGTATTTAATTTCCAAAATGAGGGTTTTCATTTCATTCTTCATCTTCTGACTTAGAGATCTCGATTTTTGGTGATTTTGAGAAGGATTTTCAAGAAATTTATCGGAGTAAGTGATTCTAATGGGATCTGGCTATTATACATGAATCCATCATTGTTTTTATCATTTAATTAGTTTTTCGGGTTAGAAAAGTTGGGGAAAATTGTAAAAACTTCATAGACTATATTTTGAGGATTTGAAGGTCGATTTGAGATCGAAATTGAATAATTTTAGTATGGTTTGACTCGTTATCGAATGAATGTTCGGATTTTATAAGTTTGGCGGGATTTCGAAATGCGGGCCTGAGGTTGACTTTTTGATTTTCTTTAAATATTGCAACTTTATTGTCCGAAATAGTTCTATGATTTGTATCTATAGTATAAAGTTTATTTGGCTAGATTCGAGCCGTTCGGAGTTAGATATTTGTGGAAAAGGTCTTACTAGCAGATTGAGTTAGCGTGTTTTGAGGTAAGTGTCTTGCCTAACTTTATGTGGGGGATTTACGTCCTTAGGATTGGTATTGTTTTGTGTTAANATACATATATATCTGCACAGGTTGTTTTTGGTAGGTCCTGTCTAGCCTCGTCACTACTTCGCCGGGGTTAGGCCAGGCACTTACCAGCACATGGGGTCGGTTCTGCTGATGCTACACTCTGTGCATCTTTTTGCACAGATCCAGGAGCAACTTTTGGGCCTCAGCAGTAGGACTTGATCGGGAGCTGACTTCAGTCCAGGGACTTTCGAGGTAGCCTAGCTGACGTCCGCAGGCCGGAGTCCCTTCTATGTTATTAGTTTGTTTTCCTTGTACCGAGACAAACATTGATGTACTTCTATTCTGACTTGTTTTTAGCACTCTTTAGTAGTTCGTGAGTTAGTGACACCGGATCTGGGTAGAGTTGTATTTAAACTTCCGCATTTGGTTTTCAGTTATCTATGTTTTTAAGACTTCCGCTTTTATTTAAATGACTCATTTTATTTATATCGTTGAGATGTTATCAGAAAATGTTTTAGTACTTGGCTTGCCTAGCTCCGACAGTAGGCGCCATCACGACTCTCGATGGTGGGAAATCCGGGTCGTGACAAGTTTATTGTTCCTTCATATAAATAAATATTTAAACTATCATGTGTCATTATTAACGTGCAACGCACGTTCATAGATACTAGTATATATATATATATATACAAAAAAAACAAAAAATTATATACTTTTACGACTATTGAATATAAATAGTTTGCTGTAGGGCTAGGCATATATCGGATATAACCGATAGCCCGAACCGATAAAATGTTATTGGGTTATAGATATCGGGTTATTTGGGTAAGTAGTTCGATAACGATTTAATGCTATTTGATTATTGAGTTATCGGTTCGGACCTCGTTTTTTTCTCATCTTAATTCTTCAGCTAAGATTCTAGTTTTATACTTTAATGAATTAATTGTTTTGATTTTTAATTTTTCTATTTGTTACTTTTGTTGCACTGATTCTTTAGTATTTACAAGATTAGGATTTTATAATTCTCCTATTAGTTATGCCCGCCTGCAGTGAGATAGTTAGTAAGATTAGATTCTTGAATGTCTTATTCCTATCTCCTACTAATTTATAACTTTGAAAATTGAGATCATTCATTGGAATTTTCAAATGCAAAGAATTTTTTTTTTTTCTAAAGTTGAAATTTAATCCATCTTTTCTTATGAGCAAAAATTCAGTTCCTTTCTCTTTATAGTATAATCACGATTTCTATAATACGAATATGAATTTTTTGGATATTTTTTATTCTTATCGGGTAAACCAATAACCGAACCGATAAGGATCGATAACCGACAAACCAATACCCGAAAACTGATATCTTATCGGTTCTGCTATCAGTTTAGCATAGTTATAAACCGATAACCAATATGTCGAACCGATAACATTCATAACCGAACCGAACTGAACTGACCGATGTCCACCCATAATTTATCGCGGGCTAAAAGTGATCTTTGACCTTAAAATTTCTTGTTCATTGGAAAATTTTAAAGTAATGGTATTAGAAGCCCAGAACAATCCAACAAATATGCCATGTTGTAGGGAAAAAAAGAGTTGTACTTCTATGTCTAGGTTATAGTCAAAAATTTGCTTTATTCATTGTGATATTGTACATCAACCAAATACACGATATAAGAAAAAAAATATCGTACATCTATTCTCTCGGTTATAGACAACTCTTTGATTTATTCATTATGATATTCGAGAAACACATCTAATATGCTATTAATCCATATATGCACACTTAATCATCCACTATGATTCTTACAAACGATTGTTATCAATCAAATGTGTCAGTATTTCTTTCTTACTAACTAGAGTTTATTAATCAATGTTGATTAAATAAATAAAAGTATCATACCTTGAGTAGTTTAACAAAAAGAAGAAACACTGAATTATGGTACTCATTTTAACTTTTTATTTATTCTGTTCACAGTTATTATTCATTAATGTCACGACCCAAAATCCACTAAGGGTCGTGATGGCGGCGGACACTGCTGTCAGGCAAGCCAACTAAAATACTTAATTAGATTCCAATTTAGACAATTTTGAAAACCCAAATTTTCCTTCTAATTTCATAAGTAAAGAGACAACTGCTTCAATTCAAATTAAATAATAAGCAATTAATACAAAATATTTCAAAACCATCCCAGAACCCGGTGTCACAAGTGCATGAGCAATTTCTAAGAAATAATATAATACAACATCCGTCCGGAATACAATGGACAGAAAGTAAATACAATATACTGGAAGGGACTATACTAGCTGCGGGCCGCCTCGAATAATGCAACTCACCTAGTCCCCAAATCATCTGTTCTGCTACGCCCAGTAGGCCACTAGAGTTACATATACCTGTGCAACAAAAATGCACAGAAGTGTAGTATGAGTACGAAAACAACGTGTACTCAATGAGTATCCCGTCTAATCTCGAAGAAGTAGAGATGAGATGGTCGACTTCGACACTTACTAGTGGTCCAATAATGATGTCAACAATTTATTAAATCGTGGACTCTTATAAACATGATTTTTAATCTAATAGGAGGAAACACGTAAACAATTATTTTTTTTATAGGAAGTTTCCCAAAATTTCCTTTTCATTATTTATCCAAATATTCTCAAGCCATGAAGAGGCAATAACAACTTCAATAAGTTCAAGGCAGCAATACAAGCATGCGCAAATCATGCCGAGGCGTACGACCCGCTCCAACAGAAAATAAATTGTGCACTGCCGAGGGTCGAACGGCACGAACCATAGATGCATCTATTACCCCGCTCGTGAACTATCTATGCGACGCGGTCAACATGAAATAAACAATCCCCCTGCTCGCGAATCATGGGTGCGACGCAGGTACACAGATAAATACATGCTCAGATAACCAATTAAGAATTTATCGGGGAATATTTATTCAAATAAAAGCCACTTTCTCTTTTAACAATGTAAGAAAAGAAGTTTAATCCTTTTTGAAATTATTTATTAATTCGATGTGGTTTAAGAAATTCGAGCTGTCAATAAGTTTACAATTCATCCAAGTATAGCATGCTTTTGGGTCCTAGACTACCCGGACAATAGCATAATAGTAGCTACGCACGGACTCTCGTCACCTCGTGCGTATGTAGCCCCCACAAATAGGAGCACATAACCAATTAATTCACCTATGGGGACAATTCCCTCTTACAAGGTTAGAAAGGAGACTCACCTCGCTCCGAAGATCCATAACCGGCATTCCACGCCCTTCTGAAGACTCGAATCGATGCACAACGCTCCAAAACTAGTCAATAATTATGTAAACCCATTAATATATGCTAAGGTACTCATTATAATCCAATCTATAATAATTCCTAACCACGATCGAAAAGTTGACAAAAACGCCCTCGGGCCCACGTGCCCGGAATCCGAAATTTTTTGAAGATAAAGTTTACCCATAGCCTCACGAACTCAAATATATGATTTTCTCTAAATTCCCTACCCAAAATCGTGGTCAAAATCCAAGAATACTAGTTTTCTAGGTTTTTCCTCAAACCCCAAGTTTTCTACAATTTTCCATGTCTAAATTCATATATAAACCTTGTATATACTCAAAACTAGTAGAGATCACTTACCTCATGCTTGGTGATGAAAATGGCACTCCAAAGTTGCTCCAAAATCGGCTCCCATGGAAGAAATAAAGTGAAAATGAGCCAAATTTCGATTTTTAAAAGAACCCCACTGCCTCCAGCAGTTTCCGCATCTGCGGGAAAATGACCGCATCTGCGGACAAATGACCACATCTGCGGTTATGACAGCAACCAATACTTTTTCCCGACACGGAAATGAGCATAACTCCCCCGTTCGATGTCCAAATTCGACGATTCTTTTTGCTATGGCTCCATAATTACGATACAGATGTAATGGTTCAATAAAAACTTAATTTGAAGCTCATTTGCTTAATATAGTACCCCTTTATGTCCAAAGTAACGGCATTGAAACATCAAATAAGAGCGCGATACAACCCGAAACACACCCGAGGCCCCCGGGACCCCGTCCAATCACACCAACCCACTCCATAATATAACACGGACCTGCTCGAGGCCTCAAATCATACCAAACAACGCTAAAATCATGAATCAACCTCCAATCCAAGCTTTATGAACTTTAGAATTTCAAACTTCTACTTTCGATGTTTAAACCTATCAAATCACGTCCGATTGACCCCAAATTTTGCACACAAGTCACATTTGACATTACGGACCTACTCCAACTTCCGAAATCGAATTCCGACCCCGACATCAAAAAGTCCACTTCCGGTCAAACTTCTCAAAAACCTTCAATTTTCTATATTTAGCCAAATGACTCCAAAACAACCTTCGGACCTCCGAATTCACTTCCGATCGCGCTCCCAACTCCAGAATCACCATACGGAGCTACTCCCAGACTCGGAATCCCAAACGGACATCGATAACACTGAAATGCACTTCAAAACAAACTTATGAAATTTCTTCCAAAATGCTAACTTCCACAATAGGCGCCAAAATATTCCCGGGTCTTCCAAAACCCGATCCGGACATACGCCCAAGTCCGAAATCATCATACAAACCTGCTGGAACCTTCAAATCCCGATTCCGAGGTCGTTTACTTAAAAATCCAATCTTAGTTAATTCTTTCAACTTTAAGCTTCCGAAATGAGAATTCTCTTTCCAAATCAACTCTGAACTTCCCGAAATTCGATTCCGACCGCGTGTACAAGTCATAATACCTGAAATGAAGATGCTCATGGCCTCTGACTGCTGAACAACGCGCTAGAGCTCAAAACGACCGGTCGAGTAGTTACATTCTCTCCCACTTAAACATACGTTCGTCCTCGAACGTGTTGAGAACTACACTAGAGTAGTCTGAAATCACTGTTTAACTTCTCACGCACCTTCCCGTGCTACCACAACTCAGTTGAGCACATCAGCTCGATCAATTCTGAAGATATTCCCTTTTATTTAAGCAAATAAGCCTTAGAGCCCAATTCCAACATCCGAAATTCTATGCCCGACCTGTTTCCAACATACGATCACCATATCAATCAGTACACGCTATACCCAAACATGACTGCATAACTTTGCTGAATTCACACCTTGCATCAGTTTACTCACCGGACCACAATAACATTTTCTGATCAACTTAGTCGAAATTCCACGAATCTGATGCTCCCATTGCACCCCATGACATACACAGGTCTTACTCTAACTCTTACAATACTGCCACGACGGAAGAGGTGTGCAGAAATTCATAATCAACTGCCGAGTCAACCAATCATTGAGTCTATACTTCTGACAAGAAACATTACCTCATTCTGAACCAAATAATGATCTTTGCTCCTTAATATATTTCACGTAATCAGATTGCACTGATCTTAAATCCAACAATCTCATCTCACCCAGTACGAACTGCTCAGGCAATAAGCCACCCCGACATGACCAAAAGTCTCATATGATGCCACAATGTGCCAATAGGCTACCAATTAGAATGCGATACAAAAAGGAAAATGAACTCTGAAAAGGAATTTCAATTACCCCGCTCGCGAATCATACATGCGACGCGGGCGCACAACTAATATGAGCTTCCTTCAGAAAATAGGAAACAGAACACAATAAACAGATATGGGGAACTGTACTGAACATCACACTGTTGCGGCGCGCAACCCGATCCGAGCAACATAACCATGGCGGCATGCCACCCGATCCACACAACATAACCATGGCGGCGTGCCACCCGATCCAAATAACATACCCATGGCGGCGTGCCACCCGATCCATACATGGAACTCACATAAGGAGATATACATCGAGCTAAATTGCTCATTACAACAAAATACCGAATATCGGTCATAAACATGCTAAGTGTATAATACCATTCCCTGGGGAGACATATAACCCTATAATCCACAAACTCGAGCACAACTGAGGTGCGATATACGATATGAATCTCAAGAGTCATCCCGCTCATATAACCTCATCTATATGCGGAACCTCAACACATAAGAAATTCACCAAGCCGTCTCACAACCCCGACTACTCTCCCATAAGCAGTGCATTACTGAAATGAACAATCTGGCCAGATATAGAGCCCATACTCATATTTAAATCCATTCACAGACCTCAAGCCGATTCTGATCATACCGAACTAGGCCAATGACCTTTCAAGGGTCCATAATCACCCCCTTTTCCCATAACACATAAGAACCACCATCATAACCGGAGCAAACCTCCACAGTCCATAACCCAATAAACCGAGTGCCCTCCAGGCATAAATTCTCAAATTAATGATATTACCACAATCCTCATACTTGGTTTAAATCTTCAATCAATCAAGTGACTACATGCCACACTTATACAATCTTCCTGTGGGACACGCTCCCACAACCTTCCGAAACACATAACAGGTCCGTACATCCAAACCACCGGTCGTACTAATGCTGAAAAGCGATCAAGGATCCTTAACCAGGATGCAAAGTCCTTTTTCACAAAACACCGATCTCAGGTGACACTGACGATAATACCGACTTACTTTAAACATCGAAACTCCTTTCCTACTCATCCGAGCTCGTGACATCCTTGTCAGCTCCGAACTGCAACCTTAATCCTCAATTCAAATTCCATAGCTCTCACTGCGCCCAACGTGCCAATATACGATAGAACACGATTTTTTTTCATAACTCCGGAACCACTAATAGGTTAACACTTCATCACATAAAAGCTTTTCACTGAACTCACTTCAGGAGAACCATAGCAACACACAGGTAAATTCTCATAACTGAAGAATTTGCAAATCTCCAAGTAGTGGTCTAAGCCATTATAGCCCTTCCGGAATCCGTTTCCACATAACAAGCCATAACGGTAGAATGCTTCTATATAACATTAATTACGGCAGCTGACAAGCCTCATACGGTCCGTCACCAATCACTTGCATAACTTGATCACGCGGAAGGAACTGATCACTATCATCAATATGCCAATTCAACCATGGCTAGCCAATCCATCTTCGTCCCATTTATCCTTGATTGCCTTGGAAATAACAATAACTCCATTCAACACGTACCACACTCCATCCGCACTTAATCCCGAGTGACCTTGAATCACGAGACCATGCTGTCTCAAACCCCCCGAACCATTTCATATCTCTCAAATGCTACACCGCAAGCCAAAATATCATAGAACATTCTGGGCACCTTCTCATAAACTGCTACAAGGCTTGATTCTTAATTGTACTCATAGGCTCGAAATCATTAGGCACCACACTTTACCCCTTTTTTTTTGAATCCATTAGGACCGTTGTTGAGAGCCACCCGCTCTGACTTGGTCCCAAATATAATCAACTCCATAAATATTATAACACATGAATACCCTCTCGACGAAGCACCCGACGGAATCACTTCCCTCGAAACCCGCATCCATACAAGGCATAAGTCCTGAATCCCTCCCCAAGTCTGAACATGAGCCAATAAGGCCACCATAGCATGCCTTCGACAATCCATTTGCTCAAATTACCACTTATGGTCTTTTCAGTAGCTGAGATAACCCATCAATATGCTAATAACCAGAAACCTCGCAAGTAGTTAACCATGCAACCCAATCGTAAGCGGTGGGACTCTCCCACTTACCTCGACGCCACTATTACGCAACTTTGGAATTCACCAGGATTCTTTATCTCTTATTGATATAAACTTGCGCCGTCAATCGCCAAAATTCCCAGAATCTTTCTGTAAAACCCCTTTTTGTACTCTGAATCATCAACCACATTCGCACGACCGACCTCTTCACTGCATACCCAATAGAATTCTTCGCAGAAGCTTCGCCAACCTCGTGACCGCTAACTTGCTCACAGGGAATAACCCACATGTGGAAATCACTTCCCGACATCTTCCAATGCTGCTGCACGGGATACAATCACTATGACATCAATAACACATCCTGAGTCCGAGCTCACTCTCTAGCTGCACAAGTCCATTCATCCCTCGTGGACATCACTTAAATGTGCGGCAACAACCCTTCAATTCGAAGTTATGCTGCATCCTTCTTCCTTTTAAGCAGCTCCTTTTCGTTTTAGAAAATCTCCTGTCGCATAATAACCCATACTTCAAATTAGACCCGTAGACCCTAATCACCAATCACTAAAATTCCCAAATCGATCCAAACTCTCCTTAAGGCGCATAGTCATCCTACCCTAATGTTCATATGCAACTCCGCCACTCTCCCACTTTGGCGGAACTCATCCCTTTAATCGACTACTCGACCCTTGGCCTCTTATACTCGGCCTTCTAGAAATTTTAGCCACCGCCTGACACTTCCCACATGCCTTTCCCCATCCTTTGCTGCTCAGATGCTGCCATAAATAAAATCTATCTTCATGGCACTTGAACCCACAATTGCTACTAAATTTAAACCATTCTGAAGGTCATCTTTCTCGAACCGTCAACATTAGAAATACTGATTCAATCCTAAACCACCGCACCCTGTGATAATCTGACAGTTGTATCTCCAATACTGTTTCACAATATCTTGCCCCGAAAGGCGAATTGTGGAAGATCATAACACCGACAAACTTAGTATGTTTAATTAGGACAACGACACCCCATCATAGAAGAAAGCTCCACCACGCTTGCAAATACCAAGTCTCATTACTCCACCAGCCCACATCTGACCATTCTTAGCCCGATTGCCTTTCCCCTGCGGGGAATAAAAATCCGAATCTCTAGATCATGCATTGAGTAAACCTCCCTTCAATTCATTCACTGCCCTGATATGTAGGCAAACATCCTACCATTATAACGATACTGCGGAACAATTGTTCATAAGCATCATGGAAACTTGTGCCTAACCTCAGAGCTCTCAAAAGTACCGCTACTGAGCTGAAACAATAAATTACCCTTCCACAAGGCGACGATAATAGTACAATCAACTATACCAGGAGAAACATCCCGCACCACATTCGTAGTGCCATTACAATTCTTCAATTCTCGATATAACAAGCGCTTCGCGTCGCATAAGATTGAGTAGGAAAGAAACAAAGGCATAAGCCTCACAGGAATCAAATCGCACGATAAGGAATCAAGAAGGGAAGTAGTTCTAACAGCCCTGTAGCCTCCCGAAGATAAGTACAGACGTCTCCGTACTGATCCGCGAGACTCTACTAGACTTGCTCATGACTCGTGAGACCTACGGGAACCTAGTGCTCTGATACCATGTTGTCACGACCCAAAATCCACTAAGGGTCGTGATGGCGCCGGACACTGCTGTCAGGCAAGCCAACTAAAATACTTAATTAGATTCCAATTTAGACAATTTTGAAAACCCAGATTTTCCTTCTAATTTCATAAGTAAGGAGACAACTGCTTCAATTCAAATTAAATAATAAGCAATTAATACAAAATATTTCAAAACCATCCCAGAACCCGGTGTCACAAGTGCATGAGCAATTTCTAAGAAATAATATAATACAACATCCGTCCGGAATACAGTGGACAGAAAGTAAATACAATATACTGGAAGGGACTATACTAGCTGCGGGCCGCCTCGAATAATGCAACTCACCTAGTCCCCAAATCATCTGTGCTGCTACGCCCAGTAGGCCACTAGAGTTACATATACCTGTGCAACAAAAATGTACAGAAGTGTAGTATGAGTACGAAAAAAACGTGTACTCAATGAGTATCCCGTCTAATATTGAAGAAGTAGAGACGAGATGGTCGACTTCGACACTTACTAGTGGTCCAATAATGATGTCAACAATTCATTAAATCGTGGACTCTTATAAACATGATTTTTAATCTAATAGGAGGAAACACGTAAACAATTATTTCTTTTATAGGAACTTTCTCAAAATTTCCTTTTCATTATTTATCCAAATATTCTCAAGCCATGAAGAGGCAATAACAACTTCAATAAGTTCAAGGCAGCAATACAAGCATGCGCAAATCATGCCGAGGCGTACAACCCGCTCCAACAAAAAATAAACTATGCACTACCGAGGGTCGAACAGCGCGAACCATAGATGCATCTATTACCCCGCTCGCGAACTATCCATGCGACGCGGTCAACATGAAATAAACAATCCCTCTGCTCGCGAATCATACGTGCGACGCAGGTACACAGAGAAATACATGCTCAGATAGCTAATTAAGAATTTATCGGGGAATATTTATTCAAATAAAAGCCACTTTCTCTTTTAACAATGTAAGAAAAGAAGTTTAATCCTTTTTGAAATTATTTATTAATTCGATGTGGTTTAAGCAATTCGAGCTGTCAATAAGTTTACAATTCATCCAAGTATAGCATGCTTTTGGGTCCTAGACTACCCGGACAATAGCATAACAGTAGCTACGCACGGACTCTCGTCACCTCGTGCATACGTAGTTCCCACAAATAGGAGCACATAACCAATTAATTCACCTATGGGGACAATTCCCTCTTACAAGGTTAGAAAGGAGACTCACCTCGCTCCGAAGATCCATAACCGGCATTCCACGCCCTTCCGAAGACTCGAATCGATGCACAACTCTCCAAAACTAGTCAATAATTATGTAAACCCATTAATATATGTTAAGGTACTCATTATAATCCAATCTATATAATTCCTAACCNAGTTTTCTACAATTTTCCATGTCTAAATTCATATATAAACCTTGTATATACTCAAAACTAGTAGAGATCACTTACCTCATGCTTGGTGATGAAAATGGCACTCCAAAGTTGCTCCAAAATCGGCTCCCATGGAAGAAATAAAGTGAAAATGAGCCAAATTTCGATTTTTAAAAGAACCCCACTGCCTCCAGCAGTTTCCGCATCTGCGGGAAAATGACCGCATCTGCGGACAAATGACCACATCTGCGGTTATGACAGCAACCAATACTTTTTCCCGACACGGAAATGAGCATAACTCCCCCGTTCGATGTCCAAATTCGACGATTCTTTTTGCTATGGCTCCATAATTACGATACAGATGTAATGGTTCAATAAAAACTTAATTTGAAGCTCATTTGCTTAATATAGTACCCCTTTATGTCCAAAGTAACGGCATTGAAACATCAAATAAGAGCGCGATACAACCCGAAACACACCCGAGGCCCCCGGGACCCCGTCCAATCACACCAACCCACTCCATAATATAACACGGACCTGCTCGAGGCCTCAAATCATACCAAACAACGCTAAAATCATGAATCAACCTCCAATCCAAGCTTTATGAATTTTAGAATTTCAAACTTCTACTTTCGATGTTTAAACCTATCAAATCATGTCCGATTGACCCCAAATTTCGCACACAAGTCACATTTGACATTACGGACCTACTCCAACTTCCGAAATCGGATTCTGACCCCGATATCAAAAAGTCCACTTCCGGTTAAACTTCTCAAAAACCTTCAATTTTCTATCTTTAGCCAAATGACTCCAAAACGACCTACGGACCTCCGAATTCACTTCCGATCGCGCTCCCAACTCTAGAATCACCATACGGAGCTATTCCCAGACTCGGAATCCCAAACGGACATCGATAACACTGAAATGCACTTCAAAACAAACTTATGAAATTTCTTCCGAAATGCTAACTTCCACAATAGACGCCAAAATATTCCCGGGTCTTCCAAAACCCGATCCGGACATACGCCCAAGTCCGAAATCATCATAAGAACCTGCTGGAACCTTCAAATCCCGATTCCGAGGTCGTTTACTCAAAAATCCAATCTTAGTTAATTCTTTCAACTTTAAGCTTCCGAAATGAGAATTCTCTTTCCAAATCAACTCTGAACTTCCCGAAATTCGATTCCGACCGCGCGTACAAGTCATAATACCTGAAATAAAGCTGCTCATGGCCTCTGACTACTGAACAACGCGCTAGAGCTCAAAACGACCGGTCGGGTCGTTACACTTAAAAGATATAAATTCGCCTCATGGGTCTGTTTGCTTTTGGATGAGATCAACAACAACGATAACACACCCAGTATAGTTCCACAAGTGGGGTCTATGAAGGGTAGAATATATGCAGTCCTTACCCTTACCTTTAAGAAGACAGAGAGTTTATTTTCGATAGACCCTTGGCTCAAGAAAAATAAATGGATGGACATTAACAAGCAAACCAAATCTAACAACCGAAGTGAAAGTACTAATAGAACTAACACTAAGGAATACAAACAAAAAACCAAAACAAAGGTAATAACAAATAATAACAGAAGTCTATGGATACGAAATACACAAAAGACACTACGAGATGTATCAAAGCTACTACTACAAATACGGACAATGCTCGGCTACCTAAGCCTTTACCTTTATTTGCAACCTCCGCACATTCGTCTCATCCATGATCATGTCCTCGTTAAGTTAGAGAAACACCATATCTCGCCTAATCACCTTTCCCCAATATTTTTTCGGCCTAGTTGTACCTCTCCGCTGGCCCTCCAATGCCAGCATCTCATATAGAGACGGATCTAGAATTTGAATCTTATGGGTTCCAAACATTTGGGCAAAAGTGATGCTTTAAGCAAGTGAGAAAGTTTTTTAATGTTGGCTGGTCAGTATTTAAAAGAAAAAGAGAAACAAAAAGTGCCTAAGTGCCTATGGACCAATACTTGCATATGGGTAGAGGTGGCAACTTGAGCCCAAACCCATCCAACCCGCCCAACCCGTCCAAAGATAAGTGGGTCGGGCTAAAAATATTTTAGCTCATGGGATAACTTTGGCTCAACCCAAATTGACTCAATTTGGGCTGAGCCAAAGTTAACCCATTATTTTTTATAGCCAATTATGACCCATTAAGCAGCCCAAATACAACCTATGAAACTCAGCCAAAACAAAGTGATGTCAACCCAACTTATCTAGAAATATACTTAGTTGCCCCAATTTTTTTTTTTCATTTTATATTTTCAATTATTTTCTTTTATTTTTCTGCACCACCCACCCACCCTACCCCATACCCCCAGGAAACCGCCTACAAAAAATTTTTACCTTTTTTTTTGTATTTTTACTTTTTTGCACCACCCCACCCCCGCCCCCACCACCCCATCCACCCACCCACACCCGCCCAAACCCCCTAAAAAAATTTTTTATACTTTTTTTTAAATTTCAATTTACTATTTTCTATTTTTTTGTTTTTCTGCGCCACCCCCCCTCCACACAAACACACATGGCCGAACCATCTAAGTCTCGCCTCCCGCTCTTTTCCCTCTTTTTCTAGCTTATGTTGTGGAATAATTTTCACTTTTGTTTTCTTGAAGGAGAAAAGAGTTGCATGCAATATTGCTCATTAAATTGGTAGCTGAATTCATATGTCCTTTCAGATATCTAGCTAGTTTAATTTAATTAATTCATGCAATATTGCTCATTAAAGAATTGCATGCAATATTGCTAGTTTAATTTATTTTAAATCTAGCTCTGATACCACTTGTTGGGATCAAAAATAACAAGACGTCATGCGGAGGCTAGCAAAGTAAACCTTTGCGACGATAAATCAAATGACAAATAAAATACACTAAAAGAGGCATAATATTATAATATGATCTGGTCAAGTGACCTACATATATATGGTTTACTAAGAGAAAAAAATTTATAAGAGAATAAATTCTCTCCCTAAACAAAACTCTCGTAATGATTACTTTGTGGATGCTATCGTATTTTAATTTTTTGTATTTTTCTGTCAATAAGGGATCCTCAATTTATAGAGCTTCCTCCAAGGAAAAGAATATATTAAATACGAAAGAAATTATAGTTTTCTTATAGGAAAGTAAAAATAATTATGGTAATATTTTCACATTCCTTTAAAAGAAAAGTAAAACTCAATTGTGGTAAGAAAATAAGGGCAAAACACCCTAACAAATCTCTCCTTTTTGGCCTGATTTTCTAACATGATTTGATCCACCTTCGCCACGTGCATTATCTTCATCACTGCTGCTTGACAAGTTTTAAAAATTAAACTCTTGCGACTTAAAAGTATTGTGGCCCTTCAGGTTAAAAATGATCCATTTGGAAAGGTTAAAAGTGAGCCATTTGCAGGGTTAAAAGTGAGCTATCTGTGGGGCTAAAAGTGAGTTTAGATTAAAGATATAATAGCAGAATTTAAAAATATAGTTGAACATTATCTTCACATGTAGTATTCCGAGTATTTTTTTTTGGATCAAAAAAATCTCCAGTATCGTCAAATTGGGTTGCTTGATCTAAATCAATCTTGAACCTGTCTTCAACCTTGCTTTGAACCATTATCTCTGATACCACTAGCTCTGATACCAGTTGTTGGGATCGAAAATAGCAAGGCGGCATGCGAAAACTAGCAAAGTAAATTTTTATGACAATAAATCAAGTGACAAAAAAATATACTAAAAGACGCATAATATTATAATATGGTTTGGTAAAGTGACCCTACAAATAGTTTGCTAATATAAAAGAGAAATAGGTTTATGAAATAATAAAAGGATTCTGCCCCTAAACAAAACTCTCGTAATGACTATATTGTGGATGCTATTTTTATTTTTATTTTTCTGCAAATGAAGGATCCTTAATTTATAGAAGAACGGCTAAGTATCCCGGACGACGAAGCTACTTGAATCCAGAAGATAAACAACTTACTACAGAAGACTCTTTATTCCAAAAGAAAGTATGAGTATCATTTTTTTTAAAATTACAGTTCAATGTATTCATATAGAATAATAGTAAGAAGCGGAGAGAACAGGAAAAGTGGCTTCATATTTATCCGCCATCTCTCTCTACTATTATTCCATATCAATGTATTCATATGGAATATAGTAGAGAGAGATGGCGGATAAATATGAAGCCACTTTTCTTGTTCTCTCTGCTTCTTCTTCTCGCACCCCTCGCCTCCTGGCAGACATCGAACCCAATTGGAATACCCCGGATGATGGGTTTGGACACTATGTGTTCCAAATAGAAGATAAAACTCTTTACAAAGAAGAAGTTGGTGGTACTCGTAGGCTGATCTATAAGTATTGCGATGCAAAACTTGAGTTTGATAAAAAAGCCAAAAATTATATACCATGTACGACTACATTCTATCTCTCATTTGACAGAGCTGTTGCAGCTTATGTTATTATGGTAGAGGCTATCAAAAAGAGTACTAATGTTGCTATCCCTCTAGGATATACCAAATTCCAAAGATTTGGTGTGCTCTTCGTTGAAAAGTTATACCCATTTTCCCAAAGGCCCAAACTTCTATGGAAGATGCTCAGGAGTAAGCATATATGCTTTGACGATTTTTATACTGAGAAATTCAAACAAATATTTTCGGCTATCAAGGCTATACATGAAAGTGGGAATTATCATGGAGATGTTAAGAATGGGGTTATGTATCGAGACGATGACATTGTAGTTCTGTTTACTATCAAATCTAATGGTTTCCCTTACGATGTCCAAGAGAATATAAAAAATGATTTAAACTCCTTTTGGTCGCTGATGGAGTCTACTATTCAGATTCATAAAGATGAACTTCTGCGAATGTTGCCTCCTATCGTGTCACGATTTCGTGACATGTTGCTCAACTACAAGCCATCAGAGCATACCGGGTATTCTGAGTGGCTATTGATTCTCCCATATTCTGGAGCAATTCCACAAAAGGGATCTTTCTTGACACACTTTCAGCAACACTTAAATTGTATCATGATAACCTGTGTAGTCCAGAAATCTTAAACATGGATTTGTATATTCCTAACTGGAGAATGAGAGCTGTTAATGGGCACCACATGTTAAAGAATTGCTATAATTATATTCAGAATTATGAATGGTATTCCAACAATTACACATGTGGAATTGTTGTATTTGGTAGAAACTATTTAGCTTACCACGAATTTGCTGAGGGAGCCATTGCGGAGCTGGAGGCAGAATTTCCTAGCATTATAGCCGACTCATATTATGAGTTGGCAACAGGAGAAAATGCATTATCCTTCCGGAAAAACCCGTTCAAATATGAAAAGTTACATTTGAAATACGCTGAGAAAATCAGGGTGAATAATAAAGTCAGAGTTGAAGATCAGAACATGATCATGCATCATATTAAGGAGCAAATGGGATTTTATTGTGCCTCCGCCCAAGAAGAAGAAGAGAAGGGGCTTAATGGGCTTAATTTGAGGGCTTAATTTGAGGTGGAGAAAATGAAGAAAAGGAAGATGAAAGCAGTGAAGAATTAGACCTCACTAGAAAAGATTTTCAGATTTATACTAAAACTCTTGATTTAGTAGGAATCTTTTGGTATTAGACATTTTGAAACTTATGCCAACTATTGAATTGTAATATCTATGCACTTGAGCAACAACACGTTTTGCTTTTAGGGATATTAATTACTAGCTTTCTGGATGATTTGAATTATTAATATTTTGTATAGTTTTATTTTGTGATTTAAAAATAAAAATAAAAATATGGAATAATAGTATAATAACATGAACTAGCTGAAGATGGGCAAATTTATAAAGAGCAAAACCTGTCTTCATTTGTTTTACCCTGTCAATAACCATCCTAGGTATTAAAACATCAAAAACTACAAAAGATATAGAGTTTTTCAAGCCATAAGCTACAATATGCTAACACTGACGACAAAATTAATAATACTAGATTTTAAATGTTATCTACTTTGAGGGTGTATCAAAAGCCCAGAATATTGCTCGCTCCTAATGTCACGACCCAAACCCCGCACTGGTCGTGATGGCGCCTCTCGCGAAGACAAGGCCAGCCAACTAACCCAACTTGACTCTTTCAAAATAGTTAAACACAAATGAATGGCAAGATATGACTTAATGATATCAATTAACAGATTTACAACCCAACACAGCCCTAATCGGGGTGTCACAAGTCACGAGCATCTAGAGGAGTCTCAATACAACTACAAGGCCAGTAATATACAGAATATAATTTAGAATCAAAGAAAGAAATTCGGTGCCGCGAACGCTGGCGGTCACCTTGCTCAGCTACGATAACCAAATCTTCAACCAGCTCAAAACCCGCTACCGGGTGAACAAATACCTGCATCTGCACGCAAGGTGCAGGGAGTAAAGTGAGTACTCCAACTCAGTGAGTAATAAAAGTAAATAATAACTGAGCAGCAAGATATCACGTAAAGCAACCAACATGCTGTATAGAAGCCGGGTACAATTTTCTGAGAAAAACAGTGAAATCTATGATATCATTATAAATACCTTGGCTCAGTTCAAATCTCTTTTGAAAATGGTCTTTTCCACAATTACGAAAATGATTTCAAAACAGTTAGTGCTGATAAGCACAGAAAAATCCGCCCATCGGGCACAATTACCACAGTATATAACAGGTAAAATGACAAGTAAATATGCAAGATGAGCACATCAAAGTTCGCCCCTCGGGCAATATCTCAAAACAGTTCCGGCCCCTCAGGCATGATTTATGTTCCTGGTCAGTCATTGTTACCTGACCGGTCAGCCATTGTTACCTGACCAAAACGCGTATTACAGTGCCATTGTTGCCACTTGTCAGTCATTGTTACCTGACTGGTCAGTCATTGTTACCTGACCAAAATGCGTATAACAGTGCCATTGTTACCACTGTCTAAAATTTATCCGCTCTAGATGGGTACCCGCGCTCACTGTGGGGGTGCAGACTCCGGAGGGGCTCCTACAGCCCAAGCGCTATATCATCATAAGGCCTGGAAGCCTGTACATATCAACATAAGGCCTGAAAGCCTTCTCACAATACACTCGAGGCCTGAAAGCCTCCTCACATCACTCAACATATCCTCACATATGGCCCTCGGCCTCAATCAGTCCAAAAGTAATCTTAAGCCCCTCGGGCATCAGTAAAAAGAAAATAATGCTCAGCTCAAACAATAGTTCAAATATCAGTTAAAACTCAAGGTTGAGTAAAAATATAGCTGAGTTCATGAAACAGTGTAATTCAAATGGATTGAGTTCTAATAATATTTCAAATAGTGAGGAAAACAGTGATGATAGCTCACAAGGAGTTCAAACAGTCGGCAATAAGCCCCAAGTATGACAATAAGCCCAAGTCATAGTGCAAAACAGCAAGTCATAGTGAAATACGCGGTAAAATCAACAACCGGGACGGACCAAGTCACAATCCCCAAGGGTGCTCTACCCCACGCTCTCTATCCGGCGTGCAAGTCACCTCAATGTAGCACAATGGGTGCAAATCCGGGGTTTCAAACCCTCAGGATATCATTTTTACAATCATTACTCACCTCAAACCGGTGAAATATCTAACTCGCGACGCCTTTGCCCCTCAAACCGGCCTCCATGCGCGTCGAATCAATCCAACAACAGAGCAAATACATCACAATATGCCAATGGGACAATACCCAATCGAAAATAATAAAAAAATAGCAATAATCTCGAAACTAGCAAAACCCGAGCCCCGGGGCCACTTCTCGATAAATCACAAAATTCACATCACCGGATTCCTCGCCTCGCCACGAGTCCATACATATCAAATTTACCAAAATCGGAGTCCAATTGACCCCTCAAATCCCTATTTTAAACTCTCTTAAGTTCAAACTCTAAACCACCATTTTTGACCTTTGATTCCTTGATTATTCAGTCTAAATCCATGTTTTTACACCATAAAATCGTATTCTAAGTCCAAGAATCCATGCCTGATTAAAGCCCTCGAAACCCTCTTCAAAATCGCCTCAAAGCTCTCAAGGTTCGGAGTCCAAAATGTTGTTCTTTCAAAAGAAATTCGCGAAGAAGATAAATCTCACTTAACTGCCAGCCATTCTGCTTCTGCGGATATATTACCGCTTCTGCGACTTCCGCATATGCGGTCCACGTCCGCTTCTGCGGTCCCCAATTCGCTTCAGCGGAACCGCCTATGCGGTCAAATCTTCCGCTCCTGCGGACTCAGACAAGGTCCCATAATTCCGCTTTTGCGAGGCCCAGCTCGCTTCTGCGAGACCGCACCTGCGGTCCAATAGCCGCAGGTGCGAAAACACCAGATACCAGCAATATGAAACATGCAACAACTCCAAAAACTCTCCGTTTAACCATCCGAACTCACCCCGAGGCCCCCGGGACCTCAACCAAAAGCACCAATACATCCTAAAACCTCATTCAAACTTGTTCCAATCATCAAAACACATCAAACAACGCCAAAACCACTAAATCACATCGGATTCAAGCCTAAGTTCTTCAAAAACTTCCGAAACACGCATTTGATCAAAAACCCGACCGAAACACCTCCGAATGACCTGAAATTTTGCACACACATCAAAAATCATCTAACGAAGCTACTGCAACTCTCGAAATTTCATTCCGACTCTCGGATCAAAATCTCACCCATCAGCCGGAACTCGCCAAAATACTAACTTCGCCAATTCAAGCCTAATTCTACACCGGACCTCCAAAATCAATTCCGATCACGCTCCTAAGTCACAAATCATCCCCCGAAGCTAACCAATTCACCGGAAATCACATCCGAACCCTCTAACTCATAAGTCAACGTCCGGTTGACTTTTCCAACTTAAGCCTTCTTAAAAGAGACTAAGTGTCTCATTCCTTATCAAAACCAATCCAAATCAACTCTAACACACCAAATATCGATAACAAAACATGAAGAACCATAAAATGGGGGGAAACGGAGCGGTAACACATGAGACGACGGGTCGGATCGTCACATCCTCCCCAACTTAAAGAAATGCTCATCCTCGAGCGTACCCAGAGTTGTACTAGAAGCCAAACAATAGCTGAATGACCTTACCAAGCATATACCCGGGGTGATACCATGTCACCCTATCTCGCATAGGTCCGATAACACAACATGGCTGAAATCTCACAATACATCTATACCATAACCGTAGATCCACATTGCACCTTCCGAAATCATACACAAGATCAGAACCCCCGTCTATGTTCAGAATAACCCAAACCAGCTTTAATAACCCATACCTGCAACCTCAGGTGAAATCATATGATATACCACACAATCCAAACGCTAGAAACGATAACTTCTACTCACAGCAGTTGCCCACAACAACAAAATACCGATAGAAAAGCTCTTATTAGCTAAAGTCTTATTCCAACACTTCCATATACTGCCGACGATAAATGAAACACGCAGCAAACCGTAACCATTTCTCAGATCAACCATTCATGAAGCCACTTCCCTTTCCACTAATACCGCAACAGATTTCCGAGCCGAACCTCGATATTATTCTTCTAACAAGCTGAAATCAAATATGTTCGTATTCATTAATGACCCCAACGATCACCTCGAATCCAACACACCACTCTGGTGATATGACACCTCAATACAGGCCTCAACCACAACTTGCATAATACGCGCACCAATAAGAAACGGTCAGAACATACTCAAATCATGAAAAATGATTCAGACGAAGGAGCTGTACCTCAAGCTCATCAATACCATCACAACACAAGGCTGAGACCCCGTCTCACATCATAGAATAGAACACATGAATCTACCCCGAAAGGTCATATCTCCACGTAACCTCGCTACAATGCGCGATCCTATCCAAACACTGTTACACATGAAGCACCTCAAGTCACTTTGCTCAAAGTCGACAGCCACGCACAATTTGATGTCTGAAACCAAAGCAATTCATCACACCCACGGTGAAACAAATGACATACGACACACAACCCGATAGGTCATAACCAACACTCCATTTATCGAGCAACATCCAATTACTCTTACCGCTCGACTTTCACTATGAATCCCCAATAGAACCGCACCACATGTGCCCATAATCAACAAATCATAACGTATCACAACATAGAATAGCAACTTAAGCTGAATACGTAGCCACATCAGCCTGCCCACGAACTCATAACCAAGGAGCCTGAAGCTGCTCCTTCCACTACTACAACTCCTGCCGGAGCCGTACGATACGGTGCCCGGCACCAAATCAATATCGAAATCCACAACCTCGCCCGGCGACATGCCCGACCACAAGAAACGCATCCGAAAAGTCCCTCAACATCGGAACTGAACCAATGGTAGAAACCTCTGCACTGACATCCATCACAAAGGCCCAATTGAGAAAAGCAAGTCCTCCCCAGCCCTCCGCTGATCTTTGGAATACAAGCCACTCTGCTAGAACATAGTCCGATGCACCTCGCCACTCAACCTGTGGCATTTTCCGGCATAGCCTATAGCGCAATAGTCTAGAATAACCCAACACTGAGATAGCCAGTCCACACCCCAACATCATATCCAAAATCTAACATACCAAGCAAAGAAAGATCCACTCGGGCCTCCAAGTTTCATAGCCGCTAAACGGTACCAATACACACGATCCACAACCACTACATAGTTTGTACTTGAAAACTCCCAGTCTCCAACTCCATATAGCACACGAATCACCATACCTGGTCCCAAATTCCGCCGTATGAATACATATCACACCTCAAGTTCCCCAATCACTCCACGAAAGATATTCTAAAATTTCCCCTGAGCCATCAAACGAAATCAGATCTCCGCAATTGACCTCACAAGAAAGTGTCGCAATACTACCGAAGTGCCATCAACTTAATCACATTGCCCTTTTTCGGAAACATATACCCTCGTCAAATCACTATGGTTAGCAATACCATTTCCTTAGTCATCTGAAGATCATTCACCCTAATCATCTGAAACTGCCCGTGCTGCTCAAGAATTTAATGACTCTCCATTCAGAACAGCACCATAACCTTACACACACGAATCTCAATCCTCTACAACATACCGCATATACCATACCACCCTAGGGTAACATGAGAACTCCATCTCCCTTCCTAGCCATAAATATCTACGTACTCAACTGGTCGAGAACTCCCATCAGTCCCATCTAGAAGAAGAATCACTACACATTCCATGCTTTGCATACCCATAAAAGATATACACATCTTCAAACCACGGTGAAACCCAACAAGAATTCTCTCCCAATTCCATTTGTACAAGCTAAACCGTCAGGACTGAATCCTGCTATCCAAACCAAGCTAAGCAAGATGTCGGAACTCAAAAGCTTTGCTGCACAATACCTGTAAGGGCTCATTACCTCGAACACATACGAAGAATTAATCATATCCTTACCATACCGATTCGGTCTACTATCAATCTATCCCATCTATCTGATTTCCCTTCTGATTCCTCATCAGCTTGATATTCCCTCTTGCTGTAGCACCATAGTTCCTCAACCCAGGCTCACTACACGAGACCCAAGCACAAGACCACACTGTCTAAGACCCATAAGCCACTGAATACTCTCTCAAATGTTCCCAGAAATACCACATTCCAGAGTACTTTACTTTGAAGAACTTCCTGCGAATCTGAATTCGTTACCATTACTTTCCAGATACCGATACATAGGTTCCCATAATCAATATAAAAATACCACAAGTCTTGACCTTTTCTAATGAAAGCACAGTCTCTGCCCACATACACGACCTTAAAACACCTGGTTGTTACATGTAGAATCTTGAACACGATAAAACCATTCTCGAGAGTCATTCACTCTTATTCAAATTGCAATTTACCTGACTTAACGAACATAACCACTCATACCTTATTGGCACTCCGATACCGCAAAAATGAGATCCTCATCCCAATACAACCAAGCAACTTCATGCTCTATGCACCGAGCATTCTTTACCAACAACAACTCTAGACATTCCGTGATTCTCATATCCTATGGAACATAATATAACCTTTGTCAAAAAAAAAATTTCAATTTTTTTTTCTTTTACTCTAGCCATAGCTGGCTCGCCCACACGCTCCAACTGAAGCCAACATAGCACATGCCCGTGCAATCAGCTAATCAATAGCAACCTCCCCAACTTGGCTCGAAGCCATATATCAGGACACACTCAACAACTCATAACACTTTTACTCGAATGATGCCGCAATATCATAGTGAGATTAAACTCAAATCATTTACTAGTTGTGAAAACACAGATCGTCTAGTACTGTAATCCTCTGCAACCTCGTATTCATCCCCACATCAGTTGAGTCCACTCTCTTAAGCGACCCGAATTTTTTCGAATTTCAACACGTACCCTTCAATTACACATGAGATCTTCTAACATACACATAAGGATCATACCACTTAAGAAGACTCCACAGGAGATAACCCACCTGCTTCGCCTCAATTTAGTATTTCAGCATACCTTCCATATCCATTACACAGTCATTAAGTCCTTCCTGGGTCTGAACTCATACCACCACATGAAATGCACTACACTCCCCAACTAGGAGACACGATAATATTCTTCACACGCCCATACTCAGGCCACACATCAAATCACAATAGGAAATGAACGCTTAATAGCTCATCTATTAACCAACAGACTTCTTCGTCACTACCAAGTCATATAGACACATCTCGCAGTACTAACATACTCATCACATGGATATCCAACCGCCATTCCGGCTAATAGGGACAATACCGAACATGTAAGTTCAAAACACTTGCCTGCACAATCAGCACCTCGGTGCTCAAGCCATACGCAATGATCCAGCCTCAAGTCCTCTAGACTGGCCCAACATACTCACGAAGATCACATCTCGCCCCTTGGTCGGGGAATCACAAACCATCGAGGCACATATAATACTGAGCGCTCGTATGCGCATACAGACGTGTGGAAGGAATTTTGAAGAGTTTCTTTTCAAGCTGAATCAAGGACGCACGATAAGAATTCAAGAATATAAAGTTTTTCTAAAGGTTCTGCAGCCTCTCGAGGATAAATACAGACGTCTCCATACCGATCCGTGAGACTCTACTAAACCTGCTCATGACTCGTGAGACCTAGTAACCTAGGCTCTGATACCAACTTGTCACGACCCAAATCCCGCACTGGTCGGGATGGCGCCTCTCGTGAAGACAAGGCCAGCCAACTAACCCAACTTGACTCTTTCAAATTAGTTAAACACAAATGAACGGCAAGATATGACTTAATGATATTAATTAACAAATTTACAACCCAACACAGCCCTAATCGGGGTGTCACAAGTCACGAGCATCTAGAGGAGTCTCAATACAACTACAAGGCCACTAATATACAGAATAGAATTTAGAATCAAAGGAAGAAATTCGGTGTCGCGAACGCTGACGATCACCTTGCTCAGCTACGATAGCCAAATCTTCAACCAGCTCAAACCCCGCTATCGGGTGAACAAATACCTGCATCTGCACGCAAGGTGCAGGGAGTAAGGTGAGTACTCCAACTCAGTGAGTAATAAAAGTAAATAATAACTGAGCAGCAAGAAATCACGTAAAGCAACCAACATGCTGTATAGAAGCCGGGTACAATTTTCTGAGAAAAATAGTGAAATCTATGATATCTTTATAAATACCTTGGCTCAGTTCAAATCTCTTTTGAAAATGGTCTTTTCAATAATTACGAAAACGATTTCAAAACAGTTAGTGCTGATAAGCACAGAAAAATCTGCCCCTCGGGCACAATTACCACTGTATAACAGATAAAAAGACAAGTAAATATGCAAGATGAGCAGATCAAAGTTCGCCCCTCGGGCAATATCTCAAAACAGTTCCGGCTCCTCGGGCATGATTTATGTTCCTGGTCAGTCATTGTTACCTGACCGGTCAGCCATTGTTACCTGACCAAAATGCGTATTACAGTGCCATTGTTACCACTGGTCAGTCGTTGTTACCTGACTGGTCAGTCATTGTTACCTGACTAAAACGCGTATAACAGTGCCATTGTTACCATTGTCTAAAATTTATCCGCTCTAGATGGGTACCCGCGCTCACTGTGGGGGTGCAGACTCCGGAGGGGCTCCTACAACCCAAGCGCTATATCATCATAAGGCCTGAAAGCCTGTACATATCAACATGAGGCCTGAAAGCCTTCTCACAATACACTCGAGGCCTGGAAGCCTCCTCACATATCTCTCGAGGCCTGAAAGCCTCCTCACATATCGCTCGAGGCCTGAAAGCCTCCTCACATATCACTCGAGGCCTGAAAGCCTCCTCACATCACTCAACATATCCTCACATATGGCCCTCAGCCTCAATCAGTCCAAAAATAATCTTAAGCCCCTCGGGCATCAGTAAAAAAAACAATAATGCTAATAGTTCAAATATCAGTTAAAACTCAAGGTTGAGTAAAAACATAGCTGAGTTCATGAAACAGTATAATTCAAATGGACTGAGTTCTAATAATATTTCAAATAGTGAGGAAGACAGTGATGATAGCTCACAAGGAGTTCAAACAGTCGGCAATAAGCCCCAAGTATGGCAATAAGCCCAAGTCATAGTGCAAAACAGCAAGTCATAGTGAAATACGCGGTAAAATCAACAACCGGGACGGACCAAGTCACAATCCCCAATGGTGCTCTACCCCACGCTCTCTATCCGGCGTGCAAGTCACCTCAATGTAGCACTATGGGTGCAAATTCGGGGTTTCAAACCCTCAGGATATCATTTACAATCATTACTCACCTCGAACCGGTGAAATCTCTAGCTCGCGATGCCTTTGCCCCTCAAACCGGCCTCCACGTGCGTCGAATCTATCCAACAACAGAGTGAATACATCACAATATGCCAATGGAACAATACCCAATCGAAAACAATAAAAAATAGCAATAATCTCGAAACTAGCAAAACCCGAGCCCCGGGTCCACTTCTCGATAAATCACAAAATTCACATCACCGGATTCCTCGCCTCGCCACGAGTCCATACATATCAAATTTACCAAAATCAGAGTCCAATTGACCCCTCAAATCCCTATTTTAAACTCTCTTAAGTTCAAGCCCTAAACCACCATTTTTGACCTTTGATTCCTTGATTATTCAGTCTAAATCCATGTTTTTACACCATAAAATCGTATTCTAAGTCCAAGAATCCATACTTGATTAAAGCCCTCGAAACCCTCTTCAAAATCGCCTCAAAGCTCTCAAGGTTCGGAGTCCAAAATGTTGTTCTTTCAAAAAAAAAATTCGCGAAGAAGATAAATCTCACTTAACTGCCAGCCATTCCGCTTCTGCGGATATATTACCGCTTCTGCGACTTCCACATATGCGGTCCACGTCCGCTTCTGCGGACTTTTCTCTTAAGGCACCCACCGCTTCTGCAGTCCCTAATTCGCTTCAGCGGGACCGCCTACGCGGTCAAATCTTCCGCTCCTGCGGACTCAGACAAGGCCCCATAATTTCGCTTCTGCGAGGCCCAGCTCGCTTCTGCGAGACCGCACCTGCGGTCCAATAGCCGCAGGTGCGAAAACACCAGATACCAGCAATATGAAACATGCAACAACTCCAAAAACTCTCCGTTTAACCATCCGAACTCACCTCGAGGCCCCCGGGACCTCAACCAAAAACACCAATACATCCTAAAACCTCATTCAAACTTGTTCCAATCATCAAAACACATCAAACAACGCCAAAACCACTAAATCACATCGGATTCAAGCCTAAGTTCTTCAAAAACTTCCGAAACACGCATTTGATCAAAAACCCGACCGAAACACCTCTGAATGACCTGAAATTTTGCACACACATCCAAAATCACCTAACGAAGCTACTGCAACTTCGAAATTTCATCCGACTCTCGGATCAAATCTCACCCATCAGCCGGAACTCGCCAAAATACTAACTTCGCCAATTCAAGCCTAATTCTATACCGGACCTCCAAAATCAATTCTGATCACGCTCCTAAGTCACAAATCATCCCCCGAAGCTAACCAAATCACCGGAAATCACATCCCAACCCTCTAACTCATAAGTCAACGTCCGGTTGACTTTTCCAACTTAAGCCTTCTTAAAAGAGACTAAGTGTCTCATTCCTTATCAAAACCAATCCAAATCAACTCTAGCACACCACATACCGATAACGAAAAATGAAGAAGCATAAGATGGGGAAACGGAGCGGTAACACATGAAACGACGGATCGGGTCGTCACAAAAAATTAGCCCAGGAAAATGAAAATACTGTCAACTTAATTAGAAGCTGCCTTGCTTTGGGCCCTTGGGCCAACAGAATTCTTAGGCCCAAATCCTATTTAAATAAGAGGCTGCCANACAGTTACAATGCTCTTGAAACGTTGCCGCATCTGATGGCCAGTCGTGCACCATGTCATAAAATCGTTGAACTAGAGGAGACAAGGGATCCAGACGTCCATACATACTCATAGTAGAATCGATCAGGGACCAAAATGAGGTGAAATCTTTTTGTAAACGTGTAGCAAGGGTGGCTCAAGGGGGAGGCTAGAAAAGCCTTTGCTTTAGGCCCCCTAAATTTTGGGGCCCCAAAAATATTTTTAGTTTGTGAATTTACTATCTTATTTTCGCTTAGACAAAATTAAAGTTTATAGAAAAAAGAAAAAAATACAAAATCCTTATAAAATTGGAGAGAAAGACTATTTATTTTTCAACACTAGAAATATTTTAAAACTTTGAATTAAGATACTCAAATCTTCATATTGATAAATAATATTTTTTACAATAAGATCCAACATAACGAATTGTAAATACGTGGCTAACATCTTATTAACTTGAATTTTCTTACCAATATTGATATTAATATTATATTTTGTAAGATAACTACACAATAGACAAAAAGAAAGAAAGAAAAAAGAAACCAATGAAAAAAGAAACCAATGTAATATTAATACTATATTTTGCAAGATAACTATACAATAGAATAAAAAGAAAAAAAACTAAAGTCCCTTATTAAAATTTATCGGTAGGATGTTGTTGTTGGGCTTTCGACGCAACAGAAACTATTATCGCAGCACATGCTCGTAAAAATGGGGAGATCCCCTTTCAAAGCAACATTTATTAGATTGCATGTACACTTACTATGACAAGCCTATTTGGTTTGCAGCTTTGAAAGAGAAGGTTGATTTCCTTGTTCCTGTGCAAAGGCATATACCTTTGCTAGGGACCGTGGCATAGTTAAGGAAGCAAAACATCCATTTGCTAAACAAAGGGGTGAGTGTCAAGGCCTATCTGAAATGTAAGTATCATTGTTCGATATTTTTAGTTTTAATTTGTTTCTTAATTTTCGAATAGAATTTAAGATAATTTATAACATTTTTTTGTAGGATATTGTAAAGATAAAAGAATTTAACAAAGTATTCATATGGAATAATAGTAGAGAGAGATGGCGGATAAATATGAAGCCACTGTTCCTGTTCTCTCCGCTTCTTCCTCTTGCCCTCGCCCCCCTCGCCACTTGGAGGACGTCGAACCCAATTGGAATACCCCGGATGATGGGTTTGGACACTGTGTGTTCCAAATAGAAGTTAAAACTCTTTACAAAGAAGAAGTTGGTGGTACTCGCAGGCTGATCTATAAGTATTGCGATGCAAAACTTAAGTTTGATAAAAAAGCCAAAAATTATATACCATGTACGGCTACATTCTATCTCTCATTTGACAGAGCTGTTGCAGCTTATGTTATTATGGTAGAGGTTATAAAAAAGAGTACTAATGTTGCTATTCCTCTGGGATATACCAAATTCCAAGGATTTGGTGTGCTCTTTGTTGAAAAGTTATACCCATCTGCCCATAACAAGCCCAAGCTTCTATGGAAGATGCTCAGGAGTAAGCATATATGCTTTAACGATTTTTATACTTAGAAATTCAAACAAATATTTTCGGCTATCAAGGCTATACATGACAGTGGGAATTATCATGGAGATGTTAAGAATGGGGTTATGTATCGAGACGATGGCACTGTAGTTCTGTTTAATATCAAATCTGATGGTTTCCCTTACGATGTCCAAGAGCATATATAAAATGATTTAAACCCCTTTTGGTCGCTGATGGAGTCTACTATTCAGATTCATGAAGATGAACTTCCGCGAATGTTGCCTCCTCTCGTGTCACGATTTCGTGACATGTTGCCCAACTACAAGCCATCAGAGTATACCGAGTATTCTGAGTGGCTATTTGATTCTCCCATATTCTGGAGCAATTCCACAAAAGGGATCTTTCTTGACACACTTTCAGCAACACTTAAATTGTATCATGCTAACCTGTGTAGTACATAAATCTTCAACATGGATTTGTATATTCCTAACTGGAGAACGAGAGCTGTTAATGGGCACCACACGTTAAAGAATTGCTATAGTTATATTCTGAATTATGAATGGTACTCCAACAAATGCACATGTGGAATTGATGTGTTTGGTAGAAACTATTTAGCTCACCACGAATTTGCTGAGGGAGCCATTCCGGAGTTGGAGGCAGAATTTTCTAGCATTATAGCCGACTCATATTATGAGTTGGCAACAGGAGAAAATGCATTATCCTTCCGGAAAACCCGTTCAAATATGAAAATTCACATTTGAAATACGCTGAGAAAATCAGGGTGAATAATAAAGTCAGAGTTGAAGATCAGAAAATGATCATGCATCATATTAAGGAGCAAATGGGATTTTATTGTGCCTCTGCCTAAGGAAAAGAAGAGAAGGGGTTTAAGGGGCTTAATTTGAGGGCTTAATTTGAAGGCTTAATTTGAGGTGGAGAAAATGAAGAAAAGGAAGATGACAGCAGTGAAGAATTAGACCTCACTTGAAAAGATTTTCAGATTTATACTGAAACTCTTGACTTAGTAGGAATCTTTTGGTATTAGACATTTTGAAACTTATGCCAACTATTGAATTGTAATATCTATGCACTTGAGCAAGAACACGTTTTGCTTTTATGGATATTAATTACTAGCTTTCTGGATGATTTGGATTATCAATGTTATTAATAGTTTTATTTTGTGATTTAAAAAAAATAAAAATATGGAATAATAGTATAATAACATCAACTAGCTGAAGATGGGCAAATTTATAAAGAGCAAAACCTGTCTTCATTTGTTTTACCCTGTCAATAACCATCCTAGGTATTAAAACATCAAAAGCTACAAAAGATATAGAGTTTTTCAAGCCATAAGCTACAATATGCTAACACTGGCGACAAAATTAATAATACTAGATTTTAAATGTTATCTGCTTTGAGGGTGTATCAAAAGCCCAGAATATTGCTCGCTCCTATCTTCAACTATTGATCAGCTCAAATTAAGTACTCATCTTGGGTTGGGTCTACACAATAAAATCTCATTTACTCCTTAATGTAATATGTGATCACTTTATAAGAACCAGAGGTTTGATCAACGTATCACAAATAGATGGATCTATATTTGTGCACCATGAGTTCATGGGATAATGCATATTTTGCTGCAGCCAACTCATAATATGAGTCAGATATAATACTAGGAAATTTGGCCTCCAGCACCAAAGTCAGATCATCAGCAAAGGAGTTGTGAGTTAAATATTTCTTCCAATCACAACAATTCCAAATGATTTGTTGTACCAGTGCTTAGGATCTTTACTGTAACGATCCGACCGGTCGTTTTGAGTCCCAGCGCTCCGTTCAGCAGTCGGAGGCCATTAACAACTTCATTTCATGTATTATGACTTGTACGCGTGGTCGGAATTGAATTTCGGGAAGTCCAGAGTTGATTTGAGAGGAGAATTCTTACTTCGGGAGCTTAAAGTTGGAAGAATGAACTAGGATTGGAATTTGGAGTAAATGACCTCGGAATCGGGATCTGAAGGTTCCAGCAGGTTCGTATGATAATTTCGGACTTGGGCGTATGCCCGGTGCAGGTTTTTGATAACCCGAGAGCGTTTTGGCGCCTATTGTGGAAGTTAGCATTTTAGAAGGAATTTCATAAGTTTGGTTTGAAGTGTATTTCGGTGTTGGCAATGTCCGTTTGGGATTCCGAGACCGGGAGTAGCTCCGTATGGTGATCTTGGAGTTGGGAGCGCGATCGGAAGTGAATTCGGAGGTCCGTAGACCATTTTGAAGCTATTTGGCTAAAGATAGAAATTTGAAGGTTTTGAGGAGTTTGACCGGATGTTGACTTTTTGATATCGGGGTCGGAATCCAATTCCAGAAGTTGGAGTAGGTCCGTAATATCAAATATGACTTGTGTGCAAAATTTGAGGTCAATCGGACATGATTTGATAGGCTTAAACATCGGAAGCAGAAGTTGGAAAGTTCAAAGTTCATAAAGCTTGAATCGGAGTGTAATTCGTGGTTTTAGCGTTGTTTGATGTGATTTGAGGCCTCGAACAAGTCCGTAATGTGTTTTGGGACTGGTTGGTACGATTGGTTGGGGTCCCGGGGGCCTCGGGTGGATTCCGGGTGGTTAACGGATCAAATTTGGAAGTTGAAGAACAGCTGAAGGGATCTAGTTGCTGGTATTTCCGCTTCTGTGGAAATGGGACCGCAGAAGCGGCCCCGCAGAAGCGAGGAAGTAACCGCAGAAGCGGTTGGCAGTGAAGGGGAGCAGGGACCGCTTATGCGGTCAGGTATCCGCAGAAGCGAAATGGTCCGAAGGGTCGTGGGCCACAGATGCGGTCAAGGTTCCGCAGAAGCGGGACCGCATCTGCGGAAGGAGCATCGCAGAAGCGAAAGGGGGCTAGGCCAGGGAAGCCGCAAAAGCGGCCTATTGTGCGCAAAAGCGGAACCGCATAAGCGGTGATAATTTCGCAGAAACGGAAGCAGCTGGGGCAGTGAAGATGTTTTAAGTTCGGGGTTGAGTTCATTTCAACCCCATTTTTCTTCCGTTGGAGTCGATGGGGAGCAGCTTGGAGACGCCATTTTCGTCACTTGTCATGAGGTAAGTAATTTATGCTAGCTTTGAGTTAAATACAAGGTTTATACATGGATTTAGGCATGAAAATTAGTATAAAAATTGGGGTTTTGGTGGAAAACCTAGAAAATCATATTCTTGGAATTTAGCCATGATTTTGAGTATGGAATGAAGAAAAAAATCATATATTTGAGTTCCTATGGTCATGGGTAACCTTTATCTTCGAGAAATTTTGGATTCTGGGCACGTGGGCCCGAGGGCATTTTGTTCATTTCGCTAAGCGGAGTTGGGAATTTGTATAATCTGAATTGTTAACAAGTATTTGAGCATATTCTTATTAGTTTGTCGTTAATTGTCTAGTTTTGGTGCATTGTGCGTTGGTTCAAGCCTTCGGGAGAACGTAGAATGCCGGTTATGAGTCTTCGGAGCGAGGTGAGTCTCCTTTCTAATCTTGTGAGGGGGAAATTACCCCATAGGTGAGTTAAATTGGTTATGTGCTCCTAATTGTGGGGGCTACGTGCGCACGAGGTGACGAGAGTCCGTGCGTAGCTGCTATTATGCTATTGTCCGGGTAGTTTAGGACCCAAAAGCATGTTATATTTGGATTAATTATGAACCCATTGATGACTTGAAATTGCTTAAATCACACTAAATTAATAACTGGATTTCTAAAAAGACTTAAGCTTCGTTTTCTCAAATTATTAAAGAGAATTGGCCTCCCTTGAATAATTACTCCATGTTGACTTCCTGACTGACTGTCTGTCTGTGTGTGTTTATTTTGGAACGGGTCGTACGCCTCGGCAGATTAATAGATACATCTATAGGCGCGTCGTCGACCCTCGGCAAGTGCACATTTATTTCTGTTGGATCGGGCCGTCGCCTCGGTATGATTTGCACATGTTTGTATTGCTGCCTGGGACTTGATTAAGTTATTACTGCCTCTCTATGGCTTAGGAATAATTGGATCTTGTTTAAAAAGGAATTTTGGGAAATTTCCTATGAAGAGATTTAATTGTATAATCGTTTCTTTCTATTTGGACTAAAAATCAGGTTTATAGAATAAATCCACTGATTAGTATATTCATTAAGGATGAACCATTATTGGACCATTAGAAAGTGTCAGAGTTGACCATCTCGTCTCTACCCCTTCGGAATTAGGCGGGATACTCACTGAGTACACGTTGATTACGTACTCATACTACACTTCTGTGCATTTTTGTTGCACAGGTACATGATACTTTAGCGGCCTACTGGGCGCAGCAGCACGGACGATTCGGGGACTGGGTGAGTCGCAGTATGCAAGGCGGCCTTAGCTTTTTAAAGTCCCTTCCTAGTATTTGTATTTCCTTTCTGTCCATGTATTTCAGACGGATGTTGTGTTGTATTTTATATCCTTATCAGTAGTTGCTCATGCACTTGTGACACAGGGTTTCTGGGATGGTTTCAGTAAAACTTTGTACTAATTGTTATTATTTAAATTTGAATCCATGAAGTGATCTTATATTTATGTAAAATGGAAGGAAAAACCTTAGATTTTTAGAAGTATTAAAAGAGGAATTAATTGGTAATTTAATTGGCTAGCCTGACAGCGGTGTCCGGCGCCATCACGACCCGTAGTGGATTTGGGTCGTGACATTTACCAGAATCTTCATCCCTACTTCTATATTTATAGCAATTACATAATGAGGATCGGTGAACGAAACTCCCTATTCAGCCAAGAATGTAGGCATCCATGTTGAAGATTCTGTCATCCACAAAATCAATTCTTTTATGTATTTTGAAAGTGTCTCAAGGAAGAGACCTTTTATGGAATTGGTCTAGAATAGTGGAGAATCAAATAGCCAGTTACAATGCTCTTGAAACGTTGCCGCATCTGATGGCCAGTCGTGCACCATGTCATAAAATCGTTGAACTAGAGGAGACAAGGGATCCAGACGTCCATACATATTCATAGTAGAATCGATCAGGGACCAAAATGAGGTGAAATCTTTTTGTAAACGTGTAGCAAGGGTGGCTCAAGGGGGAGGCTAGCAAAGTGTTTGCTTTAGGCCTCCTAAAGCTTGGGGCCCCAAAAATATTTTTAGTTGTGAATTTACTATCTTATTTTCGTTTAAACAAAATTAAAGTTTATATAAAAAAAAATACAAAATCCTCATAAAATTGGAGAGAAAGACTATTTATTTTTCAACACTAGAAATATATTAAAACTTTGAATTAAGATACTCAAATCTTCATATTGATAAATAATATTTTTTACAATAAGATCCAACATAACGAATTGTAAATACGTGGCTAACATCTTATTAGCTTGAATTTTCTTACCAATATAAATATTAATATTATATTTTATAAGATAACTACACAATAGACAAAAAGAAAGAAAGAAAAAAGAAACCAATGAAAAAAGAAACCAATGTAATATTAATACTATATTGTCACCACCCTAGTTCACCAACCGTGAACATGTCATGACGGCACCTGGTCCCCATGACCAGGTAAGCCTAACATTTGCGGAAATATAATAATTGCGGAAAAATAGAGAAAATCAAATCAAATATCTAAAGGAAACTGTACTGAATGCCGCATGGCAAGTACAACTCAATATCACAAGTCTAAAACAATTCCCAAAACCCGGAAACTCACAAATCACAAGCTAAGGGAAACATAAGAGGCTCTGACTCAAGAATATCTATACAAAGGAGAAATGCTGAAAGAGCTATACTTATTACAGAAAACTGGAAAGGGACTCCTCGGTCTGCGGACGTAGCAGATATACCTCGAAGTCTCTACCGATATGCCTCCTTCCAAGGCTGACAGAATTGAGTGGGAGTACCTGTATCTGCACACAAAAAATGTGCAGAAGAGTAGCATGAGCACACCACGGCGGTGCCTAGTAAGTATCAAGACTAACCTCGGTGGAGTAGTGACGAGGAACAGTCAAGGCACCTACCGGTCAATAAACAGTATAATCATAGGAACAATGGAAATGACATATAAATATGTAAAGACTGCATGAATGACCAAGAATGCTACAATTCACAATAAGGGGGGAAAATACACCAAGTAACAACGAGGATATAATAAATGAGGATAGGAAGTGACGGCGGAATCACAATCCAAATCCTAAGGTCACAACACAGCAATGGGAAAACAAGTCAATAACTCATATCCTACAATGATGTTCACAAAGGTTTTATCTCGGACAAACCATAACTCGCGAAGACCCAGCATCTGAAATCTAACAATTGGCATCCTGTGCCTCATCAATCTCATGGTCATACCGACAACTAACTGGCTAACTAGGGCCACTCTCACTAACATAATGGATAAATGAGGGCGTACCTCCACTCTTAGCAAAATCAGGAGGAATTCACCTCTAATAGGGGTGTTCAGCTACGTGTATGCTTGTGCAAATGTTTCTAACAAAATTCTACCAGCTAGTAAACACGAAAAGGAGACGGACCGCACGTACGATGTTTCCTCACAACTTCCAAGCGATAAAGCTCATACCGGTGAGCAACCCACAATCACATTATTAAACAAATAGGAATGCCTCCACAGGCCGTCACGATTCTCTACAATCATCCCCTGACATAGCCCACCTTATTACGCCACGTGTGCAACTAGTAACATAATAAGCACCGCCTTATTTTTCCACACGTGCATCACAATGTTCCCACCTTATTCCGCCACATGTGCAACCCACATACAAGCATATAACATATCCCGCCTTATTACGCCGCATGTGCAAAACATCAATGACACGAATAGCACGGCAAAGACCTCGTGCATCATAGTATCAACAACTGCACGGCAGAAACCTCGTGCATCACCATATCAACAACCGCACGGCAAAAATCTCGTGCATCACAATATCAACAACTGCACGGCAGAAACCTCGTGCATCACAATATCAACAACTGCACGCCAGAAACCTCGTGCATCACAATACCAACAACCGCACGGCAGAAACCTCGTGCATCACAATATCGACAACTACACGGCAGAAACCTCGTGCATACACAATATCAACAACCGCACGGCAGAAACCTCGTGCCTCACAATATCAACAAATGATAATATATATATACAGGAACAAGGCAAGAGAATCAACTCGAGAGGTTCCGTTCACCAAAAGACGGTACAACTAACTTTCAAGGGATAACTGTAACAGGGAAATACTAAGCGCGATAAGAACAACTCAACAAGGGAGAGATAATACGAAACAACGCTCCCATAATACTCAGTTCTACAACAAGGAAGTTAACATGAATCAAATAATTACAATTAAGGAAGTATCCACTAAACATAGGATATCTAACTTATTTCCAATTAAGGCCAATTAATTACACGAGAGATAGAAATAATGCTTTCCAGATAAAGACAAGCAGTTAGGAATGATAATGTGACTATAGAAGGGTAAATGCCTACAGTTAAACAAGTAAAAGTCAATTAGGCAACAAGAATAACCAAAAAGGGCAAATAATTCCAGGTAAGTCGTGTAGAGGTGAAACTAATAACAGGGAGCTCAATCGTACCAAGAACAACTTCATATTCGGTGATTATAAGGATCTAAGAGCCTAAAAGGGGCAATATCCACAAATAAATCCGAGCACGCACTTGTCACCTCGCGTACAAGGAATACAATCAACAAAGAAGACTCAAATCCTAAGGGGAAGTCCCCCACACAAGGTTAGGCAAGATACTTACCTCGAACCGGCTAAAATCAACTAGCAACCACGTTCTTGCCACGAGTACTCGACTCCAGATTGCCCAAATCTATTCAATTAAATCACAAATTGTAAATAACATCTCAAGCAACTGATTCTACTATTTAATTCAA
>NC_031991.1:57370296-57374420 GCF_001879085.1 Nicotiana attenuata
GTGTAATGAATTTAGAGTATCAATTGGGGTTCTACGGTAAGATATCGAGAAGGCTGGCGATTGATTGCACAAGGTTATGTCAACAAGAGATTAAGAATAATGGTGAACTCCAGAGTTTTGTAATGATGGCTTCAAGCTAAGTGGGAGAGTCCCACCGCTTATGATTTGGGTTGCGTGATTAGCTACTTGCGAGGTTTCCAGTTATTAATATCTTGATGGGTTATCTCAGCTACGGAAAATACCATAGGTGGTAATTTGAGCGAATGAATTGTTGGAGGCATGCTATGGTTGGCCTTATTGGCTCATGTTCGGACTTGGAGGAAGGTTCAGGATTTATGCCTTGTATAGATACAGGTTCCGGAGGAAGTGATTTCGCCAGGTGCCTTGTTGAGAGGGTATCCGTGTGTTATAAGATTTATGGAGTTGATTAAATTCGGGACCAAGTCAGGGCGGGTGGCTCTCAGTAACGGTCCTAGTGAATTCAAGAGGTAAAGTGTGGTGTCTAATGACGTCGAGTTTATAGATGCAATTAAGGATCAAGCTTGGAGAGCAGCTTATGGAAAGAGGCACAGAATGTTCCGTGATGGTTGGCTTGTGATGTAGCAATTGGGAGGTATGAAATGGTTCGTGAGATTTGAGACGGCATGGTCTCGTGATTCAAGTCACTCGGGGTGAGTGTAGATGGAGTATGTTATGTGTTGAATGGAGTTAGTATTATTTCTAAGGCAAGCAAGGATAAATTGGAGGGAAAGGGATTGATTAGCCATAGTTGAATTTGGCATGTTGGGATCCGTGGTCAGTTCATTTAGCGTGATCAGGTTGTGTGTATGATTTGTAGCGGTACGTGTGAGGCTTGTCGGCCGCCGTAATTGATGTTATTCGGAAGCATTCTTCTGTTATGGATTGCTAAATGGAAGCAGATTCCGGAAGGGTTATAGTGGCTTGGACCACCACTTGCAGATTTGCATATTCTACGGTTATGGGAAATTTACCTGTGTGTTGCTATGGTTCTCCTGAAGTGAGTTGAGTGCAAGTTCTTATATGACGAAGTGTTAAAATATTAATGATTTCGGAGTTATGATGAAAATCGTGTTCTATCGTATATTGGCACGTTGGGTGCAGTGAGTAGCATGGAAATACGAAGTGAGGATCAAGGTTGCAGTTCGGTGTCGACAAGGATGTCACGGGCTCGGATGAGCAAGGAAAGGGTTAAATGATTAAAGTAAATTGGAATTGTCTTTAACGTCACCTGAGATCGGTGTTTTATGAAAAAGGCTTTGCATCTTGGTAAGGGTTCTTGATCACTTTTCGGTGTTAGTGCGGCCGGTGGTTCAGGTATGCGGACCCGTTGTTTATTTCGGGAGATTGTGGGAGCGTGTCCCAGGGAAGATTGCATAAGTGTGATAGTCACTCGATTGATTAAAGATTTAAACCAAGTATGAGAATTGTAGTAATGTCACTAAATTTGAGAATTTTTGCCTGGAGGGCACTTTGTTTACTGGGTTATGAACTGAGTAGGTTGCTCCGGTTATGATGGTTGTTCTTATGTGTTATGAGGCAAAGAAGGAGTTACTATGGACCTTTGAAAGGTTATTAGCCAAGTGAGTGCAATCAGAGATCGGTTTGAGATCAATGGATTGAACTATATATACAGGGCTTTATATCAGGCCAGTTGTATTCGTCTCAACGAGCGTTCCCTATGGAGGGACAGTCGGGGTGTTATTTCGTCATCAGCTATTCCAGGTAATGATGTATTGCGCCGTATGAGTTGTGAGACGGCTTGGTAAATTCCTATGTGTTAAGGTTTCGCGTGGCGATGATGTTATGTAAGCAGAATGGCTCTTGAGATTTAGATCTTGTACCGCACCTCAGTTGTGCTTGAGTTTTGTAGCCTATAGCGCATGTGTTTTCTCAGGGATGGTATGGTGCACTTAGCGTGCTTACGATCGAAATTCGATATTTTATTGTAATGAGCAGATTTAGCTCGAAGTGTAATCTCCTTATGTGAGATCTATGTGTGGATCGGGTGGCACGCCGCCATGGGTATGATATTTGGATCGGGTTGCACGCCGCAATAGTGTGGTGTCGGGTCTAGTTTTCTATATTGCTATTTCTTTGTGTATTTTGCTTCCTATCTTCTAAGGAAAGTCCGTAGTAGTGCGGGGGTTAGGTAATTCCTTCCAGAGTTCGATTTCCTGCTTGTGTTGTATTCGGATTGGGGGCCTATTGGCACATTGTGGCGTCATATGAGACTTTTGACCGCATTCGGAATGGCTTATTGCCTGAGCAGTCCGTACTGGGTAAGACGAGATTATGGGATTTAGGAGTGCAACTGATTATTGAAGTATATTAAGGAGCAAAGATCATTATTTGGCTCAGAATGTGGTAATGGTTCTTGTCGGAAGTATAGATTCAATGATTGATTGACTCGGCGAGTGATTATGAATGTTGGTACTTCTCTTCCGTCATGGCGGTATGGTAAAGGTTAGAGTAAGACATGTATATGTCCTGGGGTGCAATGGGAGCATCAGACTAGTAGAACTTTGGCTAAGTTGATCCGGAGAAGGTTATTGTGGCCCTACGAGTGGGAAATGCAAAGTGTGAAATCAACAAAGTTATGCAATCGTGTTTGAGTACAGCGTGTAGTGATTGAAATGGTGTTTGTATATTGGAAACAGGCCTAGCATAGGATTCCGGATGTTGGAATCGGGCTCTAAGGCGTAATTGCTTGAATAAAAGGGAATATCTCCAGAATTTATCGAGCCAATGTGCTCAGCTAAGTTGTGGTAGCACGGGAAGGTGCATGAGGTGCTAAACACTGATTTCAAACTACTTCCGTGTAGTTCTCAGCACGTTCGAGGACGAACGTATGTTTAAGTGGGAGAGAATGTAACGACCCGATCGGTCGTTTTGAGTCCCAGCGCTCCGTTCATCAGTCGGAGGCCATGAACAGCTTCATTTCATGTATTATGACTTGTACGCGTGGTCGGAATTGAATTTCGGGAAGTCCAGAGTTGATTTGAGAGGAGAATTCTTACTTCGGGAGCTTAAAGTTGGAAGAATGAACTAGGATTGGAATTTGGAGTAAACAACCTCGGAATCGGGATCTGAAGGTTCCAACAGGTTCGTATGATGATTTCGGACTTGGGCGTATGCCCGGTGCGGGTTTTGGATAACCCAGGAGCGTTTTGGCGCTTATTGTGGAAGTTAGCATTTTAGAAGGAATTTCATAAGTTTGGTTTGAAGTGCATTTCGGTGTTGGCAATGTCCGTTTTGGATTCTGAGACTGGGAGTAGCTCTGTATGGTGATCCTGGAGTTGGGAGCACGATCAGAAGTGAATTTGGAGGTCCGTAGACCATTTTGAAGCCATTTGGCTAAAGATAGAAATTTGAAGGTTTTGAGGAGTTTGACTGGAGGTTGACTTTTTGATATCGGGGTCGGAATACAATTCCGGAAGTTGGAGTAGGTCCGTAATGTCAAATATGACTTGTGTGCAAAATTTGAGGTCAATCGGACATGATTTGATAGGCTTAAACATCCGAAGTAGAAGTTGGAAAGTTCAAAGTTCATAAAGCTTGAATCGGAGTGTAATTCGTGGTTTTAGCGTTGTTTGATGTGATTTGAGGCCTCGAACAAGTCCGTAATGTGTTTTGGGACTGGTTGGTACGATTGGTTGGGGTCCCGGGGGCCTCCGGTGGATTCCGGGTGGTTAACGGATCAAATTTGGAAGTTGAAGAACAGCTGAAGGGATCTGGTTGCTGGTATTTCCGCTTCTGCGGAAATGGGACCGCAGAAGCAGCCCCGCAGAAGCGAGGAAGTAACCGCAGAAGCGGTTGGCAGTGAAGGGGAGCAGGGACCACTTATGCGGTCAGGTATCCGCAGAAGCGAAATGGTCCGAAGGGTCGTGGGCCACAGATGCGGTCAAGGTTCCGCAGAAGCGGGACCGCATCTGCGGAAGGAGCATCGCAGAAGCGAAAGGGGGCTAGGCCAGGGAAGCCGCAAAAGCGGCCTATTGTGCGCAAAAGCGGAATCGCATAAGCGGCGATAATTTCGCAGAAGCGGAAGCAGCTGGGGCAGTGAAGATGTTTTAAGTTCGGGGTTGAGTTCATTTCTAAACCCCAAT
>NC_031991.1:57374440-57381362 GCF_001879085.1 Nicotiana attenuata
AAGGATAAATTTAAAAAGGTGAAGTGATCAGCAACATTTGGCTTTGCCTAGTGGGGTTCAATGATAGGCGTCATCACGATCCCGACGGTGGGAAATTCGGGACGTGACAAGTTGGTATCAGAGCTCTAGGTTGCTTAGGTCTCACAATTCACGGACAAGCTTAGTAGAGTCTGAGGGATCGGTGCGGAGACGTCTGTGCTTGTCCCCCAGTGGCTACAGAGTTTAGGAACAGTTTCACTTATATTCATCTCTGTCGTGCGGTTTGATTTCTCATTGCTAATTGAACTTCTGCTCTGTTCTTTACCAGTTTTGAAGCCATTTGGCTAAAGATAGAAATTTGAAGGTTTTGAGGAGTTTGACCGGAGGTTGACTTTTTGATATCGGGGTCGGAATCCAATTCCGGAAGTTGGAGTAGGTCCGTAATGTCAAATATGACTTGTGTGCAAAATTTGAGCACAACCGGACGTGATTTGATAGGTTTAAACATCGGAAATAGAAGTTTGAAATTTTAGAGTTCATAAAGCTTGAATTGGGGTGTAATCCATGATTTTAGCTTTGTTTGATATGATTTGAAGCCTCGAGCAAGTCCGTAATGTGTTTTGGGATTGGTTGATATGATTGGTTGGGGTCCGAGGGGCCTCGGGTGAATTCCGGGTGGTTAACGGATCAAATTTGGAAGTTGAAGAACAGCTGAAGGGATCTGGTATCTGGTATTTCCGCTTCTGCGGAAATGGGACCGCAGAAGCGGCCCCGCAGAAGCGAGGACGAAGCCGCAGAAGCGGTTGGGTGTGGGGGCATCCAGGACCGCAGAAGCGGCCCTTGATCCGCTGATGCGGAGCCGCAGAAGTGGAAAGGGAGACGCAGAAGCGGAAGAGAGGATTTTGGGGAGGACCGCAGATGCGGTCAAGGTCCCGCAGAAGCGGAACCGCATCTGCGGTGGTATGGTCGCAGAAGCGAAAAGGGCTAAGCCAGGGAAGCCACAGAAGCGGCCTACTGTCCGCAAAAGCGGAACCGCACAAGCGGCTATATTTCCGTAGAAGCGGAAGTGACTGGAGGCAGAGACTTGTTTTAAATCGGGATTTTGGTTCATTTCACCCATTTTGCATGGCTTGGGGGAGATTTTTGGAGAGCTTCAAGGAGAGATTTCATCATCAATATTAAGGTAAGTTACTCCTAATTATTTCCAAGTTAAATACAAGACTATACCATGGAATTAGACATGAAAATTAGCATAAAAATTGGGGTTTTGGTGGAAAAACCTAGAAAATCATATTCTTGGAATTTAGCCACGATTTTGAGCATGGAATTAGGAGAAAATTATATATTTGAGTTCCTAAGGTTGTGGGTAATCTTTATCTTCGAGAAATTATGGATTCCGGGCATGTGGGCCCGAGGGCATTTTGGTCATTTCACTAAGCGGTGCTGGGAATTTATATAATCTAAATTTTTAACAAGTATTTGAGCATGTTCTCATTAGTTTGTCGTTAATTGTCTAGTTTTGGTGCATTGTGCGTTGGTTCAAGCCTTCGGGAGGATGTAGAATGCCGGTTATGAGTCTTCGGAGCGAGGTGAGTCTCCTTTCTAATCTTGTGAGGGGGAAACTACCCCATAGGTGAGTTAAATTGATTATGTTCCCCTAATTGTGGGGGCTACGTACGCACGAGGTGACGAGAGTCCGTGAGTAGCTACTATTATGCTATTGTCCGGGTAGTCTAGGACCCAAAGCATGCTATACCTGGGATATTTGGAACCTTATTGACATTTGAATTGTTAAAAATCAAGTTGAACTAGTAAATGAATTTCAAAAGGATTAAACATCGTTTTCTTGAATTGTTAAAAGAGGATTTGGTTTTTATTTGATAAAATAGCCCGGTAAACTCTTAATTCCCTACCTGAGCATGTATTTTATGTGTGTCTGCGTCGCATGGATGATTCGCGAGCAGGATATATGTTTATTTATGGAACGGGCCGAACGCCTCGGTGAAAATAGATGCATCTATGGTTCGTGCCGCTCGACCCTCGGCAGTGCACATTTTATATTTCTGTTGGATCGGGCCGTCGCCTCGGTGTGATTTGCGCATCTTATTTGTCGCTTGAGGATTTTTAATCGCGAAACTTGCCCTTCGTGGCTTGATATAAATTGAAAAGATAATAAAGAATAAACCTTGGAAGCCCTTGATTAATTGTTGAAGGTGTTTACCTGTTTTCCTGGCTTCGTGAATTAGAACTACTATATGAATCCATGATTATCCTCGCATTATTGAATATTGATATTGACCTCTAGTGAGTGTCGAAGTTAGCCATCTCGTCTCTACCCCTTCGGGATTAGGCGGGATACTCACTGAGTACACGTTGATTACGTACTCATACTATACTTCTGTGCATTTCTGTTGCACAGGTATATATACCTCTAGCAGCCTACTGGGCATAGCAGCACGGATGTTTCTAGGACTAGGTGAGCTGCATCATTCGAGGCGACCGCAGCGAGTGTAGTTCCTTTCATCATTTGTATATTATTCCCTGTCCCCTGTATTTCGAACGGACGTTGTAATTTATTTCACTTATCAGTAGTCGCTCATGCACTTGTGACACCAGGTTTCTGGGAAGGTTTTTAACGGATTTGTACAAATTGTTATTATTTAAATTTGAATTCAATTAGTGATCTTTTATTTATGAAAAATGGAAGGAAAAATTGTAGATTTTCAAAAGTATTAAAAGAGGATTCAATTGATGATTTAGTGGGCTTGCCTGACAGAGGTGTCCGGCGCCACCACGACCCTTAGTGGATTTTGGGTCGTGACATGTATGGTCAGGGAGTAACACAATCACTAGGAAAGCTTTGGTGGCATGGGACAGAGTGTGCACTCCTAAGTCAGTGGGAGGGCTAAACCTTATCAACATAAAACTGTAGAATCAAGCTGCATAAATCAAGACATGCTGGGATATAGCTCACAAACAAGATAAGATGTGGATTCGATGGATTCATGCTTACTATGTCAAAGGCAAGCTTTTGAGGGATATGACAATCCTAGCACAAGCAAGCTGGATTACTAGGAAAATACTGGAAGCCAAGGAACACCTGCATTTGATACCTAATGTCAAAACTACTCGGAGCATGATCAACTCAATCTATCAACAACTCCTCCCTACAATGATGTCAGTGCCTTGGAAGTGTCTTATGTTTAAGAATGATGCCAGACCTAAAGCAGTTTTTACAATGTGGCTACAACTACAAGGGAGACTAGCTACAGCAGATCAACTGGTGAACTGGGGATTAGCAGTGGACACTACATGCTCACTATGCCAGAATCAACTGGAAACAAGAGATCATCTTTTTGCTGAATGTGAATTTACTAAAGCTATATGGAAAAAAATGCAGCAAGGCTGCCAACCAAAGGAATACAAGTGCAGACTTGGAACCAACACACAGAATGGGCTATTCAAAAAGCCAAAGGGAAATCACAGCAAGCCCAAATTTTCAGAATGATATATGCTGAGTGTAACTATGCTATATGGATGGAAAGGAGCCACAGAGTTTTTGAAAAGAAGTATCGGAGCTGGGAAACAATCGTGCGTGAAGTCGCTTACATCTGTCACGTAAGAGCAGCCCCAAGAGTCAAGATTTTGCTACAGAGTTTATGTTTTAGTTGCAAGTTCTAATTTCCAGTTATGAACTGACTTGTATAGAGGAGAGAGTTACTGATTTGGTAGATTTTAGATAGCTAATTGTGTTTGGTTAGCTATGGTTTTGTACAATTTCAAAGGCGACTAATACAAAAAGTTTAGTTACCAAAAAAAAAAGTAAGTCATAACTTTTTTTTTTTTGTTTAACCATTTGATATTCGAAAATTACTGACTTGAGTAATTCGAATTCGCGCAGCATAGCACATTAAAATGAAAGTGCTTCTAATTTGAATTTTTTTCATTCTTCAGACTCGAACCCAAAATCTTTAGCTGTAAAGAGAGAAATCACATCCATCACGCCACATCCTTTGGTGGTACGTGTTGTAACTCAGTTAGCCAACTGTTTTTTGGATAACAATATGATAATCAGTGATTATCTTCTAACGTTCTTAATAATCAAGCATTACATGTGAGGTTTACTTTATGAATTTGGGACCACAAATATTTTATAAACACAATAAATACAGATGGCAAAAAATAGTAAAAAGAGACAGGTAGCTGGTTTTAGGGAGACAGCCAATGGTATTGATTTAAAAAGAATGATAAAATTAAAGATGAAGATAAATTAAACGGGAAAAAAAGGAAGATAAAGTTAAAGGTAAGAATAAAAATAAAATAAGATAAGGAATCCTACCACCTAAGATTAAAAAACTAAAATCTAAATCGTACAAGTCACTTCTACACTTGTCAAATTACTAATTGAACAAGTGTTTCCTATCAATATCTACTATAGTATTAAAGAAAATTTTTTAAAAAAATTGAAAGGTAAATAGTTAAACAACTTTTTTTATTTTTGCTTTCTTTATTGGTTTGAGTATTTTTTTAGAAAATCTTTCCTTTTTTCTTAGGTGATTACTCAAATCTTCTTTGTAACATTGATATACATTTTTTTATATATTGATAGTGTTTGATTAGTTTACAAGCACTTCAATTATTCAACTTATTCATATATAAGTACAAGTTATTAAGATAATCCTTATCACTAAAGTTTGAGCGAATAAACTCACATAAAATATTGTAATTTAATTTGTTATACAAAGACAAATATTAATTTACGTTACATATATATGACCGTACTAATTACATTTGTCTTAGATTGCTAGGGGTTAATGTTATGTTCACTATTCGTCTGTTTTTCATAACACCGGGCCTTATTTACTGGTTATCATTATTGCATTTCATCTATTTTCTAGTTCTTACAATGTTATTATTTCTATGATTTCTGTTGATGGTACTAATATATTGTCTCTTTTTATCTTGTTCGTTTTCTTGAGCCGAGTGTCTATCGGAAACAACTTCTCTACTCTATCGGGGTAGGGGATAAGGTATGCGTACACACTATCCTCCCAATACCCCTCACCTATAGGATATTTCTGGATTATTGTTATTGTTGTTATAATTGAAAAATATCTATGCGTTCGCGCACATACATAAATATATTGTATGACCTATTATAGCATAATGGTATAAGTATTCAGAATTCATTAACTTAAAAATAATAAATTTGCGTCTGTACAAATAATTAAAAACTAAATAAAGATCATGTATCAAAAAACAAACCTCATAATATTCAAATATTGCACCCAATACAAAACTCATGCCACTCAATTTTTAAATGTGTAATAATTTCAAAATCAAAGGTTCTTATTTTTTCCCTATTAAATCCAAGGTTAAATAATTAAAAGAATTTATTTACCTTCTAGAAAAATCACAGCAGAGGATCTAGGAAAACAAATAAAAAAACAAAGACTTTCTTTTGTTTAACAAAATTCTTTTTTCTGACACAAAGTTTTACATAAATATTTTTTCTTTTATCCTATCTCTATTTTGAAGAAGTAGATAAGGAACGTGATTCATCTTTTTCTCTCTCATTTTTATCTACTAAAACAAAAGGAGAGAATTTCTGTTCACATTTTCTTGTCACCATCATCAGATGCACGTGGTACCTCATGAGGTAAAAATTCCTAGTAATATTTATCATATCAAACTCATGTTGTAGTATTCAGTAAAAAAAATGTTTTTTTCAAGATTAAGTTTTTTATTTTTGTGTGCGCGCGCGCGCATATGCTGTTTATTTATACATTTATTTATGTGTTTGTATGTTTATACTATTCAGTAAAAAAAAATCCATTTCAAGATTATTATTATTTTTGGCTATGGTGTTTATACATACATTTAATTTAAGTGTGTGTGTGTGTGTTTTGTCCTTATATATGTTATAGAAACTGCTGATACCCATCTTCTCAGCTCCTTCAAATGTTTTCCCTTTCTTTTTTTGGCCTAACACATCACTTTCCTTCACCTTTGTAAGAACCCCATCTCTCTGTTTCTCTGTATTTTTCATAGCTCAAATAGTTCTTACTGCAGAAATATTATATTGTATGTTAATGATATTCCAAGAATTGATTTTTATTTTGTTTTTGTGTTTCTGTTTTTAGCAGTTGGTGTTTACTTTTGGTGGGGTTTTTTTGCAATTCAAGATTATTAATGGAAGAGGATGATAATTCTTTGTGATCTGGAGTTTTGTCTGTAATGCTGTTTGTTTCAGTTTTTTCTATTCACGTGCATGTTCTTGATTCAATGAATTTGTGGAGTCCATTATCTTCTTGTTGATCAGTCTCCATTTCTTTTCTCTTTTCTTTTTAATACTCATTTTTTGATGTTTGTGAAGTGATCATGTACTACTTACTTTGTGTTTGATTTCTGTGTTTCAAGAATTTCTGAACCTTGAATTATGAGTTTGAATAATTTCTAAGAATTTCAGAATTTAACTACTGGTGTTGCTGATTCTTTGTTTTTGGGGTGTGTGTGTGTGTGTGTTTTTTTTTTTTTTTTTTTGGGGGGGGAGGGGGGGGGGGAGGGTGCCAATGTCAAAGATCAACTTTTTTTTTAATTTTAATGTTGAGTATCTTTCCTTGGGCCAAGGGTCTATCGGAAACATCAGCTTTATCTTCTAATGTAGGGGTAAAGTCTGCGTTCGCACTACCCTCTCCGACCCCACTTGTGGGATTGTACTGGGTTTGTTGTTGTTGTTGTTGTTGTTGAGTGAGTACATGTAGTATAGTTGTCTACTAGCTTCTTGTTTTGCTTTAGTGTTTAACCAAAAGGAAGTCATAGTTTTGCCCCTTAACTTTTCTTCAGATTGTGGAGAATCTTTGTTTTGTTTCATGCTAAATAGAGCATTATGGAATTGACTTTAAATATAAATATATATATATATATATATATATATGAAGGT
>NC_031991.1:57381375-57412235 GCF_001879085.1 Nicotiana attenuata
TATATATATATATATATATAATTTCAGGTGAATCAAACAGAATATGGTCCAAATTGTGATTGACTTGTTGCTTTGCTATGTTATGATTTTGTGCAGTAGTGGCAGTGTTATCTTACATTTTCTAAAGAAGGATGGCTCTTTCTTGGGACTAATAAAGATGGAAGAGAAGTGAGGATTTATGAGTATTTGGATGAACTCAGCACAGATTTGGCAGATTATATTGCAGAATTATCAGAGGCTTCTGTGAAGGAGAGAGGTGTATTTGCTGTTGCTTTCTCGGGTGGTTCCCTCATCAGCTTGATGGGGTATGTAAGTGTGTTGTATTTTACTTTTTCAAAAAAAAATTTGTTTCCCTTTATATATAAGGTATTGAATTTGTTTTTGTAATCCTGGGAAGCAGAAAACTATGTGAAGCTCCTTACAGCAAAACTGTTGATTGGGCGAAGTGGTATATTTTTTGGGTGGACGAGCGTGTGGTTGCGAAAAATCATGCTGATAGTAATTACAAGCTAGCCAAAGACGGACTTTTGTCGAAGGTAGAAAACTCAAATTTTACTTGATCATCTTGCGTACTGTTTTGATCTACTGTTAGTGGGATTGTTCATACGAACCTTAGCTGTAAGATGGCTCTCTCTATTTTGCATTGCGATCCATGATTACATATACCTTTCTCAAGAAATCTTTAAGACAGACATCAACTGAAGTAGTTCTCTTTTGGGTTGATTCAGTTCATCGTAAAGATACAATAATCTTTCAGCTCTAAAACACAGATATGGCGCATCTCAAATATGCAAGGGAAGCTCCAGGCTGTTGTAATTACTACTTTTTGGCTAACCATCATGTTAAACACCGGCTATAACTTATATGTAATTGTTGATATTAGTTTTCATACCATGTCGCTTGTGTTCATCTTATATAGAAGTGAGGATGTTCTTTCTTCTTTCTTCCTTACTTTTTTCGTGGGGTGGAGTGGGGGGAGGGTGAGAAGGGGAGCAGCCATTTTTGAGGGTGTGTTAGGAACATTGACAAGCAATAATGCTACAGTCAAGCATGGCTATTGTTGGTATTGTAGCTGCAGCCAGAAATTAAGGTGTGCTGCAACGTATTTCTTTGATCAGTGCTTTTCCTTGACGCCCATCAATGTTTTGAGCTTGCAATTTTGCATAGTATGGGATAGTGGGGGTGGGGAGGTTAGAATTTGCATGGCGAGGAGATCTTGCAGAAAGAAAATGAATCAGGATCTCTAAGCTGCAGTATCTGATCGTTGAGGGCTGGATGTGGTAGATAGCCATGTATAGTAATATTCCCGTGAATATGGGGAATTGTTTCATTTTTCATTTTTTTCCTGAGGCAAGATGATGTAGAGGTTCAAAAAAATTTGAATCCAGATCTTTGATGTCTCTAGGTATTCTACCGATAATCTGTTACTCTCTAGTTAATTTACTTTGAACTATTGTAGTGAACCAGGTATATTTGGTGTTTATATATGGAAGGGGAACCTTGGCATAACTGGAAAAGTTGCTGCCATGTGACCAGGAGGTCACGGGTTTGAGCCGTGGAAACAGCCTCTTGCAGGAATGCAGGGTAAGGCTGCGTACAATAGACCCTTGTGGTCCGGCCCTTCCCGGGACCCCGCGCATAGTGGGAGCTTAGTGCACCGGGCTGCCCTTTTGTTGCTTAGAGGTGGTGACGTCTATGGATCTAAGTGCCTTATGTTTGAAATCTGTAGCTATTTCTTTCGAACTGAATGCACTGCGCCAACTGAGGATGCGTATAAAGCTGAATTCAGGTAGTGCTGATAGATGGATGAGTATTGTATGTGAACATAGTGATCTGTTAAGTCATACAAGAGAATCTTCTTGAAAATGTTCAATTGTAATCGCTCACTATGGGCTCTCAGGAATCCCGAGTTGGTTAATACTAACTTGAGGTCCTATTAAGACCATCCACCTGACTGCTGGCGTGAAGAGATCGATTTATGTATTGGTGATACCAAAGCGAGTGATGTTCAGAGCTAAACGGAGAAGGGAGGGTTTTTTGTTATTTTACTTTTTATTTTTATTTCTTTCTTGATTTATAAAACAATTTCAAGAAAAACTTCTCTGCATTACAAGCAAAATCTCTCTGCAAATGCTGGGTTTAACAAATGCTGATTGTTTCCAGCATAAAGATTGACATAATGATATTTGGTAACTTCTATAGTTTTCTTTGCTAGAGTTGCGAACGCAGACTTACACTGGAAACATGGTGGCCTTGGTGTCTCAAATCATATTTATTCAACAGTATCTGCAAATCTGCTAAATATCTTCTTTGATCAATGGGTTGGCATTAGAACCACCACCTATGACAAGATCCATGTTTTAGCAATTGTATTCCATCTCTTCATTTTGTTGTTGTTCTTGTGTTTCCCCTAGAATTTGCGAGGGAAATGGATGTTCTTATAGTATGAATTCAATAGGTATAACTTTGAGTTTTGCTTCTCAGTGCGGGAGGAGAACTGGTACTTCAGTTCCCAAATTCTTCATCCTAGGTATTCTCTCAATTACCAGAAATACGACTGTACCATCTTAGTAGATACAAACGCTAGTTAGCTCTTTCGAAGTTACAGCATCTTCCATTTTTTCATTTCCCCCCCCCCTACCCCCCCCCCCCCGGCATTTAAAAGGGAAGTGGAAGAAAATAAGGAAAAAGAAAACAGGAAGGTTGAGCTGAATGCGTAGATTTGAAATGCTGTCTTGTACCATGTAGCTGAATTTCATTAGTGAAATTTTCTTCCAAGTCTGAAGGGCTTCCGAATTTGATTTTTGGTACTGATCTTACTTTCCAGATTTTTGCATTTCTCAGCTGGACTGTGCTTTTATCTTTCAGGTGCCTATTGTTCCAAGCCATGTACATTCCATTAACGACACGGTCTCAGCAGAGAAAGCTGCCGAAGACTATGAGTTTGTTATTAGACAGCTCGTGAGAACTCGTGTAATCAGCGTTTCTGACATCAGCGACTGCCCCAAGTTTGACCTCATCCTTCTAGGAATGGGACCAGATGGACATGTCGCGTCTCTTTTTCCTAATCACTCCATACTTGATGAGAATGAAGAGTGGGTAACTTTTCTCACCGACTCACCCAAGCCTCCTCCAGAGAGGATTACTTTCACCTTGCCTGTTATCAACTCTGCATCCAATGTATCTATAGTTGTAACTGGAAGCAGCAAAGCAGAGGCTGTGCATTCGGCTATTGATGATATTGGACCTGACTTTCCGACGCTGCCTGCAAAAATGGTCCAGCCAACTAAAGGGAATTTGGTTTGGTTTCTAGACAAGGCAGCTGCCTCAAAACTTGACAGCGCAAAATTTTCAGAGTAGAAGGACCAGGCTTTTAAATGTGTATGATTGTGTATTTAGGAAAGGCATATGCAACTTAGTTCATTCTCATCTTTTATCAAGTCTTATATTTTGATCTTACCTTTTTTTTCCCAAAATTTTTGATACCTTTTCCTGTTTGAGAAGAAATATAGGAACTTTTTCTTCTGTTGGATTAGGTATCTTCCACCTGCAGTCCTCTCTTCTGAGGTGGGTTTTGAGAAGTGTGGTTATCTTTTTGTTGGGGAAGATGGCAATAAAATTGGATCCTTATATAGAAATCTAAATGTCCTTTTAAAAATTAGCTAGTTTGTTTTCAGCTCTTTCACATCAGTTACCTTGAAATAAAATTTTGATACATATAGTTAATGGCAGAACATTCATCATTAACAATTTTAGTGTAGATAAGTGGAGGTCCAATGTAAATTAATATGACAAAAAACACTAGGTGATATCTTCTCATCCGCCTAACCTTGGCAGACAAAATTATCCGGTACTTACGTAGCTGGTAAAGTTAGATGCTATGTGACCAGAAGGTTACGGGTTCGAGCCGTAGAAACATACTCTTGCAGAAATACAGGGTAAGGCTGCGGGCAACAGACCTTTGTGGTCCGGTCCTTTTTCGGATCCTGCACAAAGCGGGAACTTAGCGCACCGGGCTGCCTTTTTTTGTGTGTGTTTCGAGGAGAAACTTTTTCTTTAGAGAAACTGAGTTTTAAGAGAACTAAATGGTTCAAACTCTAACAAGTGCATGCATTAATAACAAAAATGAGATGAAATGATATTGGTCTATGATACACAGAATGCAAAGCCTATTATGCTAGTAAAAAATCTAAATTTCTCCAATATGTCAAAAAAATAGTACAAATGTTACACTAAAAGCAAAGCAATCAAGAAAGCCCAAGGAAAATGGACTTGGTGATGCTGTCTTCCCCTCTTGTATGATTTCTCTGATACCATCTTGTGCTAAAACTCCAAAAATTCGTGTACAAGCAGTTACAGCTACAATCACAGTGATGCCCCAAAGAATCATTTCCAACACCAAAACTTTCAACTTTCCGATGGAAAAAGGGCATCTCACATAAGCATAATCGGCTACAAGCATATACACCATCAACTTACAGGCACGAGTGTTCTGTATTCCCTCTCTGTTACTGACTTTATACCATGGTCGTCTGGGACCACATCGTCTTCCATACCTTCTTTGGGAGGATACCCTAATCTTCTTGCCTGTAGCCATTGATCTACTACGCCACAGCTAATAACATACTTTAAAGTTCGTTCCAAGTACCCTTTGTCGGTCATCAGATGAGGCTGAACTGTCAGCATTCTGATGATACCTGAACCAAAAGTTGCCACAGAAATTAAGTTGCGGAGCACCAAAAAAACGAAAATTGGATATTTCAGGTGTAAATATTTTACAAAACAGGTAATGATACTTTTTTTAGGTAATAGTTGAGCACTAATAATGAGAATTTGATCGAACAGCTAAAGATATCTGTTGGCCTGCAAAACTTGGACGGATAACATCACTGTTCAGATGTGACATGACTTCACTCAATATTTATTGTTCCCTTACTGCTATCTCTAGATCCAAAGTTAAGTAAATATATCCAATTTGTATAAATATTGCAGGGATAAGTGAAAAGGCATAAATGCATCACATAGCAGAGTAAAAAAAAAATTGGCAGCCCCGTGCATTAAGCTCCCACTATGCGCAGGGTCCGGGGAGGGCCGGACCACAAGGGTCTATTATCGTCTCTAATGAGCAAACTTCTAAAGAAACTGACTTATGAATATACAGAAGGTGGTCATTCTTTTACCTGCAATAATGCCATCTCCAGATGCAGACATATCAGAAGTATAAGGGGTCAGAGGCACATCTTCCAGCCCAAGAACAGCACCATTATGCTCCTTGGTGTAGTAATGAATCTTAGAAGTCCCGTTAGTCACGAACAAAACCTTTAGATTTTCATGCCAAAGTGGAGCAATTACTTCCGGTGGATAGTGAGTGAACTTAGACCTGTCATTATCCTTGGTGTCAAACCTCTCGGACGGTTTTATTCCACAGAGAAACTCTAACTCCTGTTTCGTAACCTCTATGATATCTGCAAGATCCCATGCTTGCTGTATGAATGTCGTCGCTTTATCACCGGATTCCCATAGCGGAAATGGAAGGTTGACATCATAAAAGACAACCCCTCCCAGCTTCTTCGAAATCTTTGTTGCTCGTAATGTGGTTAATCTCATATTTGGGTCAAGCAATGAGAATGTATTGAAGTAAAACATTTTTGCCTGTGTGACACATTAGAGTGAATGGAAACAACTTCAGCACTAACAGAACATACAAAATGAATTCAAACAAATAAAGTAACATGTAATTTTTTTTTCAGATTCTCACCTCCTTAAGGACATCTATATTGATCTCAGACTTCAATAGAGAATCCTCAGCAGATGGTTTGGTGGTAGTCATCCTCAAGCCCCCTCTCTTACCTATTTTCATATGTGTAATGGCAGTTGCTTTTTTTACTGTCAAGGCGAACTGATCGCGTTTGAACTTTGTTAATATTCATAAAATATACCAAGGACTGACCGAAATCGTCATCGCCATGTTTCCCCATGAAGGCAACTTTACCGCCCAAGCTCGCAAGAACCACGGCAACATTACTCGAACATCTTTCATTCTTTCATGCCATTCGTGGTCTACAAGCCGATTGGATGGCCTCCCTGAAGGAACAAACGCATGCTGTGCGGCACCAAAGCAACACACAAGAGGTGGCGATGAGAAGCTAATATCCTCTCCACCATCAAAGTCCAGTTCTTCCTCACTATCGGCATCAACGTTTGCAACGTGTGGCTCTTCTTCAATATCACTAATTTCTGTCTGGCTACCTTCATCCTCTAAATCATTAACCTTCTTTCTCCTCCGCCTTGTGACCTTCTGAGCTGGTTCTTTCTCAAGGCTACTAGAGCTAGAAGCAGCTGTAAAATTATGCATAAAGAGATTTGCAATTTAAACTTCTAAACTTAAGAAATGTAAAGTAAGCACAAATGCTCAATGATGAGGAAGTTTTTAAGTCTTTGATATAGAGATTTTACCTTTCTTTGAAGTTCGTTTTCGTATTTCCACGGAACCTTCACTTGACCCAGAAGTTGGTAAGACTTCCTCATCTGTGACATTGCCCTCCACATCTGACATGGAATCCTCAAATGTAATCTCCACTCTCTTTTTTCTTCCGAGTTCGTCGGGTTTTCTCCGGTTTTGCACTTGATTCTGGTTCTGTTACAGCTTCCGCATCAGTGACATTACCCTCCGCATCGGATAGGGAATCACCAAATGAACTCTTCACTATCTCTTTTTTCTTTCGGGTTCGTCTCTGGGTTTTTTGGGTTCCTCAGTTGATTGTGAATTATTTTTGGCTTCCTCAACATTCATGGGATCATCATTTGAAGTCTCGACTACTTTCTTTCTCCTAGCCATAACCAGAGCTCGTTTTGATATCTGTACAGTCTTTTTTCCAGCACCAAACACCTCTGTCTTCGATAACTCCTTGGCTATAGCCTCTGGAGTTCTTTCTTTAGAGACTGCCATAAGAATCCATTTGTTTTTAAGTCCAAGATCTCGAAGCTGCATTACTTTCATATTTGGGTAAAAGTTCCAATTCAGATACTGCCTGCATATTAGAAAAACACAGAACCTTAGTTTTCTTTCTCCTGTTTGAAACATATTTCAGCAACAGAAAATCCAATATGCATAAAGAAAAAGCAAAGACATTGAATCTCTATTTGATGCTCATATTAGAATCAAGAAAAACACCATCTTTGCATGCTGATTCATCTTTTTAATTAAAGTCCGCAACTTTAAAGACACTGCACTTGTTCTGGTTTTCGATGAGTGAATGATTTTATTCTGGATGAACTCCAACTATGCACTATCAAAAAAGCACGAAGTGCACTCGGCTAGTTACCTACAAGTAACCAAAAGAAGAACTCTACCAGTGAAGCCATCCTCGAGCTGAGGCGAGGTTAGAATTTGAAATTTATGGGTTTAGGATTCTAATCCTTTTAAGTTAGTAGGTTTTAAATTAATAATTTCTAATTTAATAGATTTCTTAAGACAAATACAGGGTTTAGACCAAAGCTACTGGGTTCCGCCGAACCCATAACTCATATTCTAGCTCCGCCCATGTTTATGCATTAATCAAAACAATATAGAACAACAACAGTAGCTATGCCTAAGTCCTAAACAAGTTGGAATCGGCTATATGAATCCTCATTGACCATGTTTTTTGTTATATAATGAATCTTCAAATACAGATAATAATCAAAATCATATAGAAAATGGAACAAATTAAACTTGCCCTGAAACTAAGGGGTCGTTTGGTAGGTTGTATAAGAATAATGCGGAATAAGGTGTATTAGTAATGTGTGGATTAGTAATGCATGGGTTAGTAATACAAGCATTAGTTATGCAGATATTATTTCTTATCTACTGTTTGGTGTGGTGTATTAAAATTATAACGCATTGCATAATTTTTAAGAAAAATAGTTGTTTACAAAAATGCCCTCCATATTCTCTAGCTTTTAAGGTACTTTAAGGACAATTTTGTCTTTAACCATACTAATGCATGCATTAATAGCCTTGGTATTACTAATGCCATGGTTTTCTATGCATTACTTATGCATAGGATAATACCAAGTATGATGTATAACTAATACAAGTGAAAAAATGTACCAAACAAGGTATTAGTAATGCATAGAGCTAATGCTTGCATTATTTTTTCTAATACCTCCAACCAAACGACCCCTAATAGTATATGAAAGTACGGACACAGAAATTCAACTTTAATTCTAATTTTCACCACAACATAACGTTATCCACACACAAGGTAGGTGCAAAGGTGACAACTTCACAATTTATATGCTAACTGTCTGTTTCTGGTATCATTTTCTTCACAAGGTAAAGCAGATGAAACAAAGCAGATAAAAAATAAACATATGAAAAGAGACTAATGAATTATGGAAAAGAACCTGAGGAGAGTAGAAAAGAAGCTGAAAGAGTGAGCAGCCATAGCAAGAAGAACATAAAGTTACAATCTTTACAACCCAACAATGGGGATTTGAGGTTTTAGACCTTCAAGTTCAAGGAACTGGATGAGGAGGGGGTTTTGGGATTTGGGTTTTTGAGGGAATTACAGAATTATTTTTTCTTTTCTTTCATATTTTAATTATTTAATTATTTTCTGAAGAAATTATTCATAGTGATTAGTACTCCTTCTATCTAGTTTTTTTTATGTAGAAGGCAAAAAAAAAATTTAAAAGTTATGATCTAAAATAAATCATAAATAGTCGAACACTCATATTGTTCACCCAAAAATTATATTGTATAGATAGGTAAAAAGAAATTATTATATACATTATATATTGAATTGCTTTGATTTATTTGTGTGTTTATTTTTTTATATTTGACTCTTCCTAATGAAAAATCTAGTTTCGTCAAAAAGGTATTTTGGTACATAAAGTATCTCGTATTCGTATCGCACCCCAAGAGATATGGTGTAACAATATACCCTAATGTAAGCATCAACGGTTTTGTCACTTATTTTAAATTATTTTATTAAAGTAAAAAAAATAATTTTAAAGTTAACATATTTTGAAATATAAAAAACTGACATTCTTTTGGACTGAAAAAAAAAAATTATTCACATAAATTGAAATAAAGGGAGTACTAGCTTAAAGTCTTTGTCTTTAAACCCATGCTCTAAAGACAAACTTTTGATGACTAAAATGACCCTAGTGTACTCCACAATTTACCAAATTGCCACTAGGTATGTTTTCTGCAGAGTCCAGAACCGAAATGTGATTCTTTTGGACTCAAAACACTTTTTTGAGTGTAAAAAAAAATTACCATTCTATATAAAATGCGGTTATGAACGACGTTTTACCTTAACGTGGACGTTAAGGTAAAACACGGTTCATAACCGCGTTTTATATAAAACGCAGCTGAATACCGCGCTTTACTGGAAGCTGAAAAGACAGCTATATAAAGCGCGGTTCATTACCGCGTTTTATATAGAACGTAGTAAGAAACCGCGTTTTACCTATATATGTATCGTCCCCTTCCCTTTCCCCCACGTTTCTGGACAAAACCAAAATCCCCATTTTTTAAAAAACGAACAGCGCCCCCCCCCCCCTCCCCCAATTAACTCGATAAAAAATTCGAGTGGACCCCACCCGTCCCACAAAAACTAATCAAAGTTAGTCCCACATCCTAGCCAAGCCTTCTATTGTTGTGGGTTGCTTGTTTCGGAGTTAAATTTTAAATCTTCAACTTTCCAAAGAACATGATTCGAGGTATTCCGATGTAGTTTATGTCCAAACTCGTATAAATAATGCATATTAGTTGTATTGAATGTGTTGTATGTTGTTTTGTATTATTTTTGCGATTAAATTGGTATGTTATTTTTATCCGGACTAAGATATTAATGTTGTAAAAAAATATGTAAAAATTGTGAAATCATTATTATTTGTTAATAAAAATGTTAATAAATTATTATTACTGTTTTATATGTATTTATGTGATTACATGTATTTGTTGTATTTTATCTGGTTTAAATTATTTATTTGCTTAAAGACTAGTAATATAGTGCCTTTTACGGTAGTAAAATGTAATGCTTTTTAGCGTAGTAAAATGTAGTGCCTTTTAGCGTAGTATAATGTATTACCTTTTAGCGTAGTAAAATGTATTGCCTTTTAGCGTAGTTTCCCTGTAGTTTAAGTATCTCTTATACTCAAAAATACGTCAAAATAACTGATAGATCAAACACAAATTCTGTCCAATTATAGTCAACATATAATTGGTGCTACTGGGCCGCAAATAACGAGCCTGGAACCCATATATGAATATTTAATAATATTGTATAATTATTAAAATTAATTATTTAATTTACAAACAAACATATATAATTATAAAACTAACATGTAAAATAATAAAATTAAAACATAGAAGAATTCAGGATAAATTGGTGCTACTGGCCGCAAATATGAACCTGGAACCCATATGTGAATATTTAATTATAAAAATTAATTATTTAATTTACAAACAAACATATAAAATTATAAAACTAACACATAGAAGAATTCTGGATAAATTGGTGCTACTGGACCGCATACATCGAGCTTGGAACCCATATGTGAATATTTAATTATAAAAATTAATTATTTAATTTACAAACAAACATATAAAATTATAAAACTAACACATAGAATAATTTAAGATATCGTAGTGCTACTAGGCCGCAAATATCGGGCCTGTAACCCATGTGTGAATATTTATTTATAAAATTTTATTATTTAATTTACAAACTAACATATAACATTATAATAAAACTAACACATAGAAGAATTTAGGATATCTTGGTGCTACTGGGCCGTAAATATAGAGCCTGGAACCCATATGTGAATTTTTGTTTATAAAACTTTATTATTTAATTTACAAACTAACATATAAAATTATAATAAAACTAACACATAAAAGAATTTAGGATATATTGGTGCTACTGGGCCTCAAATATCGAGCCTGGAACCCTTATGTTTTAAACTTCATAATTAAATATTGAATAATTATAAAATTTAATTATTTAATTTACAAACAAACATATAAAATTATAAAACTAACATGTAATTAATATTGTTTAATTTACAGCAGACGACATGGAGGTGCCGCCTATTCATCCCGAACCTTCTAGCGATGAGCTACTCTCGTTACAAGGCGACCATAGGTCCGCACACATATGGGAGGGTGAGTTACTGACCCAGACTCTCCGCGCCAAGAGAGTGGACGACATGTGGGACTTTCTACATGACAGAGTTCTCCATGATCGTGTAGTCACACGTTTGTGAGTGACCGCTTTCTACATGATTTTGGAGATCGGGCGACTGCAGCTCAATTGGTCATTGGTCACGGCTCTGATAGAGCGGTGGCGACCGGAGACGCACACATTCCACCTGCTCATTGGTGAGGCCACCATCACACTACAGGACGTGGAGGTTTTATATGGGCTGCCCGTTTGATGGACTGCCCGTTGCTCTCCCGCCTGGCATGAGAGAGATGACACGTGTGCAGTACCTGGACATGCTGCAGCAGCTCACTGCTTTCCGGCCAGAGGATGAGAATGTACTGCATGGGACCAGTCATTTTTCGCTGACGACTATTCGACAGTGGTTGGAGGCATTGCATCCTGAGATCAATGGCGATATACCGGATTATCATGTTGATCGGTATACGAGGTTGCTGCTACTCCTTATGTTTGGAGGGGTCTTGTTCCCTAACACTTCGGAGAACCTAGTTAGCTTGAGATTTCTTCATCATCTTGAGCGGCTAGATCATTTACCCAGTACAGCTGGGGCTCTACTGTTCTCGCCTACTTGTACATGCATATGTGCCGGGCGAGCTTGGGCACCCAGAGTGACGTTGCTAAATTTTTGCCACTACTACAGGTGACAACATATTCGAATACTCTATTCATTTTAACATACCTAGTAAAAATATATCTTAAATTTTACGTCAACTTTTTATGTTAGGTTTGGGCCTGGGAGCGGTTCCTGCAGTTGCATCCACCTCTACCACCATTAGATCCGGGTGTACCATCGGAATTGCTCCCTCTAGCTAGGAGGTGGGTTCTCTGGCGGGGATATATGCGCGAGTACGAGGCTCGGCATAATCTCTCCTTGTTAAGGGATATATTGGATTTGCTGGATGGCGCACAGGTAAATATATATCTAAGTTTACTTGTAATACACTCTAAACACAAGTTGCATATACTGACGTTTTCTGTTCTTACTTAATAGTTCATCTGGACGCCATACATCGACGAGTTGATAGCTGGCTTGCCCTGTTATTGCTCGGCCGGCCAACTTATGTGGGCCTCTTCCGTCCCGTTGTTCTGCCTTGATATTGTGGAGCATCATGCCACCGAGCAGGTACTTCGCCAGTTTGCCGCAGCTCGTACAGACGCAGTCCACCTGGGAGACCACACATTACCAGCGGGATGATGGTACCAGGGTGGACGACGTATTTTTGGCATGGCTACAGGACCAGATATTTAAACGGGACCGGCGAGCTGACCTGATTCTGCCCCCCCCCCCTTCACCGATACGACTGGAAACTGAGCATCATTACATGGGTTGGTACCGCGGTGTTACCCGACTTATCGTCGGGAATCCCGTTCATCGAGCTGGCGGTCGGTACGTTCCATACGCCGGGAGGCATGAGGCACTGGTATGTTATTTGGTATTCTTACTTATAAATGTTGTGCAGGCTATTGGCTTACATTTAGTCCACCAGTTGGGACTGCAGATGCAGCAGCACGCTGGCTATCCTGCGGTCGCTTTACAGGAGTATGGCCGGCAGGTTATAGAGTTGGCTGCCCGGACACTGCATCGAGCCAGAGAGGACGAGCACTTAGAGCATGTCCCTACTTATGTGGCGCCAGAGCACTACCATTAAGGTAGGCGCGTCCCACGAGCTAGGGGACGACGAGGCAGGGCTGTCCCACGAGACAGGGGTGCTCCACGAGGCAGGGCTGTCCCACGGGTTCGTGGGGGCAGACGAGGAGGTGGTCCCTAGCAAGGGGGCGTTGAGGAACCTATTCAGGCACCTGATGATGATTTTGGAGCTGATCTTCCGGGTGACCTCCATTAGCCAGACGAGCATCCCAGCAGCATGCCGTCGTACAACCTTCAGATGGCGTTCACTCCAGCCGCATCGCAGGTGATCCCGTCAGATCCATTGTTGATCACGGGCACGAGCCTTACCGGACATGATTGGGAGAAGATATTTTCAGGCCCATCGACCGCTGCTGAGGATCGGCCGACCCGAGATGTGGATGGTGGGCGCCGACCGAGTTATTGCTCATCGTCGACGGGTGGTGTGGATCTTTCGCATGAGCAGGTATGTTTGTATTACTATTAAATTTAAATATGTTTTTATCTCATTGATTCGCAATAAATAACTTTATAATTTTCTTATTAAGGCTTCATCCCAGCCCGTCACGGATGCCACTTTGTGCGATGCAGAGCAGGATGCGACGGATGCTTATATTCAGGAGCCCGACGAGACCATGGTAAGAAATTTTTTTTGACTTAACACGTACATTACTAATATATATTTTCATATACTGAGCTGACTAATTCTTTTGTAGGTTGCTGATGGACTGACGACCCCTTCTACCGATCCTGCCAGTACTACTGACGATCATGCTACAGCGCATCCTCAGATAAAGAGGCGACGCGATGAGGATGATCCTGATAGCGTATCGGGGCGGGATGGGATGCGCCTCAGGCCAGCGGCTGCATTGAAGCACACAGGCTGTGGGACACATTGATTTTCTTTAGCTGTATTTTATGTACGCTATGTAAATATTATTTTATGTAAATAATAATAACAATTTTTTTATGTTTTCATAATATGCGCATTATGTTTTTATTTCCCCGTTTTTTCTTTATTTCAACACCGCAACACAAACACAAACATAGAAGCTTAACATAACTTAAATTCAGTACAACTAATAAAAATACGTGACACGGGAAACATAAAGATAAACTACTACACTCAATAATACATGTCATTGTTTAGTCACGACCGCCTAGTATTCTCTGCTCCAACCACTTAAATTTTTCTTCCAACTTATTTTTTTCTTCTTCCACCTCTTTGAGTTTCTCCTTCAACTCCGCAACTTCTCGTTTGTATTCTCGTTCATAGGCCCACTGTTTTTTGGTCAAATCATGAAGATGCTGCAAAGATTGTTTGTAGCATTCCTGCTGACAGGGTTCTTCTATCCATACGTCAAAATTGCAAAAATTTCCGTTGTTGCCTCCAAGCCTGTTCACACATATCCAGTATTTGCGCCCAACTTGACCGTCATCCCAACGGTCGCCATCATACAACATTTGGCACATTGGTACATACAAGCGCTCAGACATTTGTTAAAGTGAGAAAAAAATCCTACTTTTATGGAAAGTTTTGCTATTTGTTATGGTTAAGCGCAGAAAATAAGTAGAATGCGCCCGTTATTTATAGGCCAGACAACACACAAAACGTAGTATTTAACCGCACTATATATATATATATATTCACACAAAACATAGTATTTAACCGTGCTATGCTTGGCGTGTTAAAGATTCTTTCTGATACGAAATAACTTTTTCGCAGTCGGATAGCTTTTCTGAACGACAAGACAACACACAAAACGTAGTATTTAACCGTGCTATATAAATTCACACAAAACATAGTATTTAACCGCGCTATGCTTGGAGTGTTAAAGATTCTTTCTGATACGAAGCAACTTTTTCGCAGTCAGGCAGATTTTCAGAACGACAAGACAACACACAAAACGTAGTATTTAACAGCGCTATATATATTCACACAAAACGTAGTATTTAACTGCGCTATACTTGGAGTGTTAAAGATTTTTTCTGAAACGAAACAGCTTTTTCGCAGTCGGGCAGCTTTTCAGATCGACATGACAACACACAAAATGTAGTATTTAACCGCGCTATATATATATATATTCACTTATTTGTCAAACATCTTCCTCCTCTGACAGTGTAGTTTTATAATAATTTTAGAGTGAAACTCGAAAGTGCACGTTAAAATTTTCCGTTTTTTAATCCAATACTATTTTTGATTACATGAACGGGAGGAGAAATTTATTAATTTACTCAACTAAAAAATTTTAAATATCAATAAGATGTAACAAGGCTGTGGAAATATAATTTTATTTGATACATCTTGCAACATAAACAAGTACAAACACTTATTACAAAAAACATTACGAAAACAAAACACTACGTGTATCCTTGATAGTTGGGTACATTAGACGAACTTGCACCAAGAGCTGGATTACCACCGCCACCCAAACCAGCTGAAGGACATTTATGACGGTCGTGTCCTGTTTGCGAGCATGTACCACATTTACGCGCATAAACGGTATCACCAATATCCATTTGGTTCCGTATACGCGTTCTCTTTTGCACATGTAGCTTGCGCAAATAGTCCTTGTTACACAGCATTTTAAATGGTTCCGGCAGCTAATAATGCTCAGCACCCAGTGGCTACAACTGCCCACTATATATGTTTACGTATGCAACAACATTGTATTGCCTATCAACATAGTTGGTTGCCCCTAAACCTGTTTGTTGAAAGCACTTCATGGCATGTGATGACGACATGTGGTAGATGGTCCTTTTCCCACATGAACACAACCTGCTGGCTTCATTTACGGTATGTAGATTTTCCCCCGGTGTTGACGGATAGCGGTGCGAACTTCAAAACACCCCGGTCGTGATCATACTGTAAATATGAATGCCAATGTGCTCGCCTCCTGTATTTCTCAAATCTTTTCATCGGTATTGGTATAAATTCAACACCCCTGTCCATCAATTCCAATGCACCTCTATGCCTTTCAACAAACCTCTCCGCCATCTGTTTGAATGTCATCCGGACCATGGTAGTGACAGGCAATTCGCGTGCAAACTTCAATAATCCGTTGAAAGACTCCAACACATTTGTAGTCAGGGTTCCCCATCGCCTGCCACCATCAGCATGCAATGTCCACTTGTGAAGTTCATGTCGCATCAACCAATTATAGGCTCTTTCGTCTAACTGTCGGATCGATTCCATGCGCCTCCTGAATTTGCACTGCTGATGATCAGTTGCAGCCATCCACATTAAATCATGCAGGTCCTTGTTGGGATATTTCTTCTGGAAATTGGCCTTCAGGTGCCTCACACAGTAACGGTGGTATGCATAGGGTTCCTGCCATTCAGGCAAATGCTCTACAGAACTTAATATACCACCACGCCGATCAGATATTAGACAAATACCTGAACTTTGTTTGACAACTTGCTGCTTCAAGTGGTTCAAAAATAACGTCCACGTCTCTTGGCTTTCATTGGCACAGATGGCAAAAGCTAGTGGAAATATTTGTCCATTGACATCTACTACAACGGCGATCAACAGCTTAATATCATACTTTCCATAGACATGAGTACCGTCTATGGAAATTACCGGATGGCAATGCATAAAACCATCAATTGTTGGTTTAAATGCCCAGAATACGTATCTGAATATATATATTCCGGTATTCCTGGACTCCGCTCATGCTTCCATTCAACAACAGACCCGGGGTTAAAGTGTTTCAGTGCAGCCATGTACCTGGGTAGAGATGAAAATGACTTATCCCAGTCATCATAAATAATTTCAAATGCATGTTTGCGCCTGAGATATGCCTTTCTTTTGGTAATAGTACACCCATATTCTTGGTGGACGGATGTAATACACTCTTTGATCTTGTACCTAATGGACACTTCCAAGTGTGGAATCAAGAGAAGAGAAATCAAGTCAACATCCAAGTTGAAGTGATTCCTATTGAATGTGTCCATTTCACAAATATGGGTGCTAATATATTTACCCACTTTCCACAACCCTGTTTCCTTCTTGCTCGCAAGCACCATCCAGTGACAACCCGTAAACCATCTACAGCATATGACCTTGTATACCTCCGGGTTGACTCCTATACTATCATCTCACGACACTCTCTTACGTTGTACATTTTACAAGCCCTGGATAGGCGAGCTTTATCGAAAAAAATATATGCCCTTTGCCAGCACAGTTGGTCTAGACTCATCCCATATTGCTGACCGAATTTTGTCAAGATCCCTTGTGAGGGCATCCACATCTGGAATACTTGGCAAATTATCAAGGTAGGGAATACGCCTAGAATGAAACGGCACGTGGGACTCGTACACTCTTGGTCTAACGGGAGGTGGAGCATGCTCCCTCGTCAGCTCAGGTTCGACATTCACTTCCTCCTCCGCATCACCCTCGTCAGGGAAGGGTGTGTCATCTCCAGACTCATCGACATTGTTGTCATAATCACTATTATCTTCCTGACTCTGCGCATCTACCAAATCACGAGTAAATACGTCGTCTACGGGCAACTGAGTGAGGTCAGGACCATCAAGTTGCTCATTTTCACTACACAAACAACAAAATGATAAGCTACTCAAATTGATAAATACTTTACATATAGCTATATCACTTCAGTTACAAGTCGTAATGTGTTGACATTCCATGATGGACATTATCCTATTGGTTATGACTCCCGGATGGACCAGCGTGATCCAACACACCAAAACTGCGCATATTCCAACTGGGCGTGGGGTCATAACTTGTAAAATTCATATCTGGACGGTACCCCCTGTGGAATATATGAGTTTTAATACAAATTCAATACAACAAAAATAAACATCGTAACACAAAGGAAAATTGAAGTTTACTAGTTGTCTTGTGGATTATGTAAAGTAGGAGAGAAATTATTTCCTCGCTCCTCGTTCGCCCGTGGAGATAAGTTTAGATTCGCCCAAACTCTTTCAGCTGGAACCTGGTGGGCTAAAACTGCTCCAGAATAACCACCCGATGATTGAGGGTTATCCCTGCTTTGTGCAACATCATTATTGCAAATGTCTTCAACCTTCACGTACATTTCCAACATTTTTATCAAAATAAGTTCCCGATATTCATCCGGAGTCCCCAAAAATCTCTCAGAGTTTCATCATCCTTGATGTTAAACTCAGCGTAACAAGCAACCCCTTGCGGAGTCACAGAATACGGATATCTTCCGCTTATTTTAAGATTCACCGAACATTTGCTCAACCTCATTTTATTGCATAACAACGATACCAGTCTATCGTACTCCATTGTAAGTGGCAACTTAATATGACTTTGTGGAGATAACTATAGCTCACTGAGTTATTTGCCACCACAACCTCCCCCCCCCCCCCAATATAATGAAACCCTTACTTTTTGCTCTTTAGACATTATAAAAAAAGCTTGAGAATTTAACAACAAGAAAAATTTATCACGAAGTTATAGTATTTCTGAATAATTTTTCTCAAAACCCTTAACGCCTTTATATAAGGAAATGCCCAATCGGGGGGGAGGGGGGGGGGTCAAATTTTTGGAAGTAAAACGCAGTTTAAAAGGGCATTTTACATATTTGAATTATTATTATGTCAGTTAAGCGCAGAAGAGTTATTGGTGGGCACGGTAAATATGTAAAATGCGGTTTCTTACTGCGTTCTATATAAAACGCAGTAATGAACCGAACTTTATGTAGCTGTCTTTTCAGATTCCAGTAAAGCACGGTATTCAATTGTGTTTTATATAAAATGCGGAAAGAAACCGCGCTTTACCTTAACGTGCCAAACGGCCATTAAGGTAAAACGCGGTTCATAACCGCGTTTTATATAGAATGGTAATTTTTTTACACTTAAAAAAGTATTTGAGTCCAAAAGAACCACATTTCGGTTCAGGACTCTCACTAGATATAGAGTACAACTGTATTTTGAGCCTACTAATGACCTAGCCGTCAAAAAATGGGTCTAATACTACCCTTTTCCACTAACGGTTACTCCCTCAAATATTTACTTTGTCCGAAAAACATGACATGACACGTGCTTTAATCAACCCACTCCCCCCCCCCCCCCCAATATTTTTTTACCACCACTCACCTGACTTATTTCACCCACCCCTCCCCACCCAAATACCAAATCAAACGAGTTCCCCAATGTTTTTCCGCTAGGGTTCACTATTTCAAGCCTACTTCAATTCCAAATTAGATTAGGCTTCCACCATTACTTTCGGCCTACTTACTTGGTTAATCCCTTGGTCCCTTGATAAGTATGTCTGATTGTTCTAGTTCATCATATGAGTCGAAGAAGAGGTATCTTTGTGGTCTTATTGCCCGCCATTTTATGGCATATACTTCTGAAAATGCGGGTCGGCGCTTTTTTAAGTGCCCAAAGCCTAAGGTAAGTCAGCTTCATTTATGGCTAATAACGTTCTTTGAATTCTCAAAAGCCTTACTTCTAGGTTCTTAGGATTCTCATGAAATATTTGGGTTTATTTTTGTCGTGTTATTTTTACAGAAGAAATCATGTGGTTATTGGGAGTGGCAGGATGATGTATTACCCCCAAGAGTTGTGATTTTGATTAGTAGTCCTAAAAGAAAATTGGAAGCTGCTAAAATGCAAAGAGATATTTTGAAGAAGAAGATGGCCGATTATGATATTGCTGCTGGCGTAAAGGCTCAAGCTATAGCAAAATTGAGCGAAAAAGTTGTTGAAAGAAATATTTTGAAGAAGAAGCTTGTTGATGCTGAGTTTGCTACTGCTATTGATGTCGGAAATATTGCAACATTGAGCAAAACCGTTGCCCATCAGTGGATGTTAATTCGTGTCTTATGTGGATGATTGGTTGGATTCGTTGCATTATGGTTGTTGTTGTGAAGTATGAATTTAGGATATAATTGTAGTTAATCCATGTAATGTATTAATTTGTGTAGTGTATTTTGTTGAATAGTTATAAGGATTGTAATGATCTTGCTTTCCTTCTAATCTCTTAGGAAAATGCTGGTATGTTGATTTAATTTCCTTAAAGTTGCTGGAATACACAAGTATGTAAAGAATTTATTTCCAGTAGAATTCATTCACATTTTGCTAGTCTATTGAATTTGTTGGACGTAGTAGTACTGAAAAGTGATTGAATTTTTTCAAGAAAGGTGCTGGAAATTTTTCAAGAAAGGTGCTGGAAACACAACATGAATGACCTTTTGTTTTCTTCATTCCGTTAAATCTAACATTTTGGTCATGGAGATTGGTGACCAAGAAAACGGGAAAAACAAAAAATTTCAGGAGAACATAAATAATAGAAACAACATAATTACACACAACACAAACAAGATACTAAGCGAAGATTGTACATCCATGGTAACACATTACATTCAACTAGAATAGCTGTCATAACCATTATAATTGGTTAACCACAAATAGCAAGATTAAAGTTTCAAAGCTACCTAAAACCTACAGGTGGTTAATCCCAAAAAAGTACAAGTTGCAGCCATATGAAATCACAAAAAATACAAGTTTTAGCTACTTGAAATCATAAAAAGCACAAGTTTCAGCCATATTTCAATAACAAAAATCACAAGATCTTCAAAAACCATCCATCATAACCACATTATGCAAGTGCTCCCTTTCCTTTGCTTCCCATACTTTTGATTCTTTTCTTTTATCCTTCTTCTTGAAGCTGGCTTAATGACATTGCCTCTTTTCCCTTCCATGTGCACTTGATTGGCGAATAAGGCAGGTTAGTTGAATTTGCTGCACCAATGTGATCTCCTCTTAACTGAATCTTTCTTGTCTTATCCCTTGCCATAGGTGTAATAGGATTTTTGTTCCTTGATTCCAGCCATGTTTGTGTCTCAGACACAACCATTGGCCGCAAGAGGGGGTCTTCTTCATTCTCAACTTCTAGACTATATGAAATGACTGTTGTATCCAGTTTGAGTGTCAAACACAGATGCAAATGATTGTTGTGTTCCAGCATCCAAATGATCTTCATAAGGAACACTTTGGTTATCATTACTAACTGCGCTTTGGCTTTGATTTTGACTGTAGCTTTTCCCTTTTCTCTGTTGTGATGTCTTTCCAGTGAAGTTGTTCTGTCAAATTTGAAAAAGACAAATATTAATTAAATACTTAAACACAAAGTTTATCCTAAGATCTATATAAATTATTTACCTTGTAACATCCTCTTGCATTGTGGTTAAGTTCACCACATTTGCTACATGTGACTGGAAGACCCTTTCTAGAAGCACTCCACTCTCCCTTTCTCTTTCTTGCCTCATTTGGCTCCTTATTTCTCTTTGCCTCGGGCCTTCCAATCAATTTTACAACTTCTGGTGGTTCCATATGTTGTGAAAGATCCATTTTCCAGAATTTTTGCCCTCTCACAGGAAGCAACTTATGCCTATATGTCCTTAAGTAAGCTTCTCTACTGTAAAACCAATTGATTTCAGTCAGGAGTTCCACTTTCTTGTGTGCCAATGCTTTGATAGCATGAGGACATGGAGTTTCACTCAACTCTCATAGCCTACAGGTGCATCTCTTGGAATCAAGGTTGACAGTATGTGTATCTTCACCCTCAGCTATCTCATAGCCATAATCACCATTAAACACAACTACACAACCTTGTGCAATTACCCTGTAGTCATTGTATAGCCTCAAACGTTTTGGAGTAAAATCACCATTCCAGCTCCTCAACTTTCCTTCATTGTTAGCCGACATTTCCATTACCTTGACTCTGATTTTCTCTAGCATTTTGATAATTGGTTTGTGTCTTGCCTCCAGGATCCATGAGTTAAAAGACTCGGTGAAATTGTTGTCTACCGTCATGTTCTTGCATTGAGTGTCAAAATATGCTCTACACCAAGCTTTTTAAGGATATTTGACAAGGGAAACACAAGGGTATCAGGTCCCTGTGTTGATTCTCTATCTTCTGAAGTCATAGCAACTCACATAAGCTGGAGTCCGTTGATTTTAGTTGTGTACCAAGTGTGTCAGGTTCCTTATCTGGTTCTTTGATATTAAGTTTGTTATATCATCAAAACATAAAGCTAAGATATGTAAACCCATCAATTTCCCCCTTTTTGATGATGACAAACTTAGAAATTGATAACACATGTTTAGATCAAAATTAACCAGATGAAGCAATAGAAACCTCATAAGTTCCCCCTTAATCAGATCCCTGTTTCATTAAAAATACAAGTACCTCACAAGTTCCCCTAACTCTATGCTTCCCCCTTAATCAGATCCCTGCTTCAATTATACTTCCCCCTTTTGGCATCATTAAAAATACACAAGCAAGCAATTAGCATAAAGAAATCTAGCCTAGCTAACTCATGCCACATATGTGCACACAACATGATAGAAAAGAAAAACAGAGAAACATAAACATTAAACAACAAAAGAGGATAGTTTTTATAAAACATATGCCTTGCTATACAGCAAAGGCAGAAATTTGACCGTTATCAGCGGGAGCAGTACAAGTACATCCCATCCACACACAAAAAAACAACAACTGCCAAAGTCATCAAAACAAAAACAAACTAATCCAGAAACTGGTCACTAAAGGGTTGCCTAAGGGACACTAGGAGGAGAGGGCTTAGAGGCTGCAGCAAGGGTGTTGAGAACTAGATCTATTCGGGCATTCGCCGACATTTGCTCGGTGAGCAGTTTCTCCTCCAGGTTCTCCACTTGTTTGCCGGAGATCAACATTTTCTTTGGTCAGACGAGCTATCTCCTCATTTGACCCTGGGGCCCCTTGGGCCTGCTGACTCTCCAGTATGGCATTCCTTGCCTTCAACTTTCGAATCTCCTCAGTAGCACTGTTTTGAGCATTAATGAGCTAAGAGATTGTCGAAGTGCTGCCTACCTCTCCATTCTTTTCAATACATTCGCATTCCTCCAAAGTAGTTTGAGAGAAGGTCTGCTTCTTGGTCCCTACCTTAGACTGTCCCAAGGGCACTTTGAAGAACTTGAAGATGTGCGTAAGAAGAAATCCATATGGAAGACTTCCATCCTTGAAAGTTGCCACTTTTTGCATGTGCTTAATCATGATGGCAGGCAAGTTTACAGCTTTAAACCCATCCAGTGCTTCCATCAGATACAAGTCAGACTTGGAAGTAATGGACCTTCTCTAAGCACGGGGTAGAAGAACCTTGTTCACCAGCTCAAACAATAACTGGTAAACGGGAAGTAGAGCTTTCTTGTGAACCTGTTCCCCCTGCTGGACTGCACCTTTTTTCACAATAGCATTTCTGAAATTTGACCCACACACATTCTTCACAGAAGACATACCGTCAGTAGGGACCTTAAGAATGTCCCCGAGCAGAGCAGCATCTAACACAATATCCACTCCATTAACCAAAGCACAGATATGATCAGTGTCAACAGAAAAGAGGTATACATAGAAACTTTAGACCTCATCCTCATAGACTTTGGGCACATCCACCTTGAACAGATGTCCCCACTGTTGAAACTTGACCATGTCAATTACTTGTCTCATTCCATCCATTTCAGATATTTCTGGGTCAAAAGTGCGACCCCACAAGACTTTTTGGTTCCTCAGTCGTTCTTTAGCAGACATACTTTCACTCTTCACTCGCTTTGCAGAATTGGGTTCCCTTACAGTTTCCACCTTCCTTTTTCCAGACTTCACACTCGATTTTCCCTTTCCACTTGACTTTACTAACACGTCCTCATCAGACAAAGACTGTTCACTCACAACTTGTTTCAACTTTCCATCACTTTTCACTAATTTTGAACTTGGTGTAGCAACACCTTCCTCTCGCTTCTTTTTCTGAGACCTTTTTACCAAGGAACTTGGTTCCTCTGCTACTTCCTCATCTACTTCCACCACAGGAATGTATTTGTCACCCACAACCTCCCCATTTTTTACCAGCTCTTTTTCTTCTTCTTGTTACTCCTTTTACTCTTTTGCAGGGCAGACTCAAAAGCCTCTTTTGCTTGTAACCTAGTAGTAGGTCGCTTAGGAGAAGGCTCAGGAGTGGTTACTGCTCTCCTCTTGGCAATGAATGCATCTAGGGCAACATCATCTCGATCCTCTTCATCACTGGACTGCATACCAGGAGCCAAAATTTCCAATGGCTCAACATCAAAGTGTGGAGAAGGAACAGGGTCAAGACTGACCTGGGAAGAGGATCCTTGACCTGTTTCCTCAAGAAAAGGGCCAGGTCCTTCAAGAGGGGTCCCAGTAGTCTCTGCTGGTGCAGAATTTTCAAAGAGCACCATAGCTCCTGCTTCATCTGACAACTGTGTCTCTTTTCTCCAAGACTCAAGACAGAAGAGATCACCCAACACTATTCCATCAGCAGATATGACCAATATGTTTTCTACGGCCTCTTTTTCTTGAGACTCCATGGGTTCCATAAACTCAGAAGCGGGAATAACTTTAGACTGATCAATACCAACCTCTGAGACCTGTAGTACCTGTGGAACTTTACTCTGTTCTCCACCCTTGCTTTGGTCAGTGAGAATCTCAGGCGATAGAGATGAAAGATTATCAGATTTTGGGGTTTCTAAGTTCTCAACAATTGGAATGAGAGAAAGGTCTGAGAGAGTCACATGAGAACTAGAGGGTGTATGAAAATCTGGTTTGGAAGTGTCTTCAGTAGTGGTGGTTGAGAAAGGGATGGTGAGAGATGGTTCATCAAAGGCGGAAGAATCAAGGGTTTTCTCTAGGGTTTTCTTAACTAAGGAGGAGATTATCGGTTGATCTTCAGCCATGGTAGAGAGGAGGCTTGAAAGTTATGGAGAAGGACTGAAGAAAGGATGTGATTGTTCAAGATGATGAAAGGGTTTTTAATGGGAGAAGAGACAATTATGAGGGAGAGAGAGAAACCGATTCTGAAACGGCGGTAGTTTCGTGGGGAGTTGCAACGTTTCAGAGAGAGATGAAAGGATTTGAAATGAAAAGACGTGACATACATGTTTTGAAAAGGTTGATGACATGGCACTCAATTTTGTGCATCCTTTTGAGATATGTATGAAAAAGCACAAGACTACTAACCTGTGGTACAAGAACCAGGTTCTTGACCTGTCTTTGAAATTTTCAGTCCTCTTTTACCATCCACGCAGTGCATCTGCAGCTTCTATAATCATCATGCATGTCTACCTGCAACGGTATTGAGGTGAGTTAGACTTGGCCAGAAAACACTTTAGCTAATGCTACCTGAAAGTGACTTTCATAGCCAACTGATGGGAATCAGGTTCTCAATAAGGCTTTATTAGCCCCAGCTCCAGCCTATTTCTCTCAAAATGTTCTCTGCTCAATGCTTTGGTGAATATAACTGCAATTTGGTCTTCTGTACTGCAGAACTTCCTACAGATAAGCCATTTCTCCACATTGTGTTTGAGAAAATGATGTCTCACATCAATCTTGGTTCTTTTATGTTGAACCGGGTTCTTGGCCATGTTGAGTGCACTGGTGTTGTCACATAGAAGAGGCACACATTCAATGTACACACCAAAATCTTCCAATTGCTGTTTGAACCATAGGAGCTGAGCACAACAGGAAGCTGCAGCAACATATTTTGCTTCAGCTGTTGAAAGAGCAACTGGGTTTTGCTTCCTTGTGCCCCATGAGATGAGACATGATCCTAGAAAGTGAGCCATTCCAGAAGTACTTTTCGTGTCCACAAGATAACTTGCATAGTCAGCATCAACATACCCAATAAGATTAAAATTATCACTTGAAGGGTAATACAGGACCAGGGCCTATGTTCCCTTAAGATATCTCAAAATTCTCTTGGAAGCCTTCAAATGAGATTCCTTGGGATTTGACTGAAACCTTGCACATAGCCCCACACCAAAGACAATATCAGGTCTGCTGGCAGTGAGGTAGAGGAGAGACCCAATAATGCCTCTATACATGGTTTGATTTACAGGAAGGCCAGATTCATCCATGTCTAACCGAGTAGCAGTGGCAATAGGAGTGTCAATCACTTTTGATGCTTCCATATCAAACCTCTTCAAGAGCTCCTTGATGTATTTCTATTGACTGATGAATGTACCCTTTGTGGACTGCTTTACTTGAAGACCCAAGAAGAAATTCAACTCACCCATCATGCTCATCTCAAACTCACTTCCCGTGAGTTTGGAAAATTCTTCACACAGTGAATCAGCTATTGCCCAAAATGATATCGTCAACATATACCCGAACGATGAGCAGGTTCCTCCCTCGTTTCTTCAGAAACAAAGTGTTGTCAATTCTTCCTCTTGTGAAGCCGTTTTCTAAGAGAAACTTTGAGAATCTTTCATCCAAGCTCGAGGAGCCTTCTCCAACACATATAATGCCTTGTCTAATTTAAACACATATTCAGGGTATTCTTGACATTCAAAGCCTGGAGGTTGCTTTACATAGACTTCTTCCTTAAGGAATCCATTCAGGAATGCACTTTTGACATCCATTTGTAACATAGTGAATTCCATATGTGATACAAATGCAATAAGGATTCTAATAGCTTCCATGCGAGCAACCGGAGCAAAAGTCTCATCGCAATCAATTCCTTCCTCCTGATTGTAACCTTGAACCACTAACCTAGCCTTGTTCCTTGTAGTGTTTCCATGTTCATCAAGCATATTCCTGAATACCCATCTGGTTCCTATGCTTGTTCTATCTAAGGGTCTAGGTAACAGGTGTCATACATTGTTCCTTTCGAACTGATGCACCTCATCTTGCATGGTAGTGATCCAGTCTGCATCCTTTAGGGCTTCCTTGATATTTTTGGGTTCTATTTGGGAAAGAAAGGCTGAGAAGGCAAGTGAATTTCTGGCTTTTGATCTAGTTTGTACTACTGAATCTAGAGGGGTAATTATGTTGTCAAGAGGATGAGAGCTTTTGTGTTTCCAGTTGGGCACTTGAGCCTCATTTGTAGAGGAGCTGGGTAGATCTAACTGGTTCCCTTGAATTCTTCTCTCAGCTACCCGTGGAGTACTTTGAACTGCATCAATCACTCTTTCTTCAGCTTCAGTGGTTGTAATTATGATACCTGGTTCCTCTTCGGCTGATGAGGAAGATACTGCATAGTCTTCACTTGGCTCCTTCACTTGACTCATCATGTCTGCCTTTCCGTTTGCCATATCAATGACTTTTCCTGGAACTAACAAAGGCACTCCATCTTGATCACCCTTGTTGCTTTTCTCACAGGAGAGATAGGACTTGTCAAAGATTACATGTACACTTTCTTCAACACACCGAGTTTGCTTTTTGTACACCTTGTAGGCTTTACTTTGAGAGGAGTACCCCAAAAAGATTCCTTCATCACTCTTGGCATCAAATTTTCCAAGCTGATCCTTTCCATTGTTGAGAACATAACATTTGCACCCAAAGGCTCTTAAGTGAGTCAGCTTGGGCTTCCTTCCATTCAGCAACTCATAGGGAGTTTTGTTCAAGAGAGACCTGATCATGCACCTGTTCACCAAGTAGCAGGCAGTATTGACAGCTTCAGCCCAGATGTTCTTCGCAATCCCACTATCGGTCAGCATTGTCCTTGCCATTTCTTCAAGGGTTCTATTCTTCCTTTCCACAACTCTATTTTGTTGTGGAGTTCTGGGGGCTGTGAAGTTTTGGGTAATGCCATTTTCGTTGCAAAAATCCTCAAACTTGGCATTGTCAAATTCTTTCCCATGATCTGATCTTATGCAGGCTACTTTTGAATCCATCTTCACTTGAATTTTCTTCACAAATGCTACAAAAACATCAAAAGTCTCATCTTTTGTTCTAAGGAACAGAGTCCAAGTGAATCTGGAATAGTCATCCACTATCACAAAAATGTATCTTTTTCCTCCTCTGCTTTGCACTCTCATAGGACCACATAGATCTATATGAAGGAGATCAAGTGGCTTTGAGGTGCTGACATCCTTTTTTTGGCTTAAATGAAGATTTCACATGCTTCCTTCTGGCGCAGGCATCACAAACTTTGTGCTCCATGAACTTTAATTTAGGTAGACCACGAAGCAGGTCCTTCCGAACTAGCTTATTCAGTAAAGAAAAGCTTGCATGCCCCAGTCTTCTGTGCCACAGTTCAGCATCATCATCAACTGCTTTCAAGCAACTCAGATCACCACTTTGTAGAGATTCAAAATCAGCAACGTAGATGTTCTTATATCTTTTGGCCACCAGTACCACTTCACTCGTTACTAGATTAGTAACTGTGCATATCTTTGACAAGAAATCCACCCTATTTCCTTTGTCACATATTTGAGAAACACTCAAGAGACTGTACTTGAGGCCATTGACGTAGTACACATTCTCAATTGAGTGAGTGAGTGATTTCCCAATTTTTCCAACTCCGAGGATGTACCCCTTTTTCCCATTGCAAAAGGATACACTCCCTCCTTGCATGGCTTTTAGTGAAAGAAAGTCCATGGTGTTCCCAGCATGTATTTTGAGCATCCACTATCCATGAACCATTGTTGACTGCTTCCTTTTACTGTTCCCTGCACAAGGAGATCAAGAGTTAGTTTTAGGAACCCAAGCAAGTTTGGGTCCCTTGTAATAAGCAAGAGGATGAATAAGAGCTCTTTTAGTCCATGCAGGTAATATGCGTTTTTTATGGGTGGCACCTAGTCCCTTTTCAGTAGTTACTTTTTCAGCAAACACTTTGTTTTTGTGAAGAGATTAGACCCTGGCTTGACAATTTTCTTTGAAATGCCCATTGTTCCCACAGTGGGTACACATCTAATTATCCGATACAGTAACATACTTGCTATTGGGGTTGTGAGGAGCTCTCTCCCTTTGAAACCTTATTCCCTGCCTGTTTCCACCATTATTAACATACATGGCAGTAACAACTTCCGAGGACCAGGTCTACTTAAGGGACTTCTCAAGATCATTTTTTACTCTTTCCAGTTCTGCTTGGAGCTGCCTGTTTTTCTCAAGTTCAGCACACAAATTAGTTCTTACAACATTTAACTCATTTTCAAGCTTAATGTGTGCCTCACTAGCTACCTCTTTCCCTTTTTCAGAATTTCCAGGCCTACACTCAGTTCCAAGTTCCTCTACAGTTTCCCTTAAGTCTACAATCACTATTAAGAGGTCATCTCTCTCCTGCTCAATAACAGTCACTTTCTCCACTAAGGCATCCTTTTCTTTACTTAAATTCTCAATAGTTTCTTTCAAATCAACTACTACTACCACCAGATCATCTCTTTGGTGTTCTACACTAGTGATTTTCTCAGTTAGAACCCTCTTTTCATTTTCCAGATTATCTATAGTTTCCTTCAAATCAACCACACAGACTATCAAGTCATCTCTGGTTTGCTCAACATCTCCTAATTCTATGGTCAAGGCATCCTTATCATCTACAAGACTATGATAGGCATCGATTAATACATTGGCTAATGACATGAGTTCCTTACGAGAGTAGGATTTCTAGATTTCTCTGAACATCCTTGAAGTTTACCTCATCATTATCATCATCTTCATCATCGTCTGATTGAGCCATTAAAGCAAATATTGAATCACATTCATTTCCTTCACTTTCAACTGCCATCATGGAACTATCACCTGCGTCAGTTTCTTCTTCAGACTCACTTGAGGAATCTCCCCATCCCGCAAGAGCTTGCTTCACAACGTTGTCAGCGGCATTCTTTCTTTTGAAGCATTTGTCCGGAACCGGGTTCCTTTTGGCTGCTTTATCAGGGTTGTACTTGAAGTGTTCTTGCTTCAGGAGAGGACAATCTTTGATAAAGTGCCCTGGCTTTCCACATTTATGACAAAGGTCATAATTCTTTGGTCTGCTGGAACTGCCTCTCTTTGGTATCCCTCCATTCCTTCTGACCATTTTCTGAAATCTTTTGGTTAGGTAAGCCATGTCACAGTCCTCCTCACTTGAGTCATTGCCTTCAGCTTTGAGTACCAGGTTCTTTTCCTTCTTTGGTTCTCTTCTTTCACTGTCCTTCTTCTTCTTCATTTCATAAGTTTTAAGATTTTTATCTAGCTCATCTATAGTTAGGGTCTGCAGATCCTTTGCTTCAGTAATGGCANAAAACCTCCCTCAGAACTTCATCGTACGCCTTTTCCAAGTCGATGAACACCATATGCAAGTCCTTCTTTCTCTCCCTATACTGCTCTATCAACAGGAGTAGTATTTACTGATCCAAAAAAGTAAAAGCCTGTCTATGTAATTGAGGCAGAAAGCGGGCAGTGTTCTAATCTATTAATCAACATAAATGTGAGGGCAAACATCCTCTATCCCATCAAAATAAAGCAGCATTAATTTATAGCGGGTGAGGGCAGTTGGCAACGAAAACGAGAAGCTGCTATATTTGGGCGACAGAGGCGAGAGATGAGCAGACTGAGCTTATTTATACATATAGCTGATGTGAAGTTTCGTTGAAAATACAATCAATCTACAGATATTGCAGTGAATGAATGTGCAGGTAGGTTCAGAATACTCGAATAATTTTAGTTGCAGTGTCAATATTTAATGTAATTGATCGTATTTTTGCAGGCACATACATGAAATTAATGGGAGAAGGAGAATTAAAGACCAAATAACCTGCATCCCAGCAACAGCAAGAATGGTGAAAGCCTTGAAACATGTACGTAAAAAGAGTGTATATTATCTTGACGCAAAAAGAAAAATGACAATGGAAGTATTCTACTTAATAAAATTCACTTTAATTTTGCTTTAATTTGAAGTAAAAATAATACGTACATATTTTCAATAAGCCATGACGTAATTAATGACTGATGCTTATTTCCTTTTGAAAAGTCAAATTAATTGAAATTAAGTACTTTCTAAACGTATACGAATTGAACTTATATTCTTTGAAAAACTTAATGGATAATATAACACTAATCCTATGTTATTTTGGCCGGAGTATTCAAGTCTGGAAAAGATTAATTTAAGAAATTCAATGGTAATATGACGAGATAAATTACATTATCTGTATATGCAACTTAAATTCAAAAAGGAAAAAAAAAAAAAAAAAAAACCAAAAAACGAAGGACAGTGGGTGGTACTAAGTTTGTTAGCAGTACGCCTCCAACAAGTATGTGACAGTTACTAACC
>NC_031991.1:57414847-57469298 GCF_001879085.1 Nicotiana attenuata
TCTCTCAATCTCCAATTTTCAAGACTTCAAGTCTCAATCTCAATTTTCAAGTTAAATCATGCCTCGTTCGGAAAGAGTGCGCTTATTTGTGTCGCAATACTATGAAGTGCTTGAAGAAAATGAAGAAGGCCAAATATTAAAGTGCAAGAACTGTGGAAGAGTCTTAAATTTTCGTTCAGGGTGTACCACAGGCATTTTAAGGAGGCATATAAAGTATTGTGTTGAGGGTATTTATCCGCAAATTCGTCTTTAAGATTTTTCAACAATTTGTGTTATTTTAAAATTATTAGACGTATTTATGCTTCATGTTGTACTTTGTTATTAATTTATTATGCATGCCAATTTAGTTTTACTATTGATTTGTTATTTTACATTTTCGTCAAACACTTTAATAATTAGATTTCTATATTATATATACCACATATATTTATATAGCCATGCATAAGAGCAATTTATATATATACATACACATACGGTTTACAAGAAATTGCCCTAAATAAAAAAAATTAAAAAAAAAAGCCCGGAAATAAAAAAGCCCGTTAGGCCCGTTAAGCCCACGAGCCCGGCCCATTTAGCCCAGGACCATATGGGCTTAGGCCCGTCACGGGCTGGTCCTACCCGTTGAGCCCACGAAGCCCGGGACCGCCAGAGCCCGGGACCGCTAAGCCCGGGCCCGTTTAGCCCGGCCCGTTTAGCCCATTTAGGCCCGGGCCCGGGCCCACATACAGCCTTAATTTCACCGAGCGAGTGTAGCTCATTTATGATGGAAGTGAATCTTGTGTGCATGTCTTGAATAGATTAATCGTCTTTCATCCCAAAGAGCTTATACTCAGTGGTGAGCATATCAATCTTAGATTGCTTTACTTGAATGGTTCCCTCATGTGCTGTTTGCAAAGCTTCCCATATTTCCATGGCAGATTGACAAGCTGAGATCCTGTTGTATTCATCAGGTCTTATGCCACACACCAAAATTTTCTTGGCACAAAATTTTTTCTCCACAGCTTTCCTATCTGCATCGTTGTATTCTTTTCTGGTCTTTGGAGTCGTCACTGGAGGGTCTCCGACCTTCTTCATTGGGACATAAGGACCATCACATATAACATCCCACAACTCAGAATCTTTTGCCATGGTAAAATCACGTATTCTTGTCTTTCACCACCCATAGTATTGCCCATTGAACCTAGGTGGTCTATACGTAGACTGACCTTCTTCAAAATTTGATGGAGCAGCCATAAGGATCCTTCCTAGGTGTTAACCTGATAGAAAGAACCCGCTCTGATACCAATTGATAGAATATATGAGTCCACCAAACTATATAGAGACCATGTCCTATATGAGTTTCCACTTAGAATGCTAATGTAATAGTAAGTAAAAAGAACAGGGAGTATTTACATGGAAAAATCCCTGCTCAAGGGGATAAAAAAACTACGACCTACACTGGTAGGATTTCAACTTCACTATGAGCAACTTTAGATTACAACCTATGCAATCCAGGAATTAAACTCTTAATCCCTCAATAGCTTGTAATACACCTATTACAAGCCACTTTGCAATACACCTATTACAAAGACTTCAATTCATGACTAACTCTAGTCACGACACAAACACTAAAGGTTTATGATTTACAAGGGGTTCCTAAGTAACGCTTCTAGATAAGCAAAGTATGAATTACAATGAAGAGCAATTACAAAGTTACAACTCAACTAAGAACGCACAAGATACTTGCTGTAGGAACTGGTCCGTAGTAGTGTTGTTCTTTTGTTCTTGATGCACTTGAGAATTGAATGCTTGATCAGTGAACAGTTGGTGTGCTTGAATGAATTCTCAAGTGTTCAAGTGATGTTTTGTTGTAGTGTTTAATATTAATACCACATGGATGGCATCACTTGAATGATGTAATCATTTGGTAGGTCAAATAAGAAGTGACTGCAGAACTGTGTTGTACTGTTTCTGTGTACAGTGCAGGCAGTCACTTTCCAGTTGTAGACAGTTGACTTCGTACTGCTCTCAGGGAAACACAAGGGTATTAGGTCCCTATATTGATGCTCTATCTTCTGAAGTCATAGCAACTCACATAAGCTGGAGTCCGTTGATTTGAGTTGTGTACCAAGTGTGTCAGGTTCCTTATCTGATTCTTTGACATTAAGTTTGTTAGATCATCAAAACATAAAGATAAAATATTGTAAACCCATTAGATGTTACAACTTGTTTGGAATTGATTTCAGACAGGTAGAAATTTACAGATCTAATCTTGAAAGCTTCAATAACAAATGGGAGGTTGCCAAGGATATTATGGCAGCTCATAGAGACACAAATAGCCAAACCTTTTAATGCAGTTGCACAGTAGCACTAGACGAAAAAGCTGCAGTAAAAATAAAGTAAAATCTTTATCTAATGGTAAATAGGCATTATATTAAGTTGGAATTTATACGTATGGCTAATTATTTGGGATCAATCAACATCTGCTGGTAGTAGTTACCTCTATTGCAAAGGAAGAAATTTCAAAAGGCAGCAATTGCAGGAGACCGTACCACAGTGATAGCAAAACAGGAACATGTGCTCTTAACAAATGCACCAATTCAAGGGCGGAGCTAGAAAATAAGTTATGGGTCCCGACAGACCAGTACTTAGACTTGGTATTTGTATTATAAAATTTATTTAAATTGTATAAATATTAAATTTCAAATTCAATAACTAAAATAAGCTATCAATTTAGTGATAAATTTAGAATGAATAAATTTTAAATTTTAGCTCCGCTTCTACGTACAGCATGAGTGAACATGGAGCAAGTAGCAAGCCAGCCACTGAATTAAATCGCAAGACTTCTCTATCTCTGAGACATTAATGCTGCTACTTTTCTTGTACGGTAAGCTATAGTAGGCGCTGCCTTTACCATTCGTCATCTGCCATCTTTAATTTTCTTATGAATTATGGTACATCGCTAGGGTATTTTTTCCCCCCTTTGTTTTCTTCTCCATAAAATGTATTTAATCTGCTCATCTTCTTGGGAGAAATTCAAAAATAGCCAGATTTACAAGTGGTCATTCCAAAATAGTTACGGTTTCAAAAGTAATCGATATTTAGCCACTTTTCATGTAAAGATAAATCTGAACGAAAACACTGTTCAAAATCCGAAAAATACTCCAGCATAATATACTGGAGTTCCAGCATAAGTATACTGGAACTCCAGTATATTATAAAGGAGTTCCAGCATAACTATACTGGAACTACAGCATATTATAATGGAGATCTAGCATAAGTATACTGGAACTCCAGCACAATATACTGAATTTCCAGTATAATATACCGGTCCAGTATAATATGCTGGAAGTTCATACACAGGTGCTCCAATCTTCAGTATATTATGCTGGAACTTTCCGCGTGTTGGAGTTCTAGCATACTATGCTGGAAGTTCATACACAAGTGCACCGATCTCCAGTATATTATGCTGGACCGGTCCGTGTTACAGCAAAATAATGGTTATTTTTCAATGACTTTGCAAATGCTGGCTATTTTTGAATGACCAGTCCGAAAGCTGGCTAGCGCGTGCTTTTTTAACCATATTCTTACATAGCCATGCCAACACTAGGGCAGAACTATAATTCGTATTTATATTAGTTAATTATTACTTTCATTAAATATTTATTAAATCTTGCACATCATTAACGTAATTCCTAATTTGCCATTGTGTCATCGCCTAAACCTTTGATGTCGGATATGAAATTATATTGGTTCACTTATTAGAAAGTCGTATTTCAACTATAGGTGTTTATCGGGCGGGCTGGGACGGACTGAACGGGAAAAATCCCAGCCCGTTCGGTTAGCGAGCGGGCTGTTAGCGGGTTGTGTTTTTGCGGGTTGTGTGGGCCCGTACGGGTTCGGGCTTAAACGGGCTCGGGCGGGCTGTGCTAAAATTTTTTTTTTAATTAAATTTTGTTAGTAACGGTACACAAATTGAAAATAAAAATTAAAAAAAATAAAAATTTAACCCATTAACGAGCTGAACCGGGCTGCAGCCTGTTGACAACCCGTTAACGGGTTAGCGGGCTTAGCGGGTTCCGGTGCACCGGTATCCAAAATGTGTTCTTCTAAAACCCGCTCCCCGTCCAACCCGTCCCAACCCGCCCTATATGGTACAGTAGCGGGCTGAACCGGGCTGACCCGGGTTGAAGCGAGCTGAAAACAGGTCAGCCCGGCCTGATTAACAGGTATTATTTTCAACAAATATTATCTCTTCGTGGGCCTTCTTGTGAGCCTTTTCCCTACATTATTATTCCCAATATGTACACTGAAGTACTTTGCTATAGGCATTGTAATAAGTTAATAACACGAACTGTCAAGCCAAGGTTTTCGAGCCCCACAAATCTGTGGGCGCTGGTCTTAATCTTTTTCTTTTTCTTTACAAATCTGACGAGCAGTGGTCGCCACTCGCCAATTATGGTTGCTCTGCACAAATGGCTACTTTTGTGACCTTGAATTTAGACGTTGGTCCTTCTGCAAAATTACATTAGTGGTCTGAAGTTAGAAAGTACGTCATTTGAATTTTAAAATTGAGAACTAATATAAGACTACACGTTTAAATTTTAATTTTGAAAAAGCGGCCAACATCAAATAAAGGAAACAAAGGTGGCCACAGGCCACCTGCGTAAATAACACGCAGTCTTAATTCGACAGCACCTGATTGCAAATATTTATTGGGCCGAGCCCATAATTAGTTGGGTTGAGAGGCGAAGTCTACTTTCCGGAAGAAGGGCTCGGGCCCAACTTAAGGAACGTACTCGACGTAACTTGGGCCGACGCTCAATGGCAATTACACACTTGAGAAGAATTAACCCAAATAGCCGACCACCCAACTGTTTTTTAAACTAGAAATAGCAGTGAATATATAATATATGCATAACTTATGTATTACATGTGTATAATTATGTATAATCAATATATAATCCATGTATATGACTAGTAAAAGTAAATAGTGAATATGGTCGGCTATTTGTGTAAAGATCACCCGTCAAGTTATGCATATTGTTGGGTTCAAGCCCATGTAGAGCAACTAAGCAATATACTTTCAGCTAAGTCTCTTGTAGGACTACAAGATGATCGCACAAACCAAAGTGAAAAAAAATTCGGCAATATGTTCAGAATGCAAGTATGTATTGCCAAGATAAGTGGAAAAACTTAGTTAAATCCATTGTCGTAAGTTGCAACATGGAGTCATTCTCAACTACTCACTTTTCTTTTGAGTGATTCCACGCCATTCTTTTGTGTAGTGCCACAGTTCCTACAACGCGACTAAAACGAAAAGTTCGACATGGCACCAAAAAGAAAAGGGAAACCTATTTTATAAATGACAAGGGAAGTCGTCAAGATTTTAGATGATTTCAGTGTTAGAAAGTTTGAATGACTTATAAATCTCCAAGTTCTTTGAATATTAATCTTCCTCTTTTCTCACTTCTCTCCCTTTCTCTTACTCCTCGGAGCTCTCATGTGTCAGAGTTCAAATCTGAACAGTGCACACATGTAGGATGGCAATGGGGCGGTTCGCGTGCGGTGCGGGGCGGGGCGGGTTTAAGACTATGTGGGGCAGGGCGGTTTTGCAGGAATGCAGGTGTGGGCGGGCGGGGCGGGGCGGGTTATACCAATTTTCTTATTAAAATAAAAATAAAAAATTGGACGGGGCGGGGCGGGTTGGGAAATCCAATCTGATGAGACCCATGTCTTAAACTAAAACCTTATTACCTAGTGCGTCTCTCCGATTCTCTATCCACAAATAAAGCTAGTTGAAGCGGAAGTAATATGTTTTCATGAAGTTTTTAGACTAACTGTTATTGGATTAGTAAAAATACCAAAGTTAAATTTTGATTAGTAAACCAACGAGCCTTGCTTTAGTTAAATGAACTTCCAAGTTCTGCAATTTGTGAAGATATAAAAATAAATAGTTTATTTATGGAATTTTAAAATATTTTACCACAAGTTGGAGCATAGATATTGACCATGCACAACTTGTTACAAGGGTAATCCACTGTAATTTCATTCAATGTCTTGGTGAACAAATCAGCTAGTTCTCTCTTGTCTTCACGTAGCCAGTGAAAATCAAGTTTTCCTGAATCTTCTCACAAATAAAATGATAGTCAACCTCAATATTTTTAGTTCTTTCACGATACACTGGATTCGAGGCAATATGAAGAGCAACTTGATTATCACACCAGAGTCTTACTTGTGTGTGATGTTTCAACTCAATTTCAGTTAAAAGATAATGTATCCACATAATCTCAGACGTAGATTGTGACATAGCTTTATACTCGGATTCTACATTGGATCGAGATACAATATTTTGCGTCTTACTCCTCCATGATACCAACTTCCCTCCAATAAAGATACAATAACCTATTCTATTAATTTTAGATCCAGCCCAGTCAGCATCTGCGGAACACTCAACACGAGTATGTCTGTGATTGTTATACAATATTCCAAGTCCAGGAGCTCTTTTCGAGTAACATAGAATATGTTCCAAAGCTTCCCAATGTTTGACCGTAGGTGCGGACATGAATTGGCTAAAACGCAAACAACAAAAGAAATATCTGGACGAGTCACGGTGAGATAGTTCAACTTCCCAACTAATCTGTTATATCTCTTTGGATCATCGAAAGAATCGCCATTATCTTTAATAAAATGTACATTAGGAACCATTTGAGTACTTCAGGGTTTGGCTGCCAACTTTCAGGTTTCTGCAAGTAGATCAAGAAGATACTTACTCTAAGACAGAAGAATTCTTGTCTTGCTTATATTCACTTCTCCCAAAAAGTGTTTCAATTGGCCCAAATCATTCGTATGAGACTTACTATGCAAGAAAGACTTCAGGGAAGAGTTCTCCGCATTGTCACTTCTTGTAATAATAATGTCATCAACATATACAACAAGAAGAATAATGCCAGCTGTTGATTACGGATAAAAGACTGAGTGATCATACTTGCTCATTTTTAGCCCAAACTCCTAAACTACCTCACTGAACTTGCCAAACCAAGCTCGAGGACTCTGTTTCAAGCCATACAAGGACTTTTTCGAATGACAAACTTTTCCGTACCCTCCCTGAGCAACAAAATTGAGTGGTTGCTCCATATATACTTTTTCTAAAGATCACCATGAAGGAATACATTCTTGATGTAAAGGCCAATTCTCGGAAGCAACTAGAGAAATAAATAAGCGGATAGAAGTGAATTTGACAACTAAGGAGAAGGTATCAGAATAATTCACCCCATAAGTTTTAGCATACTCTTTAGCCACATGTCTAGCCTTAAGTCTTGCCACGTAACCATCTATATTAACTCTAATTGTGAAGACCCACAAACATCCCATTGGTTTCTTTCCTTTGGGTAAGTCCACCAAATTTCCCGTGCGATTATCCTCTAAGGCATGTATTTTCTCAAGCATTGCATTAGACCATCCAGGACGATTGAAAGCTTTATTTACTGTTTTGGGTACTGAGATGAAGTCCAGAGAGACAATAATAGATCTAGACATAGAGGATAGGCGGTTAGAGGACACAAAATTAGCAATAGAATATGTGAATTTGCAAGTACGTATACCTTTATGAAGACCAATAGGAAGGTCAAGGTTTTCTGAAGGATCAGACAGAGGAGGATCTGAGTGGACTTGAATAATTGGCGGTCTTGCTAACATAGTTGGAGCAAATGTTGAAGGCACAATAGCAGATTGGTGCTCAATAGAAGAACTAGGAGATTCAGGAATATCATCTGATTGTTCTGTCAAAGCACGGGTAACCTGATATACTAGCCACTCATCTTCTTCCCCACCTCCCCGACTTGTAGAAATAGGAGGTGCATATAAGAATGTTGTAGTCTCTAAAAATTCCACTTCAAGTGCATCTAAACACCTTAGGTTTGCCGATAAATGCAAGAATAACCTAGGAAAACATACTTCAGTGCATTGGGGATCCAACTTGGTAACAGATGGTTGAACATCTCGAACATAGCATGTGCATCCGAACACCTTAGGTTTCGCCTGAAATAATGACTTGTTTGGAAGAAGAACACTGCAAGGCACATTACCACTAAGCACTATAGATGGCACGCGACTAAATAGAAAAAAGCCGTAGAGACCGCGTTAGCCCAGAAATATTTAGGAACCTTCATTTGGAACAAAGGTGCTCGAGATGTCTTAAGTATATGCCTATTCTTCCTCTCAGCAGCTCCATTTTGAGAGGATGTATCGACACGTGAAGATTCACGTTTATCATTTTATCTCATGTATGACTTTCAGATATTTTACCACAAACCAAAATTGATGATGCGGTAGGAAAAATTGTAATTTAAATTTTTTTAATCTTCTTGAGCATTATCTAAATATCTCATTTGGAAATCAAACAACAGGCTAGAAAACGGGATAACAAAAAAATTAAGTAATATTGTAAAAATAACAATTTTTTTTTTTTTTAAATTAAGCAGGGCAGGGCAGATTGACGCGGGGCAGGGAGGGACAGGTTAAAAACATACAAAAGTGCTATGCGAGGCAGGGCGGGTTGGGTGAAGGCTCAATTGGTCCCGCACCCCCTCCCCCATTGCCATACCTACGCAAATGTTAATAGCCTATGCTCTTGCTTTTCTTTTTGATAACTTAGTGTAACAAAACAAGGTATGGAAAAATAATTCATATGTTATTCCATGAAGCAATCTGTATATATACATGTACAGAGAATCCTAGTCACGGAAAGAATCAAAAAAGAAAAATCCTATAGATATCCGATTAAATCCCTACAATCATGATATCGTGTATATTACAAGGAATATGACCATATTCGTTCTTAGATCTCCTATCAGATCCCTACAATCATGTTATCATGTATAATTCTAGGATTATGACTACGTTCATTCTTTAACAAAAATCAAGTGAGTCGAGTACGGTTCAAAATTCGATGGCAGGGCAAGCATGTGGTCTGCGCCTAACTCTTATAGTAAATATTACGCTCTTATCACTATATCAAAGCTTGGGGCATGATCTTTGCTCGTCTCATCATTCTTTCTCTGTAGATTAATGATAATGCTTAAATAAATTCAATTTGGAGTCATAAAGTCATCAAAGAAATTAAGCTAGCGTTTAGCCATAGATTCCCAAATTTGTTTTAACAAATCTAATTTCGGTGAAGTTTGGTTTGAAGATGAAAATATGTTTGGACATAATTTTGCAAAATAATTCAATTTTTTTTTGAAAAAATATGAAATGTGACTTATACCCATAAATTTTAAGAACTATCAAAAATACCCAACAACTCTGAAGAAATTCATACAAATCAAGCGAAACAAATCTAAAAAAAATTCATACAAAACAAAAGAAATAAATCTGAAGAAAATTTATACAAACATCAGTAGATTTTAGCAAATTACCTTTAAATTTTATCTTTGCGGTGGATTGCCACAGATGCACAACAACTTTGGTGAAGATTTTCTTCTATTTATAGAGAAGGGCAAAGTCGCGTGAGTTTAATGAGGGAAAATTGGGTAGATATGGATTAGTTCGGTCATAATAACAGAAAATGGGGTTTTTATAAAATAGAAAAGTTTGGAGTAATTTTTGATTTTTTTTATAAATCGAAACAGTAATATTTTGGGCCAAAAACATCTCTTGAGCTGGTTTTGGGATCTGAAAATTTGCCTAAATATGGATAAAATCTATTATAAATAGGTATTTGTCAAAAAGATTTTAGAAAATATTTGGCAAAATCTATGGCCAAACGCGGGCTAAGTGTAAGATTATAATTTTATGTAGAATCACCAAAGATATTCTATTCTTTAACTTCTACTTTCTCATACTCTAATATTTCGTTTCAAGAATATGAGAATCACTTGAGTGACATTATTTTATTTTACTTAGACTTTTGTCACCTTTTAATTAATAACTGCATTATGGCAAGAAAATATGAGTAGATACGTGGGCTCAGTAGCATCGCATCTGAACGTGATTTCAAAGTTTAAACACCACACCACTTAGTGTTGCTCCTATTATCGATAGAGTATACTATTTGATGGATTAAATCGAAAAAAGGAAAAACAATTCGTCCGGGCCGATTGGCAGTTACTATATACTGTGTGACTTCGTTCTCTTAAAGGTGGATTTTCGTGCTCATTCCATACCCAAAACCAAAAATTCAAAACCCAGAAACCTCTCGAACTCTATATGAGAAAAGAATAGCAGATGAAAATTAAAACCAAACCACAATCAACAACAGAATGAGAATCAAAATCGGCAAAATCAAAATCCTCTTTACCATTACCTTCACTGTCAGGAAAAGAATTTCCTCTTTTGTCGGGAATCCACACGCACAACAAGCAAGGACACTGCTAGAATCGCTATACATGTATTGTCGTTTTATTTTTTGCGACTTTGTGTTGCGATGCAGATCTAGACTTTAGTATGCATTCTGTTTTCTCTCTTCTTTTTTCTCAGGTTAGTTTCTAAATTTGCGATTGTTATTCTGTGTTACAATTTAGGTTATTTAATTTTTCTCTCGTTAGTTTTTTTTTTGAAAAGTACAAAATTCTCTCTCTTTGAAAACGCTTGTTGTCCTAGGCCCCCAAATATCTGAATACATTTCGGTGATGCTTGCGTCTAAAACTGAAAAGGCTTGTTTTCATTTCTTTTCCCTTCAATTTTTGTAAAAACTATTTCTCAACCGAACATCGAGAAAGAGAAAAAAATTCAGCCTATGCAAAAACATAAATTTTTTTCTTTTTGTTATTTGGTTGACATACAACTTTTTGGAGGAAAAAAAAGAAATTGGTTCAAACTCTTCTTTATTTTTGAAGATTGTTTGTTGAGGAGACCTAAAGAAATTCTAACGAAAAGTCTTGTACTTGAATAAGAGTCTGCCTGATGAGTCTACAAGCTTATGCAACACAATAAGCCAACGGGCTGGACCAACCCAGCCTCCGTCAAGCCTCATGAGCCACGTGCTTAGTTGGATCGGGTTTAAAAGCATCATTTTTAAATGGGCTCCAAAATTTTTCCCCACCCCTATTAAACCAAGGGCTGGGCTGGGCTGGGCTGGATTGGGGTCGGCCCAACGGGCCAAGCCCATATTGATGACTCGTACCCACCCCCACTCACCATTCACATGTAGTCTCCTTCACTAGCGACGGTACTGTAACATCTCTTCCTTTTAGGTTTTACCTTGTTCTCTCCAGTTTTTAGCTTTCAAATAAGTTTTCCTATGTGTTTCGAGACGAAACCAATAATTACCTCACTTGCGAGAACCATGTGGACTTCCGAATTGTCATGCGGTTCGGAACCAGTGGTATTTCACTGTTTTTAACTCTGCCAAAATTGATTTCTCATCTAAAATGTGAAGATTTGAAGCGAAGTTTGAACCATACCTAAGATTTTGAGTTTGAAGCCAAACTCGAATTTGAGATTTGAGATAAATCCGAAATGGGTATTGTTAGTTTTCTTGAAAATATCATTGAATGTTGGTTTGTCGAACTAATGAGTCACATTCGGAGACTGGTTAGAAGCTTGAGTTTTTAAATATAAAATAAATATCGATTTCAAGAACATATTTCGAGTGGGATGCTGAATCTGGGGCTATTGTTTTTGGCTTACCACTTTGCCAATTTGTATATATGCCACCTAAATGTATATGTGTGAACTATGCTTATGTGTAATTTTTTTTCCTTTTTAGTGGGTTCATAATTTAGCCTATCCTAAATATATCCGGATTATTACAAAGATTGATATGAAGTAGAACTCGTAAAAAGAAGTTCGTGTATGGACATTGTTTACAATAAATTTGTACAAAAAAAATAAAAAATAATTTTATTGATAAACATTGCGTGTTACAACTCAATTTCTCCCTTGATTCTTCCCTCTGATTGTTATCCGTAATTTGAGGCCCTTGTGAGCACGTGATTTTTTCCCTATGTGAAATAAATTTCTCCCAATTGTTTGCAATTTTATAGGATTTTGTAGGAATTTGTGTTAATTGTTTGCATTTTCTATGCATGTTTACTTTTATTAAAATCATGAAAAATACAAAAAAATGCCATGCATTGCATTTAGATCTTTGTTTGATATTTTAGGACTAATTAGTTAATTAGTCGTTTTATTAAAAAATAAAAATTAAAAAATACCTCATTTTTACATTCTTAGCTTTTAATTTTGGATTATTAATTTTTCTCTTTTAATTTAGGATCAACTAATAAGTATTACAGTTAGATAATTTGCTTAATTCTACAATTTAAATCAATTTAGAAATTTAATTTAGGTTTTTAGTTAAATTAAAGAAAACAAAAGAAAAACAAGGAAATAAGAAAAGAATTGGAAAAGGAAAAGGGGCCTAATTTGAATTGGGCTATTTGATTATACCCATAATCGGTCCAGCCAGGCCTAATTTCCCTTTCACCCGGTCCAGCCCCAGCCCTGCCCAAACGACGTCGTTCCAAGCCCTCAAATCCCATCCGTTGATCTCTTTTGATCGAACGGATGGGAACTCAACACCCACCTACTATAAAAGTGTACGAACTCGGACCCCCCCCCAGAAACCCCCTTTCATTCTCACCTCTTTAACCAAACCCTAGAGATCAGCCGCCCTAAAATTCCCCCCCTCCCCCCGCCGTCTTCGCCGTCAACCACCCGCCAGAAATCGCTCACGGCGGCGGCGACACCCCAAATACCCCTAGATTAACACCATGTGATCTCCTCGCCTTCCTCTTTCCGAATCTCCTAGTCTTCTTCCCCAAATCCCCCTCAAACCTTTCAACTCTTGAATCTAAACTCAGAATCCCCAAAACCTTAACTCACCCAACTAACCCCAAACTCACACCATGCAATCCCTCACTCCTCTTCTTCTCAAATATCCCCTTGGTTCCTCTCAAATCATCCCCAATTATGTCGAATTTTGAATCTAGGGTTCCGGAAAAAAAGCCCTAAATTTGCCTTCGTTCTTTCTTGGTCAGTAAGTGGTCAAGTGAACCCCAAACTTTCATTAGTCAATTGTTCCTTGTCAAGGACAGTCGATTAATGTTAGTTAAAGGTTCATTTCGTTCTTTGAAGAAACTAATCAGGTGTTTTGTGGATCTAGAGTTAACGTAGGTAATTTTCTTTTGCTTTAATTTTATTTTTTGTTTTCTCTGTTCTTTTCCTCTTCCCTCTCTTGGTTTGCTCATCATGATTTTAATTCTGTTTAGCTGCATTTTAGGTCTTGTGTGTCTGCTGTTTTGCTTTTGTATTTAGGATTCCAGATTAGTCAATATCATGTTAGGATTTCATCACAGGTCTAATGTCCATTTTAGTTCAACGCATGAAATAATTCCGTAATTTCTAATTTCAGTTTATGTTAAAAGAATTTAGGTGTAGCTAAAGGTTCGATTGCATTGCTGTTGGTTATTTGGACATGTTCAGTTAATAATTTTGTTTTAAAGTACATCAACTTATCCATTCTAGTTTCCAGAATTATTTCAGTATTTGTGCAAGTTCCATTTAGGTTTCATTATCTAGCTTAGTTCATGTTTAATTTAGAGTTTATTATGAATTGGTTTCATTTTAGAGGTTTAGGTTTATTTGCCAGTTTTCATATGCTCAACTTTCAACTTTGAAGTTTTTGTTTGCTTTTTAATCCGTTTGTTAAATATTTGTTTGTTTGTTTTCTGTTTGCCAAGGTTTGTAAACTGTTAAAACTTTTAGGGTGTTAATTGAATAGATAAAAAACTTAGGAGGGTAATTGGGGAAATGGAAATCAGATTTTAGAAGGGAAGCTTCTAGAATCTGGGGCAGCTGGCCCAATTTTGGCCAACACAAATGCTGGAGCCAATCAAAAGCTGCCAGCTGTCCCAATTCTGTTAAAAAAATGCCATTTGAGGGAATAATTCCCATTCTGTTTTCAGCAGCACATGGCACCCCCAAAAGGCTATATATAGACCCTCTTTTCACATAAAAAGGAGATAGGGATTCATATCCTAGAAAATACATAAATAGTTTTCTGCATTACTGGCTGGTCTTTCTGATTTCTTTGGAACTTTAAGAGCTTTTCATGGATTTTCTGGGTTTAAAGCTGGTCGGGAAAAAAGCTGAACAGTGCTGTTGATTTGCTACTTTGCTCATTTCTCTGCTTGTTCTGAAATCCTTATTTCAATTCTGCTTTGTTATTGATCTCCAGGTATGTTCAGGAGCTCGAAGTGAAAAAATGGGCTTGTAATCTGCTGATTTTGAATTGGATTCAATATGTTTAGCTTAATGCCTTCTATGCTACTGTTCATCTTTACCTAGAATCTATAAATGCTTAGTTCTTGTTTAAGTACTACTGATGTAACAACCCGACTGGTCGTTTTTCCTTTTAGAACCACGTTTCCCTAAATAAAACCTTCCGTACTTGCTTTAGCTAATTTACGACTTGCGGGGGCGATTGGTTCAGGAGTTGGAAGAGTTTTGAGTAAAAATATGCCCATTTGCTTCTTTAAGATTTTCTTAAAAGACCAAGTTTGACTTTGGTCAACATTTTGGGAAAATGAATCCGGATTCGTGATTTGACAATTTCGCAGGGTCCGTGGAAAAATATGGGACCTGGGCGTATGACCGGAATCGAATTCCGAGGTCCCTAGCCCGAGTAATAAATTTTTATTAAAAGTTGTCAAACTGAAATCCTAAGAGTTTAATAAAAAGGAAAAATGCTTGCTCACATTGATATCGGGCCCGTATGTTAGTTTCGGAGCCCAGTACAGGTTCGATATAATATTTTAGTCTTGTCTATGAAATTTGGTGAGAAACGGGATTGATTTGACGTGATTCGGATGTTTGGTTGAAAAGTTAGGAATTTAGGTGTTCTTGAGGATTTCATGCATTTTTGGTGTAAATCCATGGTTTTAGGTGTTAATTATGCGATTTGATTGCTTGAGCAAGTTTGCACATGGTTGTAGGACTGGTATGAGTATTCGGAGTGGAGCCCCGAGGGCTCGGGTGAGATTCGGGCATAGTTGGAGTTGAGAAACATACCAGTTTTCTGGTATTTTTTTGATCCCTGCTGCAGGTCTCGCAATTGCGAGACATTGTTCGAAATTGCGAACTCGCAATTGCGAGTGGGTCATCGTATTTGCGAAGCTAGGGTGGCTGGGCAGGAGTCGCAATTGCGACCTTATACTTCGCATTTGCGAAACCAGGGGGTTCGCATTTGCGGAATTCCCTTCGCTTTTGCGATCGAGGCAGGGGAAGGGGTTGTTCGCATTTGCGATTGGAATGTCGCAATTGCGATATCGCAATTGCGAGCCCTGTGTCGCAATTGCGACATTAGAGGGCTGGGAAGGGTTTTAAAAACGGGACTTAAGAGCAATTATTTCATTTTCTACACTACACTTGGGCGATTTGAGAGCTTCCAAAGAGGGATTTCAACATAACATTGTGAGGTAAGTTATTTTCATTCATCCTTAGTTTAAATACATGTATATTAGGTAGATTAAACATCAAAAATTAGGAAAAATCAAAGGGGTTAGAGCTAGACCTAGGGTTTTAATAAAACTAAGATTTAAGCATGAAATTTGTTATGAAATGGAGTAGAAATCATATATTATTGATCCTTAGGTTGTAGAGAACAATTTCCTTCGAAAAATCTCGGAATCCGGGCACGTGGGCCCGGGGTCGGAATTTAGAAAACTTGTGGAAAAGGTTGGGAAATTACTTAAATAGTTAGAATTCGACCTTGTAAGCCTTTATTGACTAGTTCTTACTTATGTTAACTAGTTTGCGATCGTTCGGCTCCAAATTAAGGGCTTGGGCTTGTTCGTGATATTGGAAGTGCGCTTTGGAACGAGGTGAGTCTCCTTTCTAACCTTGTAAGAGGGAATTGTCCCCATAGGTGAGTTAATTGGTTATGTGCTCCTATTTGTGGGGGCTACGTACGCACGAGGTGACGAGAGTCCGTGAGTAGCTACTATTATGCTATTGTCTGGGTAGTCTAGGACCCAAAAGCATGCTTTACTTGGATTAATTGTAAACTTATTGATAGCTCGAATTGCCTAAGCCACATCGAATTAATAAATAAATTTCAAAAAGGATTAAACTTCTTTTCTTAAATTGCTAAAAGAGAAAGTGACTTTTATTTGAATAAATATTATTCTTAATTGGCTATCTGAGCGTGTATTTCTATGTCTACCTGTGTCGCATGTATGGTTCGCGAGCAGGGTGATTGTTTATTTTATGTTGACCGCGTCGCATGGATAGTTCGCGAGCGGGGTAATAGATGCATCTGTGGTTCGCGCCGTTCGACCCTCGGTAGTGCACAATTTACATTTCTATTGGAGCGGGCCGTACGCCTCGGCATGATTTGCGCATGCTTGTATTGCTGCCTTGAACTTATTAAAGTTGATATTGTCTCTTCATGGCTTGAGAACATTTGGATAAATAATGAAAAGAAATTTTGGAAATTTCCTATAAAAGAAAATAACTGTTCACTTGTTTCCTTTTATTGGATTAAAATCATGTTTATAGAAATCCGCGATTTAATGTTTTATTGACATCACATTATTGGACCCTTAGTAAGTGTCGAAGTCGACCATCTCGTCTCTACTTCTTCGAGATTAGGCGGGATACTTACTGAGTACACGTTGTTTATGTACTCATACTACACTTCTGTGCATTTTTGTTGCACATGTATATGTAACTCTAGTGGTCTACTGGGCGTAGCAGCACGGATGATTCTGGGACTAGGTGAGTGTAGTATTCGAGGCGGCCCGCAGCTAGTATAGTCCCTTCCAATATATTTTGTTTACTTCTTGTCCACTGTATTCCGGACGGATGTTGTATTTTATTTTCCTTCTCAGTAGATGCTCATGCACTGGTGACACCGGGTTCTGGGATGGTTTGAAGTATTTTGTATTAATTGCCTATTATTAAATTTGAATTGAAGCAGTTGTCTCTTTACTTATGAAAAAAAAGAAGGAAAATCTGGGTTTTCAAAATTGTCTAAATTGGAATCTAATTAAGTATTTTTATTTGGCTTGCCTGACAGCAGTGTCCGGTGCCATCACGACCCTTAGTGGATTTTGGGTCGTGACAACATGGTATCAGAGCACTAGGTTCCTAGGGTCTCACGAGTCATGAGCAAGTCTAGTAGAGTCTCGCGGATCGGTACGGAGACGTCTGTACTTATCCTCGAGAGGCTGCAGGGCTGTTAGGACTACTTCCCTTCTTGATTCCTTATCGTGCGATTTGATCCTTGGAGGAGTATGCCTTTAATTCATTCCTACTCAATCTTACGTGACGCAAAGCGCTTGTTGTAAATCGAGAATTGAAGAATCATAACGGTACTACAGATGTGGTGCGGGATGTTTCTCCCGGTGTAGTTGATTTGATTATTATCGTCGCCTTATGGAAGGATATTTTAATGTTTCAGCTCAGTAACGGTACTTCTGAGGGCTTTGGGGCTAGGCACAAGTTTCCATGATGCCTATGAATGACTGTTCCGCAGTAGTGATATGATGATAAGATTTTTGCCCACGTGTCGGGGCAGTGAATGACTTGAAGGGAGGTTTACTCAGTGCTTAATCAAGAGATTCAGTATTTTATTCCCGACAGGGGAAAGGCAAGCGGACTAAGGATGGTCAGATGTGGGCAGTTGGAAGTAGTGAGACTTGGTAATTGCGAGCGTGGTGGAGTTTTCATTCTTCTATGGTGGGGTGTCATTGTCCTTATTGAACGTACTGAGTTTGTCGGTGTTATGACCTTCTACAATTCGCTTGGGGGCAAGGTATTGTGAAATAGTGTTGGGGGTGCAACTGTCAGATATCGCAGAGCGCGGTGGTTTAGGATTGAATCCGTATTTCTGATGCTGACGATTCGAGAAAGATGACCTTCGGAAAGGTTTAAAGTTAGCAGCAACTGTGGATTCAAGTGCCACGAAGATAGATTTTATTTAAGGTATCAACTGAGCAGCAAAGGATGAGGAAAGACATGTGGGAAGTGTCAGGCAGTGGCTAAAATTTCTAGAAGGCCAAGTATAAGAAGCAAAGGTCGAGTAGTCGATTAAAGGGATGAGTTCCGCCAAAGTGGGAGAGTGGCAGAGTTGCATATGGGCTATTATGCGGCAGGAGATTTGATGTAACAGAAAGGAGCTGCTTGAAATGAAGAAGGATGCAGCATAACTCTGAACTGGAAGGGTGTTGTCGCACATTTAATTGATGTCCACGAGGGGTGAATGTACTGGTGCAGCTGGAGAGTGAGCTCGGACCTAGGATGGGCTATTGGAGTCATAGTGGTTGTACCCCGTGCAGCAGCGCTGGAAGATGTCGGGAAGTAATTTCTACATGTGGGCTATTCCCTGTGAGCAGGTTAGCGGTCGCGTGGTTGGCGAAGCTTCTGCAAGGGATTCTATTGGTTATACAATGAAGGGAATCGGTCGTGCGAATGTTGTTGATGATTCAGAGTATATAAAGGGGGTTTCTACAGTAAGATATCAAGAATTTTGGCGGTTGATTGCGCAAGGTTATGTCAATAGGAGATTAAGAATACTGGGAAATCCTAGAGTTGTGTAATAGTGGCTTCGAGCTAAGTGGGAGAGTCCCACCGCCTATGATGGGATTGCATGGTTAACTACTTGCGAGGTTTCTGGTTATTAGCATATCGATGGGCTATTTCAGCTACGGGAAAAGACCATAAGTGGTAATTTGAGCAAAGGAAATTATTAAAGGTGGGCTATCGTTGGCCTTATTGGCCCATGTTCAGACTTGGGGAAGGATACAGGATTGCGCTTTGTAAAGATGCGGGTTCCAAGGGAAGTAATTCGGCCAGGTGCTTCACCAATGAGGCATTCATATGCTAGAAGATTTATGGAATTGATTATATTCGGGGCCAAGTCAGAGCGGGTGGCTCTCAACAACGGTCCTAGTGATTTCAAGAGATAAAGTGTGATGCCTAATGATTTCGAGCCTATTTGCACGGTTAAGAATCAAGCTTGATAGCAGCCTATGAGAAGAGGCACAAAATGTTCTACGATGTTTTGACTTGCGATGTAGCAATTGGGAGGTACGAAATGGTTCGTGGGATTTGAGACAGCATGGTCTCGTGATTAAGGGTCACTCGGGAAGAGTGCGGATGGGGTGTGTTAAGTGTTGAATGGGGTTATCATTGTTTCTATGACAATCAAGGACAAATTGGAAGAAGAGGGATTGGTTAGACATAGTCGGATTAGCATGTTGCTGGTAATGATCAGTTCTTTCAGCGTGATCAAGTTATGCAAGTGAATTGTGACGGTGCGTGCGAGGCTTGTCGGCCGCTGTAGTTAGTGTTATTCAGAAAGTATTCTACCGTTGTGGCCTGTTATGTGGAGGTGGATCCCGGAAGGGCTATGGTGGTTTAGACCACTACTTAAGAGATTTGCATACTCTACAGTCATGAGAATTCACCTGTGTGTTTCTATGGTCCTCCTGAAGTGAGTTAAGTGGAAAGTTTTATATGATAAAGTGTTAATCTAGCAGTGGTTTCGAAGCTATGATGAAAAACGAGTTCTACCGTATATCGGCATGTTGGGTGCCGTGAGTGGTATGGAACTTGAAGTGATGATCAAGGTAGCAGTTCGATGTTGACAAGGATGTCACGAGCTCGGATGAGCAGGAAAGAAGTTTCGATGTTTAAGGTAAGTTGGTTTTGTCATCAGCGTCACCTGAGATCGGTGTTTTGTAGAAAGAGCTTTGCATCCTAGATAATGATTCTTGATCGCTTTTCAGCGTTAGTGCGGCCGGTGGTTTGTAGGTACGACCCAGTTAATTGTTATGGTAAGTTGTGGGAGTGTGTCCCACAGGAAGATTGCATAAGTGTGGCAGGTAGTCATATAATTGATTAAAAGACTTAAACAAAGTATAAAGGTTGTGATAATATTGTTGATTTGAGAATATATGCCTGGAGGGCACTCAGTCTATTGAGCCATGGACTGCGGATGATTTCTCTGAGTATGATGGATGTCCTTATGTGTTATGAGAGGGAGAAGAGTTACTATGGACCTTTGAAAGGTAATTAACCTAGTTCAGTGCGATCAGAATCGGCTTGAGGTCGGTGGATGGATTCAAATGTGAGTATGGGCTCTATATCAGTCCAGACGTGTTCAATTCACTAATGCGTTCCTTATGGAGGAGTAGTCAGGGTGGTATTTTGTTGTCAAATATTTCATGTAGTGATACGTTGCGCCGTGTAAGTTGGGGAGCGGTTTGAGAAATTGCTTATGTGTTGGGGATCCGCGTAGAGATGATGTATTATGAGCAAAATGGCTCTTGAGATTCAGATTGTATACCGCACCTCAGTTGTGCTTGAGTTTTGTGGCTTCTGGCGCTATATGTCTCTCCAGAGATGGGATTATGCACTTAGTGTGTTTGTGACCAATATTCGGTATATTATTGAAATGAGCGACCTAGCTCGGTGCGTATCTCCTTATGTGAGTTCCATGTGTGGATCGGGTGGCACGCCGCCATGGGTATGTTATTTGGATCGGGTGGCACGCCGCCATGGTTATGTTGCTCGGATCGGGTTGAGCGCCACAACAGTGTGATGTTAAGTACAGTTCCCTGTATCTGTTTATTGTGTTCTGTTTCTTATTTTCTAAAGGAAGCTCATATTAGCTGTGCGCCCGCGTCGCATGTATGATTCGCGAGCGGGGTAATTGAAATTCCTTTTCAGAGTTCATCTTCCTTTTTGTATCGCATTCTAATTGGTAGCCTATTGGCACATTGTGGCATCATATGAAACTTTTGGTCATGTCGGGGTGGCTTATTGCCTGAGCAGTTCGTACTGGGTGAGACGAGATTGTTGGATTTAGGATCAGTGCAATCTGACTACGTGAAATATATTAGGGAGCAAAGATCATTAATTGGTTCAGAATGAGGTAATGTTTCTTATCAGAAGTATAGACTCAATGATTGGTTGACTCGGCAGTTGATTATGAATTTCTGCACATCTCTTCCGTCGTGGTGGTATTGTAAGAATTAGAGCAAGGCCTATGTAGGTCATGAGGTGCAGTGAGGGCATCGGATTCGTGGAATTTCGACTAAATTAGTCAGAGAATGTTATTGTGGTCCTATGAGTAAAATGGTGCACAATGTGAATTCAGCTAAGGTATGCAGTCACGTCTTAGTGCTGCGTGTAGATGTTGATATGGTGAGAGTATGTTGGAAACAGGCCTAGTATGGAATTCCGGATATTGGAATTAGGCTTTAAGGCTTATTTGCTTGAATAAAAGGAAATATCTTCAGAATTGATCGAGCTAAGGTGCTCAACTGAGTTATGGTAGCACGGGAAGGTGCACGAGGTGTTGAACAGTGATTTCAGACTACTCCAGTATAGTTTTCAGCACGTTCGAGGACGAACGTATGTTTAAGTGGGAGAGAATGTAACGACTCGACTGGTCGTTTTGCCTTTTAGAACCCCGTTTCCCTAAATAAAACCTTCCGTACTTGCTTTAGCTAATTTACGACTTGCGGGGGCGATTGGTTCGGGAGTTGGAAGAGTTTTGAGTAAAATATGCCCATTTGCTTCTTTAAGATTTTCTTAAAAGATCAAGTTTGACTTTGGTCAACATTTTGGGAAAACGGACCCGAATTCGTGATTTGACAATTTCGTAGGGTCCGTGGGAAAATATGGGACCTGGGCGTATGACCGAATCGAATTCCGAGGTCCCTAGCCCGAGTAATGAATTTCTATTGAAAATTGTCAAACTGAAATCCTAAGAGTTTAATAAAAAGGAAAAATGCTTGCTCACAATGATATTGGGCCCGTATGTTGGTTCCGGAGCCCGGTACAAGTTCTATATAATATTTTAGTCTTGTTTGTGAAATTTGGTGAGAAACGGGATTGATTTGACGTGATTCGGATGTTTGGTTGAAAAGTTAGGAATTTAGGTGTTCTTGAGGATTTCATGCATTTTTGGTGTAAATCCATGGTTTTAGGTGTTAATTATGCGATTTGATTGCTTGAGCAAGTTTGCACATGGTTGTAGGACTGGTATGAGTATTCGGAGTGGAGCCCCGAGGGCTCGGGTGAGATTCGGGCATAGTTGGAGTTGAGAAACATACCAGTTTTCTGGTATTTTTTTGATCCCTGCACAGGTCTCGCAATTGCGAGTGGGTCATCGTATTTGCGAAGCTGGGGTGGCTGGGCAGGAGTCGCAATTGCGACCTTATACTTCGCATTTGCGAAACCAGGGGGTTCGCATTTGCGGAATTCCCTTCGCTTTTACGATCGAGGCAGGGGGAGGGGTTGTTCGCATTTGCGATTGGAATGTCGCAATTGCGATATCGCAATTGCGAGCCCTGTGTCGCAATTGCGACATTAGAGGGCTGGGAAGGGTTTTAAAAACGGGACTTAAGAGCAATTATTTCATTTTCTACACTACACTTGGGCGATTTGAGAGCTTCCAAAGAGGGATTTCAACATAACATTGTGAGGTAAGTTATTTTCATTCATCCTTAGTTTAAATACATGTATATTAGGTAGATTAAACATCAAAAATTAGGAAAAATCAAAGGGGTTAGAGCTAGACCTAGGGTTTTAATAAAACTAAGATTTAAGCATGAAATTTGTTATGAAATGGAGTAGAAATCATATATTATTGATCCTTAGGTTGTAGAGAACAATTTCCTTCGAAAAATCTCGGAATCCGGGCACGTGGGCCTGGGGTCGGAATTTAGAAAACTTGTGGAAAAGGTTGGGAAATTACTTCAATAGTTAGAATTCGACCTTGTAAGCCTTTATTGACTAGTTCTTACTTATTTTAACTAGTTTGCGATCATTCGGCTCCGAATTAAGGGCTTGGGCTTGTTCGTGATATTGGAAGTGCGCTTTGGAACGAGGTGAGTCTCCTTTCTAACCTTGTAAGAGGGAATTGTCCCCATAGGTGAGTTAATTGGTTATGTGCTCCTATTTGTGGGGGCTACGTACGCACGAGGTGACGAGAGTCCGTGCGTAGCTACTATTATGCTATTGTCCGGGTAGTCTAGGACCCAAAAGCATGCTTTACTTGGATTAATTGTAAACTTATTGATAGCTCGAATTGCCTAAGCCACATCGAATTAATAAATAAATTTCAAAAAGGATTAAACTTCTTTTCTTAAATTGCTAAAAGAGAAAGTGACTTTTATTTGAATAAATATTATTCTTAATTGGCTATCTGAGCGTGTATTTCTATGTCTACCTGCGTCGCATGTATGGTTCGCGAGCAGGGTGATTGTTTATTTTATGTTGACCGCGTCGCATGGATAGTTCGCGAGCGGGGTAATAGATGCATCTATGGTTCGCGCCGTTCGACCCTCGGTAGTGCACAATTTACATTTCTATTGGCTTAAATAATTAAAGGCCTAGCATGTACACCAACTTTCTTTTCTTTCAACTAATAGTTATATAAGAACATCCTTAGATTATTTTAGTTAGATATAATTCTCAAAAATGAATTGAGGTGTGCCATACAATCACCTAGTCTATGGCCCTCACATCGATATCTTAATTAGTATGGACAATGCCTTGAAATCTCGTAGTTTGCTCTAGGCGCGTTAACTAAATAATTTATCATGACTACGGGTACGGTTCCTGTGACGTGGTTGTGATTTGTAATTGCTAAAATCTGGATGTACATTTCATGTGACCCGACTTTAATTCCCAACAAGGTTAAATAGAACGTGTCGTGAACCGCGGGTGCATTTCATGTAGCGTGTCTTACGATGTGTTTTAAATAACCTTGAATTTTCCTAAAATATTAAAAGCGGTCACAAAGTTAAAATGCACGTAGGTTTAAAATGTGTAGTTAATCAAATAAATAGGCCAATATTAACATTTGAGCGACCGTGCTAAAATTACGGAACCCGGGAATGCCTAACACCTTCTCCCGGGTTAACAGAATTCCTTACCCGGATTTTTGTGTTTCGCGGACTGCAAAACAGAGTCAATTTAATGTTGATTCGGGATTTAAAATCGGTGACCTTGGACACCATAAATTATCCCGAGTGGTGACTCTAAACAATAATTAAATAATCCCGTTTCGATTGTCACTTAAATTGGACAAAACTCCCTCATTCCGCTTCCGGTGGTAGAAAAAGGAGGTGTGACAGCTCTAGCGACTCTGCTGGGGAACAAGAACCCAGAATCTCTGGTTCAAGGTTCAGAATTCGAGCTTAGAATATCTGCTATAGTTGACTTTATTTATTATCTAATTTTTACGTGTTTCAGGCTAATGTGCTAAATGTCGCTTTTTTACCGCTTTGATATTGTTTGGACTGTATATAAATTGTTACGAAACCCTCCTCTCTCTGAGTCTTCTAAATCATCTGGGAAGGGTGCACTTCGTGTGACTTCTTTTCTGTTAGAGTCATATTCCAATTTTAGAACGAGGTTCGGACAAGTTGCAAAGCCGGTGAAGCTTCTCTATTCCCGGTACGCTGCCCCCCCTCGGCTCGAGCTGTCCGCTCGGGTAAGCCAGGTCTAGAACAAATAATCCCAGGTTTTTAAACCTAGAATAACATAGCCTCATGCTGGATCCCTAGTAAGAACACTTGTTTGCATCACGTGCATTTGACTTTGGGGACTCAACACAGGGGTTGGGTTCGTCTAGGACAGGTGTACCCGAAATCAAAAGACCATCCTGCTACATTTTACTTGCTACTTGCACATTTATTTGATTCGGATTGCATGTTGACCAGCTTCTAGAATAGGGAAGAAAAATTGAGAAAAACCAAATTGTGGTAGGAGAGAGGAAATTACCCGCCTGTGAAGAACCTGGTGTCCAAAATATCCCGAAACCCTGCCGAAATTTTTTGAAAAAAAACAAAACAAAAAAAAGAGGAAAAGCTATTTCAAAGTATTTTTCTGTTGCGTCAAAATTGGCCGAACTACGTGGGTTTGATTCATACCGGATGTGGGATACGTAGGCAACCCTCATCGTGTCCAGCCCCATTTTTTTCTTTGAAAATCTTGAAAAAAATATAGGAAGCGTCGTCATTTTGTCGTTAATAAAGTGGGTCATGCCGTTCTTGTCTAAATAGCCGAATGTCCCAACGGGACGCTGAAAGGCTATTTTTGCAAGAATAGCCGCTGACTGTGTTTTTGTCAATTTTGGCCACTTAGCGAACATAGCCCTTAAAAACTTCCATTTAAAAGTGTTGAAGGGCCGTATTCGCAAAAGTAGCACCGATCTCTTGATTTTTTGCAAAAATAAACCCTTTTGCCAGTTTTTCAAATAAGATTCACTTTGTCTTCAAACCAATCACCTTAATCTAAATGTGCAGAATGAGCACGAGTCAAAATTTGCCAATGAAGGTCATGACCAAGATTCCGTTGGAACTACACATGCGGTGGGAAGATTTAGGTGGGCAAGGACGAGCTACNTCGTCAATACTTTGATGATCAATGCCGAGAGCACCCTCGCACCCATGATAGTGTCTGAAATATTCCGAGCTCTCACAGCTTGCAAAGCCGGAGTAGATTTTTTCGAAGGATGCAATTTGTTGCTACAAATGTGGATGATTGAGTATCTCTGTCATCGTCCTCGGTACTTGAAGTATGGGTCGACAGGGAAAAGCTGCATAGAGGAGTTTTATACAAGGGTCGATGGGTTCAAGATGCCGGAAGGGGTCGTAGATTGGATATCCTTCCTCCGTTCCATAACTGCTGATAAGATAGAGTGGACGTTGGGTTGGCTTCCTATTAATGAAATTATATACATGCCTACCACCGGTCCTCACTTCCTCCTAATGGGCCTCAGAAGTATCCAACCTTACGCCCCGTACCGGGTTTTGAGATAGTTGGGAAGATGCCAAATAATTCCCAAAGACGAAGACCTTAGCATTCACGCGGTCGAGATCCGTGCTGATGGCCAATTTCATGAAGCAGTGGTTCGCCAGATCTGGAGTGAGTGCCAATACCTGACGGCCAACACCCGAGTGCGTGATCTATCCAAGGGTGAAGTCTCGTCCGGTTACCTCGCTTGGTATAAAAGAAGTGTTGGGTTTGGAAGACCAGCCAACAGACCCCACCTTCAAGAATTTATTGAAGCATCACAGGAATAATGGGACTGGCTGGCCAAAGAAAATGAGTATAGGGCCACTATAACCAAGTTGGAAAAGCAAGTCAGAGATCTTCAAATTGAGAATGGTTTGCAAGCCGCTATGGATGAGGGTGAAAAGAAAAGGCTAGCCAAAGAAAATGACGCCCTCTGGGCCCAAATCCAGGAGATGAAAATAGTTGCTGAGAACCCTGCCAGAAGTGAAAAGAATGAGAAACTTACAGACAACCTTAGGCGGAAAGTAGGTGACTATGGATTTGATTTGAAAAAGACCGAGGGCGAACTAGCAAAGGCCCAAGCAAAGTTGGCCAGGAATGCGGAGGAACGGGCACGTCTCGTTCAACAATTGAAGGAAAAATACGACCAAGGAATCATGGGGTTGGAGAAAAAGATCAATGTCCTTGAGAGCGAAATGACCAAGAAGGCAAAGAACTTCACAGCAGAAAGAGAACACTGCTATGCTTTGATGTCACAATTAGAAGAGGACCTACAACAATTACAAGAGCAAAATCAAACAGCCGCGCAGGTTTTGTAGGCCAGATCTCAACAGATAAGGCGTTTGCTACAGGAGAATGGTGTCGTCAAGGAAAGGATTAGAAGGATTGCGGACTATATTGTGATGAAATGCAACGAATGTGAGAACATGACCAGGTCCATGTTCTTCGTTGCAGTTATGATTTTTGTCCGTCAGATCATGAACGACCTATTTCGCCTCCAAGAAGATATGGCGCATTGGCCCGCAGCGAGACCGACTGATGTCCCGCGGGCCCCTGGAGCAGTAGCTGAGGCACTTGTGTATTTCTGATTTTATTTTTGAGTCTGTATTTTCAGTTACTTTTTGAGTCTATTAGTCCATTTTCGAGTCTGTAGTGCAGTTTCTTTTGGAGTCTATTAGTTTTTATGTTTGAGGTTGTAGGGGAAGTCGTTGTAGTAGAAGGAAAATCAGATTGTTTTTATTTTATTTTGTGAAAAATTCGAAAAAACCCAAAAATATGTTTTTCTTTTACTTCACACTTATCCCCTGAACTACGTAATGATCTGATTCATGCCGCGTCATGATACGTAGGCAATCCCCATAGGATTCGATCATAACCATAAAATGAAAAGAAAAAAAAAGAGAGAAAAAAGAAAATAAAAAGAAAATTGAGTGGAAAGAAATAATGGCAAAACAAGAAAGAAAAAGGAGTGCAAAATAAAAGGGAAGCGACAAAAACAAGTGAGAAAGGCCAATAACGATTAAAGAGGGGTTGGAGTGAAAAGAAAAAAGAGAGAGAAGAGAAAGCGCAAAATGAGAAGAGCTAGTTAAAAGCCGGGATGAAACATGCAGCCGCTCAAATACATGGTAGAAACTTTAACTGTTCAGGTGCATTGCATCCCAAATGTGCGGTTGCCTATCTGTTAAATCCTAAACACTAACAAGTTTGCTGTTGTCATTGAGACCAGGAAGGTGGTTAGTTTGTTTGGTATTTTGGCAACCCACCCGTACAACACAAGGTTAAAGAGCAAGGTAGCCATGGCTAGCAAAGACTTGGACACATGGGTTATTGATCTGTCAAGGGGGATTGTGGAATCAGAATTTGAGTTGAAAGAAGAGGCCCGAAGGTTGAAACGCCAGATAATAGAGATGTACCGAGTTTGGATTAGTGGGTATCCTCTACCCTCATTCCCCACTAATTACATTGAAAATCTTACTTTCGTCCCACTACCATCACAATCTTAGATTCCCACTGCTGCTGATTTCTCCCCACAACACGCCCCAGGCTTTACCCCTTGCCACAACTAACCTGGCATCTTGTCCCAGACTTTTCATGCTCCACCAGCTAATACAGCTTCATATCGCGCATCATTAGCTACTCCCGTTTTCGCAGCTCCTCCACATGCCACTATCCCTCTATCTTCTAGTGGAACCTTGTTCAAAGTTCCTGATGTTCAATACTATGCTACAGAACCAACTTTCAAAACCTCGGATCCATACTATTGCACTCCTCTGTTTGGGCCTCCCATTGAAATTGAAAAACCCGCTAAGATTGTGGAGAAAGATGAGATGTTTAGAAAACGTGCGCTGTTTGCAAAAAGGTCTTCGAACGGTGTCGGGGCAAGTCGGAAAAAGCCAAAGTTGGTGGTACCAGGGATACCAAGCAAGCTTGTTGTACTTGTGAAAGGGTTTCCCATTACCCCTGTTGTTATTAAACAAGTGACTCAGTTGCCAGCGGTTGAGACAAAGGATGTCTCGTGGAACTACAAACGAGCAATAATGACATACAAGGGAAAAGAAGTGGAGAAAGAATTTGTTGAGATCGGAGGACCGACTCATTTCGGGGAATGTTTTACCTCCGAAAAATTGAGGAAGGCCAAGCTCTCCAAGGACAGCCAAATGCCAGTGAAGAAACCAGTTACCGAGGAAGAGGCTAAAGAGTTCTTGGAAAAGATGAAAGTGCACGACTATTCCGTTGTTGAACAATTAAGGAAAACTCCAGCGAATATTTCTCTGTTATCCTTGTTGATACATTTGGATGAACACCGCAGGGCCATAATGAAGATTCTAAACGAGGCACATGTTCCTGATAAGATCACAGTGAATCGATTGGAAAAGATTGCCAGCAGGACCTTCGAAGAAAATAGGACCACTTTCGCAGACGACGAGCTTCCTCTAGAGGGTACGGAACACAATCGAGCTCTTTATATCACGGTGAAATGCGAAAATTACTCTGTCACAAGGGTGTTGGTTGATAATGGCTCCAGTGCAAATATTTGCCCTCTGTCTGTTGATACCCAATTTTTCCTCCATATTTTTTATATACTCAAAATATTCTCAAAATAGCATGTACATGCATATATAAGCATGCCCAAAAGTTTTGGTATTTTTCCTTTATTTTTAAAGATTTTTAAATCAATATATTGTTTACTACAAAATTCAATAATTATTCCCAAACTAGCATTTTTTGGTGAATAATTTATTTCATTCTCATATTTACACTAAGATATAATTGCGGTAATTTTTGCATATTTTTTATACATTTGCTTGGTATTTTTAAAACTAAATTGCGTATAATTGCAATTATAGCCTATTTTACAATTAACAGTATTTTATAACTATAAAATCACTTTTAGTATTTTTACATTAATATTTATAGGTTATTAATTGGTCCAGTACCTTTAATTTATTTTCAAATCATTTTTACTATTTTCATAAAATAATAAAAGAGGGAAAATTGGCTATTTAACAAACAGCCCTTTGTAATTTCGATTTTAGCCAATTTGGCCATACCCCCTATCAGATTTATTGGCCCAATATCCTAATTAAATTAACCCAGCCCAATCCCTAAAAATAACCCGGTCCAATCTTTCTTTAATCTGAGCCGTTGATCAAATGAGATCAACGGCCCAGATTTAATTCACTTAATTAAATCCAATTACCCCCCGGACCCTTCATTTTCACGAGACTGTCTCTCTCTCTATCTCGTCTCTTCCTCTCCCTTCTCTCTAGAACCTTCTGGTTCTCTCTTCTCCGATGATCTCCACCGCCTCTCCGGCCATCTCCAATCTCACCCCATTCGACCATCAACCGCCATGAAGCCCTAGCTCACCGATTCCCTCTATTTTGAGACCCCAGAAACCCCCACCATGCGAATCAATCCCTAAAAGTTCCGCCTGGTTTGTTTTCGGCCATCTCCGGCCACCTCCCTTCAACCCCAAGGCTCTGATGAGCCTCTCATCGTCCCGTTCAACACCTCTAGGACCTTCAAGGTTTATGGACCATGGTGATTTGAACCTGGAGTTCCTGGTTCTGCTATTTGTGAGTTCTCCGGTGTGATTTCAAGCGAAATCATACCCTATATGTCACGATCTATGAAGTTTCAACAGGTTCTCTCCACTTCTATTAGGGTTTCCCCTTTTTGAAACCCTAACTCTCTCCTGAATCTCTCAAAAATAGTGTTATTTCATGCTATTTTCATGTTTTCCTCTATGTTCTGCTTATTCTCGAGTTTATTCTGAAAAATCCTCTACTTTGAACCATCTTTTTACTTTCTTTGAAAATTAGGGTTTCTTGGATGCTCCAACTGATTTTCTTTATGATTAAATCTTTTCTTTGTTTATTCTGACCTATTTCTATGCTCTTACTGTTTTAATTTGACTCTGCTAAAAACCTTAATTTCTAAAAATGTTTACGCGTTTGATTATGGGTGTTGGCATGTCTCTTTGCCTTGACTAAGTGTGTTAGACTAATTTTCCTGGCCTTGTCTCTATGTGATTACGCATGTTAGCACGATTCTCTTTACTCTGATTCTATGTGTTTAGCATGCTCCTTTGTTTGATTGTGTGTGTAAGTCTGATGTCCCTTGATCTTTGTTAATGTTTCATGGTCACCATGCTTCGAATATGTCCTGCTGAATCTTAACTTGTTTTCACTGGCTTTGAGTGATTGTGTTTGTTCATCTCTTGTTCCCCTTCTGTCTATATAGCTAATTTTGCTCGCTACTTTTGTTCATTCACCTCTATTTATATGTTAAAAATGCAGAATCATGACTTCACATGACTGATTCTGATTTTCCTTGATTGATTGGTAATTCAAAAACTTTCTTTCAAAAACCCTAGCATTCTACTCGCCCGTTTGAATTAATTGATTTTTGTTACCTTGTTTGTTATAGTACTCTGTTCTTTTAAGCCTTTCCTTAATTAGGATTTTCCTGAATTTGGTCTTAATTGGCTACTATGTGCAATACTGAATCTCGATTTTTTCTTTATTTATTCATACACTGATTTTCCTACTTGCCTTATATGGTGCTGAATATTTTTGTTTGATTTTGATTCCCTTAATTTATGGGAGTACTTCTGTGATTCTTCAATTAATTGATTCCGAGTTCTTCAATTAACATATTTCTGTGATTTTTACCTTATTTTACCCCCCTACTTTCAACTATAAATACCCTAAGTCTTTTACACAAACACACGACAGTCTTCTGACTTACACACCACTGAATACTTTCAAATCTGCATTCTCTCTTGCTCTCTTGCTCTATTACTATTCTTTGCTCCTGTTTATTATTAGCCGGCTGAAAGCCAAGGCTAATATACTGCTACTCCTTTATCTTTGCATCCTGCTTTTGCTCTTTTACTGGTATGTCCTGATTAATTTTTCAAGTCTCACACCAATGTGTTTATTTTTGTTTCAGTTCATTATCTTTGTAATTTTCTTCTACTTATGCTTCTCTTGCTCAATGTGTGATTGACTCTTTGCTTTAATACTTCACCATGTGTTCTGATTTACATGTTAACTATGACTTTGTTTACTCCTAATTTTATTTGCTATGCCTATGTCCTGTTGTCACACATTTGCATGCCTAACTTTGCTGCTTCCCAGTCCCCTGAATCTCCTGATTCTGTGTAGTCCTGTTCATTAAACCTACATCCCTTTTAGCATTGTGTGATCTATTTGCTCCCTTTCCCCATGATTATTGTATGCAATCTTATGCTACTGTTTCTGTTGTTTCTTTCTAAACAAACCCCTTGTTTTCTTAAAACTCTTCTTTTAAATACTTCTTCCTGCACTTCACATTATTCTTAGAAAATAGGTTATGCCCCATTCGTGTGAGCATTGCTTTAAGTACCTCTGAGTACTCACTGAACTTTGACACACAAGGCTGGTACTCCACACTGCACCTGTCCTGCATTCTTCTAAAATGTCTAGGTGCTGGTATTGGCCTGGGACCCAATGGGGTCCTAGGGAGCTTTGCCGCACCTAGACCATGGCAAAGGCTGTAAACTCGAAGGGGTTTGAGATTGGAAGATTGGGCCTGATTGAAGGCTCCCTATAGCATAGCTTCTTATTTTTCTGTTCTTTAGTATTGTAATTCAGATGCTACTGGTTTGTAATAATTTGTAAACAAACAATTGGGGGTGAATAGTGAATATGGGGGAGGGCTATGCATGCTTAGTATAAATCATGGGTAGAAAACATGCTTATAGGATTTTTATTTATTTATTTGCGCAATAGACAACCTGTATAGGTCATGCATCTCATTCATTAGAGATCCTGCTTTAGGCTCTTTATTTTCAGACTGTCATTACGCTCATCATGTAACCACAATCAGTTAATAACCAGCGATAATTAACAACAAGCCAAATAACTTGTCATTACTGCATTGGCATATTAGAAATCATGTTCTTAGGAACTCTTATGTGCATTAGATATCCTGCCCATAGGACTTCTCACTTGTTCGAGTTGCAGTGGTTAATTCATGTTAGTCCAATAACCGTGTTAAAATATGGCTAAGTAGTTTGAAATGTTTTTCTGCAAACACCTTACCACGCGTACCTTTATAAATCAGAATCAAATAGGTGTGTCCATTCCTTTATAAATAATCAGGCAATGTGTAACGACGCCTAGGCAAACCTTAGGCCCGTTAAGAACTGATCAATTGTGTTTCTATTAGCCTAAAACCAACCAACTTCTTTAAGTTTTAATGCTGCCATTCTTGTTTTGATTTTCTGAAGTTCACTCAGCTTTTTCTTAAACAAAACTCTGCTGAAAACGATTTTGAAATGATGCACCTACTTACTTTTATTTAGCTTCTGATTTTATTTCCTAGGTTACTCATCTCTGCCCAGAATCGTGCTATTATTGCTACTACTTCGTTTTCAAAACCAAGTTTTAACTGCTCCTATCTTTTGAGATCTTAATTGTGTTTAAGCCATGCTATTTATGTGTTTTGTTTGAGGAGGTATATATGAGCCTTTATATGTCTACATGCTTCCCCGAACATGCAGTATATGTTTTGTATGTCGCCTTAGATTTTTATCCTTTGAAACCAATCAGCCTAATATCCTACCGTTTAGGATTAGTGTTCCAAAGTGCCTCGGGGACTGATAAGAAGGGGGCGGGTAATAGCATGCAATAGGTAAAACGAGACCATTCCGCGTTTAATACCTTAACGGGGTGGGAACGGATAGATATGGATATGATGACCACGCGATAACACCACGTGTATAAACGATTACCGGGTGTTGTGTGGAGTGATCCATATTATGTATAAACCTAGGACCCCTTCCCTCATTTGTCCACTTTATTTTCAGAATTTCAACTACTTTTTCGCCAAAACTTCAGCTTTTAAACTGCTTGCAACAACTATATGAAAATTTCTTCCTTTATTCAAGATTTCAAAACTGCTTCCTCTATCAAAATTCAGTTTCTTTAACTTCCTTAATCTCTTGCAACTATTATGTGAAAACCCCTTTGTATTTGTTTGCCTACTTTTTGTTTGCATTTAAAGTCACAATATGACATGGCCGGGAACCACACTAGTGGATCTTGAGGGGTGCCTAACACCTTCCCCTCGAGATTATTTCTAGCCCTTACCCGAACTCTGGTTTTCCAACTCAAAAACTCTTAGTGTCCTAATGCACTTAATCATTAGTTGGCGACTCTTCAAATCCAAAAACCCAAATCCCAAAAGGGAATAGAGTTGTCCTCCCAAATGTCGTAAACCCGATTTCGCGAGAAAAAAGGGGCGTCGACAAAATGGCGACTCTGCTGGGGATGTCTTTAGGCTTTTACCACTTCATGTTATTTGTGGCTTTATTGCTTTTTATTGCTTTATTTAATGTCCTTATTCGAAACTGACTTGGTTTTTTGTTTCTTTTTCTTTAATGCTTTCATCTACTGCTTTCCTTCAATGCCGTTGTAATTTCTACTGCAATTATTGTAATCATTATGAACGTGAAAATACGTGACAATTTGTTTCATTCTTGTAATTGCATCTTCAACATCATATTCCACTCGTGCCAAACAAATACCATAGCAACGCTTATAGTGAATTGTTGCGCTCTTCCGATATTATCACCCCCTAAATTTGGCGAAGGCATATTTGCGGTAAAACCAGTCGATCAGCGGTACAGTCGACGGTTCTGTGCCTTTCCCTCTTGAGTTGTCCGCTCAAGGGTACCGGTCTAATACCCCATAGAAACCTTATTCTGTTTAAACTGTGCATGCATCACTGTCAAACCTAGTCGAGTCAGTTATGTTGTCCACATAATGACTCTTTAAGATAGCCTTGTCCAAAGTCCACTGGGTTTCCTCGAAACCCAAATGGATGCCACCATATTCTGTGCATTTATTTGGAGAACTAAATGTTGTTTATGCTAATTATTGGTTTAAATAGTCGAGTCTGGTGGGGGGTATGGTCTTAACCCTTTTGTTTTGCAGAAAATGGAGAACAAGGTCCCCGACTTCGGTATGGTCAGTATACCCTCACTCTTGCTGACCTGGTGGAGGAATCTCGCATCAAGTGACCAAATAAATGAATGGAAAGAGAGGGTCGCCAAGGCTAGTGAGAAGCTGGAATATCTGGAATACAGTCTGCTGGAGTTGGAAGGAAAAGTGAGGAAAAGAGTCACTGATTGCCAGAACGCTGAGGGAAATGAAGGAGGACATTTGGCTAGAGCTTATTTGCTGCTGGGACTGCGTGAGCTGGTGAAGCTGTTCGATGGAGCTAAAGATGCCCAGTCTAGGGAAAGTCCTTCTGGGATCAAGTAGTTAGGGGTCTTTTTCTTTTCGCTTTAAAATGTAATAAGGCCAATGGCCATTAGTGACATTTTACTTTCCGCAATTTTAGTGTCATTTTGGGATTCGTCTTATTTTTATCAATAAAATGAGGCATTTAGCATTATAAGTTCTCCAGATCAACTTTTCGCTAGGCCTACCTCGGGCAAAATGAGGCACCCAATTTAGGACACGATTTATATTCTTACACTATGTGTTTAAATATTGCAACATTTTTTCTCATAACCCTCACTAACTTGTTACCTTTTTGTTTTTACTTTTGTTTTATTCCCCTCCCCAAAAGGTTAGTTCGTGCACTCTGGCATCATCATCCTACTCCACAAGATCTAAGGGCCCTCCACCTCCTCCTCCTCCGAGTCCTATAAAAAACAAGAACAAAGCAAAAATGGAAGACTTGAGCAACATCAGGAAGGAGAACTCAGTTGAAAGGGTAGAGGTTCCTCTGGGTATTCAGGTTCCCAAAGAAAGTGCCGCCCAGCTCGAACAGAAGTTACTGAAATTTCAGGAAGAATTGGACCAAGTTTGGAACTTGGCAAACTTGTCATTTTCTCTCAATACCCCAGATGTCAATTTTCCCAATGCTCAAAACCCTATACCTCCACAGAACACCCCGAAACCACAGAAACAACCCGCTCCCTATTAGAACTGCAACACATGTCACACTTCAAACAACACACCGCTCCTCATTCCCGAACCACTAAACACAAATGATCATCCCCACCATACCCCCATCTATGTGGACACCATGCCACAATATACTCAACCTATCTCAAGCACACCGGAGTCTGACGACAAAGACTCTCTCATCAAGAACCTGGCCGCAGAACTTAAGAAACTGACTAGCCGAGTCCAGGGTGTTGAAGGAAACAAAGGTATTGAGGGGCTGAATTATGAGGACCTTTGCATTCAGCCAGACGTCGAACTTCCCGAGGGGTACAAACCTCCCAAGTTCGAGATGTTTGACGGCTCAGGGGATCCCAGAGTCCATTTGACAACATACTATGATAAGCTAGTCGGTGTTGGAAGAGATGAAAAGATCCGCATGAAGCTCTTCATGAGAAGTTTGAAAGGTGATGCTCTATCTTGGTACATTAGCCAAGATCCCAAGAAGTGGACAAGCTGGGTAGGAATGGCGTCTGATTTCATGGATAGGTTCAGATTCAACACGGAGAATGCGCCAGATGTATTCTACATCCAGAATTTGAAGAAGAAACCCACAGAGACATTCCGCGAGTATTCTACTCGTTGGAGATTAGAGGCTGCTAAGGTTAGGCCGGCCTTGGAAGAAGAACAGATGAACAGGTTTTTTGTCTGAGCTCAGGATCCACAGTATTATGAGAGGTTGATGTTGATCGAAGGCTAGAAATTCTCCGACATCATCAAGCTAGGAGAAAGGATTGGGGAAGGCATTAAAAGTGGTATGGTCACTAATTTTGAGGCATTGCAGGCTACCAACAAGGCTCTACAGTCTGGTGGCACGTCCAAGAAAAAGGATGTGAGCGCCGTGATGGTTGCACAGAGAACGAAATCCCCAGTAAAATACCAAGCTTACCCAATACCTCCTCTCACATATCAACCTATCCCTAATTACCAAGCACCTCCGCCCTCTTACCAAATTCCACCACCGACTTACCAATCATCTCCATCCCCCACATATCAACCTACCTCGCCAAGATATTCCCAACCCGCACCCGTCTAACAAGCCTATAATGCTCAGCCCTCTCACTATCAATCACCTCCCGCCCGCCAAAACTTCCCTAGACCTCGACCAAACTTCGACCGCAGACCTCCCAAATAATACACCGCCATTGCCGAACCAATCGACCAGCTATATGAAAGGCTTAAAGCTGCTGGTTACGTCACCCCAATCCTTGCCATAACTCCAGAAAATCCTTCCCAATGGGTCAACCCGAACAAAACTTGTGCATACCATTCCGGCATGAAGGGGCAGATCATTGATGAATGCCGATCTCTGAAGGATAAAATCCAAGCCTTAATTGACAACAAGATCATCGTGGCAAAAGAGCCCGCTCCCAATGTTCGCAACAATCCCCTGCCTGATCATAAGGGTGGAGGTGTGCACATGATCGAGGTAGAAGATGATTGGGACCCCAAAGGGTCGATTGGATTATTACCGAAGGTGACGAGCCCAAGAAATCAATGGTCACACTTAATCCGATTGTAGTCCAGATTCAGCCTTCTAAAGACGCTGAAGTAAACATGTCCATACCACTTGAGTTCGAGGCACCTCCTTCTGCAAAGACGCAGGGACCAATCGAGGTCGAGTTTGGGTCCCCAAAGGCGCCTGAGCCCTTTGAAGTTGCTGTATTACCTTCCAAGGCAAGGGTGCCTATTCCAGTAGCTATGACAGCCATAGCACCGTTCCACACAAAAGCTATACCGTGGGACTACACAGCTGAGGCAAGAAGAAAAGGGAAGGTCAAGTTCGGGGAAGCTGTTGCGACACAGGTTATGACGAGAACCGGTAGGGTTTATACTCCGGAGCATTTAGTTGAATCAAGTAAGCAGGCTTCTGGACGGCCTATTGAAACTGGGCCCGATGATCTCTGGAGGAAGATACAAGCAAAAGAGTACTCAGTCGTTGATCAACTGAATAAAACACCAGCACAGATCTCTATCCTAGCTCTGCTGCAAAGCTCCGATGCGCATAAGAATGCCTTGTTGAAGATACTGAGTGAGGCATATGTACCCAGCAACATAACTGGAGGAGAAATGGCGAACATGGTAGGGCAGATATTGGAGAGTCATAAAATCACTTTCTACAAGGATGAGTTGCCCCCTGAAGGTTTAAGCCACAACAAAGCGTTGCACATCACTGTGCAATGCGAAGACTATTTCATCACCAGGACTTTGATTGATGGAGTGTCCAACCTCAATATTTGTCCATTGGTGACTCTCAGAACATTGGGGAAGAGCCTGCATGAGATCAAGGATGGGGCCATCAACGTCAAAGCCTTCGATGGTTCCCAAAGGTCCACTATTGGGGAAATCAGTTTGTGTCTGCAAATGGGACCGACTTGGTTCGACGTTGACTTTCAAGTGATAGACATCCCAGCATCTTACAACTTACTACTGGGACGACCTTGGATCCACGCTGCTGGAGCTGTAGCATCAACCCTGCACCAGGCAGTGAAGTTCGAGTGGAATCACCAAGAGGTGATTATTCATGGTGACGGTAGTAATCCCATATACAGTCGTCAGACCATCCCAGTGATCGGAGGAAGAAGGAAAATAGGCGGAGATACCTACCATCACATTGAGCGAGTCAACGCCGTAGACAAGGACAAGTGGTGGGATAACAAGATCGAAAGTATACTGAATTGGTGTGGATACGAGCTTGGCAAGGGACTTGGCAAAAACCTCCAGGGAATCGCCAAACCCATCAAGCTGAAAAAACATGGTACCACTTTTGGTTTGGGATACGAGTACACCTGGGAAGTAATCAAAGACTGGTCGCCACCATGGCGCAGTCCCTACTACCCACTGGAGCATCCGATACCTCGCCTGGAGCAGACTTTCCAGCCAGCAGATGTCATATATGGGTCAGAAGAAGAGGAAGCATTAGCAGCAATGAGGAACTTGTTCCTGGAGGATGATAATATGGAGTGTTGTGTCATTTTCGAGGAGGAGGGGGAGGAAGGCCCTTCCATACAAGCCGTGAGACGAGGAGCGCCCCTCAATAATTGGTCCATCAGAACCACCAAGGCCCGGAAAGCTTCGGGGTAGCAAGGCTGAACAAAGCACTATGCATTATCTTTTACTTTTCGCTAGTTGATTTCCTTTCCGTACTTTCTTTAAATTTCGAAAAGAGCTCCGATATTCAAAACAATTATGGAATTTATCAAAGTATTTCATTTTCCTATAAATCTTGCTCTTATTATTTTCTCTATCATTTACTTTATTTACACAACATTACTATTACTTATCTTGATGAACCGACGAATGTGACATGCGACGAGATAACGCAACAAACGAATATAGACTCAGAAGAGGATGATATACCAGAAGAGGTTGTTAAAGAGGTTGAGAACTTTGAGAATAGGCCTAAGTATAACTTGGACGAAACTGAGGTTGTCAACTTGGGGGATACAAAGAATGTCAAGGAAACGCGCATCAGTGTTCACCTGTCACCATTAGAAAAGGAAGAGTACACGGAATTCTTAAAAGAATATGAGGACACATTTGCCTGGTCGTATGATGATATGACCGGTCTCAGTACATCCATTGTAGCTCACAAACTGCCAACAGATCCGACATGTCCGCCGGTAAAGCAGAAGCTCAGAAAGTTCAGGCCAGACATGAGTTTGAAAATCAAGGAAGAAGTCACCAAACATGTCAAAGCCAAGGTTCTCAGGGTAGTAGAGTATCCAACATTGTTGGCCAATATTGCCAATGCCGAAGAAGGATGGGAAGGTTAGGGTCTGCGTCGACTACCGGGATCTCAACCGGGCCAGTCCGAAAGACGACTTCCCCTTGCCGAACATACACATCCTGATTGACAACTGCGCCAAGCACGAGTTGCAGTCATTTGTCGATTGTTTTGCTGGGTATCATCAGATATGGATGGACGAGGAAGACGCAGAGAAAACAGCTTTCATTACACCGTGGGGGATGTATTGTTACAAGATGATGCCGTTTAGATTAAAGAATGCTGGGGCCACCTACATGAGAGCCATGACTACTATTTTCCATGACATGATACACAAAGAGATCGAGGTGTATGTAGACGATGTCATCATCAAATCCAAGAAAGCCACTGACCACATGGAAGATCTGAGGAAGTTCTTCAACAGATTGAGAAGGTACAACTTGAAACTGAATCCCGCCAAATGTGCATTCGGGGTTCCTGCCGGAAAACTGCTTGGGTTCATCGTAAGTCGACGAGGAATAGAACTAGATCCATCAAAGGTTAAGGCCATTCAAGACTTGCCACCGCCAAAGAACAAGAAAGAGGTTATGAGTTTCTTGGGGAGACTCAACTACATCAGCCAGTTCATAGCTCAGTCCACTGTCATTTGTGAGCCAATCTTTAAGATGTTGAAGAAGGACGCCGCCACTAAATGGATTGATGATTGTCAGAAAGCCTTCGACAGAATCAAGGAATACCTGTCAACGCCGCCAGTTCTGGTTCCGCCCGAAACAGGTAGACCGCTATTGCTCTACCTTTCAGTACTGGATGGGGCATCCGGTTGTGTTTTGGGACAACATGATGAAACGGGGAGAAATGAGCAGGCCATCTACTACCTCATCAAGAAGTTCACCCCGTACGAGGCCCGGTACTCCCTGCTAGAACGCACCTATTGTGCTCTGACTTGGGTAGCTCAGAAGTTGAGGCATTATTTCGGTGCCTATACCACTTATCTCATATCAAGGATGGACCCGCTGAAGTACATCTCTCAGAAGCCCATGCCCACTGGCAAGCTAGCCAAATGGCAAGTCCTGCTGAGTGAATTTGATATTGTCAGTTCTAGTATCGGAAACAAGCCAACATTATCCAGTAGCTACCAAACTCAGATTCCCGTGCACCAACAACATAGCCGAGTACAAAGCCTGCATCTTAGGGCTCAAGATGGCTATTGACATGAACGTCCAAGAGTTGCTAGTGATTGGAGATTTGGATTTGCTTATACATCAGGTCCGAGAAGAATGGGCAACCAAGAACTCCAAGATACTCCAGTATTTGCATCATGTACAGGAGTTGAGGAAGAGGTTTACAAAGACAGAATTCCGACATGTTCCCAGAATCCAGAATGAATTCGCCGATGCATTGGCTACCCTGTCATCCATGATACAACATCTAGACAAAAACTTCATTGATCCCATTCCAGTAAAAATCCATGATCAGCCAGCCTATTGTGCTCATGTCGAGGAAGAAGCGGACGGAAAGCCCTGGTTTCACGACATCAAGGAATTCTTGGCCGAAGGAAAATATCCAGAGCTTGCAAACGCTACTCAGAAGCGCACACTGCGAAGGTTATCTAATCACTTCTTTCACAAGCGGAGGAATCCTGTATAGGAGGACTCCCGATTTGGGATTGCTAAGGTGTGTCGAAGCAAAGGAAGCGTCCAGGTTATTAGAAGAAGTTCATGCAGACCTGTGGCCCACATATGGATGGTTTCGTCTTAGCCAAGAAAATACTCCGAGCTGGTTATTTTTGGATGACTATGGAGACGGACTGCATCTAGTATGCCCGAAAATGCCATCGCTGTCAGATACATGTGGATATGATAAAGGTGCCTCCCAATGAGCTTAATGCAACGAGCTCGCCATGGCCGTTCGCCGCTTGGGGAATGGATGTCATCGGGCCTATCGAGCCCGCCGCTTCGAACGGGCACAATTTCATTCTAGTGGCAATTGATTATTTCACCAAATGGGTTGAAGCAGCATCATATAAGGCAGTGACTAAGAAGGTTGTGACAGACTTTGTCCGCGAACGTATCATTTGCCGGTTCGGCATCCCAGAGTCAATCATTACTGATAATGGTTCCAACCTCAACAGTAACCTGATGAAATCAATGTGTGAAACCTTCAAGATTAAGCACAAGAATTCTACAGCCTACAGACCTCATATGAATGGAGCTGTAGAAGCAGCCAAGAAGAACAACAAGAAGATACTAAGGAAAATGATAGAGAAACACAAGCAGTGGCACGAAAAGCTATCATTTGCTTTATTGGGGTACCGCACCACGGTTCGCACATCAACCGGGGCGACTCCCTATATGTTGGTTTATGGTACCGAGGCAGTCATTCCGATCGAGGTAGAGATTCCCTCCCTGAGGATTATACAGGAAGCGGAACTTGAAGATGTAGAATGGGTAAAGAGTCGCTACGAGCAGTTAGCCTTTATAGACGGATTGAGAATGAATGCAGTTTGCCATGGTCAATTGTATCAGAACAGAATAACCAGAGCTTTCAACAGAAGAGTCAAGCCAAGACAATTCACACCGGGGCAGCTGGTGTTGAAGAAAATTTTCCCGCATCAGGATGAAGCCAAAGGAAAGTTCTCTCCTAACTGGCAAGGCCCATACATGGTTCATCGGGTCCTAACAGGAGGAGCCCTCATACTTGCAGAAATGGATGGAGAAGTCTTGGCCAAATCCAATTAATTTAGATGCAGTCAAGCATTATCATGTGTAATCATTATGATTTCTTTATGATGTAATTTGAGCTACGTCTGACCTGATTCCCGTTTAAGAGGGGATACGTAGGCAGCCTTATGGGTTCGGTCACAATTCAATAAAATCTTCATTTTCCCTGATATTGGAAACTGGGGCAGAATTTTGAGGAGGACCCTCAAAATTTCGAAGTTGACTTTTAGCCATTCGTCGCACGCAGCCGTAAGAAGTACCAGCCCAGTAAACTGGGGAAGAATTTTGAGGAGGACCCTCAAAATTTCAGAGCAAAAAAAAAAAGGTCGCAATGTCTTGAATCGCGTCGCAGTCATCGGTTCATCTAAAAGAAAATCATTTTTATTATGTAGTTACATCATATTTTCGATCATGCATGGCTACTGTCAAATTGCTTTGTTTAGCGACGCTACCCCAATGAAAACAAGAGCCGAGTAGGACGAGCGGAGTCCACGGGAAGACGAACTAACCTTTCCCCTTGACAAAACTCACGATTTTTCTTTGAATGCAGGCACCCCAAGACATAGAACCATCAGATACGATTACATACTCCTATTTTGCAGGAGTACAACTCTCAGAATCATCGTTACTTATAAGTGCTGTCCGCACATGACATCCCCAGCGGCCACAATGACACAATCAACTATCAGCTAAGAGATTTCGTTACTCTCCACCTTTATTTCTTGCATTGCATAAGGCTACCTTTCTGCCTTCCGAGACTAAGCATTGTCTCCATCTGCATTTTTCTTGCATTGCATAAGGCTACCTTTCTGCTTTCCGAGACTAAGCATTGTCTCCATCTGCAGTTTTCTTGCATTGCATATGGCTACCTTTCTGCCTTCCGAGACTAAGCATTGTCTCCATCTGCATTTTTCTTGCATTGCATAAGGCTACCTTTCTGCCTTCCGAGACTAAGCATTGTCTCCATCCTGCATTTCCTTGCATTGCATAAGGCTACCTTTCTGCCTTCCGAGGTTAAGCACTACCTCCATCCTGCATTTCCTCGCATTGCATAAGGCTACCTTTCTGCCTTTCGAGGTTAAGCTCTACCTCCATCCTGCATTTTTCTTGCATTGCATAAGGCTACCTTTCTGCCTTCCGAGACTAAGCATTGTCTCCACCTGTCGGCTGAAATATCGCCAATTTTATTTAAATCCTGTCGGCTGAAATATCGCCAACTTCATTTAAATCCTGCCTGGCTGAAATATCGCCAACTCTATTTAAATCTCTATGTCGGCTGAAATATCTCCAATTTTATTTAAATCTTGCATCGGCTGAAATATCGCCATTTTATCTTAATCTTGCATCGGCTGAAATATCGCCATTTTATTTAAATCTTGCATCAGCTGAAATATCGCCACTTCAATTAAATCTTGCATCGGCTGAAATATCGCCACTTCATTTAAATCTTTGCACCGACTGAAATATCGTCACTTCATTTAAATCTTTGCACCGGCTGAAATATCGCCAACTTTATTCAAATCTTTGCATGGCTGAAATATCGCCAACTTCATTTAAATCCCACGTCGGCTAAAACATCGCCAAATCCTGCATTTCATAGGCTGAAAGATCGCCAAATTGTCCAAAGGCGTCATTGTTCGGAGGCACCATTTTCATAGCCCGAGAATGCCATGCCATGGCCTGAGGACCCCGCTTTTGTCTTCTGCATATCATTATTCAAAGGCATCATGGTTCGGAGGCATCATTTTCATAGCCCGAGAACATCATTTCATAGCCTGCGAATCCTCTATTATACGCTTCATGGCGCAGGACGTCATCCTATCCGTCCGAAGACAGCATTCATGGTCCAATGGGAACTTGCATCACGTTTAAATTTATGCACGATATATGCTCGTATTGCTTATTTGCAGGTACACCGGCTAGCAACGGCCATCACAGCAGGAGCGATCTCGCTCCGGTTCCTGCAGCCCATCGGTCCCTGACCGTCTTTCCCAACCCGAATATTACGTCCGTAATTCGAAATCTCCATCGGCATGTTCCGTCGACGGATTCCTCGAACTACATGTGGCCTGATTCCTGTAAGACCAGGGATATGTAGGCAGCTCAGGAGCCAGAGCTCGGTCAAAACCTTTCAAATCGTTTCTTTCGGTCAAAATTGGCCATCATATCTTTACCCGACAACTCTTTCATCCTTCTCGGGTAAAGAGGGGTAGCAGTTGATACCCAATTTTTTCCTACATATTTTTTATATACTCAAAATATTCTCAAAATAGCATGTACATGCATATATTAGCATGCCCAAAAGTTTTGGTATTTTTCCTTTATTTTTAAAGATTTTTAAATCAATATATTGTTTACTACAAAATTCAATAATTATTCCCAAACTAGCATTTTTTGGTGAATAATTTATTTCATTCTCATATTTACACTAAGATATAATTGGGGTAATTTTTGCATATTTTTTATACATTTGCTTGGTATTTTTAAAACTAAATTGCGTATAATTGCAATTATAGCCTATTTTACAATTAACATCATTTTATAACTATAAAATCACTTTTACTATTTTTACATTAATATTTATAGGTTATTAATTCGTCCAGTACCTTTAATTTATTTTCAAATCATTTTTTACTATTTTATAAAAAATAATAAAAGGGGAAATTGGCTATTNAACAGCATTTTATAATTATAAAATCACTTTTAGTATTTTTACATTAATATTTATAGGTTATTAATTGGTCCAGTACCTTTAATTTATTTTCAAATCATTTTAACTATTTTCATAAAATAATAAAAGAGGGAAATTGGCTATTTAACAAACAACCCTTATTATTTCAATTCTAGCCAAATTGGCCACACCCCCTATCAGATTCTAAATGACTCAATACCCCATTTAAACCAACCCAGCCCAATCCCTAAAAATAATCCGGTCCAATCTTTCTTTAATCTGAGCCGTTGATCAAATGAGATCAACGGCCCAGATTTAATTCACTTAATTAAATCTAATTACCCCCCCCCCCCCCNTTACATTAATATTTATAGGTTATTAATTGGTCCAGCACCTTTAATTTATTTTCAAATCATTTTTTACTATTTAATAAAAAATAATAAAAGGGGAAATTGGCTATTTAACAAACATCCCTTATTATTTCAATTCTAGCCAAATTGGCCACACCCCCCTATCAGATTCTAAATGGCCCAATACCCCATTTAAACCAACCCAGCCCAATCCCTAAAAATAACCCGGTCCAATCTTTCTTTAATCTGAGCCGTTGATCAAATGAGATCAACGGCCACGACTTATCTCACTTAATACATAACCAATTACCCCCACCCCCCCCGGACCCCTTCATTTTCACGAGACTGTCTCTCTCTCTATCTCGTCTCTTCCTCTCCCTTCTCTCTAGAACCTTCTGGTTCTCTCTTCTCCGATGATCTCCACCGCCTCTCCGGCCATCTCCAATCTCACCCCATTCGACCATCAACCGCCATGAAGCCCTAGCTCACCGATTCCCTCTATTTTGAGACCCCAGAAACCCCCACCATGCGAATCAATCCCTAAAAGTTCCGCCTGGTTTGTTTTCGGCCATCTCCGGCCACCCCCCTTCAACCCCAAGGCTCTGATGGGCCTCTCATCGTCCCGTTCAACACCTCTAGGACCTTCAAGGTTTATGGACCATGGTGATTTGAACCTGGAGTTCCTGGTTCTGCTATTTGTGAGTTCTCCGGTGTGATTTCAAGCGAAATCACACCCTATATGTCACGATCTATGAAGTTTCGACAGGTTCTCTCCACTTCTATTAGGGTTTCCCCTTTTTGAAACTCTAACTCTCTCCTGAATCTCTCAAAAACAGTGTTATTTCATGCTATTTTCATGTTTTCCTCTATGTTCTGCTTATTCTCGAGTTTATTCTAAAAAATCCTCTACTTTGAACCATCTTTTTACTTTCTTTGAAAATTAGGGTTTCTTGGATGCTCCAACTGATTTTCTTTATGATTAAATCTTTTCTTTGTTTATTCTGACCTATTGCTATGCTCTTACCGTTTTAATTTGACTCTGCTAAAAACCCTAATTTCTAAAAATGTTTACTCGTTTGATATGGGTGTTGGCATGTCTCTTTGCCTTGACTAAGTGTGTTAGACTAATTTTTCTGGCCTTGTCTCTATGTGATTACGCGTGTTAGCACGATTCTCTTTACTCTGATTCTATGTGTTTAACATGCTCCTTCGTTTGATTGTGTGTGTCAGCCTGATGTCCCTTGATCTTTGTTAATGTTTCATGGTCACCATGCTTCGAATATGTCCTGCTGAATCTTAACTTGTTTTCACTGGCTTTGAGTGATTGTGTCTGTTCATCTCTTGTTCCCCTTCTGTCTATATAGCTAATTTTGCTCGCTACTTTTGTTCATTCACCTCTATTTATATGTTAAAAATGGAGAATCATGACTTCACATGACTGATTCTGATTTTCCTTGATTGATTGGTAATTCAAAAACTTTCTTTCAAAAACCCTGGCATTCTACTCGCCCGTTTGAATTAATTGATTTTTGTTACCTTGTTTGTTATAGTACTCTGTTCTTTTAAGCCTTTCCATATTTAGGATTTTCCTGAATTTGGTCTTAATTGGCTACTATGTGCAATACTGAATCTCGATTTTTTCTTTATTTATTCATACACTGATTTTCCTACTTTCCTTATATGGTGCTGAATATTTATTAGAAATCATGTTCTTAGGAACTCTTATGTGCATTAGATATCCTGCCCATAGGACTTCTCACTCGTTCGAGTTGCAGTAGTTAATTCACGTTTAGCTAATAACTTTGTTAAAATATGGCTAAGTGGTTGAAACATTTTCTGCAAATGTCTTATCACGCAAACCTTTATAAATCAGAATCGAAATATGTGTGTTCATTCTCTAAATAACCAGACAATGTGTAACGACGCCTAGGCAAACTTCAGGTCCGATAAGAACTGATCAATTGTGCCTCTATTGGCCTAAAACCAACCAACTTCTTTAAGTTTTAACGCTGCCATTCTTGCTTTGATTTTCTGAAGTTCACTCAGCTTTTTCTTAAACAAAACTCTGCTGAAAACGATTTTGAAATGATGCACCTACTTACTTTTATTAGCTTTTGATTTTATTTCCTAGGTTACTCATCTCTGCCCAGAATCGTGCTATTATTGCTACTACTTCGTTTTCGAAACCAAGTTTTAACTGCTCCTATCTTTTGAGATCTTAATTGTGTTTAAGCCATGCTATTTATGTGTTTTGTTTGAGGAGGTATATATGAGCCTTTATATGTCTACATGCTTCCCCCAACATGCAGTATATGTTTTGTATGTCGCCTTAGATTTTTATCCTTTGAAACCAATCAGCCTAATATCCTACCCTTTAGGATTAGTGGTCCTAAGTGCCTTCGGGACTGATAAGATGGGGCGGGTAATAGCATGCAATAGGTAAAACGAGACCATTTCGCGTTTAATACCTTAACGGGGTGGGAACGGGTAGGTATGGATATGATGACCACGCGATAACACCACGCGTATAAACGGTTACCGGGTGTTGTGTGGAGTGATCCATATTATGTATAAACCTAGGACCCCTTCCCTCATTTGTCCACTTTATTTTCAGAATTTCAACTACTTTTTCGCCAAAACTTCAGCTTTTAAACTTCTTGCAACAAATATATGAAAATTTCTTCCTTTATTCAAGATTCAAAACTGCTTCCTCTATCAAAATTCAGTTTCTTTAACTTCCTTAATCTCTTGCAACTATTATGTGAAAACCCCTTTGTATTTGTTTGCCTACTTTTTATTTGCATTTAAAGTCACAATATGACATGGCCGGGAACCACACTAGTGGATCTTGAGGGGTGCCTAACACCTTCCCCTCGAGATAATTTCTAGCCCTTACCCGAACTCTGGTTTTCCAACTCAAAAACTCTTAGTGTCCTAATGCACTTAATCATTAGGTGGCGACTCTTCAAATCCAAAAACCCAAATCCCAAAAGGGAATAGAGTTGTCCTCCCAAATGTCGTAAACCCGATTTGCGAGAAAAAGGGGGCGTCGACACTGTCCACTTTGCAAAAGTTGAAGATCGGCACTGAAAGAATCCACATGAACAGTGTATGTGTTCGAGGTTTTGATGGGGAAGGAAAAAATTCTGCTGGAGATATAATGCTTGAATTGGTTATAGGGCCAGCTGGTTTCCGGGTGAAATTTCAAGTGCTAGACGTGGTTGCCTCCTATAATTTGTTATTGGGTAGGCCTTGGATACATGCGGCTAAGGCAGTGCCATCTTCTCTACATCAAATTGTAAAATTTGAGTGGGACAAACAAGAAATAGTTGTGCATGGTGAGGAGGATTTATCTCTTTACGAAGATTCATCTGTTCCATTTGTTGAGGCTGGAGATGATAAAGGACCTTTAGTTTACCAAACTTTCGAAACAATGTCCATCAAAAAGATTCCTGAAGGAAAATGCATTACAAGGCCGAGGCTATCACCTTCGATTTTCATGGTAGCTAACGAGATGTTGAAGTATGGTTTTGTGCCAGGTAAGGGTCTGGGCCCATCTTTGCAAGGTATCGTGCAGCCAGTGTCTCTACGTGAAAATCTGGGTACATTTGGTCTGGGGTTCAAGCCTATAGGAGATGATGTGAAGAAGGCTACAAAGTTGAAAAAGAAAGCATGGTCGCTCCCACGCCTCTCCAGGTCTTTCGTCAAGTCAGGGGTAGTGAAGCATCCGGTGTCAGCAGTTCCAAAGCCTATGGTTGACTTTAATGAAGAGTCGATCAAAATGTCCCAAAATCTATTTGATGAGGTCGATATGGTTGAAATTGGGGAAGGTTCTAGTGATGAAGAGGTGCATTTTGTTGGGCCAAATGTGAAGCTTAGCAATTGGGAAGCCGCTCTTCTCCCCACCCGGGAGGATTTTTGGTAGTTTGCCTTGTTTTTCTTTCTGTTATCTGGATTATTCAAAGGGTTGTAACCCAGATTTTACTTCTGCTTGTTTGATGGTCAAACCCTCTCTATCCTTCTGTTTTCGGTGGAACCCAATGTTTCTTCTTTTATTGTTATTCCTAATACATGTTTCAATTTGTTGTCCTTTATACAGTTCTTGTTATGCTGGTTCTAATGACATGATATGCATGCGGAGTTTTTAGCCAGATCTTGAAAGCCAATCTAATCATGGAATAATGAAACATAGTTTTGAATATGATAAAAGATTCGTTTGAGGAAACAAATAAAGATTCATGCATTTTGAGATAACCTGAAGTTTGAATTGAGTGAAACTGAGGCAGCTAGTCTGGGAAATCAAGAGGTTGATAAGAGCATACAGTAGAGAAATGTCTCCCAAACAGTTTGAGGTAGATCAGTCAGTGTTAAAATGCATTCTTCCGCATCAGGCTGAAGCAGAAGGCAAATTTGCCCCAAATCGGCAGGGGCCGTTCGTTATAACAAGAGTGTTGTCCAATGGTGCTTTGTATTTAACAGATATAGAAGGCAAATGTGTAGATATGACTATCAATTCTGATGCAGTCAAAAGATATTATGTATGATTTCTTTGGTTTAAATTATGTTATTTGTATTTGGCATGTTTTGAAGATTGGAATGGCGAAGGCATTTTATTATGCTATCTAAATACTTTATCCTTTGTTACCCTTTTTGAGCCTTATTTACTTTCTTTCATACCCCTTCTTTGGAATCAGAAGCAAAGTTTAGAAGTACAAATACAGAAAATATAAATAAATAAATAAAAGAGGAAAAGGAAGAGAAAAAGAGAAAGAAAAGAATGGAAAAAGAGTACAGAAAAGAAAAAAAAAGAGAAGAAAAGAAAAGCAAAAAAAGAGAGAAAGGAAAAGAAAAAGAAAAGTAACAAAAACAAAGCAATTCCTATGTCATGAACTACGTTCGACCCGATTCCTTTTAAGGATACGTAGGCAGCCTCACGGTTCGGTCCCATCAAAATAAAAATTCAAAAGTCCCCAAGCAAAGAAACTGGGGCAGAAGTTGTGGTTTTTGGAGAAGATCTGATTCCAAAAGTTGTAATTTTGAACCCGTTCAAGTTGTTTTGAGCCTTTATGATATCCTTTCCTTCTAACCCTATCCAAAAGCCTGCATTACGATCCAAAGAAAGACCTTCCCATCAATCTTTGAGAATGCTAAGTCAAGCGAGATAGAGGTATGATTCGCATCAGGTGCAACACTCCGTCCTGCACAAGGGAAGATGAATAAATGAGAGTCTTATTGGTGAAAACCCTCACGGGCACTGTAGGGCGATGGAGAGCTGAGAGAAATCAAAATGAGAGAGTCCTATTGGTGAAAACTCTCACGGGCACCGTAGGGCGACGGTGAGTTGAGAGATGAACAAATGAGAGAGGTTTGTTGGTGAAAACCCTTCAGGGCACCGCAAGCGAAACAAGGTTGGTGACTTTGCAGAGAGGTTGGATTATGGGAACCCCGGACGTAAAGTATAAAGACTGAAGAGTGATTGGTTGACTGGACTAGGCTGATTAATCCAAAATGCATGTCATGATCATTGGTGACAGCTGCCTCACTCAGATAAGTCTCCTTTCCTTTTCTCCCTCAAACAGTCATCCTGTTTCGAATTTTCTTCTTTATTCCTAACTCTCGAAGTCATTGCATTTCATTTTCTTTTGGGCTTTTCCAATGTTAGCCTTGTTAAGCAAGTGAGAAAGGATTTCAAAGCTTATTATCAACTGTCCAATTGCACAAAGCAAAGTGCGGCCAAAGCATACCAGAAATAGCATGATGCAAAATGGAAAATGAAGTATTAATGGAAGTTCAGGTGTTTGAGTGGTTTCGTGAACGTTGGGGAAATACAGAGGTTCAAATTGGAAAGGACAGAAATGCAAAACAGCAGGTTGAGTGTAGGGCACTCGCGTCGTTTAGGGTCTTGAGGTCGAGGGTCAGTAAGAAGGTCAAACAATTCTTTGCCAGTCCAAGGCAACCAATCAGAACAAAGCATAGCAGCGGAAAGGCCACCTTTAGCAAGAATGCCGCAAACTAACCACCACATTTTCAAACTGATAAGATTTTTCTTTGATTGAAACAAGGGCAGGAAATTTCGTTTGTTCTGGAGGGACCCTCTGAGAGGAAAGCATGTGCCAAACAGGATTCGATTAATACTCACAGATGCTCCTGGTATCAAACTGGGGCAGAAAGGTTTCTTTTGTTTTATTTGTTTTTGGCAATCAGGCGCCCACCTGGATAACAAGGGAATACAGTTCAAGTTTTTGCTAATCAGGCGCCCACCTGGATAACAAGGGAATACAGTTCAAGTTTTGGCAATCACGCGCCTACCTAGAAAACAAGGGAATACAGTTCGAGTTTTGGCAATCAGGCGCCCACCTGGATAACAAGGGAATACAGTTTGAGTCTTGGCAATCAGGCGCCCACCTAGAAAACAAGGGAATACAGTTTGAGTCTTGGCAATCAAGCTCCCACCTGGAAAACAAGGGAATGCGATTCAAGTTTTGGAAATCATGCGCTCACCTGGAAAACAAGGGAATACAGTTCAAGTTTTGGCAATCAGGCGCCTACCTGGATAACAAGGGAATACAGTTCGAGTCTTGGCAATCAGGCGCCCACCTGGAAAACAAGGGAATACGGTTCAAGCTTTGGCAATCAGGCGCCCACCTGGATAACAAGGAATACAGTTCGAGTCTTGGCAATCAGGCGCCCACCAGGAAAACAAGGGAATACTGTTCGAGTCTTGGCAATCAGGCGCCTACCTGGAAAACAAGGGAATACGGTTCAAGTTTTGGAAATCAGGCGCCCACCTGGAAAGCAAGGGAATACAGTTCGAGTTTTGGCAATCAGGTGCCCACCTGGATAACAACGGAATACAGTTTGAGTCTTGGCAATCAGGCGCCCACCTGGAAAACAAGGGAATACAGTTCGAGTCTTGGCAATCAGGCGCCCACCTGGATAACAAGGGAATATAGTTCAAGTTTTGGCAATTAGGCGCCCACCTGGAAAACAAGGGAATACAGTTCAAGCTTTGGCAATCAGGGGCCAACCTGGATAACAAGGGAATACAGTTCAAGTTTTTGGCAATCAGGCGCCCACCTAGAAAACATGAGAATACAGATCGAGTTTTGGCAATCAGGCGCCCACCTGGAAAACAAGGGAATACAGTTCATGTTTTGGCAATCAGGCGCCCACCTGGAAAATAAGGTAACACAGTTCATGTTTTGGCAATCAAGCGCCCACCTAGGAAACAAGGGAATACAATTCAAGTTTTGGCAATCAGGCGCCCACCTGGAAAACAAGGGAATACAGTTCATGTTTTGGCAATCAGGCGCCCACCTGGAAAATAAGGGAATACATTTCAAGTTTTGGCAATCAGTCGCTCACCTGGATAACAAGGGAATACAGTTCAAGTTTTGGCAATCAGGCGCCCACCTGGATAACAAGGGAATACATTTCGAAGTTTTGAAATCAGGCGCCCTCCTGGATAACAAGGGAATACATTTCAAGTTTTGGCAATCAGGCGCCCACCTGGATAACAAGGGAATACAGTTCGAGTTTTGGAAATCAGGCGCCCACCTGGATAACAAGGAAATACATTTAAAGTATTTGAATCAGGCACCCACCTGGTTAACAAGNAGATAAAGCGTCAGGCGCCCACCTGGATAACAAGGAAATACATTTCAAGTTTAAGCATCAGGCGCCCACCTGGAGAACAAGGGAATTCATTTCAAGTTTATGCATAAGGCGCCCACCTGGAGAACAAGGGAATTCATTTCAAGTTTAAGTTGCAGGCGCCCACCTGGAGAACAAGGGAATTCGTTTCAAGTTTAAGTTGCAGGCGCCTACCTGGAGAACAAGGGAATTTATTTTGACGTTTTTCAATCAGACGTCCACCTGGATAACAAGGGAATACATTTCAAGTTTTGGCAATTAGGCGCCCACCTGGATAACAATGAAATACAGTTCGAGTTTTGGCAATCAGGCGCCTACCTGGATAACAAGGGAATGCATTTCGAAGTTTTGCAATCAGGCGCCCACCTAGATAACAAGGGAATACATTTCAAGTTTGGGCAATCAGGCGCCCACCTAGATAACAAGGGAATACAGTTCGAGTATTGGCAATCAGGCGCCCACCTGGATAACAAGGGAATACAGTTCGAGTTTTGGCAATCAGGCGCCCACCTGGAAAATAAGGGAATACAGTTCGAGTTTCGGCAATCAGGCGCCCACCTGGAAAACAAGGGAATACAGTTCGAGTTTCGGCAATCAGGCGCCCACCTGGAAAATAAGGGAATTCACTTCAGAACGCAGTCCAAGTCAGCAATAAAAGAAGCTCGCTTTGAGAGTACGAGTCAACAGCTCAAGACGAATAACAAAGCCGCAGATATATAGATAGGATTCTTGTAATTCATAGATCATAGCTTAGTCTAGCTTCTTTTTATTTTTCTCGGTATAATAAGGAGATCAGCAAGCAGTAGCAGCAGCAGCAATAGTGAAATCGCTTCCCGGTAGTCCCAACTACCAAAACTTCCCGAACTACACTGACCTGATTCCTTTATAGCCAAGGATATGTAGGCAACCTCGGAAGCAAGGTTCTGTCAGATCTTTCAAAAATGCTTCCCACGGAGTATTCAAACGAACAAAAATCGCTCGTCCCGCTCACTTTATCTTTGCCCGAAAACTCTTCGTGTTTCCGAGCAAAGAGGGGCAGCTGTGAGCACGTGAATTTTGCCCTATGTGAAATACTCCTACAAATTAAAGAAATAAATTTCTCCCAATTGTTTGCAATTTTATAGAATTTTGTAGGAATTTGTGTTAATTTTTTGCATTTTCTATGCATGTTTACTTTTATTAAAATCATGAAAAATATAAAAAAAATGCCATGCATTGCATTTAGATCTTTGTTTGATATTTTAGGACTAATTAGTTAATTAGTTGTTTTTTAAAAAAATGAAAATAAAAAAATGGCTCATTTTTACATTCTTAGCTTTTAATTTTGGATTATTAATTTTTCTCTTTTAATTTAGGATCAACTAATAAGTATTACAGTTAGATAATTGGCTTAATTCTACAATTTAAATCAATTTAGGAATTTAATTTAGGTTTTTAATTAAATTAAAGAAAACAAAAGAAAAACAAAGAAATAAGAAAAGAATTGGAAAAGGAAAAGGGGCCTAATTTGAATTGGGCTATTTGTTATACCCATAATCGGTCCAGCCAGGCCCAATTTCCCTTTTACCCGGTCCAGCCCCAGCCCTGCCCGAACGACGCCGTTCCAAGCCCTCAAATCCCATCCGTTGATCTCTTTTGATCGAACGGATAGGAACTCAACACCCACCTGTGAGCACGTGATTTTTTCCCTATATGAATTACTCCCATAATTTCAAAACAAAATAATTCTCTTTTCATTATTTGCAATTTTATGGATTTTCGTGGCATTTTCTGTTAATTGTTTGCATTTGTCTGTGCATGCTTATTTTTTTTAATTAACGAAAAATACAAAAAATGTGTTGCATGTGCATTTAGGAGTTAATTTTGCATTTTAAGAATTAATTAGTAGTTAAGTTATTTTATAAAAAAGGAAAATCACAAAAAAAATAGTTTAATTTGCACTGTTAATTTTAACTTTTATTTTTAAGTAGTTTTTCTTTTAATTTGTTTTTAATTAATTGTGTTAATTATCATTTTGGTCTAATTAGTGTTTTTGTTTAAGTTAATTAGGTTCTAGGGATCAACTTAGAAATTAATTTAAT